>NC_064636.1:19690845-20333345 GCF_023864275.1 Schistocerca cancellata
ATGTGTGTGGTGTCCTTAGGTTAGTTAGGTTTAAGTAGTTCTAAGTTCTAGGGGACTGATGACCATAGATGTTAAGTCCCATAGTGCTCAGAGCCATTTGAACCATTTTTTTTAGAATTACCGGTATATCGAGTGACTGCTAACGTGGCTCAGAAACTGGTGAACGAAAACAACGTGGTTAGAATCCTATTCTCAACATGAACTCCTTTGGTATTCTGTGGTAATTTGTGTTATTATTCTCAACATTTCACTATCAATATTTTCACACTTGTTCCACTCATTTAAACTAAAGCCAAAGGAAGAACACAGGTAAAACATACTTAATACAGACTGATGCGTTGAAACGAAATTTTGTCTGTGGCAAGCGTATCTTTTCGTATATTACGTAACAATTGAGGAACAATCGTTGGAAATATTATCTATAATACCATTTCAGGTAACTTTTTGTCAGTTGGGTTACTGAAACGTTACATTAGGCCCTCACAAATAATCGCCTATACAGGCGAGAGCATATTTCTGGTTGGATTGACACAGACCATTTCTCACATGTGACTAACGACAGTGTGACATCTACGGTGATAAATCGCGTAAAGCGCAGAAGTCACAGAAATCGCAGAGCCACAAACGTCGCGTAAGTCGTAGCAATCACGTAAATCGCAGGAGTATCAAAAATCGCAGAAATAGCGGAGGGGTACAAGTTGTGAATTCATCAACTGCGACAAATCGCAGTTACGAATCGCAGTTACCGAAAAGTACATTCACACGAATCACTGATATCGGAAAATCGCAGTTTAGCCCATCCCTACAGTAAGCAGTGGCGGAGTGTGGCAAATGGTAGTACCGCCCAATGTAGCCCAACAGCCGTGATGCTACATCAGTGGAATATCGGCGTCTGTATTTTTATAAGGAATGGGTGAATGATAACTCGCGTTCGAACTTGCTCGGAATTTCCCGGTAAGCCACCGCGTTCGAAACGGGTATTATGTTTTACTTGTTTTTGAGAGGCAATAATGATTTACCAAGTAGGTTACTAATGGGCTATTCAGTAACTGTACACATAGCACAATAAGAGATAAATAGGTTGCCGTAATTTAACCCGTTTGAAAACAGGACGGCAAAATTCAGGTGAAGCAATCGAGACATTCACGAATTTAATGCCGAACTAACGAAATACATCCTAATAAAGTGAAAGCAAAAGCCTCTGATTTTAATTCATTCAACAGTGTTTCTTGATAAACACAGAGAGACAATTATTGAACAGTATGAAATAAAGTCGTCATAACTTCTGAACGATTTGCGTTAGGACGTTGAAACTGCACGATTGGCCGCGGGGCATGATGGCAACTACACTACTGGCCATTAAAACTGCTACACCACGAAGATGACGTGCTGCAGACACAAAATTTAACCGACAGAGCATTCACACAAGGTTGGCGCCGCTGGCGACACCTACAACGTGCTGACATGAGGAAAGTTTCCAACCGATTTCTCATAGGCAAACAGCAGATGACCGGCGTTGTCTAGTGAGACGTTGTTGTGATGCCTCGTATAAGGAGCAGAAACGCGTACCATCACGTTTCCGACTTTGCTAAACGTCGGATTGTAGCCTATCGCGATTGCGGTTTATCGTATCGCGACATTGCTGCTCGCGTCGGTCGAGTTCCAATGACTGTTACCAGAATATGGAATCGGTGGGTTCAGGAGGGTAATACGGAGCGCCGTGATGGATCCCAACGGCCTCGTATCACTAGCAGTCGAGATGACAGGCATCTTATCCGCACGGCTGTAACGGATCGTGCAGCCACGTCTCGATCCCTGAGTCAACAGATGGGGACGTTTGCAAGACAACAACCATCTGCACAAACAGTTCGATGACGTTTGCAGCAGCACGGACTATCAGATCGGAAACCACGTATGCGGTTACCCTTGACGCTGCATCGCAGACAGGAGCGCCTGCGATGGTATACTCGACGAGGAACCTGGGTGCACGAATGGAAAAACGTAATTTTTTCGGATGAATCCAGGTTCTGTTTACAGCATCATGACGGTTGCATCCGTGTTTGGCGACATCGCTGTGAACGCAAAATGGAAGCATGTATTCGTCATCACCATACTGGCATATCACCCTGCGTGACGGTATGGGGTGCCATTGGTTACACGTCTCGGTCACGTCTTGTTCGTATCGACGGCACATTGAACAGTGTACGTTACATTTTAGATGTGTTACGACCCGTATCTCTACCCTTCATTCGATCCCTGCAAAACCCTACATTTCAGCAGGATAATGCACGACCGCATGTTGCAGGTCCTGTACGGACCTTTCTGGATACAGTAAATGTTCGACTGCTGCCCTGGCCGCACATTCTCCAGATCTCTCACCAATTGAAAACGTCTGGTCAGTGGTGGCCGAGCAACTGGCTTGTCACAATACGCCAGTCACTACTCTTCATCAACTGTGGTACCGTGTTGAAGCTGCATGGGCAGCTGTACCTGTACACGCCATCTAAGCTCTGTTTGACTCAATGCCCAGGCGTATCGAGGCCGTTATTACGACCAGAGGTGGTTGTTCTGGGTACTGATTTCTCAGGATCTATGCACCCAAATTGCGTGAAAATGTAATCACATCTAAGTTCTAGTATAATACACTCCTGGAAATGGAAAAAAGAACACATTGACACCGGTGTGTCAGACCCACCATACTTGTTCCGGACACTGCGAGAGGGCTGTACAAGCAATGATCACACGCACGGCACAGCGGACACACCAGGAACCGCGGCGTTGGCCGTCGAATGGCGCTAGCTGCGCAGCATTTGTGCACCGCCGCCGTCAGTGTCAGCCAGTTTGCCGTGGCATACGGAGCTCCATCGCAGTCTTTAACACTGGTAGCATGCCGCGACAGCGTGGACGTGAACCGTATGTGCAGTTGACGGACTTTGAGCGAGGGCGTATAGTGGGCATGCGGGAGGCCGGGTGGACGTACCGCCGAATTTGCTCAACACGTGGGGCGTGAGGTCTCCACAGTACATCGATGTTGTCGCCAGTGGTCGGCGGAAGGTGCACGTGTCCGTCGACCTGGGACCGGACCGCAGCGACGCACGGATGCACGCCAAGACCGTAGGATCCTACGCAGTGCCGTAGGGGACCGCACCGCCACTTCCCAGCAAATTAGGGACACTGTTGCTCCTGGGGTATCGGCGAGGACCATTCGCAACCGTCTCCATGAAGCTGGGCTAAGGCCCCGCACACCGTTAGGCCGTCTTCCGCTCACGCCCCAACATCGTGCAGCCCGCCTCCAGTGGTATCGCGACAGGCGTGAATGGAGGGACGAATGGAGACGTGTCGTCTTCAGCGATGAGAGTCGCTTCTGCCTCGGTGCCAATGATGGTCGTATGCGTGTTTGGCGCCGTGCAGGTGAGCGCCACAATCAGGACTGCTTACGACCGAGGCACACAGGGCCAACACCCGGCGTCATGGTGTGGGGAGCGATCTCCTACACTGGCCGTACACCACTGGTGATCGTCGAGGGGACACTGAATAGTGCACGGTACATCCAAACCGTCATCGAACCCATCGTTCTACCATTCCTAGACCGGCAAGGGAACTTGCTGTTCCAACAGGACAATGCACGTCCGCATGTATCCCGTGCCACCCAACGTGCTCTAGAAGGTGTAAGTCAACTACCCTGGAGAGCAAGATCTCCGGATCTGTCCCCCATCGAGCACGTTTGGGACTGGATGAAGCGTCGTCTCACGCGGTCTGCACGTCCAGCACGAACGCTGGTCCAACTGAGGCGCCAGGTGGAAATGGCATGGCAAGCCGTTCCACAGGACTACATCCAGCATCTCTACGATCGTCTCCATGGGAGAATAGCAGCCTGCATTGCTGCGAAAGGTGGATATACACTGTACTAGTGCCGACATTGTGCATGCTCTGTTGCCTGTGTCTATGTGCCTGTGGTTCTGTCAGTGTGATCATGTGATGTATCTGACCCCAGGAATGTGTCAATAAAGTTTCCCCTTCCTGGGACAATGAATTCACGGTGTTCTTATTTCAATTTCCAGGAGTGTATGTTACTCCAATGAATACCCATTTATCATCTGCATTTCTTCTTGGTGTAGCGATTTTAATGGCCAGTAGTATATATACGAGGGTGAGGCAAAAGAAAACCTTAAATTTGTAATAACAAATCGGAATTTCGCGCCATTGTCCTGTAAGTTGGTAAGCATGCTACAAACAGTGTGCAGAATGTCCTGTAGGTGGCAGCATAGTGCAGATGCACACATACCGTCACAGTATCAGTATAAAGATGGGCGCCCCACTTGCGACTTGCTCCAGGGAAGAACAGCGTTCTGTTATTCGGTGTTTGCGTAGTCAAGCTGTGAAAGCTATCGAAATTCATCGACGAATCAAACTTCTGTACGGTGATGCGTGTTTGTCACAGCAGCAAGTCTACGAATGGAGTAGGAAGTTCGCGAATGGTGTGATTTCAGTGGAAAATGCTCCTCGTCCAGGTCAGGCACAACGAGTTGTGACTCCAAAGAACATTGCAGCAGTTGAAGCCATGGTGAAGGAAAACCGCCGAGTGACACTGAATGACATTGCAGCATGTTTACAGATTAGTCATGGGTCAGCACACCACATTGTGCACGATGCGCTCCAGTTTCACAAAGGGTCTGCAAGATGGGTGCCACGGCAGCTGACTCCTGAAATGAGAGAACGACGTGTCAATGCTTGTGAAGAACTTCTTCGGCGCTTAAATAGTTTGGACAAGAAGAGAACAGAAGCTTTTGAAATGTGGAGCTACAGAAGAATGCTGAAGATTAGATGGGTAGAGCACATAACTAATGAGGTGGTATGGAATATAATTGGAGAGAACAGAAATTCGTGGCACAACTTGACTAGAAGAAGGGATCGCTTGGTAGGACATATTCTGAGGCATCAAGGGATCACCAATTTGGTATTGGAGAACAGCGTGGAGGGTAAAAATCGTAGAGGGAGACCAAGAGATGAATACACTAAGCAGATTCAGGAGGATGTAGGCTGCAGTAGGTACTGGGAGATGAAGAAGCTTGCACAGGATAGAGTAGCATGGAGAGCTGCATCAAACCAGTTTCGGGACTGAAGACCACAACAACATGTGGACATAGGCATCAGATGAACCGTTTTCTGTTTTTATTGTAAACTATGAATGAACTGTTAAATTTTAAGCTTTCTCATTATATTATGTCTCAAGATTGTTCTGTCTCCTCCCGTTTTCAAAATTTGAAGCAGATTCGTACCGCACTTTGTAAAATACTTCCAGTCTACGAACGGTGCCGCTCTGTGATACAAGTTATGTCTGTTGACGACAGTGATAAACCACATTGTAGGACATATTAGGCATGTCTTGCACAGCGCATGTACACGTGGACCATCTGGTAAGCGCAGCACCACATGGTACAGAATATTACCACATGGTAATGCTGTACCAATTGAGCAGCCCAGATGCATAAGCCGTTGAACGCATTTTTTGTCGATTTTGAGTTGAGCGGACTATCGTATAGGTTTTTTCAGCACCGACACGAGGGAACAGGTTTCAGAGTGCAAAAAACCGCTATAAACAGGGTTGCCAGAAGTTTTTAGCTTGGAAACGGGGACGTTTCTCTAAAATCAACAAAAAACGGTCGTAATTTGTGAATCATAAACCGGAACATTTCGGTACACTTTCCTTAACGTTAAAAAAGTGAAATACTTCTTCAAATTATTAGGGGCTATTCTAGAAGTCGGTCAAGGGGGGGAGGGGGGGACTAATGGCAGCCGCTGGGGGGGGGGGGGGTTGGGGGTTGGGGGAATGGAATATCGCTTAACAAATAGAGAGTTGGGCTCCTCCACTGTCAAACTGATAACATTTGGTGTTCCTTAAAGTAGTCTTTGGTAACTGTTTTGGAGTTCGGGGAAAAACGTGTCTACAGAATGTGTGTTCCCGGGACAATCATACGGTTTGACCCAGATATCTGCCGATTTCGAAGTTTTTGTCTGGGGTCATCAATTTAAGTGTTGGTAGGCATACCCGGCATATATAGTTTTCATGATTATTGTAAGTGGTACTCGTACGTTAATAAATAATAAGACGCCCATTTTAAGTTAAATGATTATATTGAGCAAGCAGTAAAGAAAAGAAAAGAAAAATTCGGAGTAAGAATTAAAATCCACGGAGAAGAAGTAAAAACTTTGAGGTTCGGCGATGACATAATTCTGTCAGAGACAGCAAAGGACCTGAAAGAGCAGATGAATGGAATGGACAGTGTCTTGGAAGGAGGATATAAGATGAACATCAACAAAAGCAAAACGAGGATAATGGAATGTAGTAGAATTAAATCTGGTAATGCTGAGGGTATTAGATGAGGAAATGAAACGCTTGAGGTAGTAAATGATTTTTGCTATTTGGGGAGTAAAATAACTGATGATGGTCGAAGTAGAGAGGATATAAAATGTAGACTGGCAATGGCAAGGAAAGCGTTTCTGAAGAAGAGAAATTTGTCAACATCGAGTATAGATTTAAGTGTCAGGAAGTCGTTTCTGAAAGTATTTGTGTGGAGCGTACCCATGTATGCAAGTGAAACATGGACGATAAATAGTTTGCACAGGAAGAGAATAGAAGCTTTCGAAATGTGGTGCTACAGAAGAATGCTGAAGATTAGATGGGTAGATCACATAACTAATGAGGAGGTATTGAACAGAATTGGGGAGAAGAGGAGTTTTTGACATAACTTGACCAGAAGAAGGGATCGCTGGGTAGGACATGTTCTGGGGCATCGAGGGATCACCAATTTAGTATTGGAGAACAGCCTGGAGGGTGAAAATCGTAGAGGGAGACCAAGAGATGAATACACTAAGCAGATTCAGAAGGATGTAGGCTGCAGTACGTACTGGGAGATGAAGAAGCTTGCACAGGATAGAGTAGCATGGAGAGCTGCATCAAACCAGTCTGTGGACTGAAGACCACAACAACGACAATGTAACAAGACTTTATTTCCACGCAATGCAAATTTTACATAAAAATTATTCGTTCTTTAACCCTTCTATAGTGGTGCGGACCAGAAGTGAAAGCTGCGCGAACACTGATGACTGCTTTTCAGCCCTAGGCAAGCACAGACGTTTCTCGGACCGAGTCGTTTTCTGCAGGGGGACGCGGTTCGTGCCAGGGTAGTAGGTCTCTCCTTCAGTGCCCTTTGACAATAAAATCGCTACAACTCTAGGTCTCATGCCTTACGGTGTACCCATTTTCGTCGACTGCATTTTTTCCTACTTCTGCTAGATTAATAGCTTTTTTATTTCTATTTTAAATACACCCATCCTAATAAATTAAGGATAATGCTGACATGTGGTGAAACAACGCTCTGGTGGGCGGTTTGCGGGTTTAAATCAGCTCGGGCTATGACCACGAGGTGCATTTGACCTGCTGTCGTCGCACGGTGGCGCTGGCAGCAGTCCACATACGCAGAGGTGTGTTGGTGCATGTCAGAGATCGGTGCAGCGAGTAAGTGTGCAGACGTTTTCAGGCGTACTGATGGTGACTGTGTGTTGGAAATGGCTCAGAGAACACATATTGATGACGTTATGAGGGGTAGGATACAAGGGCGACTGGAGGCTGGTCAAACACAGCAGGTCGTAGCACGGGCCCTCCGTGTGCCACAAAGTGTGATCTCAAGATTATGGCAACGATTCCAGCAGGCAGGAAACGTGTCCAGGCGCTACAGTACGGGACGTCCGCAGCGTACAACACCACAAGAAGACCGATATCTCACCATCAGTGCCCGCAGACGGCCACGGAGTACTGCAGGTAGCCTCGCTCGGGACATTACTGCAGTCACTGGAACAGTTGTCTCCAGACACACAGTCTACAGACGACTGGACAGACACGCTTTATTCGCCTGGAGAGCTGCAAGGTGCATTCCAATGACCCCAGGTCACAGGAGAGCCCATAAAGCCCAGTGTCAAGAACACAGTACATGGTCATTGGAACAGTGGTCGCACGTTATGTTCACAGACTAGTCCAGGTATAGTCTGAAAAGTGAAAAGGAACCAGATACCGACCCCTTAAAGTCCTTGAAAGGGACCTGTTTGGAGGTCGTGGTTTGATGGTGTGAGCTGGGATTATGATTGGTGCACTTACACACCTGCATGTCTTTGACAGAGGAACTGTAACAGGTCAGGCATATCGGGAAGTCATTTTGCACCAGCATGTCCGCCTTTTCAGGGGTGCAGTGGGTCCCACCTTCCTCCTGAAGGATGATAACGCACAGCCCCACCGAGCTGCCATCGTGGAGGAGTACCTTGAAACAGGAGATGTGAGGCGAATGGAGTGGCCTGTCTGTTCTCTAGACCTAAACACCATCGAGCACGTCTGGTATGCTCTCGGTCGATGTATCGCTGCTCGCCTTCAAACCCCTACGACACTTCGGGAGCTCCGACAGGCACGGGTGCAAGAATGGGAGGCTGTACCCCAGCAGCTGCTCGACCACCTGATCCTGAGTATGGGAACCTGTTGTGTTGTTCGTATACACGTGCACGGTGATCGTATCCCATACTGATGTCGGGGTACATGCGCAGGAAACAGTGGCGTTTTGTAGCACATGTATTTCGGGACGGTTTTCTCAACTATCACCAACACCGTGGACTTAGAGATCTGTGTCGTGTGTGTTCGGTAAGTGCCTATGCTATTAGCGCCAGTTTTGTCTAGTTCCACGTTGTGTGGCACCACATTCTGCAGTTATCCTTAATTTATGAGCATGAGTGTACTTCGAATCGCGTTTCTTTTCTACTGAGCTGCAGTATGTATTAACGTAATCCTCACCTGTAAAGTAAGCGTCTATGATCACTTTTTGAAGGTACATTTTTCTTCTTGTTCTTTTTTTATTTTCTTGTTTTTTTTATTATTTTTTTTCCCTACTAAGAAAATGATGTTCTTTTCTTTTCGGAATTTAAATAATTTCTTGTCTACAGTAAGAGACATCAGAAACCAGAAAACAGTGGACTGGACGCACTAGTGATCTCAATATTATTCTGCACTGGCTGAATGGATGTGAGCCGGCCGGAGTGGCCGTGAGGTTCTAGGCGCTACAGTCTGGAGCCGAGCGACCGCTCCTGTCGCAAGTTCGGATCCTGCCTCGGGCATGGATGTGTGTGATGTCCTTAGGTTAGTTAGGTTTAAGTAGTTCTAAGTTCTAGGGGACTGATGACCTCAGAAGTTAAGTCGCATAGAGTCATTTGAACCATGTTTTTTTGAACGGAGACTTGCAGAGTGTGCGTACACTGATGACGAAGATCAGTCATAGGCGGACGTCCGTGACGAAAGTGAATACCATACGGAAGCGGGACACGAAATCGATAGAAAAGCCTCAGAAAAATTCAGTGCTGGTGATGAGGAAGATAATAGTGACTCAGATAAACATTTTTTGGTAAAAACTTAACTAAAAGCTTCAAGATATGATATTTATTTTTGTTAAAGCAAATGTTCATCATAGCCTCCCCCCCCCCCTTTAATCATGTTAGTTCATTTGTCTTTGATTTGTATTGTGAGACACAACTACCATCTTTTTCAGTTTTATTTGCTGATCAATATATATAAGGTGTACGACTTTGCTTCCACCGTTTTTTCTCCAACAATAGGGGCTTTAATGAAACAAACTGGTTACACATTGTAACCTCCCCACAAAATTTAAAAATTGAAATTGAAAATAATTATTATGGATAGCGATTCTCATTTTTGTGTGACCTCAGAACAAAACTGGTTCCCATTTAATGTACCCACAAAATTCTGTTCTCATTTAATGTAAGCACGAAACAGAAAAATTCCTAAGCCTCATAATAACAAAATGAATTCAGTAACCTGGTAAAATTTGGACGACAGCAGTGCTGCGTCGTGGCCCTGTAAGATCATTCTGAATAAAAAGCAAAAATTCTTACCTCAATAAAAAAAACGGCGAATATTACTGCTCTTACTTAACATTTTTCCGGCACAGCTCCGTGCAATGCTGGCCTATACATTTGTGATAGGAAGCAACTGATTTTTTTTAAAATGAATGCTTTTTTTAAAATTACTTTATATTACCAAAATTATTATTAGGACATTTTCAAAATATTTGGATGACAGTTCAGATACATTACTAGATATGCGCGACGCTGCTTCTTTACCTTATATAGTAATAAATACTCCATCTCCAGATTCCCGACCAGAGCAGACTGCAGACAAGCGCAGACCACCACAGACAAGCGACTAGCAACAACTAACTGCTACAGTTACACAGTTCGTACTGTAGTCAACACTGCTCTCTGGTCAGCGATTCTCATATTGCAGACAGCGCATACCTCTTACAACATGTATCATTCAAAGTATTTTCCATCGCTGGCCACTATTTTCTCCCATCTTTCGGGCAGTGTACGAATCCCGCATCGGAAAAATTGTTCATCTTTTGAAGCGATCCAAGAATCGATCTAATTCGTGACTTCTTTATGAGATCGGAAGTGTCGGTCAGCCAGGCCATGCGCCACTGATCTAAACAGGTGATAGTCAAAGGGAGCAGTGTCTGGAGAATACGGCGGGCGGGGTACGACTTAACCATTTTAACGTTTCCAAGTACGTTTTGACCTCTCTTGCAACGATGGGTCGAGCGTTGTCGTGCTGCAAAATCACTTTATCGTGCCTCTCTCTGTATTGCGGCCGTTTCTCTTTTAATGCTCTGCTCAGACGCATTTCTGCGGTCGATTACGAGCACCTGTGATTGTTTCACTCGGTTTTAACACCTCATACTACACGACGCCGAGCTGCTCCCACCAAATGCAGACCATGATGTTGGAGTCGTGAATATTCGGTTTGGCCGTCGACGTGGACGGCATATCCCCACGATTTTTTGCGTTTAAGGTTGTCGTAACGAACCCATTTCTCGTCCCCGGTCACAATGCGATGCAGAAATCCCTTCCGTTTTTGCCTCTGAAGCAACTGTTCACAAACGTACAAACGCCTTTCAACGTCTCTCTGTTTCAGCTCACACGGGACCCAAGTTCCTTCTTTCTGAATCGTGCCCACAGCCTTGAGAGGTTTTGAAATGCTTCCTGTGTCACTCCCACTAATCGCGCCAATTCTTCTCTTGTTTGACGCGAGTCTTCACTCAGCAATGTCTCCAATTCTGCATCTTCCAAAACATTCTCTCTTCCACCACTGTGCTGGCCTACGACGTTAAAATCGCCGTTCTCGAAGCATTGAAACCACCCAAGACACGTTCTTTCACAAATAGCGTCCCTAACGTACGTACTTGAGAGCATTCGATGGGATTCAGCCGCTGTTTTCTTCATATTGAAACAAAACAGTAACACCTCCCGCAAATGACGAGAATTAGGCTCGTAAACTGACATTTTCAATCAAGAACAACTTGATGATGCAGACACAAATCGACCAATGTTTCAATGAGGTTATGTCGACCGAGGTCCAAGCTAACTGCCTGACGCCTGCGATTTGATTCTTTCGACCGCTACTTACCGTTGTCGCCACCTATCGGCAAACGGCAGAAGGAAAGTTGTATACCTTTTATTATAAATGTAAGTGTACAATGTGTGTGGTGCTAAAACTCAGAAACGAGTCCTGGCGCAATCAAGGAAGTGGCATGGTGTGGTAGCCCTCTATCCCCTGTCCATGAAGAAAATGTCCGATTTTCCTTGTAGAGCGTGCTTTTGGAGTTATAAGGGCTTGATATTTTCGCCCGCAAGCAATTTCTGTAACATTTCAGAACGTTTGAGAGTATTCTAGAATATTCCACAACGTTCGAGAGCATTCCACACCATTCCAGAATGTTCCGAAATGTTCCACAATAATCCAGGATGTTCTGGAATGCTCAGGAATAGTCTAGAACATTCGTGAAGATTCCAGATTGTTTGGAAGAAACATCTCGGAACATCCCAAATCGTTGTGGGACTTTCCAGAACATTTTCGATAGTGGTGGAATGTTCTGGAACATTGTAGACCATTTGATGCCTTTCTGGTATGTCCTGCAATTCGCCACTGGTGGGGCTACGCAGTGGTAGGGGTATATGAAGCAAGACCCATCTACATCTACATCTACATCCATACTCCGCAAGCCACCCAACGGTGTGTGGCGGAGGGCACTTTACGTGCCACTGTCATTACCTCCCTTTCCTGTTCCAGTCGCGTACGGTTCGCGGGAAGAACGACTGCCGGAAAGCCTCCGTGCGCGCTCGAATCTCTCTAATTTTACATTCGTGATCTCCTCGGGGAGTATAAGTAGGGGGAAGCAATATTTTCGGTACCTCATCCAGAAACGCACCCTCTCGAAACCTGGACAGCAAGCTACACCACGATGCAGAGCGCCTCTCTTGCAGAGTCTGCCACTCGAGTTTGCTAAACATCTACGTAACGCTATCACGCTTACCAAATAACCCTGTGACGAAACGCGCCGTTCTTCTTTGGATCTTCTCTATCTCCTCTGCCAACCCGACCTGCTACGGATCCCACACTGATGAGCAATACTCAAGTATAGGTTGAACGAGTGTTTTGTAAGCCACCTCCTTTGTTGACGGACTGCATGCTCTAAGGAATCTCCCAATGAATCTCAACCTGACACCCGCCTTACCAACAATTAATTTTATACGATCATTCCACTTCAAATCGTTCCGCACGCATACTCCCAGATATTTTACAGAAGTAACTGCTACCAGTGTTTGTTCCGCTATCATATAATCATACAATAAAGGATCCTTCTTTCTACGTATTCGCAATACGTTACGTTTGTCTATGTTAAGCATATATACACATATTGTGAAAAGCAATGGTCCCATAACACTCCCCTGTGGCGCGCCAGAGGTTACTTTAACGTCTGTAGACGTTTCTCCTGTGAGAACAACATGGGGGTTCAAACGTCAGTTTCTTATCAGTGACGAAGGGAGGAACTGACAAATGGTGTAGCGAGTGAATAAAAACAAAGAGTGAAGAGTGAGTAGTCAAAGTGATAATGTAGATCGAAAATAAAATGTGAAACGTATGTGAAATGTACTTAGTGTATTTGTTAATAAGTATTGTAAATAGTTAGAAAATATTTTCAATAATTTTTTTTTGTTACCTCTCAACTACCACACAATCTCGTGTCAACTCCCTGAGCAATGCCGGGTACCCCAGCTAGTTAGAAATAAATCAATAAAAGTAAAATATTCTTTATGCCTTTATTATTTGAAACTGTTTTGTTTGATAAAGTCGTTATAATGGCTGAGTATTTATTCGCGTGTGCTTTGAGAATGAGATTTTACTTTCATTTTCGCTTTTATTTCTTTACAAGGAACATGTATAACATTATTTACAAATTCAAAACGAAAAAAAAAAATTAGGGCAGAAATGTAAATTTATTTTTTAAATTGGACTGCTCCCATAGTTCACGTGCCTAACCTTGTCGCTCTTTGGGGAGAGGGTTAAAAAGTTTATTTACAAATGAAACTTCTGGTACTGTTGCTGTGGCTAGTTGATTTTTTTTTTTTTTTTACGCGGTTGTTCGTATCCAGAACTAAAATACCGCTATCGTTTTTAACCAGCTGCACTCTGCAGTAGCACGAGCCACGCTGGCAGTGTGAGCGGATGTGACGTCTTACATTCGTAGCGCGGTCGGTATTATCGGCCTTTATCAGCCGCATCCGCTTCGTTAAAGTGCCCTCGCGTCTACAGTACGATTGAAATTACTTCACTGCGGGCGTCTGTCGCACGCCGCTGAAACGTTGCCACATCTGCTGTCGGCTGCCATACGGTTTTAAGCTACACACACAAACACAGCGGTCTTTGTGAAGGCAGGAACGGGCAAAGTTTTAAATACACTACTGGCCATTAAAATTGCTACACCAAGAAGAAATGCAGGTGCTAAACGGGTATCCATTGGACAAATATATTATACTACAACGGACAATTGATTACATGTTCACGCAATTTAGGTGCATAGATCCTGAGAAATGAGTACCCAGAACAACCACCTCTGGCCCTAATAACGGCCTTGATACGCCTGGGCATTGAGTCAAACAGAGCTTGGATGGCGCGAACAGGTACAGCTGCCCATGCAGCTTCAACACGATACCACAGTATTGTGACGAGCCAGTTGCTCCGCCACCACTGACCAGACGTTTTCAGTTGGTGAGAGATCTGGAGAATGTGCTGGCCAGGGCAGCAGTCGACCATTTTCTGTATCCAGAAAGTCCCGTACAGGACCTGCAACATGCGGTCGAGCATTATCCTGCTGAAATGTAGGATTTCGCAGGGATCGAATGAAGGGTAGAGCCACGGGTCGTAACACATCTGAAATGTAACGTCCACTATTCAAAGTGCCGTCAGTGCGAACAAGAGGTGACCGAGACGTGTAACCAATGGCATCCCATACCATCACGCCAGGTGATACGCCAGTATGGCCATGACGAATACACGCTTCCAATGTGCATTCAGCGCGATGTCGCCAGACACTGATGCGGCCATCATGATGCTGTAAAAAGAACCTGGATTCATCCGAAAAAATGACGTTTTGCCATTCGTGCACCCAGGTTCGTCATTGAGTACACCATCGCAGGCGCTCCTGTCTGCGATTCAGCGTCAAGGGTAACTGCAGCCATAGTCTCCGAGCTGATAGTCCATGCTGCTGCAAACGTCGTCGAACTGTTTGTGCAGATGGTTGTTGTCTTGCAAACGTCCACATCTGTTGACTCAGGGATCGAGACGTGGCTGCACGATCCGTTACAGCTGTGCGGATGAGATGCCTATCATCTCGACTGCTAGTGATACGAGATCTTTGGGATCCAGCACGGCGTTCCGTATTACCCTCCTGAACCCACCGATTCCATATTCTGCTAACAGTCATTGGATCAGGACCAACGCGAGCAGCAATGTCGCGATACGATAAACCGCAATCGCGATAGGCTACAATCCGACCTTTATCAAAGTCAGAAACGCGATGGTATGCATTTCTACTCTTACACGAAGCATCACAACAACGTTTCACCAGGCAACGCCGGTCAACTGCTATTTGTGTACGAGAAATTGGTTGGAAACTTTCCTCGTGTCAGCACGTTGTAGTTGTCGCCACCAGCTCCAACCATGTGTGAATGTTCTGAAAAGCTAATCATTTGCATATCACACCATCTTTTTCCTGTCGGTTAAACTTCGCGTCTGTGGCACGTCAGCTTCGTGGTGTAGCAATTTCAATGGCCAGTAGTGTACATCGATGTTATTGCACCGATTTTTATAAGAGACGTTGCTACAACCGACACAAAAACGTCAGTATATTTGGCCCATCCCTACAGGTGAAAAGTCGCGGTACTGAAACACGTCTTACATGAGTTGTGCCCGTGAAATATTGTGCCGGGTGATCAAATAGTCAGTATAAATTTGAAAACGTAATAAACCACGGACAGAGAGGTACAAATTGGCACACATGCTTGGCATGACATGGGGTTTTATTGTTGTTGTCGTGGTCTTCACTCCCGAGACTGGTTTGATGCAGCTCTCCATGCTACTCTATCCTGTGCTAGCTTATTCATCTCCCAGTACCTACCACAACCTACATCCTTCTGAATCTGTTTAGTGTATTCATCTCTTGGTCTCCCTCTAGGATTTTTACCCTCCACGCTGCCCTCCAATACCAAACTGGTGATCCCTTGATGACTCAGAACATGTCCTACCAACCGATCCCTTCTTCTAGTCAAGTTGTGCCACAAACTTCTCTCCTCCCCAATCCTATTCAATACCTCCTCATTATTTATGTGATCTACCCATCTAATCTTCAGCATTCTTCTGTAGCACCACATTTCAAAAGCTTCTATTCTCTTCTTGTCCAAACTATTTATCGTCCACGTTTCACTTCCATACATGGCTACACTCCATACAAATACTTTCTGAAACGACTTCCTGACACTTAAATCTATACTCGATTTTAACAAATTTCTCTTCTTCAGAAACGCATTCCTTGCCATTGCCAGTCTACATTTTATATTCTCTCTACTTCGACCATTATCAGTTATTTTGCTCCCCAAATAGCAAAACTCCTTTACTACTTTAATTGTCTCATTTCCTAGTCTAATTCCCTCAGCATCACCCGACTTAATTCGACTACATTCCATTATCCTCGTTTTGCTTCTGTTGATGTTCATCTTATATGCTCCTTTCAAGACACTGTCCATTCCGTTCATCTGCTCTTCCAGATCCTTTGCTGTCTCTGACAGGATTACAATGTCATCGGAAACCTTAAAGTTTTTATTTCTTCTCCATGGATTTCAATTCCTACTCCGAATTTTTCTTTTGTTTCCTTTACTGCTTGCTCAATACACAGATTAAATAACATCAGGGAGAGGCTGCAACCCTGTCTCACTCCCTTCCCAACCACCGCTTCCCTTTCATGCCCCTCGACTCTTATAACTGCCATCTGGTTTCTGTACAAATTGTAAATAGCCTTTCGCTCCCTGTATTTTACCCCTGCCACCTTCAGAATTTTAAAGAGAGTATTCCAGTCAACATTGTCAAAAGCTTCCTCCAAGTCTACAAATGCTAGAAACGTAGGTTTGCCTTTCCTTAATCTAGCTTCTAAGATAGGGGTTTTATTAGAACAAAAAATAAATAAAGGCAAAAAAAAGCAAAGCTCACAAAATGTCCGACAGATGGCGCTGGACAGCAAAACTGCTACCGTGACAGGTGAGAGGAACGCCGATATGTTACAGAATCGCATCATCCCCAGCCTGGCTGATAAACACCTGCTGGAACGTACGATGTTTATGCAGGATGGCGCTCCACCCCGTATTGCTAGACGCGTGGAAGATCTCTTGCGCGCGTCGTTTTGTGATGATCGTGTGCTCAGCCGCCACTTTCGTCATGCTTGGCCTCCCAGGTCCCCAGACCTCAGTCCGTGCGATTATTGGATGCTGAAAGACAACATCCGACGCCAATGCCTCACCATAACTCCGGACATGCTTTACAGTGCTGTTCACAACATTATTCCTCGACTACAGCTATTGTTGAGGAATGATGGTGGACATATCGAGCATTTCCTGTAAAGAACATCATCTTTGCTTTGTGTTACTTTGTTATGCTAATTATTGCTATTCTGATTAGATGAAGCGCCATCTGTCGGACGTTTTTTGAACTTTTGTATTTTTTCGGTTCTAATGAAACCCCATGTCATTCCAAGCATGTGTGTCAATTTGTACCCCTCTATATACATTATTCCGTTTTCGAATTCAGTTTTCAAATTTACACTGCTGGCCACCGTAAATGCAACACCAAGAAAGAAAAGAGGTAGCACAACAAAATTTATTTTGTAGATAACATGTTGACCAAGTATCAAATGATTACGTTTACAGACGTCTGTGACATGTGGTTCCTGCCAGGATCAGTAGCCAGAGTAGCCGGCATTGTTAGAGATCACCGCTGCCACACGTCTCGGCATTGAGTCAAAGAGACGTCGGATGTGTTCCTGGGGTACAGCAGCCCAAGCAGCTTCCACACGTTGCCAAAGATCATCTGGTGTGGCAGCTGGGGATGTAATCTGGGTCACTCGTTGAGCAACCGTGGACTACATGTTTTCTATCGGCGAAAGATCCGGAGAGCGAGCCGGCCAGGGAAGCAGTTCAATCTGGTTATTGACGAAGAACCTTCGGACAATGCGTGCCACGTGTGGTCGCGCATTATCCTGTTGAAATATGGCTGTGGCTGAGCCCTGAAGGTAAGGAAGGACAACTGGCTCCAGCACCTCGGATATGTAGCGCCGGCTATTTAAAGTACCGGCAATGCGTACTAGAGGCGTGCGAGAGTAATATCCAATACCGCCCCATACCATAATACCCAGTGCGAGACCAGTGTGGCGGTGCATAATGCAGCTGTCCAGCATCCTCTCTCCACGGTGTCTCCACACTCGAATCCGACCATCGTGGTGCTGCAGACGGAAGCGTGCCTCGTCAGTAAAGACAACGTCATTCCACTCTGCCGTCCACATCCGTCTGCCATCACACCATTGGCGACGGAGACGTCTGTGGTTCTGCGTCAATGGTAGACGAAGCAGTGGACGTCTTGCGGACAGACCAATCTGCTGTAAACGGCGTCGAATGGTACACGCAGACACTGGATGATGTGTTACAGACGCAATGTGCTGTGCTACGGTTCGGGATGTCACTGAGCGATCCGTCACTGCCATGCGCACAATTTGCCTATCATCACGTGCAGTGGTGCACCGAGGTGAAAGCGATCGACCACGTCGGACCGTCGCACCCTCCTGCATCCAACGGTCACATAACCGCATTACAGTTGTTTGGTTTCGTCCGACACGACTAGCGATTTCTCTGTATGATAATCCACAATCTCGGTAAGCCACTATCGTTCCTCTGTCGAACTCGGATACTTGATCAAAAGATGTTCGCTGTTTTCTACGAGGCATAACTGATCGTCTTGTGAAACAACCACAAGGTAAACACACGTGCCGAACGTACACTCGTCGAAATGGCCAAGCCTTAAATGGCGCGATGAGGTGGCGCCACAGGCGCGCGTGATGTGCGTCTGCGCTGAAATTCTAATCAGGTGCATATCTCATCGCTGCAAACTCATGGTGTAAATTTCACTTGAATCGGATGCTTCCTTCAGGGTGTTGCATTTACGGTGGCCAGCAGTGTATACTGACTTTTTGATCACCCGGTACTTACCCTAAACATTCCAGATAACAAGAGTGCATTTTCCATTAAATACCACTACAGTGATGTGTGTGATTTTTGTGCCGAGTCTACGTTACTTTTAGAGTGCTTTTACCATTTCTTGATCCACGCACACAGGGTTAAGGAGAGTAGACATTCCGCCTCACAGTCGTTAATTTCCACCATTCTCGGACCTGTCATTGTTATGGTAGAAATGACACACAGAAGGAACAAAGCCGCGCGGGATTAGCCGAGCGGTCTCAGGCGCTGCAGTCATGGACTGTGCGGCTGGTGCCGGCGGAGGTTCGAGTCCTCCCTCGGGCATGGGTGTGTGTGTTTGTCCTTAGGATAATTTAGGTTAAGTAGTGTGTAAGCTTACGGACTGATGACCTTAGTAGTTAAGTCCCATAAGATTCCACACACGTTTGAACATTTTGAAGGAACAAACTTTCGTGAATATGCAGTACGGATGCATTCGTGTTCAAATCTGGTGCTAATTTGTAGTACTGATTTTGGAATTAAATTAAAGCCCATTGTAAGCCATTTACTGTTAGACTGCAAAGTTGTGTAATAGCTGGAACGGACGATTAATTTGCTGAGGAGAACTTTACTGATTATGAGTCAAGATAAGATAGACGATAAACAATATCATTTTCGGTATTCAATAGCTAATATCGATTAATCGATACGTCCTTAATTTACACACGCATCAAAAAAAGTTTTGCATCTCCCCAGTTCCCACAACGCCTGAAGACAGACGTTGACTCTGGATATTGTATCACAGACACAGTCCCTTTGACTCTTCAGAGATGTCACTAAACCCACCCAAAGGTGTAAACAACCATGCATGATAAGCAGCGACCATCCGACGGAGGGGGTCCGACAGCCGATCAGTTCCAGTCATTCCACCAGGAAGGAGGTACACGGCTCGTGTTGTCTGGAGTTCAACCGTGCCTAGACGGTCAATACCGCGGTTCGATCGCACCTGCATTGTTACTTTGTGCCAGGAAGGTCTCTCAACAAAGGAAGTGTCCAGGCGTCTCGGAGAGATCCAGAGCGATGTTGTTCGGACACGGAGGAGATACAGAGAGACAGGAACTGTCGATGACATGCCTCGCTCAGGCCGCCCGAGGGCTACTACTGCAGTGGATGACCGCTACCTACGGATTATGGCTCGGAGGAACCCTCACTGCAACGCCACCATGTTGATTAATGCTTTTCGAGCAGACAAAAGACGTCGTGCGCAATAGGCTGCATGATGCGCAACTTCACTCCAGACGTCGACGGCGAGGTCCATCTTTGCAACCACGACGCCGTGCAGCCCGGTGCAGATGGGCCCAACAACATGCCGAATGGACCGCTCAGGATTGGCATCACATTCTCTTCAGCGACGAGTGTCGCATCTGCCTTCAACGAGAGAATCGTCGGAGACGTGTCTGGAGGACACCCGGTCAGGATGAACGCCTTACGCACACTGTCCAGCGAGAGCAGCAAGGTGGAGGTTCCCTGCTGTTTTGGGGTGCCATTATGTGGGGCCGACGTACTCCGCTGGTGGTCACGGAAGGCGCCGTAACGGCTGTACGATACGTGAATGCCATCCTCCGACCGATAGTGCAACCATATGGGCAGCATATCGGCGAGGCATTCGTCTTCGTGGATGACAATTCGCGCCTCTATCGTGCACATCTTGTGAATGACTTCCTTCAGGATAACGACATCTCTGGACTAGAATGGCCAGCATGTTCTCCAGACATGAACCCTATCGAACACGCCTAGGATAGATTGAAAAGGGCTGTTTATGGACGACGTGACCCACCAACCACTCTGACGGATCAACGTCAAATTGTCATTGAGGAATGGAATAATCTGGACCAACAGTGCCTTGATGAACTTGTGGATAGTGTGCCACGACGAATACAGGCATGCATCAGTGTAAGAGGACGAGCTACTGGGTATTAGCAGTACCGGTGTGTACAGCAGTCTGGACCATTTAACTCTGAAAGTCTCGCTGTATGATGGTACAACATGCGATGTGTTGTTTTCATGAGCAATGAAAAGGCCGGAAATGATGTTTATGTTGATTTCTATTCCAATTTTCTGTATAGGCTCCGGAACTCTCAGAACTGAGGTGATGGAAAACCTTTTTTGATGTGTGTATAAAGCATGTACAGGGTTATTACAAATGATTGAAGCGATTTCACAGCTCTACAATAACTTTATTATTTGAGATATTTTCACAATGCTTTGCACACACATACAAAAACTCAAAAAGTTTCTTTAGGCATTCACAAATGTTCGATATGTGCCCCTTTAGTGATTCGGCAGACATCAAGCCGATAATCAAGTTCCTCCCACACTCGGCGCAGCATGTCCCCATCAATGAGTTTGAAAGAATCGTTGATGCGAGCTCGCAGTTCTGGCACGTTTCTCGGTAGAGGAGGTTTAAACACTGAATCTTTCACATAACCCCACAGAAAGAAATCACATGGGGTTAAGTCGGGAGAGCGTGGAGGCCATGACATGAATTGCTGATCATGATCTCCACCACGACCGATCCATCGGTTTTCCAATCTCCTGCTTAAGAAATGCTGAACATCATGATGGAAGTGCAGTGGAGCACCATCCTGTGGTATGTTTAGCTCCCTGCTTGTTTTATTCGTCGACTTCCGCGGGCTACGCGTGAAACTTGCCCGCACACGTTCAACCGTTTCTTCGCTCACTGCAGGCCGACCCGTTGATTTCCCCTTACAGAGGCATCCAGAAGCTTCAAACTGCGCATACCGTTGCCGAATGGACTTAGCAGTTGGTGGATCTTTGTTGAACTTCGTCCTGAAGTGTCGTTGCACTGTTATGACTGACTGATGTGAGTGCATTTCAAGCACGACATACGCTTTCTCGGCTCCTGTCGCCATTTTGTCTCACTGCGCTCTCGAGCGCTCTGGTGGCAGAAACCTGAAGTGCGGCTTCAACCGAACAAAACTTTATGAGTTTTTCTACGTATCTGTAGTGTGTCGTGACCATATGTCAATGAATGGAGCTACAGTGAATTTATGAAATCGCTTCAATCATTTGTAATAGCCCTGTATAGTTTTTAACATTGATATCATTAGCGATACTTGTGTGTGCCTGTCGAACCAAGACAGCGTTTTATGCATGGTGACAACAAAATAGTCGTTGCGATCGTTTTTTTAATAGCTGGTCGATTATAAAACGATTATGTCTCTCTCCATGACATGCGCTGGTACTACTCGCAAGAAAAACAAATGGAGCACGTCCATTCATTCCGAAATTTTCACTAATTATTGTTTGATGTCACCAACGAAGTATCATACTTAGTAGGGGGTGCGTGATAAATTCGCTGTGAACATATAAAGTATATGTTGGGGTGTAAAGGTACTGTGATCAGTGTTCCAACATATGCAAAGAAAATGACTATGTACGATCATAAGGGAGGTATGGATTTGGCGTGGGAAATTGATATTTCTACGCACCTATAGCCATAAGGGGGATGAAAGATTTTACATGGAAAATTATGTCTAGTCATTAGAACGATATACACTATACGATCAAAAGTATCCGAACACCTGGCTGAAAATGACTTGCAAGTTTGTGGCGCCCACCATCGGTAATGCTGGAATTCAATATGGTGGTGGCCCACCCATTGCCTTGACGACAGCTTCCACTCTCGTAGGCATACGTTCAATGAGGTACTGGAAGGTTTCTTGGGGAATGGCAGCCCATTCTTCACGGAGTGCTGCACTGAGGAGAGGTATCTACGTCGGTTGGTGAGGCCTGGCTCAAAGTCGGCGTTCCAAAACATCCCAAAGGTCTTATACAAGGTGGATTCAAGCTCTAAGGCCTCCGATTTTTTTTCTCCGGACTGGAAAGAGATAGAAACATGCGCATTGTTTTAAAATGAGCCCGCATTCATTGTCAATACATCCCAGAGATGGCAGCACCGTACGGCAGATGGAATTTTACCGCCAGCGGCGAGAATGAGAACTGTTTTAAATACTTAAAATGGCGACGTATTCCTTACTTGAACAGCGTGCAATCATTCGTTTTCTGAATTTGTGTGGTGTGAAACCAATTGAAATTCATCGACAGTTGAAGGAGACACGTGGTGATGGAGTTATGGATGTGTCGAAGGTGCGTTCATGGGTGTGACAGTTTAATGAAGGCAGAACATCGTATGACAACAAACCGAAACAACCTCGGGCTCGCAGAAGCCGGTCTGTCGACACGATCGAGAAAGTGGAGAGAATTGTTCTGGGGGTCACCGAATGACTGTCGAACAGATCGCCTCCAGAGTTGGCATTTCTGTGGGTTCTGTGCACACAATCCTGCACGACGACCTGAAAATGCGAAAAGTGTCGTCCAGGTGGGTGCCACGAATGCTGACGGACGACCACACGGCTGCCCGTGTGGCACGTTGCTGGGCAATGTTGACGCGCAACCACAGCACGAATGGGACTTTCTTTTCGTCAGTTGTGACAATGGATGAGGCGTGGATGCCATTTTTCAATCCAGAAACAAAGCGCCAGTCAGCTCAATGGAAGCACACAGATTCACCGCCACCAAAAAAATTTCGGGTAACCGCCAGTGCTGAAAAAATGATGGTGTCCATGTTCTGGGACAGCGAGGGCGTAATCCTTACCCATTGCGTTCCAAAGTGCACTATGGTAACAGGTGCATCCTACGAAAATGTTTTGAAGAACAAATTCCTTCCTGCACTGCAACAAAAACGTCCGGGAAGGGCTGCGCGTGTGCTGTTTCACCGAGACAACGCACCTGCACATCGAGCTAACGTTACACAACAGTTTCTTCGTGATAACAACTTCGAAGTGATTCCTAATGCTCCCTACTCACCTGACCTGGCTCCTAGTGACTTTTGGATTTTTCCAACAATGAAAGACGCTCTCCGTGGCCGCACATTCACCAGCCGTGCTGCTATTGCCTCAACGATTTTCCAGTGGCCAAAACAGACTCCTAAAGAAGCCTTCGCCGCTGCCACGGAATCATGGCGTCAGCGTTGTGAAAAATGTGTACGTCTGCAGGGCGATTACGTCGAGAAGTAACGCCAGTTTCATCGATTTCGGGTGAGTAGTTAATTAGAAAAAAAATCGGAGGCCTTAGAAGTTGAATGCACCTCGTATAGGATTCAGGTCAGGACTCTATGCAGGCCAGTCCATTACAGGGATGTTACTGTCGTGTAACCACTCCACCACAGGCCATGCACTATGAACAGGTGCTCGATCGTGTTGAAAGATGCAATCGCCATCCACGAATGGCTCTTCAACAGTGGGAAGCGAGAAGGTGCTTAAAACATCAATGCAAGCCTGTGTTGCGATAGTCCCACGCAAAACAACAAGGGGTGCAAGCCCCCTCCACGCAAAACACGACCATACCATAACACCAGCGCCTCCGAATTTTACTGTTGGCACTACACACGCTGCCAGGTGACGTTCACTGGCCATTCGCCATGAGCACACCCTGCCATCGGGCCGCCACGTTGTGTACCGTGATTCATCACTCCACACAATGTTTTTCCACTGTTCAATCGCGCAATGTTTACACTCCTTACACCAAGCGAGGCGTCGTTTGGTATTTGCCAGCGTGATGTGTGGCTTATGAGCAGCCGCTCGACCACGAAATCCCAGTTTTCTCACCTCCCACCTTACTGTCATAGTATCTGCAGTGGATGCTGATGCAGTTTGCAATTCCTGTGCGATGGTCTAGATCAATGGTTCCCAACGGGTGGTCCTCGGACCACTGGAGGTCCGCGAGGTATCTCAGAGTGAGCCGCAAGATGCTATTAGAATAAAAAATACATTGAATATGTTTCGTATGATAACAGATTTTTTGTTTTGGCCACTTCCTGCATGGGCAGAGCTTTAGCGAACGCTAACTTCTGCGTCTAGCGTCTTCCTAGAGCCAACTGACACTAGCACACTCTAAAGCAAAACTAGAATTAGACAGGGGCAAATAGTTCTGCTGTATGCCGTTAGACTGCGCACGCTGCCTCTTTGCAGCTGACAGCTGACAGTCACTTTACACAGAAACTCGCATTTCAGACGTCAATCGGCCATTGTTAATTTATTGCCAGTGCTTTCATAGACCGTATTGTTTACATATTCGCCGGCCGTTGTGGCCGAGCGGTTCTAGGCGCTACAATCTGGAACCGCGCAACCGCTACGGTCGCAGGTTCGAATCCTGCCTCGGGAAAGGATGTGTGTGATGTCCTTAGGTTAGGCCGATATTACACTATCAAATTTCTTTCTCAAATATCTTTGTCCAAAATCTTTGTCAAAGATATTTGATGGTGTAGTAGGAACTTTGTCAAATGTCGTCCAGTATTTGATCAAATCTAGGGCCTCGCTGTAGATTTGATCAAAGAAATCGCTTGTCTTCTGTTCACTGCAATGTGACATGTTACCACATGGAGCGCTAGCATCGCTGCAGCGTTCTGTCGTCTGTAGTGTTTTTATAAACATTGCGGGTAAATACAATTGCTGTGTGCCGACAACTACAAAATTAATAGAGATGTATGAAGCTGATGAGGCGCTTTACAACGTGAGGCACCGTGAATACAAAAATAAAATAAGAAGATTGGAGACGAGACCTAACGTAACCTAACCTAACCTAATCTAATTTAACCCTCTCCTGTAGCAAGGAATTGGAGTGTTACAGTGAGCCTGTCTTCTGAAGATGGGCAGTTCTTAAGTGAATATTGTGCTTTGTGATATGAGGATACACTTCACTGAGCACATACAGGAATGTATGCTCATCCATTCTTAAGTAATTGATGTACCACTTGACGTCTTCTGCTGTAAGCTCACGTAAGAAGTTTTGTTAAATGCTTTTATCGTGTCGTCGTAAAACCCACGGCTTCACCCAGATTAGATTAGTTTTACGTTCCATAGATCTGTGCTGAGAAGATCCTCGTGGATGTGGAACATGTCCATTTTTTTAAGCTGAAATAACAATACTAATAGTATGAATAAATACAATACATAATTTGTTTCTATTAAAAATTTCGTCAGTGGAGTAGGAGTTGGCCACTAGTAAGTCTTTCAGGCTTCTTTTAAACTGATCTTTATTTGTAACTAAATTTTTTATGTTTGCTGGCAAATTATTGAAGATGAGTGTTCCTGAGTAGTGGACCTCTTTTTGAACTAAAGTAAGTGCTTTTAAGTCCTTGTGTAGATCATTTTTGTTCCTGGTATTGTATGTATGAACTGAGTTGTTTGTTGGAAAAAGAGATATATTATTTAGGACAAATTTCATTAAGGAGTAAATATACTGAGAGGCAGTAGTTAGTATACCCAGTTCTTTGAAGAGGTTTCTACAGGACGTCCGTGAATTTACTCCACAAATAATACGTATGACACGCTTTTGGACTCTGAAAACTTTTGTTTGACTTGAAGATTTACCCCAAAATATTATACCATATGACATTATGGAATGAAAGTATGCAAGCTTTTTCATTTTTGTGTTGCCTATGTCTGCTAACACTCGAATTGCAAACAGATTTGTTAAGGCGTTTCTGCAGTTCTGGGATGTGCTCCTCCCAACTGAATTTGTTATCAAGTTGTAATCCCAGGACTTTTAAGACTGTCAACCTCGTATGTATGGTTCCATTTTTCCCCCACCTCTTTTCCGCATGTGCACACAATGCAACTGGGGTACGTACAACTGCTGCGGTTAATAACAAGTTGCTGTCAGCCATCTTGAACTTTGACGAAAAATTTGATGACAGTGTAATACCCCTTCTAGCGCTACGTCAAAGATCTTTGTCAAATATATTTGACGGAATATTTGATCACATCTTTGATCAAATATTTGACAAACAAATTTGATAGTGTAATACCGGCCTTAGTTAGGTTTAAGTAGTTCTAAGTTCTACGGGACTGATGACCTCAGATGTTAAGTCCCATAGTGCTCGGAGCCATCTGAACCATTTGTTTACATATTCAATATTCTGTATACGTTATATTTCGCGGAAGCTACAGTTCGCGTAGTTAAAAATGGACCGATGGTTAAAAAGTGGTGATACGACAAGGTACCAATCATACTCGATGAGGGGGTCCTCAAGAAAATTTTGTTGGGAACCCCTGGTCTAGATAGATGTTTGCCTGTTACACATTACCACTCTGTTCAACTTGCTGGCAGTCTCTGTCAGTCAACAGACGAGGTCGGCCTGTACGACTTTGTGCTCTACGTGTCCCTTCACGTTCCCATCTCACTGTCGCATCGGAAACAGTGGACCTAGGGATGATTAGGAGTGTGGAAATCTCGCGTACAGACATATGACGCAAGGGATACCCAATCACCTGACCAAGTCTGTGAGTTCTGCAGAGCGCCCCATTCTGATCTCTCACGATGTCTGATGAATACTGAGGTCGGTGATGTGGAGTACCTGGCAGTATGTGGCAGCAAAATGGACCTAATATGAAAGAACGTATGTTTTCGGGGTGTCCAGTTACCTTTGATCACATAGTGTAGATATTGATATCTCCAGGTTCACAGCCGTCAGGAGGAGATATTTCCATCCTTCGCTCTTTTCTCGAATGTCACGGGATTGGGCCTGAAATCGTAATACTTAATTGTAATTACAGAGATAAATACACTACAGGCCATTAAAATTGCTACACCAAGAAGAAACGTAGATGATAAACAGGTATTCATTGGACAGATATATTATACTAGAACTGACGTGTGAATTACATTTTCACGCAATTTGGGTGCATAGATCCTGAGAAATCAGTACCCAGAACAATCACATCTGGCCGTAATAACGGCCTCGATAAGCCTCGGCATTGAGTCAAACAGAGCTCGGATGGCGTGCACAGGTACAGCTGCCCGTGCAGCTTCAACACGATACCACAGTTCATCGAGAGTAGTGGCTGGCGTATTGTGACGAGCCAGTTGCTCGGCCGCCATTGACCACACGTTTTCAGTTGGTGAGAGATCTGGAGAATGTGCTGGCGAGGGCAACAGTCGAACATTTTCTGCATCCAGAAAGGCCTGTACACGTCCTGCAACATGAGTTCGTGCATTATCCTGCTGAAATGTAGGCTTTCCCATAGATCGAATGAAGGGTAGAGCCACAGGTCGTAACACATATGAAATGTAACGTCCACTGTTCAAAGTGCCGTCAATGCGAACAAGAGGTGACCGAGACGTGTAACCGATGGCACCCCATACCATCACGCCAGGTGATACGCCAGTATGGCGATGACAAATACACGCTTCCAATGTGCGTTCACCGCGATGTCACCAAACACGGATGCGACCATCGTGATGCTGTAAACAGAACCTGGATTCATCCGAAAAAATGACGTTTTTCCATTCGTCCACTCAGGTTCGTCGTTGTGTACAACACCGCAGGCGCTGCTGTATGTGATGCTGCGTCCAGGGTAACCGCAGCCACGGTCTCCGAGCTGATAGTCCGTGCTGCTGCAAACGTCGTCGAACTGTTCGTGCAGATGGTTGTCGTCTTGTAAACGTCCCCATCTGTTGACTCATGGATCGAGACGTGGCTGCACGATCCGTTACAGCCGTGCGGATAAGATGCCTGTCATCTCGACTGCTAGTGATACGAGGCCGTTGGGATCCAGCACGGCGTTCCGTATTACCCTCTTGAATCCACCGATTCCATATTCTGCTAAGAGTCATTGGATCTCGACCAACGCGAGCAGCAATGTCGCGATACGATAAACCGCAATCGCGATAGGCTACAATCCGACCTTTATCAAAGTCGAAAACGTGATGGTACGCATTTCTCCTCCTTACACGAGGCATCACAACAACGTTTCACCAGGCAACGCCGGTCAACTGCTGTTTGTGTATGAGAAATCGGTTGGAAACTTTCCTCGTGTCAGCACGTTGTAGGTGTCGCCACCGGCGTCAAACTTGTGTGAATGCTCTGAAAAGCTATTAATTTCCATATCACAGCATCTTCTTCCTGTTGGTTAAATTTTGCGTCTGTAGCATGTCATCTACACTCCCGGAAATTGAAATAAGAACACCGTGAATTCATTGTCCCAGGAAGGGGAAACTTTATTGACACATTCCTGGGGTCAGATACATCACATGATCACACTGACAGAACCACAGGGAAATAGACACAGGCAACAGAGCACGCACAATGTCGGCACTAGTACAGTGTATATCCACCTTTCGCAGCAATGCAGGCTGCTATTCTCCCATGGAAACGATCGTAGAGATGCTGGATGTAGTCCTGTGGAACGGCTTGCCATGCCATTTCCACCTGGCGCCTCAGTTGGACCAGCGTTCGTGCTGGACGTGCAGACCGCGTGAGACGACGCTTCATCCAGTCCCAAACATGCTCAATGGGGGACAGATCCGGAGATCTTGCTGGCCAGGGTAGTTGACTTACACCTTCTAGAGCACGTTGGGTGGCACGGGATACATGCGGACGTGCATTGTCCTGTTGGAACAGCAAGTTCCCTTGCCGGTCTAGGAATGGTAGAACGATGGGTTCGATGACGGTTTGGATGTACCGTGCACTATTCAGTGTCCCCTCGACGATCACCAGTGGTGTGCGGCCAGTGTAGGAGATCGCTCCCCACACCATGATGCCGGATGTTGGCCCTGTGTGCCTCGGTCGTATGCAGTCCTGATTGTGGCGCTCACCTGCACGGCGCCAAACACGCATACGACCATCACTGGCACCGAGGCAGAAGCGACTCTCATCGCTGAAGACGACACGTCTCCATTCGTCCCTCCATTCACGCCTGTCGCGACACCACTGGAGGCGGGCTGCACGATGTTGGGGCGTGAGCGGAAGACGGCCTAACGGTGTGCGGGACCGTAGCCCAGCTTCATGGAGACGGTTGCGAATGGTCCTCGCCGATACCCCAGGAGCAACAGTGTCCCTAATTTGCTGGGAAGTGGCGGTGCGGTCCCCTACGGCACTGCGTAGGATCCTACGGTCTCGGCGTGCATCCGTTCGTCGCTGCGGTCCGGTCCCAGGTCGACGGGCACGTGCACCTTCCGCCGACCACTGGCGACAACATCGATGTACTGTGGAGACCTCACGCCCCACGTGTTGAGCAATTCGGCGGTACCTCCACCTGGCCTCCCGCATGCCCACTATACGCCCTCGCTCAAAGTCCGTCAACTGCACATACGGTTCACGTCCACGCTGTCGCGGCATGCTACCAGTGTTGAAGACTGCGATGGAGCTCCGTATGCCACGGCAAACTGGCTGACGGCGGCGGTGCACAAATGCTGCGCAGCTAGCGCCATTCGATGGCCAACACCGCGGTTCCTGGTGTGTCCGCTGTGCCGTGCGTGTGATCATTGCTTGTACAGCCCTCTCGCAGTGTCCGGAGCAAGTATGGTGGGTCTGACACACCGGTGTCAATGTGTTCTTTTTTCCATTTCCAGGAGTGTATGTGGTGTAGCAATTTTAATGGTCAGTAGAGTAGGAAAAAAGTACTTACATATGTTTTTTTTTATTTTCAGTGTGGTTTCCTTGTAGATTAATGCACTTGTTCCAACGATGATCCAGTGCCTTGATCCCATCTCGAAAGTCAGTCTCCTCCAGACCTGCAAAATAGTTGTCAACTGCGGCTGTCAATTCTTCGTTTGAAGGTGAGTCTTCTTCGACCAAGAAAAATGTTCACTCTTGGGAAGAGATCTAAGTCTGACAGAGCCATATCAGGTGAATAAGGCGGGTGTACCTCAGTTTGTGAAATTTTGCCATGGTGACGTCACGTGTGTGCTGGCGCGCATTGTCTTGATGGAAGATGACTTTCCTACTTGCTAAATCTGGCCTTTTTTCGCGTATCGTTTGTTGCAATTTGTCCAGGAGGTTAGCACAATATTCTCCAGTAACTGTTTACCCAGTGGGGAGATAATCTACAAAGAGAATCCGATTTGCATCTCAGAACACTGATGCCTTAACCTTCCCGCCGAAGGAATTATCTTTGCTTTCTTTGGTGGTGGAGAATCAGCATGGAGGTATAAGGAGGGGAGATGGCACTATGGCCCTGTGCTGTGGAGGATGCTAAGTTCACCGTACTTGAATACGATGTGACGTCATTATGACGTATACACGCTACATCGAAAACGATAGAAACTGTATATCGACTATTCGACTTTTGTGAACTTTCGAGAGGTTGTGACAGTGTAGCGCTGTGCTCTGCGCCATTCGTTTAAATGTGTTTTGCGTTTAAATCGTGTATTGTACTGTGTGTGTGTCCTGTGCGTTGTTTTTCGTTGCTCGTCTCTAATTATGTGTTCAGCATTCAAGAGACTAATGAGAGAAAAGCTGAAAAGAGTTCAGCATCGATGACGACGGGCAACTGCGTGGTTATTGTGAATCTCAAGCAGAAATTGATGTACTTCTGACCCAGCTGAAGTGCGTCGGTTGTTCGTACTCGGTGAGAAGAAGCACTCAGCAGCCAAAATCTTTAGATGCGTCAAGACACTAACCTTTGGATAAGATTACATTGAGAAAGCCACTTCCCCTCGTATTTCATCTCCGGTCGACGATTTTTCTTCAACAATGTCTCATATTTTTCTTTTTAAGTTCGAAATTCAATCATTCTACACACCAGTCATTACTAGACACTAAGGTACCTGTCTCTGCGGTCCGAGTGTGAAATTACTTTGAATTATGGTTGATAAAAGACTATCTTGGGATGGACATATAAATTACTTAGCTAACAAACTTGCACGAGTTCTCTTTCAGCTATATAAATTAAGAAAAAAAGTCAGCAAGAGTATGCTGCTACAATCTAATATGTACTGACAAGACCAATTCAATGAAACCATACTAAAATATTGATAATAAATAAATATTATTTTTGGCGTAAGCATTCAATACAACAACCACACAATCTAATCTGGTCGGGACATAAGAAGACTTCACTTTTTTACGAAACGTGTTGTCCATGGTGTTTTCATTGCCACGGTCAGGAATATTTCTATTAATATACAGCTCTTTTATTTTGGCGAAATACATATACGCTGCCACACTGAGCTGTTATCAGAATCGAACGTGTCAAAACAAACCACTAGCTGACGACAGTTTAGAATCTCGAACGTTCGTAAAAGTCGATAGGTGTGTTAATCGACTAAATCGTATATACGTCATAATGACGTCACATCATATCCAGGTTGGGTGAACTTAGCATCCTCCGTCTGCTGTACGTCTGTTTGAAGCCGGTGGGCCGCCATGTTTGATTGGTCAAAACAGTGACAGAGCTCTTGTTAGAATTGCGTGTTCTTCATATTTAACGTTATGTCTGCGAAATAATTTCAGATGATGAGTGTTACAATGTTTACGTGCATAACACAACGTCAGAATAGCTTTTTCAGGTGTTTTCGTTTTGTTTTTAATGCGTTTTTGCCCCAGCAATACAACTGATTTGGTCTCGTTAACTCAAGTGTTTCTTTTGGATACGAACTTCGAATGATGAAAAATAACAGTGTACAAAGCTCTTTTCAGACTCAAATCACCTTTTACTGTATTTGTGTCGATGTAAACTGAAAGCAGAACCCGAAAGCTATGCTAGTTTACATACCGGATGATATTTCTTACTCGTTTACACACTTGTACAAAATTTCATTTGTAAAGACAAACACCGTTTGTGCTTTGTCAAGAAAAATAAGCATATGAACCCACAGAGCCCTACGAGCTTCATTGATCGGAAATCTGAAATAAAATAAGAAGAAAACAGTTTCACAAAACGTAAACAAGGCCGCACATCTCACGAATATAAACGACAATATTTTACGAACGGGGCCACTTACGCATGGGACGTGATTCCTTTTAACTTGGTAGCACTATTCCAACGGTTCGTACACCCGTAAACAACGCAAACCGGCATTTTAAAATGAAAAAAACCTTCAGCAGCTCTACACAGTAGCACAATCGGAAACGAGTCTTCTGACCAAACTGCAATGGCGGAGCTCGGTTTCTGTCGGGTTCAAGTTTGAGACGTCATGGCATCTCCCCTCCCTATACCTCCATGAGAATCAGCATGTTTCCACTGCTTTGACTAATGTTTTGCCTCTGGGGTATGGTAGTGCACCGAAGTTTCACCTGTGGTCACAAACCGGAGCAAAAAAATATTGTTTCTTTCTCCTAAAACGGGCCACACATTGTTCCATTCTCGTGCGTTTTTGACCGAACGTCAACAGTCGCAGCAACAGAGCCGCAGCACCTCAGAAGAGAAATGCGACAGCTGGGAGGTGTTCTGAGGAGCAGTGGGTACTCCACAAGTTATATCAGAAGTGTAACAGAGCCCAACACTCGGCCAAGTAAGGAATCAGAAGAAGAAATGTGGGGTACGGCTTTTCTGCTATATACACTCCTGGAAATGGAAAAAAGAACACATTGACACCGGTGTGTCAGACCCACCATACTTGCTCCGGACACTGCGAGAGGGCTGTACAAGCAATGATCACACGCACGGCACAGCGGACACACCAGGAACCGCGGTGTTGGCCGTCGAATGGCGCTAGCTGCGCAGCATTTGTGCACCGCCGCCGTCAGTGTCAGCCAGTTTGCCGTGGCATACGGAGCTCCATCGCAGTCTTTAACACTGGTAGCATGCCGCGACAGCGTGGACGTGAACCGTATGTGCAGTTGACGGACTTTGAGCGAGGGCGTATAGTGGGCATGCGGGAGGCCGGGTGGACGTACCGCCGAATTGCTCGACACGTGGGGCGTGAGGTCTCCACAGTACGTAGATGTTGTCGCCAGTGGTCGGCGGAAGGTGCACGTGCCCGTCGACCTGGGACCGGACCGCAGCGACGCACGGATGCACGCCGAGACCGTAGGATCCTACGAAGTGCCGTAGGGGACCGCACCGCCACTTCCCAGCAAATTAGGGACACTGTTGCTCCTGGGGTATCGGCGAGGACCATTCGCAACCGTCTCCATGAAGCTGGGCTACGGTCCCGCACACCGTTAGGCCGTCTTCTGCTCACGCCCCAACATTGTGCAGCCCGCCTCCAGTGGTGTCGCGACAGGCGTGAATGGAGGGACGAATGGAGACGTGTCGTCTTCAGCGATGAGAGTCGCTTCTGCCTCGGTGCCAATTATGGTCGTATGCGTGTTTGGCGCCGTGCAGGTGAGCGCCACAATCAGGACTGCATACGACCGAGGCACACAGGGCCAACACCCGGCATCACGGTGTGGGGAGCGATCTCCTACACTGGCCGTACACCACTGGTGATCGTCGAGGGGACACTGAATAGTGCACGGTACATCCAAACCGTCATCGAACCCATCGTTCTACCATTCCTAGACCGGCAAGGGAACTTGCTGTTCCAACAGGACAATGCACGTCCGCATGTATCCCGTGCCACCTAACGTGCTCTAGAAGGTGTAAGTCAACTACCCTGGCCAGCAAGATCTCCGGATCTGTCCCCCATTGAGCACGTTTGGGACTGGATGAAGCGTCGTCTCACGCGGTCTGCACGTCCAGCACGAACGCTGGTCCAACTGAGGCGCCAAGTGGAAATGGCATGGCAAGCCGTTCCACAGGACTACATCCAGCATCTCTACGATCGTCTCCATGGGAGAATAGCAGCCTGCATTGCTGCGAAAGGTGGATATACACTGTACTAGTGCCGACATTGTGCATGCTCTGTTGCCTGTGTCTATGTGCCTGTGGTTCTGTCAATGTGATCATGTGATGTATCTGACCCCAGGAATGTGTCAATAAAGTTTCCCCTTCCTGGGACAATGAATTCACGGTGTCCTTATTTCAATTTCCAGGAGTGTATTCCCAGAGTGACGGACAGAATCGGCCGTATATTGCGCAAATATGGCGGAAATACGATTTTCAAACCGACAAGGAAGATGAAAGAGTGCCTTAGATCGGCGAAGGAGAAAAGGGACCCACTTGCAAGTCGGGAATATACCGTATACCGTGCACATGCGGAAAAGTTTATATGTCGGAATGACTGGACGATCAATTAACACCGGGATGAAAGAGTATAAGCGACATTGCAGGTTGGGGCAGGTGGAGAAATCGGCCGTGGCAGAGCACGCACTGAATGAGACCGACCACGTAATAAAATTCGCCGACACGGTATTTCTGGCTGTAGAGAAGCACTATCACACGCGCTTGTTCAGAGAAGCTGTGGAAATACAAAAACACGTGAATAGTTTGAACAAGAAAAAGGAAAGCCTTAAGGTAAACGGATCTTGGCTTCCCGTACTGCAGCGAACGACCGTCGCAGGTAGCAAGAGGAGAACCGCACCGGAAATGACCGCGGAGAAGCCCTCGGACGTTGGCGCGCCAGGTACATATAGTCTGCGGCCGCGAGCTCGGCTCCAGTTCACCACCGGCAATTGAGGGTGAAGCTTTGACAATGCCAGCCACTCGTGCTGGCGAAACGTCAGTAAAATCATTAGATGAGCGTCGGCCGAAGAACCCGAGACAGCCGGCTGCTGTGGCCGAGCGGTTCTAGCCGATTCAGGCCGGGACCGCGCGACTGCTACGGTCGCAGGTTCGAATCTTGTCTCGGGCATGGATGTGTGTGATGTCCTTAGGTTAGTTAGGTTTACGTAGTTCTAGGGGACTGATGACCTCAGATCTTGAGTCCCATAGTGCTCAGAGCCATTTGAACCATTTTTGAACCCGATTTCTGTGCCTCGTGATGACTGGGTGTTGTGGGATGTCCTTAGGTTAGTTAGGTCTAAGTAGTTCTAAGTTCTAGGGGACTAATGACCATAGATGTTAAGTCCCATAGTGCTCAGAGCCATTTGATCCATTTTGAACCCGAGACAGAAACCAATAGGCAGTTTGTCAATGACATTCCAGTCCAAATTCGTGACGGAAGACGCTCCAGACAGTGGTGGGATAGCAACCTGACTGTTTCCCCCTCCCCCCCATAAGCCCAACAATCAGGAGCAGCGGTCTGGGACGTCATTTCATTTCGTTGCAAAACTCTTCCGATGCCATCCATGACACTCTTACAGGACAGAGGTCGTCAACGATATTCTACACTCCATTTTACTGCCGTTCGTGGCAATCCTCTGTGAGCGTACATGTGAGCACGATGATGCCTGATGCAGTTTCTACTGTACGCCGTCATGCCTGCCAAACCATACATGGGTCAGAGAGGTCGCTAGATCTCTCCCCAATTGAGAACATCTGGAGCATCCTGGACAATGCCCTCGGGATTTTGACAATCTGACACTCCAAGTGGACAGAATTTGGAGAAATATCTCTCCAGAGGACATCCAACAACTCTGTCAGTCAACGCCAAGCCGAATAGCTGCTTGCATAAAGACCAGAGGCGGATCAAAGCGTCACTGACTGGCGCAGTTTGTGAAGCTCTTTCTCTTGCTCAAATCATCCAAGTACTGAAACTGTAATACGAGGTTGGTTTGAAAAGTTCTCGGAATCACCACGAGAGGTCAGCGCTAGCGCAACGAGACGTTCACGTGATATTCATTGGTCTGTTGCCTGTGAACACGTGCCACGTCAGCGCTCTTGGAAGAGAGCTGTGGCGATGACGTGGCTCTGTTGTGGTTCCCGAGTAGTGACTTTCGAAGATGGAAAAAATCGAGATTCGAACATTGATTAAGTACTTCATAAAGAAAGGTGTGATAGCAAAGGACATTCGTGCCCATTTCGAGAATACACTGAGGGACTCTGCTCCTTCATACACTCCTGGAAATTGAAATAAGAACACCGTGAATTCATTGAGGAAGGGGAAACTTTATTGACACATTCCTGGGGTCAGATACATCACATGATCACACTGACAGAACCACAGGCACATAGACACAGGCAACAGAGCATGCACAATGTCGGCACTAGTACAGTGTATATCCACCTTTCGCAGCAATGCAGGCTGCTATTCTCCCATGGAGACGATCGTAGAGATGGTGGATGTAGTCCTGTGGAACGGCTTGCCATGCCATTTCCACCTGGCGCCTCAGTTGGACCAGCGTTCGTGCTGGACGTGCAGACCGCGTGAGACGACGCTTCATCCAGTCCCAAACATGCTCAATGGGGGACAGATCCGGAGATCTTGCTGGCCAGGGTAGTTGCCTTACACCTTCTAGAGCACGTTGGGTGGCACGGGATACATGCGGACGTGCATTGTCCTGTTGGAACAGCAAGTTCTCTTGCCGGTCTAGGAATGGTAGAAGGATGGGTTCGATGACGGTTTGGATGTACCGTGCACTATTCAGTGTCCCCTCGACGATCACCAGTGGTGTATGGCCAGTGTAGGCGATCGCTCCCCACACCGTGATGCTGGGTGTTGGCCCTGTGTGCCTCGGTCGTATGCAGTCCTGATTGTGGCGCTCACCTGCACGGCGCCAAACACGCATACGACCATCATTGGCACCGAGGCAGAAGCGACTCTCATCGCTGAAGACGACACGTCTCCATTCGTCCCTTGTCGAACACTTATCAATCATCTGGTGTATTTAACGTGGCTTGAGCACTTTGTGTATCATGTAAATAACGAAAAACCATTTAGATCAGTTGCAATTAACTTTTTCATTAACGATTCTCCAATATTCTGAAGTAAAGACTACTGATTTTTAGTCATTTTGATATTACGAAATTATCATACAGAACTTTAATCTGCCGGCCGTTGTTGCCATGCGGTTCTAGGTGCTTCAGTCTGGAACCACGTGACCGCTACGGTCGCAGGTTTGAATCCTGCCTCGGGCATGGATGTGTGTGATGTCCTTAGGTTAGTTAGGTTTAAGTAGTTCTAAGTTCTAGGGGACTGATGACCTCAGATGTTAAGTCCCATAGTGCCCAGAGCCATTTGAACCATTTGAACTTTAATCTGAATTTCCGTTTTGGAATATTGTGCTGTACCTCAGTTAATGTCGGGAACACAATCGCGTGTGAAATCAAGATGCAATTAATGTTTTTGTGATAGGTATTGGCATTTAGTTTCATAATCAAGTTTGTACGTAAAAGTCAAAAGAACGATATTTAGAAATGTATTCCGAATGAATCATCATTTATTGTCTTTAAAATCGTATAAACAGTTTGCAGTAAATCATTAATTTTTCATTATACATCAGTAAATGTGATTGGACAAATAAGCCAAAGACCATAAACTGTTAAAATAGGGTATATATTGTGTGCGGATGCAAGGTCTTTAAGGTAGTCGCAATTTAGCCAATGTAATGATGTGATGTCTAGATTAGATTAGATTAGATTAATACTAGTTCCATGGATCATGAATACGATATTTCGTAATGATGTGGAACGAGTCAAATTTTCCAATAGATGACATAATTAAGTTAATTTAACAACATAATTAAGTTAATATAACAACTTTTTTATATTTTTTAATTTTTTTCATAATTTTTTGTTTAGTTTTTTTCTTTTTTTCTTAATTTATATCTAAAAATTCCTCTATGGAGTAGAAGGAGTTGTCATTCAGAAATTCTTGTTGGTTATCTGTCAGACTATTGATACTATTTGGTAAGTGACCAAAGACTTTAGTGCCAGTATAATTCACCCCTTTCTGTGCCAAAGTTAGATTTAATCTTGAATAGTGAAGATCATCCTTTCTCCTAGTATTGTAGTTATGCACACTGCTATTACTTTTGAATTGGGTTTGGTTGTTAATAACAAATTTCATAAGAGAGTATATATACTGAGAAGCTACTGTGAATATCCCTAGATCCTTGAATAAATGTCTGCAGGATGATCTTGGGTGGACTCCAGCTATTATTCTGATTACACGCTTTTGTGCAATAAATACTTCATTCCTCAGTGATGAATTACCCCAAAATATGATGCCATATGCTAGCAATGAGTGAAAATAGGCGTAGTAAGCTAATTTACTAAGATGTTTATCACCAAAATTTGCAATGACCCTTATTGCATAAGTAGCTGAACTCAAACGTTTCAGCAGATCATGAAGGTGTTTCTTCCAATTTAATTTCTCATCAATGGACACACCTAAAAATTTGGAATATTCTACCTTAGCTATATGCTTCTGATTAAGGTCTATATTTATTAATGGCGTCATACCATTTACTGTATGGAACTGTATGTACTGTGTCTTTGACCGAGCGGGGTGGCGCAGTGGTTAGACACTGGACTCGCATTCGGGAGGACGACGGTTCAATCCCGCGTCCGGCCATCCTGATTTGGGTTTTCCGTGATTTCCCTAAATCACTCCAGGCAAATGCCGGGATGGTTCCTCTGAAAGGGCACGGCCGACTTCCTTCCCAATCCTTTCCTAATCCGATGAGACCGATGACCACGCTGTCTGGTCTCCTTCCCCAAACCAACCAACCAACCAACCAACTGTGTCTTTAAAAATTCAGTGAGAGTCCATTTACAAGGAACCACTTAGTAATTTTCTGAAAGACATTATTGACAATTTCATCAGTTAATTCTTGTTTGTCTGGTGTAATTACTATACTTGTATCATCAGCAAAGAGAACTAACTTTGCCTCTTCATGAATATAGAATGGCAAGTCATTAATATATATTAAGAGCAACAAAGAACCCAAGACCGACCCTTGTGGAACCCCATTCTTGATAGTTCCCCAGTTGTTGTTAGTAGAAAACCACTTATGTGTGAACGTCTTTCGAAAAAAATACATCTCCTGTAAAAAGGATTCATCGGTGTGTTGGGAAATATCATTTTAACATCCAAGTTTTCATCGTGTCCGAAATCCAGGCAAATCTGCAATATATGTCCTCTAATGGACTTTATTGGTGGAGGAGATTCAACGGTTCAAAGGTAAATATTCCACTGCAAAAAGTACATGGCTTTTGTAGTACAAGAAATGTCTCATAATGAGAAGCATTTTAGATTAACATTAGAAGGTGCATGCAAAAAGCTTTCCTTTAAATTTGTGGATTGCAGAGAACCCCAGCAAGCAGTTTCAATAATTTTGTTTATGCTTAGTGTGTAATAACAGTTATTCCCAGCAGAGGTGGTTTGCAGTACCCAACACGTTGCCGACGCCGAGAATTGACCGTGTCGTCGTTGTGTGCGTAATTTAAAGTGACCGCACTGATTGAATGATTGGAGTTACATTATTGCCTCGTCCGGCAACTGTTCACACGCACCCTGTTGCCAACATAGTTGCCAACGTATCAGCGTACAACTCAGCGACAACCGATGAGCAAGATGGCGTATTTGTTTACGTATTTGTGTTAACTCTTGGGTTGGTATCGTAAGCTCCGTTCATTTTTCTTCGTATGTAATTTATTCGTCACGCCGTGAGTAGATAATACTTGCACCAGTAAACAGTAAACTGTTGAACGAAATTTGGAACAAGGCACCGGTTTTTTCGAAGATTATGTGGACGCTGGTTGAGACTGATTATGCAAGAAGATAACTCAAGTCAACTCTGCATCTTCAGGATTTGTGTCAGAGGCTGTCTATTTAGCGTACGGTGAGTATAGTCTTTATGTCATAGCCATAATCTCGTTGTACGTGTTAGAACTTGTGTAATGTAGCTTCCATCCAATGAACTGTGGAATTTGAGTGAAGTTTTTAATACAATCTGAAACATTCCATAAAGTGGTTCTATGCTGCTCCGACCTGTCGCTGTGTATAATTCTCTCAGCAATGTTTTGTTCAGTTGGGACATTCCACATCATAACATCTGTCGTGAATATGAACATGGTAATAGAGAACCTAGACTCCTGGTTTTCTGACGTGATACAGAACTAATTTAGCTTCTATAACTCTTAAAGCAATGAACTACGTACAGATTGGAGGAATTGTCCAAGTTTTGAACTAATTGACACCTTTCATCTGCCGCTCAAGCATTGCTCATTATTCGAAAATCGACAAACTAGTGCCTTAAAGAGTCTATTTGCATCTTGATGGTTCATTCCTGTGTCGTCGTTAGATTCAAATTTTCGATATTTTTTACTGCGCAGGCCATATAATTAGAAATGCAAAGTAATGCAAACGATTAGGTACTAGATAAGTAACTTTCACGAGCACATACGCTCAGTGACATACCAAAAAAATTTCTTGTTTGTTTATAAGCAAATTATTTGCAAGTTGTTCTCCCATGGGAAGAGTGCTAGTTCTTAAATCAATTTGTTGGTAACTACCTAGCGTATTGACCATTTGGCACAATTTTCCAGGAATGGTCCATTTTCAAATTATTAAGTTTTACCGAAAAGTGTGATTTAAGAATGAGGCCTCCCAGGTCTTTGCCTTTTGAATGTATTTCCAATGAATCACCCAATAGTGTGCACACAGCACAATATGGCCCATATCTAGGAGCGAAGGAACTGGTAGAAGTTGGATAACTTCGGACCAACACAAAATATATCCATCCGTTGGCAGAGATGGGTAGCAAACAACGCTCAGTGACACACGTAATAGACACTGCCATTCAAGAGTTGTGGTTACTAGAGCATGTTTTCATACTGACTGATAAGATTATGCAGATATAAATGTAATCGTTTGAACTGTACTTGCCTTTTAATTTATTAATAAGTTTACTATTTGTCAGTGTAAAAGTTATGTGGTGGCATTAGATTTCCAGCTGTTAGAAATAGTCATTGTCACATTTTATAACTTTATGAATGTTGAATGATTTATGTCATTTCAGGCTGTAGTTCCACTTCTGTGATGTGCATTTGTAAACTAATACTTAAACAGTTTGTAATCAACTATTTTCAAAGGGCATTGCATTACAGTGCAGAATTTGTCTTTCTAATGTAACAACTAGGTTACATTTACATGACTGGCTTGGTGGTAAAGTGAAATGCAACATCAAGTAATATTTTTGAGAAAGAGGTACATTAATTTTTCCATACTTTATACAGAAAAAAAGTTATGCATTGCATCTAACTACAACAGTTGCTATGATCAATTTTTCATTTGTATCTTCAAACTTATGAGCAAAAAAATACAGGATGACATATTTATTTGTCCTTCTGAACATGAATTTAGTTTGTATGTTGCAGCTTAGGTCTGTTTTAATCTATTTGAGTTCATTTGCATTGGTATTTGTGTCATATTGATCATTGTCATACCAGGTTGTTTGGAAAGAAATCCAAATGGCTGTAGAAGAAACACATTTTTAAGGACATGTTGTAGGCCATATTTCTAAATGCATCAGTTACATTAACAACCTCCTTGTAGCGAAATCCTCTGGTTATTGCCAAGATAATACATACGACTTCTTTAACCTGTTAATCCCCAAATTGTTTTACATTTAACTTTGTGCTATAAATTAATGTTATCTTTTATGAACCATTTTAACAAAACCTCATCACATTTATTTGATTTCCCCTCTTAGATTGAAAGAATGGCTTGTCCTCATTTGATAATGTTGGGACTCGACATGAAGAATTTCAGCACTTAAAAAAATTCAGTTTTTGATTATTCCGTTGCTGTTTCTAATATTGTTGAACATAGAGCCATTTTAAAACCACAAAAAGCTTTTCACATAAATAATTTCACTTGTGTATATGTTACTTTCAAAATACAAAATTTGTCTACAATATCTCAAAAGATTCACGCATGATGTGACTGCATTTGCTGCAGTATTTTTGGGGTTGGATGCACAATTATTCATTTGGCATCTTTGAGTATCCCTTTTACATATAAAGCGTCCCTGGGCAATTTCATGTCAGATGATACACATCAAGAGTGAATGTGTGACATCACTATTTCAAAGTTTGCTGAGCAAAATATATGTTGAAGCTGCACATGATACCCCTCCAAAAATACTATATTTTGATTTTCTGATGATTTGTTAAAATGCTGCAAACCTCTCTAAATCAGATTATTTGTGAAAATGCCACAACAAAAGGGAAAATTGCATTAAAGAAACCAGAATTGATAGCGATCTGAATTTATTTTCAATAAATACCTTGTTCTCATTACTGTGTGTCATGATTAATACATACATACTTCTGAGCTTTTTTTAACCATGAGAATTTGTAACTTTTTGTGAATTTCAAAATTATATTTTGAAAATATGAATAATCACAGGATGTTAACTGTCTTCAGAAATAATATAGTGGAAGGACTGCTGGGTCACCGAAAGCGTCAGATAGATTCTATCCGTCTGTTTTGAGCCATGACGTAAGGGTGTCGTGGTGTGCGCCGTCATTACGACGCGGAGTTGAGTTTGAGTTGGTTGTGTTTGCAGATGTCGCCTTGTTGTATTTGATGGTGTCCTCCCCCCCTCCCTCCCCCCCCCCCCCCCCCTCTCTCTCTCTCTCTCTCTCTGTGTGTGTGTGTGTGTGTGTGTGTGTGTGTGTGTGTGTGTGTGTGTGTGTGTGTGTGTGTGTGTTGGCTGACTGAAATTTGTTGGTGGTAAGTAATTGCTTTTTGGGTCTATTTTTCTCAAGTTGTAATGTTTTGTGTATTGAATGTGCTTTAATTTACATAGGGATGTATAAATTTTTGAGGTGGTGTGGTTTTGTTGGTCAAGGGAAGTGACTGATTCCAATTTTCGTATTTTTATGTGTACGTATAGGTGTTTTGGTACAGCCAGCTGTGGTCAAGAGAAATGTCTGATTCCAATTTCCATAGTTTTTGCTGTAGGCGTTGGTGTTTTGGTATAATCAGCTGCCGTTTACCTGTATAGGTCAAGGGAAGTATCTGATTCCTGTAGATTTTGTAATTATTTTTGTTTGGTTCGTCTTCTTGTATGTTTTGGGATCATGGTGTGTTACTTTTTATTTTTATTTATTTTACTGTTATATTTAGGTTATCCCCACCCTAAAACCCCCAATATCCCTCGGTTGTCCCATTAGTTTGATTGTATGTTTTGGAGGGGGATGTTATTGTCTTATTCGTATTTTTGTGGTTGTTGCCATGTGTATGTAGTGATATCACAGGCGGCATATTGGAGATGCTTAGAATGGCCATTTCCACCATGTTGTTGATGTCGGGTCGAAGCAGACGGGTGGAATCGGACACTTCTGTAAACCCGGACTGCTAACTGTCAGCTATGAAATTAATACATGAAATTCTTAAACTGTCAAAATATTTGTACATAAAGATGAAATGTTCTGAAATTTTTTGGTTATTTAGAAGTTATTTTCTCCAAAACCACCATCCTAAAGGTTCTAAACATTTCATGGTACATTATAAACATGGTCATTTTTCTTAGGGCAACGCTTGTCTGCACAAAGTGTGAGAATTTTTTTAGGTAGACCTAGCTCTACTCTGAAAAGGTCATAAAGTCGTGGACACTTACAATCAGTGATCAGTTTAAGTATTTAAGTAAATGTCATACAAAACTGTTAATTCAGAATAAAAATAATTACTTTACAACATTATAAGTGAGTGGGAAAAAATTCATAACTTTGTTCGAAAGCATTTGATAACAAAAACAAGGTATAAGATATTTATATCCATTTTTCTTTTTTATGGTATTATTCAGAAATTGTCTTCTGTCATAATTTTACTTCTTCACAGCTTTCTATTAATTAAGATTGTCTACAATGTAACAATCAGCAACATAGTGTTAAAGAGTTCTTTTTCTTCATATGCTATTCATTGAACTTGTACAGCTGAGCTGAATTTGTACACAGACGAGGATGACCCAACGAGCAGTACTTGGGATATGGGAACTGCACACTGATCTTTTGATGATGCAGTCCAGTAGCAACTTGATTGAATGGTGACCACGAGCTTCATAGCAGACCATTCTTCTCTTTTTTTTTTAAACGGAATTCCTTCAATGTACTTTCATTTAGAATTAAGAGTTTCATGTTTGTTACTAATACTAACAAAGAGATAGAGGGGCTGGCCAATACTTACCTCAGCTCAGTACAGCCGATAGATACACAAAACAGAACAGAAAATTTACATTCATAGCTTTCGGAACTTTGTTCCTTCATCAGGGAGGAGAGAGAGAGGAAAAAAGGGGAAGAAGGGAAAGTGAATTCAGTTACTCACAACCCAGGTTATGAAGTAACAGGGAAAGGTAAACCGGGAGGGTAGCAAGGATGGAGGCATGGTTGTCAGAGGGAAGCCAAACATATTGTACTGTAAGTACTGTGCCAGATTCAAACCAAATACTATACACCTCTTTACTTCTGTGTGCATCCTCTTTGTATGTATGTCTGTATGCCCCCGACACAGCTCCTGGGCCAGATAGGATCCAGTCAGATGATCAATCATTTCTCATCTGACTACAAGCGACATCTCCTTATCATCTTCAACCGGATCTGGTGCAATGATGTCTTTCCGTCGCAGTGGTGGGAAGCACCGTCGTTCCAGTGCTTAAACCTGGTAAGAACGTGGTCAGTGTGGATAGCTATCGGCCCATCAGCCTCACCGACGTTCTGTGTAAGCTGCCGGAACGTGAGGTGTGTCGGTGGTTGGGTTGGGTGCCAGGGTTGCTCTACCACTGATGATCTTGGGTCCCTCGAGTCTCCCATCTGAACAGCCTTTTCCAGATGCCAACACCTTGTTGCCGTCTTTTTCTTGTTACTTACGAAAAGTGTACGACACGACCTGGCGACATCATATCCTTGCTGCATTATACGGGTGGGGTCTTGGAGGCCCACTCCTGATTTTTATCCACAATTTCCTGTTGCTTCATACTATCTGTGTCCCAAGTTGGTGCCTCCCATAGTTCCCCCCATATCCAGAAGAATGGGGGTCCCGCAGGGCTTTGTATTGAGTGTGTGTTTATTTTTAGTGGCCATTAATGGTCTAGCAGCAGCTGTAGGGCAGTTCATCTCACCTTCTCTGTATGCAGACGACTTCTGCATTTCGTACTGCTCCACCGGGGCTGGTGTTGTTGAGCTTCAATGAGGTCAATTCTTTGGGTAGTACATAATTTAAAAAAAGAAAATGTCACTCAACTTTAAAAGTAATTTTTGATATAAATTATATTTTATGTTAAGTAGCTAGCTTGTTACAGATAATATTTTTACTTATACTATACTACAGCAAAATAATTAAAAAGTTATCAAGCACTGTAGCTAACTCAAGCATTTTTTTCAAGATCTAAGGGCACTTGAGACACTTTTTGATACAATTCCCCATTTTGTTGGACTAGGACAGTTTGCATTCCTTAAAACAATATTGACAGGATACTCCTTTGACTTTTAAAATGAATAAGTTCCAAACAAGTCGTTTTTTTTCTTGACCATCTTGCAACTGTTCAACAGTCTATTATCTATAACACTGCAAAGAACACAGAGACGAGGTTATGTTGCTTCTCACTCAATCGCATAGATTTGAATGATGGTTGAAACATTGTTGCCGGGTCCAATTAACTAAATAACCCACAGAATTGCATGAATTACCTGAAATTACCAGCCACTCACTCAGACTTTCATCTAATACCTATTTGCAATAATAGCAATAGCACTAGTATTTATTTAGAATAACTGGACTTAGAGCGAAAACAGTTTGTCCATAATGATTTTCAAATGGGATATCACCCCCCCCCCTCCCCACCTCCCACCACCGTCCCCCAGGGTGCTTGCTGCTCTTTGGCAGATTCGTGCTTGGCTACCTCAGGGTCCCAGCCTTTGTAGCATTTTCTCTCTTCCGTGCTGCTTGTCTATCTTCTTGCTGTTCTTTTTCTCCTCCCTTGGGGAACACGTCTGGGATATTTCCGGCCATATGTTCGGCATTTTCAGTAGCCAATATTAGAACTATGTTTCGTTTCTTTTTCTTTCTTCATTCCCCTTCTCCTGTCCTCCCTCCCCTTTGGAATTTGAGCTTTCTCTTTTTCTTCTCCCTCCCTGTGTTCTCCTGATGGCTGGCTGACATCTGACACATGACAGGTGACTGTGTAACATGTAATTCCCAGCCCCAGGTCGACTGGCAGGGTTGCCACATACCTCCTGGTACAGCCCAGCCCCAGGGAGGGGTGATTGTCTGCGCTAATACTTTTCCAAATTGCCGATCGGTCCCTTTATCGGGTGTTTGGGAGGTGTGACCTGAGGTTTGAACAGTCACCTAAGGCGGGTGTGCCCCCTCTTGAGGGGGGAGGGGGGGGGGGGGGCAGTTGGAAGAACTGTGTCATCAGAGATGCTGGGGAATTTTCTCGCAGTGAGCCTAAACGTAAACGGTATGAGGCTAACGATTCAGCTGCACCACAGTTCCTCTTGGTTTGACATACTGAAGACTGTCAGTCCTTTGCTACAATAAATCGGTTTATTATTCGGAAAGGTGTTGATGCAGTTGCTGGCCCTTTAAAATCCTGCTCTCGTTTACGCAATGGCACTTTGCTTTTGGAGACTACTTCTGATTCTCAAGCACGACTGCTTCCAGCTTCACTCCTCCACAGATATCCTGTTCGTGTCGTGGCCCATCGAACGCTGAATTCGTCCCGTAGTATTATTTATGCTAGGCTGCTTGTTTGACCGAGGCAGAAATCCGAACGTACCTCTCTGATGAGGATGTTGTAGCAGTCCATCAGACGATGAAAAAGATAGACGAATCCTTAGTGCCCACACGCACTCTTTTTTTCACTTTTGATAGAGTGGTGCTTCCGTCCACGATCAAAGCAGGCTTGAAGTTATTATAGTCCGACCGTACATTCAGAGACCTATGTGCCACTACCAGTGTCGTTGTTACCACGTGCGGATGTCCTGTTGACACCAGTCCAAATGTGTAACCTGTGGTAGGGATGCTCACGAGAGCAATTGTCTGCCTCCTCCTGCCCACTGTATCAATTGCAGTGACGACCATACTGCCTCTTACCGAGATTGTCACTTATATCCTGACGAGTGGGCCGTCTACGAGATCAGGTGACCTACCATCCGGCACTCAGTGCTGTTCTCGTAACGTCTCGCCCCACGAACGACGTGGCCACACAGACGTGCGACCTCAAATTCAGAACCGCGGTTATAAAATCACTCTGTGTCGTGTTAGCATCCCCGTATACTCCCCGTAAAACGAGCCACGAAAGTTTTGCCTCGTGGGGAGAAGTCACCTGCTACTCGACCAGTAGGCCAGGAAGGACGGAAGGAATACTCCTGCGAAGAGTTCTTACATCCCTCTAGCCACCAAACATACGAGTCTTCCTCTGCCGACCGGAAGGACTCCGAGAAATCGAACAGAGGAAAACAGTCATCTTCACCTACTCTGAGATCCTCGTCGACGGTGTTGCCACGCGATACCCTCGCCCGACTTACCTCCGTGTCACCGATGCGCACCGCCGACCGTTTTTCTGCCCCGGACTCCACGCACTGACAGCAGGGGATTGCCGACGCCTCTGTAGATGTCGCGGAGCAGGATTCTCCGGCCTCTGCGCCCTCTAGCAGTGTGTCTTCGGAGACTGGTAGTCGGCAGCCACCGAGGTGACACCCCTTCTTTTTTTCCCTCCTCCCCTTTCTTCGTCATAACTCCCCTGTGATGGGACATTCGTGACCTTCGATCCAGCAAACGGGACTTAATAGCTGCTATTGGAATCCCGGCATCCTCTTGTTTTCTGCCTCCGGGAAACAAAGTTGCGTCCTTGTGACGGCTCTGCTCTCACATTTCTTCCCGGTTCACTTTGACCTTCACGCCCCTGAGGACAGCATTCCATCTCGTCTGCATTTTCCTTCCTCGCTTGACCTTTTCTCTTTATACCATTTCCATACCTCCGTCATTTAGGGTCACCGGGGCATACTTCCTCCAGGCTATTGAACAACTCCCTCACCCTTTTCTGCTGCTCGGTGACTTTAATGCACACCATCACCTTTGGGATTCTCCCAGAACCCGTCAGAGAGGTGCCCTCTTAGCTGACCTTCTCAATTAACTTAACCTCATCTGCCTTAGTGCGGGAGCATCAACATTCTGTTCAGACTCCGTGCACACTATTCCCATTTGGACCTCTCCATTTGCACTGCGTAGTTTCCCCATTGTCTTGGAGTGGTCCATTCTCTCTGAAACATACTCGAGTGACCATTTCCCATGTGCTACCTGTTTGCTGACTCCTACCCCACCGACTGGCACACCCAAATGGCAGTCTTCTATGGTCGACTGGAGTCTTTACTCCTCCCTGGCAACTTTTGACGAACATTTCCCCAGATGTGACAATCGGGTAGAATACCTTGCAAATGTTCTCTTTACCACCACAGAACATTAAATTCCTCACTTTTCCTCTTTACCGTGCCATGTCTACATTTTATATCCTCTCTACTTCGACCATCATCAGTTATTTTGCCCCCCAAATAGCAAAACTCCTTTACTAGTTTAAGTGTCTCATTTCCTAATCTAATTCCCTCAGCATCACCCGACTTAATTCGACTACATTCAATTATCCTCGTTTTGCTTTTGTTGATGTTCATCTTATATCCTCCTTTCAAGACACTGTCCATTCCGTTCAACTGCTCTTCCAAGTCCTTTGCTGTCTCCGACAGAATTACAATGTCATCGGCGAACCTCAAATTTTTATTTCTTTTCCATGGATTTTAATACCTACTCCGAATTTTCCTTTTGTTTCCTTTACTGCTTGCGCAATATACAGATTGAATAGCATCGGGGAGAGGCTACAACCCTGTCTCACTCCCTTCCCAACCACTGCTTCCCTTTCATGTCCCTCGACTCTGCCATCTGGTTTCTGTACAAATTGTAAATAGCTTTTCACTCCCTGTATTTTACCTCTGCCACCTTCAGAATTTGAAGGAGAGTATTCCTGTCAACATTGTCAAAAGCTTTCTGCAAGTCTACAAATGCTAGAAACGTAGGTTTGCCTTTCCTTAATCTATTCTCTAAGATAAGTCGTAGGGTCCGTATTGCCTCACGTGTTCCAATATTTCTACGGAATCCAACCTGATCTTCCCCGAGGTCGGCTTCTACCAGTTTTCCCATTTGTCTGTAAAGAATTCGCCTTAGTATTTTGCATCCGTGTCTTATTAAACTGGTTGTTCGGTAATTTTCACATCTGTCAGCACCTGCTTCCTTTGGGATTGGAATTATTATATTCTTCTTGAAGTCTGAGGGTATTTCGCCTGTCTCATTCCACGTAGGTGGTGATAATATTACTCTGGTTGGTCCGTGCGTTTGTAACTTCCGTTACAATTTCTTAGGAAGTAGAATCAGTGTTTCTCACTTTAATTTCTCTGTTTCTGTTTCTGTACACAGTCGAAGCCGCTGTTGTCGGGGCCTCCGACCACTGAGCATCCTGGCGGCTTCGTCGGCTGGCAGGTGACGTCTACGGCGGCGGCGGCTCTTTCGGTGCGGACGCTGCAGCCCCGGCGCTGAAAATGTCTGCCATCTACTCGATGCGGAAGCAGGTGACCTGCCCTCACTGCCACGTGCTGCTGTCGGGGAACACCGCGCTGGCTGCACACATCGCGAAAGGACACCTGCCCAGGTTTGGCAGAACCTCGAAGTGTTACGTCAAGTGTCGATGCCGCTGTCCACTGGGATGAGCACGGGATACGGACGGAGAGAAAATCGGGGAAGGACGGTAGTAATGAGTAGAACCGGAAATGAGATTAGTGACAAACTTAACATCAAAACTGAGCCCACGAAGTAGTAACTAGAAGGAATGGTACTATCTTGGAAGCAAAATAATTTGCAGCAGTTGTAGTAAGGAGGACATAAATGAGACCAGCACAGGCAAAGAAAGAATTCGTCACTGATAGGGGTCTGCTAATACTAAATGTAGCCCGTAATTTGAGGATTTACGAAGGTGGTCTGAAAAGTTCCCAGCTCGGTAGTGCAAATGACACTTTATGCTTTCAAAGAATTTTTATTTTTTAACGTTATCTGCTCTTATATTGATACATTTGACCTGGCAGTATTAGAATGCCATTTCTCCTCTGTGTAATGTTCCTCCGGAATTGCTGCAAAGTACCCATCTACGGCTGCAATGGCTTCTCCGTCGGACGGAAAGTGCCAACTGGAGAGGAATTTCTTCAGTGTTGAGAATAGTTGGAAGTCTGAGGGAGCCAAATCTGGGGAATAGGGCAGATGTTCCAGCCTTGTTTACTGGAAATCCTAAATTTCCCCTTTGCCGAGACACTTTCTTGGGCAGGTGCCGGTCCTGATGCAAGATGACATTATTTCTTGTTTAAGATGGCCCTGTTTCCAGAAATGCTTCAGCCGAGTTTTGTTAAAAGTTGAGAGTAGTATTCTGCAGTTACGGTTTTACCTATCTCGAGATAGTCAGTCGACGGAATTCCATTTGCATCCCAAAACAGACACCGTGATCTTTCCAGCTGCTGGCACTGTCCTCGCATTCTTTGGAGTTGCAGAACCAGCTTCCGTCCACTGCGTAGACTGCTGTTTGGAGGTGGGTGTGTAGTGTTGAATCTAAATTTGATCTACGTCACATATTGGCACAAAAAGTTACTTCTGTTTTTCTTAAAATGCACCAAGCACTTTTTGAAAAGTGCCGTTTGAATGTGTTTGTGATCTGCAGTGAGCACCCGTGGCACCCATCTTGCACAGAGCTTTCTCGTTTTCAGTTCCTAGTGCAAGATGTGACCAACTTATTCTTAAGATACCCCTAGAGCGTTAGTACACTACTTGCCATTAAAATTGCTACACCGCAAAGATGACGTACTAAAGACGCGAAATTTAACCGACAGGAAGAAGATGCTGTGATATGCAAATGATTAGCTTTTCAGAGCATTCACACGAGGTTGGCACCGCTGGCGACACCTACAATGTACTGACTTGAGGAAAGTTTCCAACCGATTTCTCATACACAAACAGCAGTTGACCGGCGTTGCCCGGTGAAACATTGTTGTGATGCCTCGTGTAAGGAGGAGAAATGCGTACCATCACGTTTCCAACTTTGATAAAGGTCGGATTGTAGCATATCGCGATTGCGGTTTATCGTATCGTGACACTGCTGCTCGCGTCATTCGAGATCCGATGACTGTTAGCAGGATATCGAATCGGTGGGTTCAGGAGGGTAATACGGAATGCCGTGCTGGATCCCAACAGCCTTGTATCACTAGCAGTCAAGATGACAGGCGTCTTATCCGCACGGCTGTAGGGACGTTTGCAAAACGACAACCATCTGCACGAACAGTTGGACGACATTTGCAGCAGCACGGACTATCAGCTCGTAGACCGTGGCTGCGGTTACCCTTGACACTGCATCACAGACAGGAGCGCCTTCGATGGTGTACTCGACGACGAATGGTGCAAGAATGGCAAAACGTCATTTTTTCGGATGAATCTGGGTTCTGTTTACAGCATCACTTTTTGTTTGGTGACATCGCGGTGAATGCACATTGGAAACGTGTATTCGTCATTGCCCTGCTGGCCTATCACCCGGTGTGATGGTATGGGGTGCCATCGGTTGCACGTCTCGGTCACCTCTTGTTGACGTTGATTGCACTTTGAGCAGTGGACGTTACATTTCAGATGTGTTACGACCCGTGGTTCTACCTACATTCGATCCCTGCGAAACCCTACATTTCAGCAGGACAATGCATGACCGCATGTTTCATGTCCTGTATGGGTCTTTCTGGATACAGAAAATGTTCGACTGCTGCCCTGGCCAGCATATTCTCCAGATGTCTCACCAGTTGAAAACGTCTGGTCAATGGTGGCCGAGCAACTGGCTCATCACAATACGCCAGTCACTACTCTTGATGAAATGTGGTATCGTGTTGAAGCTGCGTGGGCAGCTGTACCTGTACACGCCATCCGAGCTCTGTTTGACTCGATGCACAGGCGTATCGAGGCTGTTATTACAGCCAGAGGTGGTTGTTCTGGGTACTGATTTCTCAGGATCTATCCATCCAAATTGCATGTAAATGTAATCACATGTCAGTTCTAGTATAATATATTTTTCCGATGAATACCCGTTTATCATCTGCATTTCTTCTTGGTGTAGCAATTTTAATGGCCAGTAGTGTAATTTCATGGACTGTTATACAGTGATCTTCCAATATCGTATGCACTTTGAAATGATAATTAAAAACAAGAACATACTGATACGTGTACAAAGAACGGTCACAATACGCCACTAATAGTACTCGTAATGATGTGTACTGTGTGGCTGCCTCGGGTCGAATGGGCAAACTGTGTTCTCACGAGCGAGACTGGGCCCCCAGCGGATGTAGCGGTTGATAAGAGTGCCCCGGCAGCCAATCAGCGCGAAGCAGAAGGGCGTGGCCGCACCGGAAATACTCTTTAGCAGCGGATCGCGCTTAGTTAAAACTGAGCGTGATCCTGCGCGGCAGCCTCGTCAGCGACTAAGTCCGTTTCAAGGTCACCCGCCTTGCGCAACAAGATGGCGGCTGCGCACACAGCCAGCCAGGCGTTCATTTACATTAACGGGGACAGTTGAAAATGTGTGCCCTGACCGGGGCTCGAACCCGGTATCTCCTGCTTACGTGGCGGACGCTCTATCCGTCTGAGCAATTGAGGGCACAGAGGATAGAGCAACTGCAGGGATTTATCCATTGCACGCTCCCCGTGAGACCCACATTCCGAACTTAATGTCCACACACTATATTCGTAGTGCCCCTGCCCATTGGGAATGTGGGTCTCACGGGGAGCGTGCAATGGATAAATCCCTGCAGTCGCACTATCCTCTGTGCCCTCGGCGGCTCAGATGGATAGAGCGTCTGCCACGTAAGCGGGAGATCCCGGGTTCGAGTCCCGGTCAGGGAACACATTTTCAACTGTCCCCATTGATGTATATCGACGCCTGTCGACAGCTTAGTGTCTTGATTTAATTATCATTTCATTCTAAGAGAGCTGCGTGGTCACCAATGGTATCTTTTCTTTGGGACATGTCGGTTAGAACAGATACCATCTTCACTTATGCACTTTGTCAATTTCCAGTGTACTTGCACAATTTGAACAACCTTTGCGTGTATCGTCTCGGATGCTTTCACAATCAAATTTAAACTCTGACACTCATTTCTTCACCGTGGGAATTGAAGGTGAAGACTTCAGTTGAAACTTCCGGGCCAAGAGGCCGTGGTCGATGTATAAAATTTCCACCCTGAAGTTTCAACTGAAGATAACACTGCCTGTGAAAGCCTACATTGTATGAAGGTGGAAGAGGTACCAAGCTGCAAATGAATTGTGGTTGGTGTTAAACTTCCTTTTATGGAGAGTTTAATCACTGCATGATACTCTATTTTTTCCCATGTCCAACACCACACACACCACAACTGTTTAAATAGGTTGCCTACTGTCAGCTGCTGTCAGGAATGACTTGCAGTTTTACACGGTGTCCACTGACATGTGGAAGGGGAGAAATCACACAGATAGTGCTGTGATGTGTGGGTGAGGCTGAGAACTTTTCCGACAACTCTCGTATGTCTGGAACACAGCATCGTATGTACCTGGTGGTTATAATTAAACCGATGGTATTCAAAATGCTGCAGCGGGGTCTCTATACATTGTAGATATGTTCATTAACAGGTGTGCTTGTGGATTATGTTGAAAAAACAAATAAAAGTTCCTCTTTGTGCCACCAGGTAAGCAGTGAGAATGTAGTATGGGCGCAGGAAAAGGATAGGAATGATCAAACACATAATCGTGATTCCAGTACATTTATTTGGATATGTTAAAAAAAGTATGGTCTCCCGACTCAGCACGTTTCTGCATCCGTAATACACCACTTTTGACATTTGCTCACAGCATATCTAGTGTAAACAGAGCAGTATGTACTCGTATGCTATCCTTCAGATCAGGAAGAGTCCAGATACGTCTCTAATGGACACGATCTTTCAGATATCCCCACAGCCAGAAGTTACACGGATTTAGGTTGGAGGATGTGGAAGGCCACACGTCTCGAAATTGCCTAGTGACGATGTTGTCATTAGCGAAGGTTTCTCAAAGCACATCTTTCGCCTGGCGAGTGACAGGTGGTCTCCCCCCGACCTGCATGAAATAGTGGTGTGGAGATAGTTGTGTTCCTGCAAAGCTGGAATTGTGTGTTGCACGAGAAGGTCCTTATACACTCCTGGAAATTGAAATAAGAACACCGTGAATTCATTGTCCCAGGAAGGGGAAACTTTATTGACACATTCCTGGGGTCAGATACATCACATGATCACACTGACAGAACCACAGGCACATAGACACAGGCAACAGAGCATGCACAATGTCGGCACTAGTACAGTGTATATCCACCTTTCGCAGCAATGCAGGCTGCTATTCTCCCATGGAGACGATCGTAGAGATGCTGGATGTAGTCCTGTGGAACGGCTTGCCATGCCATTTCCACCTGGCGCCTCAGTTGGACCAGCGTTCGTGCTGGACGTGCAGACCGCGTGAGACGACGCTTCATCCAGTCCCAAACATGCTCAATGGGGGACAGATCCGGAGATCTTGCCGGCCAGGGTAGTTGACCTACACCTTCTAGAGCACGTTGGGTGGCACGGGATACATGCGGACGTGCATTGTCCTGTTGGAACAGCAAGTTCCCTTGCCGGTCTAGGAATGGTAGAACGATGGGTTCGATGACGGTTTGGATGTACCGTGCAGTATTCAGTGTCCCCTCGACGATCACCAGTGGTGTACGGCCAGTGTAGGAGATCGCTCCCCACACCATGATGCCGGGTGTTGGCCCTGTGTGCCTCGGTTGTATGCAGTCCTGATTGTGGCGCTCACCTGCACGGCGCCAAACACGCATACGACCATCATTGGCACCAAGGCAGAAGCGACTCTCATCGCTGAAAACGACACGTCTCCATTCGTCCCTCCATTCACGCCTGTCGCGACACCACTGGAGGCGGGCTGCACGATGTTGGGGCGTGAGCGGGAGACGGCCTAACGGTGTGCGGGACCGTAGCCCAGCTTCATGGAGACGGTTGCGAATGGTCCTTGCCGATACCCCAGGAGCAACAGTGTCCCTAATTTGCTGGGAAGTGGCGGTGCGGTCCCCTACGGCACTGCGTAGGATCCTACGGTCTCGGCGTGCATCCGTGCGTCGCTGCGGTGCGGTCCCAGGTCGACGGGCACGTGCACCTTCCGCCGACCACTGGCGACAACATCGATGTACTGTGGAGACCTCACGCCCCACATGTTGAGCAATTCGGCGGTACGTCCACCTGGCCTCCCGCATGCCCACTATACGCCCTCGCTCAAAGTCCGTCAACTGCACATACGGTTCACGTCCACGCTGTCGCGGCATGCTACCAGTGTTAAAGACTGCGATGGAGCTCCGTATGCCACGGCAAACTGGCTGACACTGACGGCGGCGGTGCACAAATGCTGCGCAGCTAGCACCATTCGACGGCCAACACCGCGGTTCCTGGTGTGTCCGCTGTGCCGTGCGTGTGATCATTGCTTGTACAGCCCTCTCGCAGTGTCCAGAGCAAGTATGGTGGGTCTGACACACCGGTGTCAATGTGTTTTTTTTTCCATTTCCAGGAGTGTATCTTGCAGGTGTCACCGTACACCTGACGGGCCGAAGAGGTGTCATCTCATTGAAGGAAAATGGACCGAGAACGAAGGAGCTTGTGAAAGCACACCACACAGTCGCATAAGCCGAGTGCAGTGGATGTTCCTGCACAACGTACGGCAGAGTAGAACGGCCGTATGCGTGCCAAAAAATGAAGGGCAAAGTCTCATTGTTGTAGCCTATCTTGGGGCTTCATTTTGTGACATTTTCAACCGTTTCGGCCTTCCATGTGATGGTCCCCCTTGGGGTTTGACCTCCATTTTTCAAAATACTACAGAAGTACGAGCCTTTTGGGGAAGGACACCTTACGTGGTGTTCCACTGGTCCTAAGTGCACTCAGACCTTGGCACTCAGCATTGCACCGGCGTTGTAACCATACCCACTATTCCTCAAATTGGGCCTAAACGCCTGATGGGTTGTCCAAGTTATGCCCATAGTGCATCTCCATCTGCACCAGCGATTATGATGGACTTTCTATGGCACCAGAAATCCAGCACGGTAGCCAGCCCGTTGTGGTGGGGTCGTCATGTACCCTCTAGGTTGTAGCCCCCTGACAACACCGGGATCGTACTGCCGATACCTGAACACCCTCCCCACGTCAGCCAAGGAGTAGATGCCCGTCTCCTTGGGGCATCAGGACTCCCGGCAATGGTCATCCTGCCAGGTGGCCCTTGCTGCGGCTGGGTGGCGCCCGTGGGGAGAGCCCCTGGTCGGAGTGGGTGGTATCGGGGCGGACGTTTCGCAGATGAAACGTCACCACGTATCAGGTCGCTCTGCGGCCGAGTCTTTCAAAAGAAAAGGTACCGTTTCTAGTTCTGGTTCTCCTGCCCTTTCCCCCTTGGCCACTCCATGGGAGGAGGGACAGGCCCGCCGGCTTGGAGCGAAGTACTTCCCCCGCTATTTGGTCTGTTCTCGAACCGATGGGGGGACATTCGCCACCTCCAAGCCCATGTTCTTTGTTCAGCACATTGAGGACATCTTCGGGGAAATCGAGGCTCTCAGCAAGATGCGTTCAGGGGCCGTTCTTATCAAGACCACCTCTGCCACACAGTCGGCGGCGCTCCAGGCGTGCGACCGCCTAGGGGACATCCCAGTCTCCATTGTCTCACATCTGGCACTAAATAGGACGCAGGGGGTTATTTTTCATCGTGACCTCCTGCTACAATCTGATGAGGAGCTCAGGGCCAACCTGGAGCGCCGAGGCGTGCATTTCGTCCGGCGACCATACGTCCCGCCTCCTATGCGCTGTTTTAGGTGTTTGCGCTTTGGGCACATGTCGTCACGGTGTGGGGCTGAGCCCCTTTGTGGCGATTGTGGACGTCCTCTTCGTGAGGAACATACATGCACCCCACCACCTCGGTGCGTTAATTGTCCTGGCGTCCACTCGCCTAGATCCTCAGACTGCCCCGCATATCAGAAGGAGAAGAAGATACAAGAAATCAAAACTTTGGATCGGCTCTCTTATTCTGAGGCCAGGAAGAAGTATGACCGCCTCCATCCCGTGCCATTGACCACTTCGTTTGCCTCAGTTGTGTCCACTCCTTCTGCGGTATCCTCACCCCTATCCTGTCCCCCCTCCGCCTCCTCCGCCCATCAGGGGGCTCTGCCTCCGCCTCCCAAATCCCTCCCTTCCAAATCCTCCTCCCCCGTGGCCCCCACCCCCTCTGCCCCAGGGGCCACCCTTCCTCCTCCTTCTCCCCCCATGCCACCTGAGAAGCGATCCTCTTCTCAGGCGTCCATCGGGGAAACGTTCCGGACCCCAGCTTCCGAGGTCCGGCGTTCCAAAATGGACCCCGCGCGTGAGGACCTTCTTCGGGTCCAACCCACCATCCCTGTGCCTCCTCGGCCTTCCAAGATGGCCTCCAAGAAGAAGTCTCTATCCCCCTCTCCACCCCGGCGCGTTTCGACTGACGCTCCATCCGTGAGTCGCCGCTCCCGGCCGTCCTCAGTTTCGCCGGGACGCTCTGCTGCCAGGCGCTCAGCTGGCCTTTCGTCGGCAAATGATGCTGCCCCTCCTACACAACCAGGGACAGCGGCCGCAGCTGGCGACCAGTCGATGGAACCGGATCCGCCTCCCGTCGGTTGTAGCGTTGTTCCCTCGCAACCTGGCCCTCCGCGGCCGTCGAGGTGACCAGCTCTTCCCCCGTCTCGTTCCCCCAACTTTTTGACTAGCGATGGCGTTGTTTCATTGGAACATAAGAGGTATTCGATCTCATCGGGAGGAATTAAAACTGCTGCTCCGCCTGCACTGTCCGCTCGTCCTTGGACTCCAGGAAACCAAGTTGCGCCCGACTGACCGTATTGCCTTTACCCACTATACCTCGGAGCGGTATGACCTCACCCCTGTGGACGGTATCCCAGCTCATGGTGGGGTCATGTTGCTCGTTCGGGACGATGTCTATTACCATCCCATCCCATTGACCACCCCACTCCAAGCAATAGCTGTCCGCATTACTCTTTCTGCTTTTACTTTTTCAGTTTGTACCATCTACACTCCACCGTCGTCTGCTGTTAGTCGGGCTGACATGATGCACCTGATCGTTCAGCTTCCCCCGCCGTTTTTATTGTTTGGCGACTTCAATGCCCATCATCCCCTTTGGGGCTCTCCTGCATCCTGTCAAAGAGGCTTACTCTTGGCAGATGTCTTCAACCATCTCAATCTTGTCTGCCTCAATACCGGCGCCCCGACTTTCCTCTCGGACTCTACTCATACCTACTCCCACTTGGACCTCTCGATCTGTTCTACCACTCTTGCCCGTCGGTTCGAGTGGTATGTCCTTTCTGACACCTATTCGAGCGACCACTTCCCCTGTGTCGTTCGTCTCCTGCACCACACCCCATCCCCATGTCCTTCGAGCTGGAACATACTGAGAGCTGACTGGGGACTTTACTCATCCCTGGCGACCTTTCCGGACCACGATTTTCCCAGTTGTGACAGTCAGGTCGAATACCTCACGGCTGTTATCACCAATGCTGCCGAACGTTCCATTCCTCGTACTACTTCTTCTTCACGTCGCGTTTCCGTCCCCTGGTGGAACGAGGCTTGTAGGGACGCTATCCGTGCTCGACGACGTGCTTTACGCACCTTTCGCCGCCATCCTACGTTGGCGAATTGTATTGAATACAAACGACTCCGAGCGCAATGCCATAGAGTCATCAAAGACAACAAAAAAGCTTGTTGGGCCTCTTTCACCAGCTCCTTTATCAGTTTTACTCCCTCTTCCGTCGTTTGGGGTAGCCTGCGCCGGCTGTCGGGCATTAAGGCCCACTCCTCGGTACCTGGCCTGACCTCAGGTAATGCGGTCCTTGTTGATCCTGTGGCTGTCTCCAACGCCTTTGGCCGCTTTTTCGCGGAGGTTTCAAGCTCCGCCCATTACCATCCTGCCTTCCTTCCCAGGAAAGAGGCAGAAGAGACTCGGCGACCCTCCTTCCACTCGCTGAATCTGGAAACTTATAATGCCCCCTTTACTATGCGGGAACTCGAACGTGCGCTTGCACTGTCCCGGTCCTCTGCTCCGGGGCCAGATGCCATTCACGTTCAGATGCTGGCACACCTTTCTCCGGCGGGCAAAAGCTTCCTTCTTCGTACCTACAATCGCGTCTGGACCGAAGGTCAAGTCCCCATGCGTTGGCGTGACGCCGTTGTTGTTCCTATACCCAAACCTGGGAAGGATAGACACCTTCCTTCTAGTTACCGCCCCATTTCTCTTACAAGCTGTGTCTGTAAGGTGATGGAGCGCATGGTTAATGCTCGGTTAGTCTGGATTCTTGAATCTCGACAGCTACTTACTAATGTCCAATGCGGCTTTCGTCGCCGCCGCTCCGCTGTTGACCACCTTGTGACCTTGTCGACATTCATCATGAACAACTTTTTGCGAAGGCGCCAAACGGTAGCCGTGTTCTTCGACTTGGAGAAGGCTTATGATACCTGTTAGAGAGGAGGTATCCTCCGCACTATGCACAGGTGGGGCCTACGCGGTCGCCTGCCCCTTTTTATTGATTCCTTTTTAACGGATCGAAAGTTTAGGGTACGTGTGGGTTCCGTATTGTCCGGCGTCTTCCTCCAGGAGAACGGAGTGCCTCAGGGCTCCGTCTTGAGCGTAGCCCTTTTTGCCATCGCAATCAATCCAATTATGGATTGCATTCCACCTAATGTCTCAGGCTCTCTCTTTGTCGATGACTTCGCGATCTACTGCAGTGCCCAGAGAACATGCCTCCTGGAGCGCTGCCTTCAGCGTTGTCTAGACAGCCTCTACTCCTGGAGCGTGGCAAATGGCTTCCGGTTCTCTGAAGAAAAGACGGTTTGTATCAACTTTTGGCGATATAAAGCGTTCCTTCCGCCATCCTTACATCTCGGTCCCGTTGTTCTCCCATTCGTGGACACAACTAAGTTTCTAGGGCTCACGTTGGACAGGAAACTGTGTTGGTCTCCACACGTCTCTTATTTGGCGGCCCGTTGTACACACTCCCTTAATGTCCTCAGAGTTCTTAGCGGTTCATCTTGGGGAGTGGATCGCACTGTCCTGCTTCGCTTGTATCGGTCCATAGTCCGATCGAAGCTGGATTATGGGAGCTTCGTCTACTCGTCCGCTCGGCCGTCCCTCTTACGCCGGCTCAACTCCATCCACCATCGGGGGATACGTCTTGCGACCAGAGCCTTCTACACTAGTCCTGTCGAGAGTCTTTATGCTGAAGCTGCCGAGTTACCGTTGACCTACCGGCGCGACGTACTGCTGTGTCGGTATGCCTGCCGGCTGTCGTCTATGCCCGACCACCCCTCATACAAGTCCTTCTTCGCCGATTCTCTCGACCGTCAGTACGGGTTGTATGTGTCTGCCCTGCTGCCCCCCGGAGTCCGCTTCCGTCGCCTGCTTCGACAATTGGATTTTGCCCTCCCTACCACCGTCAGAGAGGGTGAGAGCCCGACACCACCTTGGCTCCAGGCTCCGGTTCATATTTATCTCGACCTCAGCTCACTCCCGAAGGAGGGTACTCCGGCTGCAGTGTATTGCTCACGGTTTGTCGAACTTCGTGCGCGACTTGCCGGTCACGCCTTTATTTACACCGATGGCTACAAAACTGACGATGGTGTCGGCTGTGCCTTTGTCGTCGGGGCCGCCACCTTTAAATACCGGCTCCTCGACCAATGTTCCAGCTTTACAGCCGAGCTTTTTGCTCTCCATCAGGCCGTTCAGTATGCCCGCCGCCAACGCCATTCATCATATGTACTCTGCTCTGACTCACTCAGTGCTCTTCAGAGCCTTGGAGCTCCCTATCCGGTCCATCCCTTGATTCAACGGATACAGCAGTCCCTCCATTCTTTCGCTGATAATGGTGGTTCTGTCAGCTTTCTGTGGGTTCCCGGACATGTAGGAGTGCCTGGGAATGAGGCTGCGGATGCTGCAGCCAAGGCTGCAGTTCTCCTGCCTCGGCCAGCCTCCCATTGTGTCCCGTCATCTGACGTTCGTGGGGATGTATGTAAGAGGCTTGTGTCGTTGTGGTGGGATGCTTGGTCATCCCTCCAAGGAAACAAGCTCTGGGCAGTAAAACCGCTCCCAACTGCTTGGACAACATCCTCCCGACCATCTCGGCGCGAGGAGGTCCTTCTGACCAGGTTGCGGATTGGGCATTGCCGGTTTAGCCACCGCTACCTGCTCTCTGGTGCCCCAGCCCCGCAGTGCCCTTGTGGTCAGGCATTAACAGTGCGCCATGTTTTATTGTCGTGTCCCCGTTTTAGTCAATTTCGTGTTGTCCTGTCCCTGCCATCTACTTTACCGGATGTTTTAGCTGATGACGCTCGAGCAGCTGCTTGTATTCTGCGTTTTATAACTTTAACTGGCTTTTCCAAAGACATTTAATCTTTTTACTTATTTTATCTGCATCTTTGTCAGGTCCTTCTGGTGTCCCCTCCATCCCCTTGAGTTTTACCAGATTCCATGTGCTCTAACAACAGTGACTGGGCGCTAATGACCTCAGCAGTTGAGCACCCTTAAACCCAACCAAAAAAAAAAAAATTTTTTTTGTGACATTTGGAATCTAGTATGGATACCAGTGTAAAATGTGCCACAAAATATTTTGAACTATTGACCTGGGCAGAGAGAATTCCAATGACACAGCTCGAGCACTGGCTGCAGAATTTGTGGCACTTGCCGTGCAGTCAGCTGTAGCTACAGCAACTTCGTCAAGTGCCGTGGGAGTAGGCCCCTCCCTCTCCTTGCTGCGCTACTTAAATCCCTTGTTTCTTCAAATTTCTTGATCACATTCTTTACCATACTCATTGACGTGGGGCCTCTTCGCAGCTGTTTGGCAGCAATATTTCTGCAATTGAGTGGTGCTATTCTGATAAAACAACTATACCGACAATGCTCGGTCTTTCTTCTCAGTAGTACAAGGTGTACAACTTTGCTTCCGCCGTTTTTCCCCAACATTTGAGGCTTTGATGAAACAAATTGGTTACCCGTGTATCATTTAAAGTATATTCCATCGCTGGCCACTACTTTCTCCCATCTTTTGGGCAGGGAACGAATCCCGTGTCGAAAAAATTGTTCATCTTTTGAAGCGAACCATGAATCGATCCAATTTGTGACTTCTTCACGAGATCGGAAGTGTCGCTCAGCCAGGCCACGCGCCACTGATCTAAACAGGTGATAGTCAGAGGGAGCAGTGTCTGGAGAATACGGCGGGTGTGTTAGGACTTACCTTTTTAATGTTTGCAAGTACGTTTTGACCTCTCTTGCAGCGTGGGGTTGTCGTGCTGCAAAATCACTTTAGCGTGCCTCTGATTGTATTACGGGCGTTTGTGTTTTAATGCTCTGCCCAGATGCATTAATTGCGTGATAACGAGCACCTCTGATTGTTTCACTCGGTTTTAACACCTCATAGTACACAACGCCAAGCTCATCCCACCAAATGAAGAACACGATCTTGGAGCTTTGAATATTCGGTTTGGCTGTGAATGTGGAAGCGTGGCTGGGATATCCCCATGATTTTTTGCGCTTAGCGTTATCGTAATGAACCCATATTTCGCCTCTGGTCACAGGGGGTAGGCCGAGTAGGTTGGAGGGGGTGGGGGGGTGGGGTGGGGGGAGGGAGAGGGAGAGGGAGATAAGACTGGTAAAAATAAAAAGGACATTGTAAATGACAAGGAGCTGTCAGTATCATACGCTCTCCCTTGGTACAGCAAGTTGGAATGCTAGTGAAAATAACATGCTTCTCTCTTCTTTCTTTTAATTTTTAGTAATAAAGACAATAAATGGCATACATATGTTTAAATGTAAACATTTACTAACTTCTAATGTTAGTAGTAAAAACTTTCAAAAAGTACTTTTTTAAAAAATGCCCAGATTTTTGGCATTTAAAACTATGTCCTTCTCACTGACCATTTTCCCGGCCGACATCACTAGCCACAGCCTTCAAGGAGTGGTAGTCTCATAAGTTTTGCAAGAGAGCTCGAGTGAAGTGACGACGGATCGTGAGCTGTGCTCGGGGAGCTCAGTCGGTAGAGCACGTGCCTGCAAAAGGGAAAGGTCCTGTGTTCGAGTCTCGGTTTTAATCTGCCACGAAGTTTCAAATTTTGTATGGCTTTTTTCTGTTTCACTGCTCTCTGTTGTTCTTCTATCATCTTCAGCTCTGCAACCCTTTCCTGTACCTCCCGTTCACCTTCTTCTGATGTATATATGAAGGGGTACCCAAAAAGAAAAAGGAGAAGTAATGACATTGCCGTGGACAGAGCTTGTGCAGTACGCATTTCTGCTGCTAGGCATGTTCAGTGCAACTCCTTACCAGTTCGGTGCCACCTGTGTTGTAGACCTGTTTGTGATTTTTTCTGCTTGTGCACTTTTTTCCTTGTTTCATTTTTTATGGTGGCAAGCTCAAATGAACAACATGCAACTGTGAAATTTTGTTTTCTGCTCAGTAAAAATGCTGCTGAATCTGTTTCAATGTTAAAACAGCTTACCAAAATGACACTATGGGAAAAACTCGAGTGTACGAGTGGTTTTCTCGGTTTGAAAATGGTGGCATGTCGGTTGACGACAGACGTCATTCTGGACATCCACCGGTGGGCCCAGAAAAATTTGACACCTTGCGTTCACAAACCTTCAGCACACAATTGATCGACAGTCAGAGATTAGTGGGTCACCTCGGAGCTCGGATCGACGAATTTTGACAAGATTTGTGGCAGACAGTTCGGTTCTTCCCCCGTGACAGTGCACCTGCACACACGGCCATCTGTTGTACAGTTTTTGGCTAAATATGGCGTGGTTCCACTATCCCGTGCACCTTACTTGCCTGACCTGGCTCCGTAGACCTTTTCCTTATATCCACGCACGAAAAAGGTCACGGAAGGACACAGATTTGAATAACATTGAAGAAGTCATTGGAGGAGCTGTCAGCCATTTATAAAGATTACTGCAAGAAATGTTTTGAACAGTGGTAGCACCAGTGGGACAAATGTATTACTGTTATCAATCAGATCGGCGATCGAGGACCCCGTAGATCGTGAGCCGACTTCACTGTGCTCCCCCGTAGACGGCGATCCTGTGCGCTTCGGATCCAGTTGTCACGGAATCCTAGTTGGCAGACGTCTTTCTGTAACTCATCCTGCCATAGCTTTCTGGGTTTTCCGATTGGACAGGCACTGTCAGGTCTTCACATAAGCACAGCTTTTGCCCGAGAGGTGTCCGGTCTCCTAGTAACGTGGCCTACCGAGCTTATTCTCAGTGCTTTCAATTTGTGAACGATGTTCGGTTACCTCATCAGCTTGTACAATTCTTGGTTTTTTCCACGTCTCTACGAGCTCCCATCCTGGAAAGGTCCAAAAATCCTTCTCGTAATTTTTCTTTCGAGGACTGACAAGTTTTCTTCATTGTTGATTGTTGTGCTTAGGGTTTCTGTCCCATACAACAATACTGGAATTATCACTGCATCGTACGCATTAAGTTTGGTCTGAATTGATGGATTCTCGGAGGACATTATGTGCTTTAGACTGAAATAAGTTTTAGACCCGTTCACAATACGTTGGTTTATTTCCTGTTTTAAATTATTTTACCTGTTGAACCATGTAGCGAGGTATTTAAAATTTTCCATTTCAGCAAATTTCCATATCCCTACCTGCAATGGAGAGTATTTTGAAGGGGATAAGGTTGTTTTGTAAATTTTTCCACAATACCTCACAGCAGAGTAAGTCTGGCCGTGTTGCAGTGTGCCCGCCGCCAGTTCCACCACATCGGCGGCTCCGCTGGGCTGCAGCGACGACTCGGATGGACTGAAGACGCACATCTCGACCGCTTTCGGTGGGCTGTTGGACCGAGGGCTCGTCAGTCGGCTGGAGAGGGGACGCGGCTCGTGGTAGGTGGAGCAGTGCGTCGATCACTGTGTGTATACACTTCTCTGGTGCCAACACAATCAGCTACACGATTAAAGTTGTGCAAATTTGTATGTTACTGTAGAATGAGGTCTGACAAAAAAGTTGTGGGAATTTTTGTTTAAAGAATCTTCATTTGTTCATCGAATTCAGCTTTGTCCCCTCAGATATAATACAAGCGTGCCAGCGCTTGTTCCGAGCTTGGCAAGCACTTCTGGAACTCTCTTTTTGTTACAGTGCTCAGCTCCCTCAGTGGCTCTAGTTTCCCTCATCAGTGGTGGCAAAATGACGTCCTTTCACGGTTTCCTTCACCCTCAGAAATAAAGAGAAGACATAGGGGGCCATGTCCAGCAAATATGATAGGTGAGGCAAAAAAAAAAAAAAGGTGTGGCTGAGCTTTCAGGTGTGAGTGGGAGCATTGTCGTGATGCAATTTCCACGAGTGGTTTTGCCACAATTCTGGTATTTTTCTTTGGATTGCTTTGTGCAGACAGTGCATTACTTCTGAGGAGTATTCCTTATTGACAGTATGACCGTAAGGCAGGAACTCATGATACACTATCCCATTGTAGTCGAAGAAAAAAATGAGAAGTACCTTCACGCATGATCGAATGTGTCGAATTTTTTTTTTTTTTATCCTGGTGTCTGCTTCGTTGTCGGTCAAGTATATCCTTGTAACCTTCTTTAGAAATTTTGGATCGTTGTTGAATTCGTTCAGCAATTCCTGGGTGATGTCTGTGTGAATTTGTTTTGAGCTGAGATTCAACAGTTTCGGAACAAATCTTGCTGCTAATCATTTCGTCTTTCGTATAGATTTAAGTGTCAGGAAGTTGTTTCTGAAAGCATTTGTATGGAGTGTAGCCATGTATGGAAGTGAAACGTGGACGATAAATAGTTTGGACAAGAAGAGAACACAAGGTTTCGAAACGTGGTGCTACAGAAGAATGCTGAAGATTAGATGGGTAGATCACATAACTAATGAGGAAGTATTGAATAGGATTGGGGAGAAGAGGAGTTTGTGGCACAACTTGACAAGAAGATGGGAAGCGGTTAGTAGGACATGTTCTGAGGCATCAAGGGATCACAAATTTAGCATTGGAGGGTAGTGTGGAGGGTAAAAATTGTAGAGGGACACCAAGAGATGAATACACTAAGCAGATTCAGAAGGATGTAGGTTGCAGTAGGTACTGGGAGATGAAGAAGCTTGCACAGGATAGAGCAGCATGGAGAGCTGCATCAAACCAGTCTCAGGACTGAAGACCACAACAACAACAACAACAACAACAACACGTGATGTAAATAAATGGACTACTTACTTATGAGTAATGATTTTTACACTGTCCGGTGATTTGGCAATTTTCCAGTGGATAGGCACTTTCGTCAGTAGTGACTACTGTTCCTCGCTTCTCTCCCTACGACGACTTTAGAGCAGTTGCCATATCAGTGCACATGCATCATCATTTGACGATTTGTTCTGTTTACTTGCCCCCACGTGATGTGCTCGATGAAGAGGCCGTAACCGACCTTATTACACAGTTCCCCCGCCCCTTCAACCTCTGCAGTGATTTTAATGCACACAGTGTGCTTTGGGGCTCTGCAACTACATGCCACAGGGGTAGAGAAATTTAGAAGCTTCTCATGTCATTGTGTGCGTACTTGCTGAATACGGGACACGGCACACATTTCTGCACAGCAGCTGGGTTGCTCTCCAACTCTTGCTCGTACTGCTTGATGGAAAGTGGTCGGGATTTGCACAGAAGTGATCACTTCCCGATCTGTATTCGTCTGCCAGATGGAGTGGAACCTGAAAGGAAACTGCTGTGACGGGTGCACGGTAGAGCAGACTGGACACTTTATAGCCAGTTGGCCCAGATTGAACACTGTGCCAATGTCGAGGCACGTGTGGATCGTATTACAGTTACACTGTGCCGCTGCAGCATCCATTCCACAGGCCACTGGACAACAGAAGAGACGAGCTGTCCCTCGGTGGACAGGACTAGGTGTGCAGCCCTGTGTAGGTTTGTGTCAGCCAACTACAGAGACTCTTGCAGCCTTTTATGTGGCGAGGGCAAAGTACTGCCGAATTATTGGAGAGAGCAACGAGAGGTTGTGGCAACAGTTCCTGAACACCATTAATTGTTCCACGAACTGTTCTGTTGTATGGGAGACATCAGGAGAATTTCTGGGAGAGGAGGGAGGTGCCCCGTGGCTTCTGTAATGGGGAACAGCACTCTCCAAACCAATCCACAGGGCACTGCCCAGACTGCGGCGGCCTATTTTGCACAACTGCCAGTGAGCATCCATAGAGCAGTTGCTGACAGGTGTAGTTTTGGACATCTGGTCCACTACTGATGAAGATCACAGCTGCCCATTTTCCGTGCGGGAGCTGGATTTCGCATTGTCTGAGGCCCGTGACACGTCGCCTGGTCACGACAGAATCCGTTATAGTATGCTGCAGCACCTCACGAGGCAAAACAAAGATATCCTTCTCACACTTTTCAACGTGTCGGGTCACTTTTCCGACTCGTGGCGTGAGGCACTTTGATCGTACATCCCCGAGTAGTTACCGTAGTGTTGCCCTCACTAGCTGTGAGGGAAAAACTTTGTAGCTGATGGTAAACTGCTGCCTTGTCTCGATCTTAAAATCCAGGTGCCTCCTTAGTTACTTCGAGTGTGGGTTCAGGAAGTATCACTCCACCTTTGATAACCTGGCCTTACTGGAGGCGACCGTACAACAGGCTTTCCTATGCCGGTATCACCTTCCAGGTATATTTTTTGACATTGAGAAGGCCTACAGTACTAGTCGGAGGCATCTTATCCTCGAGCAGCTTCACGAATGGGGTTTTCTTGTTTGTATTCCCATTTTCATTCAGCCCTTCCTCTCGCCACGATATTTTAGATACCGAGTCGGTGGCGTCCCGTCTGATCGCATCGAGCAGGAGAATGGTGTCCCTCGAGATAGCATTTTAAGTGTGACTGTCTCTGCCGTAATTATTAATAGCGTTACGTCCGTAGTGAACAGTCCTGCCGTAGTGAACAGTCCTGCCTGGTGTTCTTTCTTTGTGGATGACTTCTCCGTGTTTTGCTCTTCGAGCCTCGCAACGACAACACGTCAGTTGCAACTAACTCTTTGACATTTGGGTAAATGGACACAGAAGAGTGCTTTGAAGTTTTCCGCGGAGAAGTCTGTGTGTATTCTTTCTAACCGTTCTCGTTCCATTTTTAATTTTCCTGAGTTGAGGATGAGGGGCACTGCCCTTACTTTTAAAGACACAGTGAGGTTTCCGGGCCTCATATTTGACTCTAAGCTTATATGGTTTTCACATCTGAAGGACGTGAAAAAACGGTCACTTAAGGCTTTAAGTATTTTAAAATGTCTTAGCTACAGTACACAAGGAACAGAATGGACTCGTCTGCTCTGGTTTTACAGTGCATTTCTGCAATCTCGGCTCGATTATGGGTGCACAGTGTAGGGGTTTGCGAGATCCTCTTATTTAAAGATGCCGGACGTGGTGCACCGTGAAGGGATTTGTTTAGCCACTGAGGCATTCAGAACAAGCCCCATACCTAGCCTCTTTGCCGAGGCTGTTGAACTGCCACTTCACGGTAGGTGACAACAGCTTATGGTGCGCCAGGAATATAAAACACTGTCCACACCATATACACCCACATACCGTACCATTGCTCAGCCTCCGCTGGAAAGACTTTTTGTAACCGGTGACAGGTAACGAAGCCCTATGGGATTAGTGCACAGGATTGCCTTCAAAGATGGATGTGGCTGATCTTCACGTTTTACATTGCAGTTGGAGCAGATTTCCTCCTTGGCTTCTGTGGAGGCCCAAACTTATTTTAGACTTGACCAGGTTTTACATTTCAATCTGTTTTTTACATTTTAGATATGTGTCGCAGTTAGACTATAGTGTACACTGATGGCTCCAAACAAGGGAATTCCCCGACCGTGTCACTGAAATTTGCCTTCCTGACGAGTGTACCATTTTCTCAGTGGAGCTCCACGTGATTCTGAAGCCACTGGAGCAGATGGGTCATACGAGGTGCTATCCAAAATTTTCGGGACTGGTGCTGCCATCTGTTGAAAACCTGACCTTTGGACTAATGGTCACCATCAGCCTTGAAGTAGTTCCCATCCGCATGTACACATCGGTCCCAGTGCTTCTGCCACTGGTCAAACATTTTCCGGAAGTCCTGTTCTTTGACTGTGTTTATCACCACGAGCAATGCTTCTCGAATCCTATCAAGAGTGTCGAACCGACGACCTGTGAAATCGAGTTTCAGTTTTGGGAATAGTACGAAGTTGCAAGGTGCCAAATCTGGTGAGTACGGTGGGTGGGGTACAATGCTGTGGTCCCCCCCCCCCCCCCCCCCCCCCCCCCCCCAAAAAAGGACGCGGTGAGCAAGGATGTGTGACAGGGTGCGTTATCGTGACGGAGCAGCCAGTTCCCTTGATGTCAAAATTCGGACCTTAGTCGTCGCACATTTGCACAGAGCCGTCACAAAACGTCACACTAGTACGTGGAATTCACTGTTTGGTTGGGTGGGATGAATTCTTTGTACACAATTCCCTCGGTATCAAAGAAAACGATGGTTGCGCTATTCACTTTGCTTTTCACCTGTCTCACTTTTTTGGGTCTCGGAGAGCTCGGGTTCTTCCACTGGGATGAATGTTGCTTTGTCCCTGGGTCTTAACTGTAAATCCAGCTCTCGTCGCCGGTGATAACCTGTGACAAGAAGGTCGGATCATCAGATGTGGTCTGACGAAGGTCTGTGCCCTCTTCAACACTCTGTACCTTCTGATCGGCAGTCGAGATCCTCGGCACAAATTTTGTGGCGACACGATGCGTACGTAATTCGTCAGTCAACATTTGTTGACATGTCCTGTAACCAATAGACCACTTCATCCGCAAGGTCTCGAATGGTTCGACATCGATCCACAGGAACCAGTTGTTGAAGTTCGGCAACAGTGTCTGGCGTTGTGCGGCTAACGGGCCTTCCAGTGTGAGCATCATCTTTGACGTGCGTACGGCTGGCCCCGAACCGAGCGTGCCACTCAAACACGTGTATACGGCTCGTGCTCTGTCCCCCAAACACTTGTTGAATCATTGCGAGGTTCTCCGTAGCACTTTTTCCGAGATTCACACAGAATTTGATACACACGTGCTGTCCTGTTCCCGGATCCATCGTAAAATCGCCACACACCAAACAGAGTATTACGGAAATCACTGTGGACACGCAACACGTCCTCCCAGCTGAATGCCACTCTGCACACTGACTCGTAAGATATGCAGCTCTCGCCACCTAGTGGTGCGAAGATCTACTACTACTCCTACTTTCCAAATGGCATCACCAGTCCCGAAAATTTTGGATTTCACCTCGTATTTGGGGCAAACGGTTTCTCGTCTGCTCTGATTCCCGTAGTGCCTTACAATCATTACAGAACCAGTGCCCAGCTGAGGAGGTGGTCCAGCTGGTATATGACCAACTGTACATGCTCCAGTGGTAGGATAAGCAGGTGTCATTCTGCTGGATGCCAGGTCGTGTAGGGGTGTGAGGAAATGAACAGGCAGACTGGCCTACCGAGGAGACCTGCAGAGGACAGCATGTGGCACAGTGTCATTTCTGCACTACACTGGAAGAGCATGCAGTCGTGGGGTGAGGAATGGCTGGCGGTTGGAACAGTGGTCTGATCATTTAATACTGAACGACTATGACCGAGGTGTGGACGGGGCCAAGGAATTGACATATCAGATGTGATTTAGCACACAAATAATTTATTCATAACATACAATACATAACACCAACTACGTAAATCCTGCTTCGATGCTTACGATTGCCCAAAATGGGAAGGCCACCACTTTCGAATTGGAAAGGCTTTAATTTAAGAAACTAAAATGCCTATTATATTTTTTTAAAATAATAACAACACAGCACATAAGTAAGCTCTAAGCGAACGTACTCTTAAATTTTTAATTATCAGTCACAAAGCGTGGGTTTACCACATTTAAATTCTCATTGCAATGTAAAACATAAATACATGAATTCACAACACAGCATGGCTTCAAACTTTCTACCTGGACAACCTATGGTCCTAAAACTTTCGTATTACATTCCAGCCAATCACATTAATAACTTATAAACACGGTTGGTGAAATACAAACGTTTGCACTATAATCAAGTTTAATAATCGACAATCATTCAAAAAACAACATCAGAAGTTCGATACGGAGCATGTGAGCCTGTTTATACAATCTTTCGGACCAAAATAGACACGAGGGCCACCATAACAGAAGTGCGCTAGTTGTTTTTAGGATAGGTGCTCCCATTAGCTTAATCACTGAGCAGATATTTACTTAAGTGACAGGTAAGATAGTTAATGCAACTGGAAGGTATTCCTAAAGTTCTTTTTTTCTTCCTCCCTTTTAACAAGGGGGTTTTAGTAAGGTGGAAATTACACTTTGAGGAGACGCAATAGCAATCTAGCGGGCACACCTTCACGAGGACTCCATGCCACTACACACGTACTAAACTAGCCGCGTGTCCGCTGTTCGAGCCAAACATTAACAACACAGTTCCACATTCCTGACACCCAGATAGTCCGGATCAAAACAAACCAAAAATCCCAAGAGTGCAAGATCCAGCATAGCTTCAGAACAGATCTTACTTCATGCAGTTGCCTTCACAAATACAGGTATCTAATTGAAAACAATAACGTGTAACAACATTCCCTGATCATCACAATGTTCTTCTTTAGGTCCCGGTAGCGCTAGACAACACTGACATGCCCATGTTAACAAACCTCTAAGGCAACACCCTCCAATTGACAAGCCGAAACCAATGTGACCCGTTATCAGCTCCGTGACAGGACTCGAACCCCCGACTACTGTCAGTGCAACTCACTTAGAATAAATACAGCACAAACAGTATGGCGGACACATATACCCAGGGATTAACAGAACACTAGACTGAACTAGAATTAACCTTAATAATACGGCACTAGATCTTGGGAGCCAAGGAACTAACTCCCCACTCGAAATTCTGAAACCACAGGGCGGGAGGATGAACTACCAAAACATAGACGTGCAAACGTACACAAATAACTGCCAAAATACACCACTACACCGGTTAGCAAAGATGTGTGGAGGAATCTGCACTGTCAGAGTTGCACCAGTGAACAGAACAGAGGATTGACACAGCGGTGGCCACAAGCCGGGAAAGACGACTGGATGGACTCAATCCCAAAGGACGATCAACTTGAAACATTCACACTTAACTTCTTTTCTCCTTTCCCTCGGCGCACTTCGTCGTTTGTCCGGGACTGCTGTGCACAATTCTGAGCCGTCCCCAGTCGTCCCGGCAGACACCGACCCAGCTGAACTGCTCCCGGACTCAAACCCTGTGACGGTTACTGTTTGTTTGCCTTCATCGACACAGGCGACGATTAGACTGCCATCCGCCTCACATGGACAGAGGGGCCCAACCAGGCCGGCGTTCCTCCACGGGTAGAAATGTGGGTTCGATAACAATGCCCCTACGTGGAAGGCAGGATGTCGACGTCACCAGAGCAGACGCGAAGGCCACTGCGCGACAACCTCCTCCAGCGTGACTGCGCTCGCCTATAAATAGTACAGGCCAAAGAGTCTGCTGCAGTAAACACGGGAGTCGGTCGTGTTACCAGCCTACGGTTTCTAAGTACACCAAAGACAGAACTCGCAATCGATAGTGGGTACACTACGGGCGTGAGCTCAAACGAAAGAGCTCCATAAAAGACCGACCCTGAACAACTGCGGAAAAACGAAATAGAAGTGAAGCAATAAAAGAGCAACGAGACGCTAGAGCCCGATCGCACCCGAACACTGTCGATTACCAAAAATATTGACTCCACATGACGCTCAGGAAACGAGCCGTGGAAAGATGGAAGTACACGCGGCTCAGTGGTGACGGCCAATGAGCTGCGGTTGGCGAAGTCGACAACCCAGCTGTGGCATTCCCTCTGCCAGTTGCTCAGGCAGAATGAAGAGACTTTCACCCGTCTTAGAATTGGGCACTGCCCCCTCTCACAGTTTTTTACTCCACCAAGAGAATCCCCTGTTTCGTGATGCTTTTGGTGCGCACAACTGTGTCCACCACATTTTGACAGAGTGCATGTTATACCGTGATGTAAGGGCAGAAGCAAAAATTTTAGCTGATGATACGAGTGTGACGAAGGTTTTAAAGCTTTGTGATGATGTGTCTGGACCGTGGCCAAAACTTTTAGGTGTTGCAGAGTCGCTGGCTCCTCCTTTTGTCTTCTTGCGGTCAGCCAGCCACATCCATCTGCTCTGTTGTTTTAGCTCCTTATACCACTTTCAGCCTGTGTAGTTAACATTTTAATATTGACACAAACTTTGTTCTGCACTTCTGTGCGGTTATGTACACAGTTTGCTGTCGTGCACCCGTACAAACATCTCCGCTCCTCCTCTTCACTTTTTCCACACTGTCGTCAGTAATCGATGTGATAGGGCATCGAGGGTGGTCTTAGTCTTCGACATCGTCTCGTCCTTCTTTGAAACGTTTATACCGCTTGTACGAGGGCAGTTCAATAAGTCATGCAACACATTTTTTTTTCTGAAACAGGGGTTGTTTTATTCAGCATTGAAATACACCAGGTTATTCCCCAATCTTTTAGCTACACAACACTATTTTTCAACGTAATCTCCATTCAATGCTACGGCCTTACACCACCTTGAAATGAGGGCCTGTATGCCTGCACGGTACCATTCCACTGGTCGATGTCGGAGCCAACGTCGTACTGCATCGATAACTTCTTCATCATCCGCGTAGTGCCTCCCACGGATTGCGTCCTTCATTGGGCCAAACATGTGGAAATCCGACGGTGCGAGATCGGGGCTGTAGGGTGCACGAGGAAGAACAGTCCACTGAAGTTTTGTGAGCTCCTCTCGGGTGCGAAGACTCGTGTGAGGTCTTGCGTTGTCATGAAGAAGGAGAAGTTCGTTCAGATTTTTGTGCCTAGGAACACGCTGAAGTCGTTTCTTCAATTTCTGAAGAATAGCACAATACACTTCAGAGTTGATCGTTTGACCGTGGGGAAGGACATCGAACAGAATAACCCCTTCAGCGTCCCAGAAGACTGTAACCGTGACTTTACCGGCTGAGGGTATGGCTTTAAACTTTTTCTCGGTAGGGGAGTGGGTGTGGCGCCACTCCATTGATTGCCGTTTTGTTTCAGGTTCGAAGTGATGAACCCATGTTTCATCGCCTGTAACAATCTTTGACAAGAAATTGTCACCCTCAGCCACACGACGAGCAAGCAATTCCGCACAGATGGTTCTCCTTTGCTCTTTACGGTGTTCGGTTAGACGACGAGGGACCCAGCGGGAACAAACCTTTGAATATCCCATCTGGTGAACAATTGTGACAGCACTACCAACAGAGATGTCAAGTTGAGCACTGAGTTGTTTGATGGTGATCCGTTGATCATCTCGAATGAGTGTGTTCGCACGCTCCGCCATTGCAGGAGTCACAGCTGTGCACGGCCGGCCCGCACGCGGGAGATCAGACAGTCTTGCTTGACCTGGCGGCGATGATGACACACGCTTTGCCCGACGACTCACCGTGCTTTTGTCCACTGCCAGATCACCGTAGACATTCTGCAAGCGCCTATGAATATCTGAGATGCCCTGGTTTTCCGCCAAAAGAAACTCGATCACTGCCCGTTATTTGCAACGCACATCCGTTACAGACACCAATTTAACAGCTCCGTACAGCGCTGCCACCTGTCGGAAGTCAGTGAAACTATACGAGACGAAGTGGGAATGTTTGAAAATATTCCACAAGAAATTTCCGGTGTTTTCAACCAAAATTGGCCGAGAAGAAAAATGTGTTGCATTACTTATCGAACTGCCCTCGTAAATTGGTGTCTTACTCGTAGTAGATTCACCAATAGCCACAGTCAACATTTCGAATGTGGTCCTGCACTTTACTCCATTTTTCAAGCAAAATTTAATGCAAATTATCTTTCTCAAATGTAAAAATTCTCCGAGCAGTCGAAAACGTGTGTAACATTTTAGACTGCCCACAATAGACATTCAAAACAGCTGAAACTGCAAAAATACATCAGGAACATGTTTATGACCAAGATAAAAAATAAATAAATTGAAAATCGGATGTATAAAGCTGGTGAAATTAAAAAAAATCCCTTTACTTTTTCATCACACGTCATATGTATTGTGTTTTATGCATTGGATAAGTAGTTTGAGCAGATTAAATTTTTAATTGACAATAGCTATTTATTACAACATAATCACTTCAGTTTCAGTACTCTGTTGCCATTAGTAGCTGTTGAAGAAGTATTAAGTTTCATCTGTAGCTGAAGAAGTAGCTCCGTACACAAGTCGGCTGTTAATGCCTAAGTAATAGCACATATCTCTCGGCAATGCAGCCTTACTGGGCAGTGAAACATACTTCTGTTTTAGAAAATTATGCTGAGCGTTGTCGGCATCAGCGAACACGGTTATTTTCTTTAGCGTTGCACAAAACATTTTTCGTGCATTTCTGTCCGTGGCGATAATACACCAAACTCGGTAACGTGAAAATTAGTGATGATAACGCAGTAATAAATTTATCGGAGTCAAAGTGAGTTATGTGAAAGTATGTCAGCCATTTCAGTTTTAAGAATTCTGCTTTAGGTTTGCAGTCTGCTTTCTCTTTTATCGGAGAGGTGCACAACCTCACACTTTCAGTAATATTATATTCCAAGATGTGAGAAGAGGAGAACATTTAAATGATAGCTTCTTCAGCTCAAGTACATAGTATACGACCAAAATCGTCACTACTGCCAGTCAGTAGCTGCAGCTGACAGTTTCTTCACCCAAGCACTCAGTAGCTGTGCCAATTTGCAACCAAATTATTTTTACCAACCTAACATAGACCGAAGCTACACTGTGTAACACTTTGCCTCCACACTTCTCCTCTTTTCAGAAAACCTCTTCATACAGCAACGCGCGTGACATGCAGTACTACTGTGATACTGCTTTGATATGAAGTTGAACAGGATGTATACATCCTGGGAAATCTGGGGAAAATCCAGATATTTTTTAATTCCAATAATTTTCCATTGTTTTAGTATCCAGCTAATTTTTTGTAATTTTGACTGGTGAGAACTGATAGTCTAACAAAGAATTTTACTTTTGCCCACTACTGCAGAATAATATTGCAGCAATAAAACAAAAACACTAGAATAACACCAAAATAAAACTTTAGTTGAAAAGAGAATTTGACATTTACAGTGACAAAACACAGTGCACACACTAGTGTCTGCCGACAGTGAAATGTTTCAACGGCTTTAGGGTGAAGACTGTGTAATACACTCCTGGAAATTGAAATAAGAACACCGTGAATTCATTGTCCCAGGAAGGGGAAACTTTATTGACACATTCCTGGGGTCAGATACATCACATGATCACACTGACAGAACCACAGGCACGTAGACACAGGCAACAGAGCATGCACAATGTCGGCACTAGTACAGTGTATATCCACCTTTCGCAGCAATGCAGGCTGCTATTCTCCCATGGAGACGATCGTAGAGATGCTGGATGTAGTCCTGTGGAACGGCTTGCCATGCCATTTCCACCTGGCGCCTCAGTTGGACCAGCGTTCGTGCTGGACGTGCAGACCGCGTGAGACGGCGTTTCATCCAGTCCCAAACATGCTCAATGGGGGACAGATCCGGAGATCTTGCTGGCCAGGGTAGCTGACTTACACCTTCTAGAGCACGTTGGGTGGCACGGGATACGTGCGGACGTGCATTGTCCTGTTGGAACAGCAAGTTCCCTTGCCGGTCTAGGAATGGTAGAACGATGGGTTCGATGACGGTTTGGATGTACCGTGCACTATTCAGTGTCCCCTCGACGATCACCAGTGGTGTACGGCCAGTGTAGGAGATCGCTCCCCACACCACAATGCCGGGTGTTGGCCCTGTGTGCCTCGGTCGTATGCAGTCCCGATTGTGGCGCTCACCTGCACGGCGCCAAACACGTATACGACCATCATTGGCACCGAGGCAGAAGCGACTCTCATCGCTGAAGACGACACGTCTCCATTCGTCCCTCCATTCACGCCTGTCGCGACACCACTGGAGGCGGGCTGCACGATGTTGGGGCGTGAGCGGAAGACGGCCTAACGGTGTGCGGGACCGTAGCCCAGCTTCGTGGAGACGGTTGCGAATGGTCCTCGCCGATACCCCAGGAGCAACAGTGTCCCTAATTTGCTGGGAAGTGGCGGTGCGGTCCGCTACGGCACTGCGTAGGATCCTACGGTCTCGTCGTGCATCCGTGCGTCGCTGCGGTCCGGTCCCAGGTCGACGGGCACGTGCACCTTCCGCCGACCACTGGCGACAACATCGATGTACTGTGGAGACCTCACGCCCCACGTGTTGAGCAATTCGGCGGTACGTCCACCCGGCCTCCCGCATGCCCACTATACGCCCTCGCTCAAAGTCCGTCAACTGCACATACGGTTCACGTCCACGCTGTCGCGGCATGCTACCAGTGTTAAAGACTGCGATGGAGCTCCGTATGCCACGGCAAACTGGCTGACACTGACGGCGGCGGTGCACAAATGCTGCGCAGCTAGCGCCATTCGACGGCCAACACCGCGGTTCCTGGTGTGTCCGCTGTGCCGTGTGTGTGATCATTGCTTGTACAGCCCTCTCGCAGTGTCCGGAGCAAGTATGGTGGGTCTGACACACCGGTGTCAATGTGTTCTTTTTTCCATTTCCAGGAGTGTACATTGTAACAACAAACTGCTTTTGATGAGTGTGACATCACAACTGTTCACATTTACAAGAACTCGCAGGAAAATATTGCGAATGGTGGTTTGAGAAGTGTTACTTTCAAAGTAAATTTCCTATTACGCAAGATGAATTATGTTACATGTGAGAATGTGCAATGATTTTTTTAAATTGCAGAGCATTTGACTCTCATTTAAAACTTAACGCTTCGAGGGCCAGCCAGTTAGGAAAATTTTGGGCCTAGAAGACCAACCAGTTACGCCATAATTTAAAATTTTACTGGCACATTTGTATTTGATATATCTTTAAGGGTGTTGTTGTTGTTGTTGTTGTTGTGGTCTTCAGTCCTGAGACTGGTTTGATGCAGCTCTCCGTGCTACTCTATCCTGTGCAAGCTTCTTCATCTCCCAGTACCTACTGCAGCCTACATCCTTCTGAATCTGCTTAGTGTATTCATCTCTTGGTCTCCCTCTACGATTTTTACCCTCCACGCTACCCTCCAATACTAAATTGGTGATCACTTGATGCCTCAGAACATGTCCCACCAACCGATACCTTCTTCTGATCAAGTTGTGCCACAAACTTCTCTTCTCCCCAATCCTATTCAATACCTCCTCATTAGTTAGGTGATCTACCCACCTTATCTTCAGCATTCTTCTGTAGCACCACATTTCGAAAGCTTCTATTCTCTTCTTGTCCAAACTAGTTATCATCCATGTTTCACTTCCATACATGGCTACACTCCATACAAATACTTTCAGAAACGACTTCCTGACACTTAAATCTATACTCGATGTTAACAAATTCCTCTTCTTGAGAAACGCTTTCCTTGCCATTGCCAGTCTACATTTTATATCCTCTCTACTTCGACCATCATCAGTTATTTTACTCCCTAAATAGCAAAACTGCTTTACTACTTTAAGTGTCTCATTTCCTAATCTAATTCCCTCAGCATCACCCGACTTAATTTGACTACATTCCATTATCCTCGTTTTGCTTTTGTTGATGTTCATCTTATACCCTCCTTTCAAGACACTGTCCATTCCGTTCAACTGCTCTTCCAAGTCCTTTGCTGTCTCTGACAGAATTACAATGTCATCGGCGAACCTCAAAGTTTTTACTTCTTCTCCATGAATTTTAATACCTACTCCAAATTTTTCTTTTGTTTCCTTTACTGCTTGCTCAAGTGCTTAAAAAGACAAAGTGTCAAGGTCAGTTTTTCGTATTTTTTAGTTGTTTCATAGATTACAAATAATGCAGTTAAGGTGATGAAAAGTGTACTTATCCTTTAAAAAAATGTAAGGTGAGTTTGTAAGCAGTTTCACATGTAATTAACTTTTCTATGGAAAAGCTGAAGTGATCGATGGAATCCATCAAATGTGCAGTGGGCAACAGTGAAATTTATAATTGTGCTTGTCAGGAATCCTGCCTAAACAGACCCTCAGAAAACACCAGCAAAAAATTTTTGATAACTAGTGTTACATGTGAAAGCATAGCTTTTCTTGTAGCTTTATTGTACGTATATTAATTGAAACCATTAACATTTCCTGTTTGTGTGTTCGTGCTACTTGGCGACTACATCACGTGCCCTGTGCAATGTGTACTGTCATTGACTTGAGAGATCACACCTACATTATCTACGAACGGCTGACAAAAGTGCACCGTAAACTCAGTTTCAGTGTTTCGGAAGCCACCGTGCTGAATTTGGTGGTATTTGTGCTTATACTTATGTAATTCGAAAATATGCATTCTAAACACTGCCCCACTGCAAAGATACTTCCAAAATGTATTGATTTTTGCTGAGTTTCATTTCCTAAAGATTTGGGAACTTCTGTGCCAGTGTATAATACCTTTACCATTCAAAGGACTGATAATTTCTCTCAGGGAAAGTACATTGTCACTTAACATGGAGGAAATGTGCTTTACCTGGGGTACCAGGGAGAAAGCTGGTAATAATGTTTTACTTGTCGATGTGCACATCCTGTTGAAGTAACTGTGGCACTGTCTGATGAATACGAAAGTATTGTTTCATTAATTTAGTAAGAGAATGTGCTAGATTCGCGAAGAAATGGTTCTTAAGACAAAAACTCTGTTCAGGTGAGGTGGTCGCATTGAGACTTCCTACACCAGCCCCCCCCCCCAACTCTTTTGTGGATACGTGCGTGGCGAGCACGGGGCCCCGAGCTATTGCAGCCTTCTTTTTCTCCAAGGCTGCATTTCCTTCCCTTCCCCTCCTTTCCCCTCCTTGCTCCTTCCCACTCGCCCTCTCTTCTCCCTCTCTCGGTGTCCTTGCTTATGTTGGCCCCCACTATCCTCCTGGTTCTGTTGGTTTTACAATTTGGCCTTGTTGCGTTATCACCTCCTCCTTTTGTCTTTCCCTGGTCCCCCTCTCGGGTTTGACGTCCATTACAAAATTTCTCCTCCGTTGTGTGAGCCATTTGGGGAAGAGCACCTTACCTAGTGTCTCCGACGTGCGCCCTCCTAGTACATTCCACCTCTTCTTTCACGTCGTCGTCCGATGCTAGGGTGCGTGGCCAGCACGGTAGCCAGCCCGTGTGGTGGGGTCGCTATGTACCCTTTTGGTTGAGCCCCCTGAACACACAGGGATCACACCTCTGATACCTGAGCTGTGACCTCCTCACACATGCCTCGGAGTGGTTGCTCGTCTTCCCGGAGCATCGGAACTCCCAGCAATGGCCGCCGTGCCAGACGGCCCTCGCTGTGGCTGGGTGGCGCCCGTGAGGAGAGCCCCTGGTCGGAGTGGGTGGTATCGGGGTGGACGCTATGCACATAAAACGCATACGGGTCCAGAACTCTGGCCATTCTACTGCTGCTGTCTCTCTGCGTGGAACTGATTCTTCGAGTGCTGCTCCTCTTGCCCCTTCGACCTTCCCTTCCGTGGCTACCCCCTGGGAAGAGGGTCGGGCCCGTCGTCTAGGGGCAAAACCTTTCCCACATTATCTAGTTTGTGCCAGGACTGATGGAGATACTTTCACCAATACCAAACCTTTATTCTTTGTGCAACACATTGAAGACAAGTTTGACGAAGTGGACTCCCCGAGCGAGATGCGGTCTGGTTCGTTGCTGATAAAAACTGCTTCGGCTGCCCAGTCTGCGGCCCTTCGTGCCTGTACCCATCTTGGCACAATTCCTGTGTCCATTACCCCCCACCAGTCTCTAAATATGGTACAAGGTGTGATTTTTCACAGGGACCTCATCCTTAAAACTCATGAGGAACTTCGGGATAATCTCGGACGGCGGGGTGTTCACTTTGTTCGGCGTGTTCAGAAGGGTCCTGAGGACTATTGCATTGATACTGGTGCCTGTATCCTGGCCTTTGAAGGGGATACCCTCCCTGAGAAAGTAAAGATTACGGTCTATCGATGTGATGTGAAGCCGTACATCCCACCTCCTATGAGGTGTTTTAAGTGCTTGCGTTTTGGGCATACGTCTTCCCACTGTTCACAGGCCCCTCTCTGTGGTGACTGTGGACGTCCACTCCATGGGGGAGTCCCTGTGTTCCCCCTCCTGTGTGTGTAAATTGTCATGGTAGTCATTCTCGACGTTCACCAGATTGCCCAGTATAAAAGAAGGAAAAGAAGATACTGGAGTAGAAGTCCCTCAATCGTTTAGCCTACACACAGCCTTGTAAGAAGTATACACGTCTTCACCCTGTGTCCATGTCATCTAGTTACGCTTTGGTTACATCTTCACCCCTTCCTCTCCCTTCCTTACCCCCATCCCGGATCCCTCTCCTCCCCCCCTCCCGTGCAGCTCCCACACCTTCTCGTTGGGCGCTGCTCCCCCTCCCCAGCCAGAGAAGTGTCCCACTCCTTCGGCGTCTGCCGGTCCAGGGCGCCTCTCCCGGGATGCCCCTTCCCGGCACCTTCCAGGCCGAAGATCTGCTGCCGCGCGACGACCGCGTGAGACGCGGTCAGTCGGCCCCAGGTCGCCCGGTCTCTTTCTGTTCCTGATCTTGCTGCAGCTGGCTCCTTTATGCCACACAGCCCTCCTCGATCTCAGCCTGAAAAGAAGAAGAAACGTAAGTCCCGGGACAAAGAGCCTCTGGTGTCACCGGAGGTCCCATCCCCGGCTTCACAACCGGATTCTGACCTGTCGTTCACGGATGTCGCCCCCTCCTTGTCGGTGACGGGTGGGGATCTGGCAGTATGACTGGCTTTGGCGTGTTCAGCCCTCATTTAAACCATCGTTCTGTGGTTCTCCAGTGGAATTATAATGGATACTATCGTCACCTTCCGGAATTGAAATCCCTTCTTTCGTCCTACTCTGCAGCTTGTGTGGTTCTCCAGGAATCTCAATTTACTGATGCTCACTCACCGACCCTCCATGGGTTCCGTGTTTTCTTTCGAAATCGGGTCGGACCCCTGCGGGCTTCTGGTGGCGTTTGTACGTTGGTCCCTACAGACATTGCTAGCACGTGGATTCCTCTCCAAACTACATTGGAAGCGGTTGCTGTTAGGGTCCACCTGGACTCTGAGGTCGCGGTTTGCAATCTTTATCTCCCTCCTGACAGGACTCTTACACCTGCTGCCTTAACTGCCCTTCATCAGCAACTTCCTCCTCCCTTTCTCCTCCTTGGGGATTTTAATGCTCATCATCCTTTGTGGGGCAGTGCCTTTCCATCTAGACGAGGTCTTCTTATAGACCAGTTTATTGCAGACCACGACTTGTGCCTTCTTAATGATGGCTCCCCTACTCATTTCAGTGCCGGTCACGGTACCTTTTCTGCCATCGATCTTTCTCTTTCTTCTCCCTCTCTCCTCCCTTCATTACACTGTTCGCCACACGACCTTTGTGATAGCGACCATTTCCCGTCGATTCTCTCTCTCCCTTCCCGCTCCCCGATGGACAGGTTACCTCGTCGGTCTTTCCGACGCGCTGTTTGGCCTCTATACACTGCACGGGCCGTGTTTTCTCCCTCTTTGTCGGGTTGTATTGATGACGTCCTACGTGACATGTCTGACGCGATCGTTCGCGCTGCTAGCCTTGCTGTCCCGCGGTCGTCTGGACCATTTCGTCGCCGGCAAGTCCCGTGGTGGAGTACGGCTATTTCCATTGCCATCCGTGATCGCCGTCGAGCTTTGCAACACTTTAAGAGGCACCCGTCCGTAGCCAGCCTTACTACCTTTAAACGCCTCCGTGCTAAAGCCCGTTATTTAATCAAACAGGGTAAGCGGATATGTTTGGAACGATTCATTTCTTCCCTCGGTTCTACTGTCCCTCTGTCACGGGTATGGGCTACACTTCGTTCTCTCCAAGGTTGCCATCGGCAGTCCACCCTGCCAGGCCTTCAACTCCCAGATGGCATTTGTACAGACCCGTTAGTTCTCGCAGAACATCTTGCGATCCATTTTGCAGTGGCGTCAGCGTCAGTCTCTTATCCAGCTGCTTTCCTTCATCAAAAACAGCTGGCTGAAGCTTCTACCTTATGTTTCACCCCTTGTGAGTCAGAATCTTACAACGAACCTTTTACTGAATGGGAATTTCTTTCTGCTCTATCTTCTTCTCATGATACGGCCCCTGGCCCAGATTCCATTCATAACCAACTGCTTCAACGTCTCAGTGCTCCACAACGGCAATATCTTCTTCGGGTGTTTAACCGTATCTGGCTCCAGGGTGACTTCCCTTCTCAGTGGAGGGATAGCGTTGTGGTTCCTGTCCTTAAGCCTGGTAAGAACCCCCTACCTGTTGACAGCTATTGGCCAATTAGTTTGACCGATGTTGTTTGTAAGTTACTTGAACGGATGGTAGCCCATCGGCTCAATTGGGTCCTCGAGTCTCGGGATCTATTGTCGCCTTACCAGTGTGGCTTTCGAGAGAGACGGTCTTCCATCGATCATTTACTTCGCTCGGAATCCGCAGTTCGGCAGGCTTTTTCCCAGCGCCGCCATTTGGTTGCAGTGTTTTTTGACCTTCGCAAGGCCTATGACACGACCTGGCGCCATCACATCTTACTTACCCTTCATCAGTGGGGTCTTCGGGGCCCACTCCCGATTTTTATCCACCAGTTCCTGTTCTGTCGGTCATTCAGGGTTCGAGTTGGTACTGCTTTAAGTTCTCCACGGACCCAGGAGTCGGGCATCCCACAGGGTTCTGTCTCGAGTGTCCTTCTTTTCCTCATTGCTATCGACGGACTTGTGGCCTTTGTCGGTCCTTTGGTCGCCCCTGCCCTGTATGTGGATGATTTCTGCATTTGGGTTAGTTCCTCTTCGATGGCATCTGCAGAACGGCAGCTCCAGGGAGCTATATGGCGTGCGTCTACATGGACCCACTCCCACGGGTTTCAATTCTCTCCTTTAAAATCGCGAGTGGTCCACTTCTGTCGCCGTACTACGATCCACCCTGATCCAGAGCTCTATCTCGCTGCCCAACGATTGCCTGTGGTCCCACAGTTTCGTTTCCTGGGTCTTCTTTTTGACAACAAGCTCACTTGGCTGCCCCATATCAGACTCCTGAAGGTAGGATATTTCCGTAAACTCAATGTCCTTCGCTTCCTTGCCCACTCCTCTTGGGGTGCGGACCGTTCCGTCGTCCTCCGTCTTTATCGTGCTCTAGTTCTGTCTCGCTTGGACTATGGTTGTCAAGTTTATGGTTCAGCTGCTCCTTCCACACTGCACGTGCTGGATCCAGTCCACCATCGTGGTATCCGTTTAGCCACCGGTGCCTTCCCTACTAGCCCTGTTGATAGTCTCCTGGTTGAAGCTGGGATTCCCCCCCCTCCCCCGTTTCTGTTCGGCGGTCTTAGCTTCTGGTGTCTTATGCACTCACTATCCGTTCCTCTCCCACTCATCCTTCCTATTCTATCCTGTTCCAAGACCCTGGACGTCGCCCACCCGACTCGCGCCCTTGGGCGGGTTTACCAGTTGGGCTGCGCCTTGCGTCTCTTTGCCATGATTTTCAGCTTCCTTCTTTGTCCTGTCTTCCTTGCTCCCTCCCCTCCACCCCTCCTTGGTTAGTTCCTCGGCCTCGAATTCGGATGGATCTCCGCCGAGATCCGAAAGATTCCGTCCCCCCGGTGGTGTTCCGTTCCTTTTTTCGCCAAATTTTATGGGAGTTTCGGGACGCTGTTGTTTTTTACACTGACGGCTCTAAATCTGCTGATCATGTGGGGTATGCCTTCACGTCCTCTGTGGGAACGGAAAATCATCTGCTGCCACCTACATGTGGGGTGTTTACTGCGGAATTGATGGCAATTTCCCAGGCCCTTACCTTTATTAAACAGTCCCAACACAACCGCGTTTTGTTATGTACGGACCCGACGAGTGGCCTTCCGGCTATTGACCGGTGTTTTTCGCGCCATCCCTCGGTCTCTGTCATCCGTGACCATCTCGCTGATATTCACCGTGCTGCTTGTTCCGTTGACTTCCTTTGGGTCCCTGGCCGTGTGGGTATCCCGGGTAATGAGCTCGCTGATCGTTTGGCTGGGGGAGCAGTCACTTATCCCCCGTTTTCTGTAACCCCTCCTGCAGCGGATTTTCTGCTTCACATCAAATCCCACTTCGCACAGTCGTGGGCCACTTCTTGGGAGGCTACTCCCCTGTCTAATAAACTTCGTGCGATTAAGGTGACACCGGGCCCATTGCGTTCTTCCTTTCGCCCCTCCCGAAGGGACTCGACCACACTGTGTCGTCTCCGCATTGGCCATACCAGGCTGACCCACGGTTTTCTTTTGCGTGATGAGCCACCCCCACTATGTGGTTGTGGAGCCTTCCAGTCGGTAGCCCACATTTTGGTTGAATGCGCCCTTCTTTTGGCTCTGCGTGCTAAGTATAGGCTCCCCAACACTTTACCTTTGATGTTGGCTGACGATTCCTGGATGGTCTGTCTGGTTCTCGGTTTCCTCCGGGAAAGTGGTTTTTATTCTCAGTTTTAAGGTTTTTAATCTGTCTCTGGTGTTGAGGCAGGGCGGAGAGTGTTTGGGTGTCTCCCACTGTAAGCAGTGTTCGGAGATTCCCGATTCACCTCCCTGACCGAAATCCTCTTTTCTTCCCCTTTTACTCTGTTTTTACCTCGTTTTTTGTTGTTGTTGTTGTTGTTGGTTTTTTTTTTTTTTTTTTTTTTTTTTTTTTTTTTTTTTTTTTTTTTTTTTTAAAGGATTGGTTAGTCTCCTTTTTCCCATACGTACTTCTACATTCTAGCGGTTGCACCTTTTAAGTCACAGGTGGTCTTGCCTATGCTGCTTCAGCGTAGCGTTGGGTTCGTTCTCTTGCTGACTTCCCTCATTTTGTTTTTACCATTGGCAACACGACTGCCCTTTACGTTTTTAGCCTTTTCCCTTTTATTGTTCTGACTTTCCTGAGATGTCACACTAGCGTAATGGACCACATTTGAAACAAGGGACTGATGACCTTGCTGTTTGGTCCCTTAAACCCCACACAACCAACCAACCAACCCAACCCCACCCCAAAACATGAAACTAAATAGCGGCTTTTTTTAAAAGAGTGTAAGTTGGTACATAGGAACTGAATGTAGATGTATTGGTATTTTCTGCGTAAGTGTGAGCTATAACACGGAGCCACGGGTGGAATCGTGATTGCAGTGGTTCGCCCCGCCTCGGTCGACCGCCGCTGAACCGGCCGCAGAAGCAGGCGGCACTGAGACCCGCACCCACGTCGGCGTCCGCTCCGTCGTCGGCACGTCGCCCGCGACCCGTGTACAACACGGAGCTGGCCAAGCAGGTGATGCGGGAGCTGAGTTCGAAGCGGGTGGGCACGACCGAGGGCACCGCGCGCAAGTCTCACTTGCACCACTACGCCTGCTTCTACTGCCATCGCTGGTGAGTGGGCGGGCTGCACACTTTGTGGATCGCTTATCGGGTACCTGTGCACTGATCAAAATTACTGAACAGTCGACACCTGTCGCGTGGCGCTACAGTGTCGCCACGTCGCCTGCCGTTCGGTTAAAGGTCACACACAAACGCAGAGGTTTATTTCACAAGTTTTGAAATGCTCTTTGTGTAATGTGGAGCAGTGTTTGATGTGGCTGTCTTCGGGTACAGTGTGTAATGGATCTGGGAAATGTGTTATTTTTTTTACCAAATTTGTCGATACCAAATTGTAAATGTTTTCTTATATTTTTTGTCAGAATTTATTATAATTTGCCTTATTATATGTTAATTTACTTATATTTTTGAGAGTGAAAGCATATTGATTACTATTAGTAAATGTATTGAAGAATAGCAAAGAGACTGATTACAAGTGGAAGCTTGTGTGTTGTGTAAAACATCTTTGACGCTGGAGTCGTCTTTGACTATAGTCAGTCGGCAGTTAACTCTTGGTGTGTGTTGACGGAAGAAGAATGTGAAGGTCGCCGTCATAAATGATTTTGAATTATGTTACTATTTTTTTTATATAAACTATAAGAAGAAACTACATTTGAAGAAATGGTATTTGAAACACCAAAATGAGGCAAACACGTTGAACCAGGTCATTTCTGCAGCCGACAAAGATGCATTGTGGAATCGTACTTAGACAACTGAAGCCAAGACTAATATCGCCTTGTAAACTTCTAACGGAAAAGGTACTGTCACGAAATATGGCAAATTTAAGTAAATAAAAAATAGTGAGCATATTTCAACTTCTGTGTATCAGCCGGGATACCATATTTCAAGTGGGAATGCGATATTTTCTGACTGCAGCCGATTTTACGTGCCCGATGACGTGTCTTGTAGCCCTGAATGTACATTCGTTCCTAACCTAACCACAATCTACATCTCCAGCTATACTCTGCATATCCCCGTGAAGTGAGTGGCAGAGGGTATGTCCCATTGTACCAATTATTAAGGTTTCTTCCCATTCCATTCACGTACAGAGTGTGGGAAGAATGGTTGTTTGAATGCCTCTGAGAATGCTGTAATTATTCTAATCGTATCCTCGTGATCCCTCTGTGAGGGGTACGTAGGGGGGTTTTAGTATATCCCTGAAATCGTCATTTAGAGCCAGTTCTTGAAACTTTTGTTAGTAGACTTTCTCAGGGTAGTTTACGTCTGACTTAAAGCGTCTTCCTCCGGTATGCCTGTGACCCTCTCCCACTGACCAAACGAGCCTGTGGTGCTCTCTGTATACATTCAATATCTCCTGTTAGATCTGTTCGGTAAGGGTCCCACACACTCGTGCAATATTCTAGAACTGGTTGAGTGAATGATTTGTAAGCAGTCTCCTTTGTAGACTGATGTACATTCCCCAGTATTCTAACAATAAACCAAAGTCTACCACCTACTTTACCGACAATTGAGCCTGTGTGACCATCTTTTTCTCATCCCTACAAAGTGTTAGACCCTAATATTTGTACAAGATGGCTGATTCCAACAGGGATTCATTGATGTTATAGTCATAGGATACTATGTTTCTTCATTTTTTTGGAGTGCACGGTATTATGTTTCCAAACATTTAAAGCAATTTGCCAATCATTGCACCACTTCCAAATCTTATCAAGATCTGACTGAATATTTATGCACCAGATGCTGAGTCACAGATACGTACAACAAAAAGATTTTCATACCCGAAGCTTTCAGCCAATGGCCTTTGTCAACACAAACACACACACACACACACACACACACACACACACACACACACACACACACACACATGGCTGCAGTCTCAGGCAACTGAAACCGCACTGCCAGCAGCAGTACCAGTGTGTGATGGGAGTGGCAACTGGGTGGGGGAAAGGAGGAGGCTGGAGCGGGGAAGGGGAGAGATAGTATGGTGGGGATGGCGGACAGTGAAGTGCGGACAGGGGAGAGGTGTGGGGGGGAGGGGGAGGTAGCAGAAATAGGGAGAAAGAAATAAAATTAAATAAATACAAAAAATATTTATTTTATTTATATTTTTTATTTCTCTCTCTCTCTCTCTCTCTCTCTCTCTCTCTCTCTCTCTCTCTCTCTCTGTTTTCCTTCCTATCTGCGACTCGGCATCTCCACTATATGGTAAGTAGCAACTTTCCTTCTCATAACATTGTTACATTCCATCTTGGATTTTCCCTTGTTTGAATATATATGCAGCTTCTTTCAGACAGTACTTTATTACAGATAACTGCATTTTCTGTGAAAACTCTGAGGTTAGTATTAATATTGTCTGCAAGGTCATTAATACACAATAGGAACAGCAAGGTCCCCAACACACTTCCCTGTGGCACACCCAAAGTTACTTCTACATATGATGATGACAACTCTCCGTCCAATATTACATGTTGCATCCTCCCTGCCAAAAAGTCCTTAATCCCGTCATTTATTTCTCTTGGTACCACACGTGATCATACTTTTGACAATAAGCTTAGGTGTGGTAGAGAGCCAGTGCTTTTTGGAAATCAAGAAACACTGCATCTACCTGGTTGCCTCAGTCCAAAGCTTTCAGTATGCCATGTGAGAAAAGTGAGAGTTGGGTTTCACACGACCGATGTTTCCAGAATCCGTTTTGGTTGGCACGGAGGAGGTCAGTCTCGTGATGTGCAATGTATCTGAGAAAACGGCAGTCGACAACCTGTGACAGAGCTTTTAATCACACTCATTTTGTTCACGGTGATTAAAGCTGAACTCTGCGAGCAAATGTGAGATGTAAAACTTTCAGTTTCAGCACTAAAAGATAACTGTAACGTCTTGCCTGGGGGTAGAGCACTTGCCTGCGATAGGCAAAGGTCCCGAGTTCGAGTCTCGGTCGGGCACACAGTTTTAATCTGCCAGGAAGTTTCATATCAGCGCACACTCCGCTGCAGAGTGAAAATCTCATTCTGGAAACGTCCCCCAGGCTGTGGCTAAGCCATGTCTCCGCAATATCCTTTCTTTCAGGAGTGCTAGTTCTGCAAGATTCGCAGGAGAGCTTCTGTAAAGTTTGGAAGGTAGGAGACGACGTATTGGCAGAAGTAAAGCTGTGAGTACCGGGCGTGAGTCGTGCTTCGGTAGCTCAGTTGGTAGAGCACTTGCCCGCGAAAGGCAAAGGTCCCGAGTTCGAGTCTTGGTCGGGCACACAGTTTTAATCTGCCAGGAAGTTTCATATCAGCGCACACTCCGTTGCAGAGTGAAAATCTCATTCTGGAAACATCCCCCAGGCTGTGGCTAAGCCATGTCTCCGCAATATCCTTTCTTTCAGGAGTGCTAGTTCTGCAAGGTTCGCAGGAGAGCTTCTGTAAAGTTTGGAAGGTAGGAGACGAGATGCTGGCAGATGTAAAGCTGTGAGGACGGGGTGTGAGTTGCGCTTGGGTAGCTCAGTTGGTAGAGCACTTGCCCGTGAAAGGCAAAGGTCCCGAGTTCGAGTCTTGGTCCGGCATAAAGTTTTAATCTGCCAGGAAGTTGCAGTTTGTTTATTGCCATACACGTTTCGCTTTCTTTATTCGTGCTGATGCTTCACAAATAAAAGAAGCGAAATGCTTTATGGCAATAAACTGCCTTCAGTTACTTCCATGGACAGAACTCATCTCCACGAACCCAGAAAATTATTTAAGAGAGTGTCGAAGAATAAGAAATGCATAGAATGTGGTTGTAGCTCGCTCCTAGAGATCCAAATGATGAAGCAGTCTACTTCCCCATATGATACATCAACAATTTGGTTCATAAAACCAAAATTTAAAAAAAATGCCTTTTCGAGAGCGTGTGGCGAGTGCAGGTGGAGAAGTTCGTTGTAATTTATAATATGCATCTGATGAATCAAAATGTTTCATATATGTTGATATAATCTGAAAATATTGTGGCAGGGACCTTTCATTTGTGTCTATTGTTGTTAAGGATTCAATCGCAGATAAATATTTGTGACAAGTTAAAGTATAATGATGACCGCTGCTAGTTTCATTCGCAGTAATTTACTTTGTTCTGTTAGATTCCTGTCTGACCACACTCTCGAAAATCGCTACGTATTCTGAAAAAAATGGTGAATTATTTGTGACAAGAAAAAGTATAAATGTCACTGTCAGTTGTTTCACGCAATTATTTCATCTTTCATTTCTTAAACATGTGGAAGTCACGAAATCAGAGATAGTCATTACTGATAAAGCACGCTCTTACATGTAAATTAGAATGAATATTTTGGGGAAATGGTTAACTATGATGATTAATGAAGTCACAGAATGTGTTGCAAACATGAAGAGGAAAAAAAAATATTGTCGCATCCAGCAGTATATGAACGTACATCCTTTGTGATGGCAGTTCGTCGCCTTACCAACTTTGCTACAACAACTTGCATGCTGTTGGCACTTTTTTTTAATGTAATTTCTTTCATGAGAGACGCAGACTGACTTCATTGCCAAATGATGCGGGCGTAAGCCATAAATGCATGAAATTTTGGAAGATTTCCTCTGATCAGATTTCACAAAATTCCTTTGCATTGTTACTTAAAAAGTTTTAAATGCATTTTGATAAGTAAACCATTTGTGGAAAAAAGTACACGAAGTCACTAGTAATTGCAGCTAACACTCGTGTAATATACGTAATTGCACAAAATAACAGGTATTTTGAGAGAATATTGACCAAAATTTTTTTTATTTATTTATTTATTTTTTATTTTGTTATTATTTTTTTTTTATCATTCACCGTAACAACCAAACCTAACCAAAGGAAAATAGTATATTATGATGGGACACGTCCTGTGATGATTGTTTAGCAACACAATCATTAAATCCAAAGCTAAAAGACTCAATATGTTTAAAGTAATAATAATGTAATGGCGTGTGACGAGGGCCTCCTGTCGGGTAGACCGCTCGCCTGGTGCAAGTCTTTCGATTTGACGCCACTTCTCGACTTGGGCATAAGTACTGAAAGTAACAAATTATAGGTGTAAATAAACCATAGCTAACTGAACGACAGGGCCATACCGAAATCCAAAATCTTTCAGTACAGCTGTCGAAAAATCGGAGGGAGGACCATTTGGTAACAGGTCTCAGAAACGTACTGAATAGGAAATTCGGATAAAGAACCGAAAATGACATCACTATGAAAGACATAGAATAGGTCCCCTGGCACACAATTTCTTGGGCAGCAGGCACTTAGCGACAGTGGTTTGTTTTCATTTAATGTGCTACGATGTTGTTTGATTTTGCTATGGGAACTCATTAAACACAAAAATCTTTTCGATACCATTTTTATTTATTTGTTTTAAATTTCAGCCTCGTGTCAAACAACATACACCTGAGGCTTAAATATATACAATTAGCTTCAGATTATGTGGTTTAATATGGGCCAAAGACTGCACAGGTAACTGACAAAGAAGGATAATCCAATATCTGGTATCAGACTACGCGGAGATTGAATGCCTACCAGAGGAAATGGACCTAGATGGCTGTTAGAGAGCAAAGTGTCGCTGCAGGGCCGCACTCACTTAGCGAGTAAGCCACCCGTGTCACCACATCAATACATTGGCCAGTAGCATTTCGTGCGGCTGGTACAAAAACAGCTACCCGGCGAATGATCGGCAAGTTCTTTAATCACATCCAGTATTGTCGGTTACTATCAGCGAAGCGCTACGGACTATTCGATAATGACCTCACTTGGCACTCGATTGTCTCTTATCGGCCTGTCGACATTGCTGTGGTGAAGAGTTTTGCTGTGCACCTTGCTGTTGAAAGGTTACTTCAGGGTCCTCCATCTCTGTGTCTCGTTCACCATCGGTCAGCCTCGTTTTGCTAGACTACCGTTCGGTATCGTGTTCTCTTTCGTACACAGCCCTACTGCCTGGGGGCTTCACCTGTTTCTCCTACGGATTCTGATGATGCGTGTGCCAATATCTGGTTACTTGTGGAAACAGCACTGGCAAATGAGGAGAAAGGAAATTTCTCGATGGATGCTAAATTTGTTTACCTGCTGGAGCAACAGCAGTAGCTAATCTGACGGCAGCAGCTAAAAAATTGCTTCAGCCTCGAGCAGACAAACTCTGAATGCATCGGGCCACTTTACTGCAGACCTCGGTACCCCCACCTTTCAATGTTGTTTCCACTTTCATTGTCACAATGGAGAACTAGGACACTTCTTTGCACCAAATGAAGCAACATATGATGGCGTTTCTAATCACAGTTGATTCATTACAGTGATCATTGTTTCTCTCGTGGACATCGTTAGCCACTTTTCACTGCTCCAATATAATTAGCACATCTGTCCGACTGTGTCGCATTCTCCTTTTGAGAGATACGCATTCTATTGACCAGTGTCACATTTCATCCCTTGTGTTTGCGGCGATTCAGCTGTAACACCACGAACAGGGGACACTGTGTGGTGGAACTGTCAGTGTTTATGTAATCTAAATTACCTTTGATTGTTCTCCTTTCCAAATGCTCACCTTTCAGTTTTTGTTCTTGTGGTCTTAGAGTCTGTACTGTGCCCGTGTGTGAACTTATTCTTCTTGTCTTCGTCTCCAGTGTTTCTCTGCTTCCAGATACTTAATGATGAACACGTCTTAAATGATAACCATCTGTACGGTTTCAACTATTTACAATCATTCTGAAGACAGATCCAAATATCAGTAACTCATAATCTTACACACACCGATCAGTACATACGACGACATCGAACTCGAATTAAGATCTGAGACTTACACTCTTCATTTATTTTAAGCATTTACATTCTAGTATGTCTGTTTTCTCTGAGGTGTTCACAAAAGGTTAGAGGGACACCGACGAAGTATAAACGTCTGTGTCGCACCTCGCCTCTGCTTTGTTACGATACAGCATATGCAACATCTACAGAGAGGTTGGGATGTGCACAGTGGATTTTTTCCATTTTATGAAATATTCATAAGACATGACCACATTTCACCAGCACGAGTGTGCTCAGTGGGTCATTCTCACAAATAATCGACATTACACTACATTAATTATTATTCCCAGAGGTATCGCACGAAGGCCTCCAGGCTCGAGCCTCACGAGCACTGTAAAAAGCCCGGGCAGTCGTACCCCTCCTGGGTCGCCGACTTGAGATTTCTCAGACGCAAATCCAATTTCACTCGCGCCAATCGAGACTGTGAGTCTTCGTCCGTGCTCTCCAGATGTGTGACGTCGCGATGCAGCCGGCACTCGATTCGGAGGTCCCCACAGCGGTGTCGAAACTGGATAACTCGTCGGAAAAAATCTCGCGTGTCACCTACCGGATCAGAATTGCGCAAGCTGCTAATGGAGAACTCGTGGCGAGGCCACGAGTCGGGGCACATGTTCCAACCCCCCACATCAGACAATAGCGATCCCCAGGTTGCAAAACCGTTGTGATTCGTCACTGTCCACAGAGTGAGGTGGCGCAGTGGTTAGCACACTGGACCCGCATTTGGGAAGGATGACGGTTCGAACCCCTGTCCTGCCACCCTATTTTAGGTTTCCAGTGAGTTCCGTAAATTGCTCCAGGTAAATACCGGAACGGTTCCTTTGAAAGGGCCCAGTCGATTTCCTTCCCTGTCCCTGATACGATCCGAGCTCGTGCTCTGCCTCCTAAGACACTGATGGTGACGGGACGTTAAACGGAGTCTTCCTTCCCTTTTCGCCGTCGAGTGACGTGTCTTCAGTGTCTCGGCCTCCGGTCGTCCCTCGTTGACAGTCGTGGGAGACACTTCCTCCGTGCCTGCAGTGTTTGTCGAGTCTTAGTCACCAGATGTGGGGTCTTCCCCATTCGTCCCGTATAGGGTGCCTAAAGAATGCTGCATTCTCGGAATGCTGTACGACAATTCGAGCAAATGACATCGGTAGTTTTATTTCGATAAAGCAGATTGACAATACTTCACTTTGAAATAATGAGGGTGTCACAAGTGATGGGCGACATGCTAACAGAAATGTTCTCCCCTATAGGCAGTGTCCAAACAAGCAGTGGATATGGATCACTGGTAACTGTTCTCGTGGCACTCTCTTCTAGGCCGCGCTGATGCTCTGCGAGTACTGTCCACTAATGTCCGGCAGAGGCTGGCAGGAGCAGCACTTGTATTCAGTTCAGCTAGATGCTGCTCCTATCGTGGTGACGTCCTGATCGGCGTGCTATTGGCCGACGTCATTTCACCGCCTTCTCTTCTCTTCTCTTGCATTCTTCATCTTCGTTCCGGCACCTGTGATTATGTCTGAACAGTGTTTTTCTGCTCACTGACCGAGCAGACAATCCAGATTGCGGTGTGGCACGTTACTTTTTACCGCCCTGCCAGTATCCGGCAATGTTCACTTGTCTAGCTAAAAGCTGTAGTAGAAAGTACTAGACCACTACTGTCTATTGCAATTCGCAACATACATAGAATTTTCTGGTAAATGGGATGTGGCTAGCTACTGAAATAAAAGTTTTAACTTGGCAATTTAAATTTTCAGGAGTATTTTTACGATAAAGATCGCAGTTAATACTGCCAAATCCGTACTAAGTGGCAACACAATGTAAAGTTCACATGCACACCACAATCACACACATAGCCAGTTTACGGTATTTACGCCTGTTACCGAAGTTAATAGAGTTCAGCAGATCGTTTAGTTACGAAAATGCTCACTCAAATGTTGTGCACTTTGCTCTACGCGTAATACCTGTTCCAGTCCTAGATCGCACAACATGCCACACGGTTTTAACTGACAGTCAAAAGCAATAATTTTGATATTCCGTCCAAAATTCCACACCACTTCCACTATACCGTTCACTTCGATACACTCTGTACTACTTTGCGAACTCGTAATTAGCATTTTTCTGTGATTTTACAGCCGGCCGAAGTGGCCGTGCGGTTAAAGGCGCTGCAGTCTGGAACCGCAAGACCGCTACGGTCGCAGGTTCGAATCCTGCCTCGGGCATGGATGTTTGTGATGTCCTTAGGTTAGTTAGGTTTAACTAGTTCTAAGTTCTAGGGGACTAATGACCTCAGCAGTTGAGTCCCATAGTGCTCAGAGCCATGTGAACCATTTTTTGTGATTTTACAGAACTTTCATCAGAGTTGCTTTCAGTGAGATGTTACTAGTTCGAACCCTCAGCCCTGACCCCCCTAGATCACACCAAAGGCTTTGTTCCCAGCACAGATTGGTGCGAGCCTGCATTTTTCTGATTGGCTGACATCGCAAACAGCAAATCGGGTTGCAGTATTATCCCGCGCTAACCTGCGCTTTACTTCAGTGACCGATCGTAGTAAAACATTTCTTTCTGTGGCAATTGCTAAATAAATAAATTTAGAAAAGTATCAAATATAAAATTACTCCTTCTGAAATCACCGATTAATTTGTGCTCTACTCACAATTTATCAGAACCGTAAACTGACTGCACACTTAATTATAGTAAATCCCCTGTATAGTTTAACTGGTACTTTGTGAATAAACAAAACAATTTACATTTACTTCTGTTCTTCTTCACTCGTACAACACTCACACTGCTAATTACTACACATATAAAACAATTATAATTATGCAAATACATTAAATATTAATCAAACATAACTTTACAACATTGTTTTGACTACTACTGCTAGCACTGTCTGTTTGTCAGCTGCTGACCTCTGCCGCCTACAAGTACAACTACGTGCAGCCCTGTAACTCGGGTCCGTGTCGGCTGGTGACATCTGTCGACGACTCGTGCCTATAACGATATCGTCCTAACGAGTGGCAGGAGCGATGCGAAAGCACTACGTCTCGAGATCTCTGGGACTCCTGCATGCACAGTGACAAAAAGGGACACCTCCATTTAGTGTGTCAAAACTGCACAACCCCTTCTACCTCCACACTAGGGTTGAACTGGGACACCGTACGTGCGCTGCAGTTGTTAGCACCAGCAGGTGACCCCTTCACTTGGAAGTTGTTTCTCACACTTGTCATTTCTCACCAGGACATCCTGTTTTCAGGTGGATACAGGGGCCACTGACAGTTCTATGATAAATCAGGTGCTGAATGCACAACTGGGCAGGTTTTGGTGGCCTGCAGAGACCGTTCTCTTCCTCTTTGTAGGCAGTCCTCAATCACTGTGGTCTACTAAAGCATTACGCCGATCTTCACATTATTTGTCATCGACCACCCGTCTATATTTTTGGCCTCGATGCCTTCATGTAGTGTGGGTTCTCTATCTCGTGAAGTAAAGGTACTATCGACAGCAGTGCCTTTCCAGGAATGTAGCCGACAGGTGCACAGTTGTGTTTCTCAGTTCTTTACTTTCACTGTTTACAACCCCCCAATAATGCACAGTTATATGGCCAGTGGACTATTGTTTAACTTCCGATAAGCAGGCAGACATCCACATACTGCTACAATAGTGTATGTTGAACATCCTACGAGCAGTAACAACCTAACCACACCGTTCACAGTCTTTCAAATAAATTTAACAGACACTGTCATTGTTTTAAAACACGGCCTATTTTTGTTACAGTAATTTCTTGGTTAAGTTGATGCATTTTTGTTGCTCAAACGGACACCAGTTTCTTGTCCGAAACTCGGCCACAGACTGACTGTCTCTAGCCCAAAAATTGGGCGTTTATATATCCTCACAATAATAGCCACTGAAACTACAGATTGTTTGATGTTTAATGTAAAAAAATTACAATTAAAACTTAACTCGTGAAATTAACTTAATACATCGAAAAATTGTCTTTTTAACCGTTTCTTCTACTACGAGGGTTAAGCCAAATTATTTGTTTAAATGGTGAGATTAACACACGTAGTTTTGCAAACAATACTTTTGACGAAACTGAAAATTACTTTGGAATTCATTTGCTAACATGTTTTCGAATAGAGCCAACTAGATCATTTAAGAATACTATTAGTTCTTCCTCCAAATGTTTATAATTAGTACAGAAATTATATTTGTTGTACGTCAACAATAGAATTTAAGTTACGAAACAATTACTGAGATCACCCTACAACAGAAGATACTAACTAGGAATAGTCAAAATAAATTATAAAATCAATTGCAAACATAAAAATGAGCACAAAGTTAGATCTGGTGTTATATTCTTTAAAACTGAGGACCAACCTATCTCTCTGATGGAAATGCAGATTATACCCAAGTATGTTAACAGTAATGAGATACATTCTTCAAAACTGAGGGCCAACCTTTCTGTTTGATGAAAATCTAGATTATATCTAAGTATGTTAACAGTAATGAGATGGCAAAACAAGAGGGGAAGTAAAATTATACCAGCTTGCTTCGTCATGTACACACCCAGATAATTGGAAGCTCATTATAATTTTAATAATAATAATAATTATTATAAGAATTGACAGCAAGAAACAAGACAAAAGCTATAAATACTTATGCTATACCAATAATGACTTATTCATTTGGAGTAGTAAAATGGAATAACACAGAACTAGAATCACTCAATACACTTACACGATCACAATGCCACAAATATAGAATACATCATATGCATTCAGCAACACAAAGATTCACATTAAGCAGAGAGGAAGGGGATTTATTGACATAAAAAACCTACATTATGGACAGGTAGACAATTTAAGAAAATTCTTTCTAGAACGAGCAGAAACTAGCAAAATATACAAAGCAATCACTCATATAAATACATCGGCTACACCACTGCAGTTTCATAACCACTTCCACAACCCTTTAGATCACATAACATCAACAGAAACGAAGAAAGTAAATTGGAAAAAGAAAACACTACATGGCAAGCACCCGTATCATCTAACACAGCCACACATCGATCCAGACGCATCCAACACGTGGCTAAGAAAAGGCAATATATACAGTGAGACGGAAGGATTCATAATTGCAATACAGTATCAAACAATAAACACCAGATATTACAGCAAGCATATTATTAAAGATCCCAATACCACAACAGATAACTGCAGACTTTGCAAACAACAAATAGAAACAGTAGATCACATCACAAGCGGATGTACAATATTAGCAAATACAGAATACACCAGAAGACATGGCAATGTAGCAAAAAATAATACATAAACAACTTGCCATAGAACATAAACTAATAAAACAACACATTCCCACATACAAGTATGCACCACAAAATGTACTGGAGAATGATGAATTGAAATTATACTGGAACAGAACCATTATAACGGATAAAACACCACATAACAAACCTGACATCATACTCACCCATAAAACGAAGAAATTAACACAACTAATCGAAATATCCATACCCAATACAACAAGTATACATAAGAAAACAGGAGAAAAAATTGAAAAATACATCCAACTGGCTGAGGAAGTCAAGGACATGTGGCATCAGGATAAAGTTGACATTATACCAATTATACTATCAACTACAGGAGTCATACCACACAATATCAACCAGTACATCAACGTAATACAGCTACATCCAAAAGTATATATACAACTACAGAAATCTGTAATTATTGATACATGTTCCATTACCCGAAAGTTCCTAAATGCAATGCAACATATACCGTACAGTTAAAAGGAAGTCACGCTCGATCGAGGTCCGCGTCACTTTCCATTTTTAACCAGACATAACGTCTGAGAAAGGAAAGAAATAATAATAATAATAAAACAGCCATTGTTCCTTACTAAGATGTTCTTTGATAGAATGTTAAGTCAGAAATCTGTTGTATTATATGAGACTCCTTCTGCTGCAGATCGGTGTGAAGCAGTACCTTAAAGACTGTAGTGTAATAAATATATTAAGTAGTAATTGAGCGACCTGTACGAGCCATAAATTTGGTAGCTCTGTGCAAATTAAACAAACAAATAAAAAGTAACAGCACTCACTGTACATGTCTCAGGTTCAAGCTGCAGAGCACTCGCAAACTGCACATGGTGAGCGCACACTTGAACGTGATCATGGCCTCGAAGTCGAAGCAGGCGGAGCCCGGTGACAATCCGGACCGCCTGTCCGGCAGTGAAGACTCGGATCGAGGTGAGTGTGTCTCCTGTGATCCTTCTTGCCTTTTGGTTTGTCGCTCGTATCACGAGAGGTCGCTTTGATGCAGCTCTCCCTTCCTCTCACTCCTGTTAGCCTCCTCGTTTTTTAGGTTAACCGGTGGCACCTAAACCGCTCCATCCTCATACCGACAGTTTCCTGTGGTGGCCCGCGTCTCGATACGTACCCTTCAATTTTCTGTTTTTACTGTTCTGTGCTTTGTAAAAATGGGACACGTACAGGCTCGCTTTGTTGTCCATCCATCTTTGTTTGTCCAACTCTTACCAACCCTTTTTCTCAGGAACGGGTCGACAAAAGAAGTTCAGATTTCTACGGTCCTTTGGCAGAGTAAAACTTTTAAACTTCTAAGTCTCTTCTACTTAGAGAAAGCTTTTGACAATGTTGACTGGAATACTCTCTTTCAAATTCTGAAGGTGGCAGGGGTTAAATACAAGGAGGGAAAGGCTATTTAGAATTTGTACAAAAAGCAGATGGCAGTTATAAGAGTCGAGGGACATGAAAGGGAAGCAGTGGTTGGGAAGGGAGTGAGGCAGGGTTGTAGCTTCTCCCCGATGTTATTCAATCTGTATATTGAGCAAGCAGTACAGGAAACAAAAGAAAAATTAGGAGTAGGAATTAAATTCCATGGATAAGAAATAAAAACTTTGAAGTTCGCCGATGACATTGTAATTCTGTCAGACAGAGCAAAGGACTTGGAAGAGCAGTTGAACGGAATGGACAATGTCTTGAAAGGAGGATATAAGATGAAAATCAACAAAAGCAAAATGAGGACAATGGAATGTAGTCGAATTAAGTCGGGTGATGTTGAGGGAATTAGATAAGGAAATGAGACACTTAAAGTAGTAAAGGAGTTTTGCTACTTGGGGAGGAAAATAACTGATGATGGTCGAAGTAGAGGATATAAAATGTAGACTGGCAATGGCAAAGAAAGCGTTTCTGAAGAAGAGAAATTTGTTAACATCAAGTAAGTATTGATTTAAGTGTCAGGAAGTCATTTTTGAAAGTATTTGTATGGAGTGTAGCCATGTATGGAAGTGAAACGTGGACGATAAATAGTTTGGACAAGAAGAGAATAGAAGTTTTCGAAATGTGGTGCTATAGAAGAATGCTGAAGATTAGACGGGTAGATCACATAACTAATGAGGTGGTATAGAATAGAAATGGAGAGAAGAGAGATTTCTGGCACAACTTGACTAGGAGAAAGGATCGATTGGTAGGACATACTCTGAGGCATCAAGGGATCACCAATTTAGTATTGGAGGGCAGCCTGGAGGGTAAAAATCGTTGATGGAGACCAAGAGATGAATACACTAAGCAGATTCAGAAGGATGTAGGCTGTGGTAGGTACTGGGAGATGAAGAAGCTTGCACAGGATAGAGTAGCGTGGAGAGCTGCAGCAAACCAGTCTCAGGACTGAAGACAACAACAACAACAACAACAACAACTATTCTGTGCCTTGTAAAAACAGGGCACGTACAGGCTCGCTTTGTTGTCCGTCCGTCTTTCTGTTTGACGAACTGTTAACAACCCTTTTTCTCAGGAACGGGTCGACAAATAGAGTTCAGATTTTTACGGTCCTTTGGCAGAGTTAAACTTTCAAGCTTCTGAGTCTCTTCTATCAAAATATACAGCCATTTATCTCACATATTTTGATGCTTGAAAACTAACTCGTCGGAACTGTGTAGGGCACTTTGTCGACCTAGAATCGTGAAATTTGACGAGTAGTAAGGTTTCACAGAACAAATAAACGAGAAAAAGCTGACAATTGTTAATTTGAAGTTAAATAACACAAACTTTCTCATTTTTTATGTACACATGCGTCTGTACTCTGCAAACCTCTGTAAAGAGCAAGACAGAGGGTACGTCAGATTGTACCAGTTACTAGGGTTTCTTTCCATTCAATTCAGATATAAAGCATGGGAATAATGATTGATTCAATGCCTCTGTGCGTGCAGTAATTATTCTAATCTTATTCTCATGGTCCCTGTGTGAGGAATACTGAGGGAGTTTTAGTATATTCCTAAAGTCACAATTTAAAGCTGGTTCTTGTAACTTTGTTAGTAAACTTTCTCGGGATGGTTTATGTATCGTAAACGGGGTGATTCTGGACACTGGGGCGAATTCGAACAGTATGGCTTATTTGCTCTGTGTTATTGCATAGAAACAGAGTTACTTATTTTAACATCTGTGTGCCAGTTATTTTAAGCGCAAAATTGCATTTATCGCTTTCCACACTTTTTATTTTGTGTCAGTTGTTTCCCTAGGTGAATAATTGACGAATGGTCTCAGTGTTAAAGATCCACGCATTATCGTAAAGTGGAAACTTTCTATTGTTGCGCCGAGCGGGAAGTTATTGAAACCGTAATTGTCGGCGCGCTCAGTAGCTAACAGTATTGAGACAATTTCTGTACAAGTTTGTCAAGTTTCTCGTGCAAGGTTATAAAATAATGGAGCTTTTTGTAAAACTGTGTACTGTGATTTCGGACAATGCCAAGAACGTATAGGAGCAGGAGAGGTGCTGCAGTACAGTGTAATTATGACCCAGAACTTTTAGATAAAGCTGTTGGTTATATTCAGAGTGGTAAATTATCGTACAGAAAAGCATGTGATTTGTATGGTATATCTAAATCAACCTTACAAAATAAAGTGCAGGAAGCACATTCGAAAAAAAATGTGAGGACAGCCAGTGCTAAGTAAAGAAGAAGAAATGTTGAAGCAAGGTATCTTGAGGGCTGCACATTGGGGATTTCCCTTCACTAAATTGGATATTAGATATTTAGTTAAAAGCTATCTTGATAAATCTAGCCGAAAGGAGAAGAAATTTCGTAATAATTTGCCAGGAGAAGAATTGGTATATTTATTCCTCGAACGACAGTCAGAAAATCTTTCCATTCACTTAAGCAAAAATATTAAATGAGCTCGTGCAGAAGTGAACAGAGAGATGGTTTATTTAAATTCTTGCAAAATAAAAACTTATCTGTAATATATAAAATTCATTATATCATTCCATATCACTTATTCGTAACAAAGGGCTGCCTTAAAATGTGTAAAATGTCACCAAAATCAAATAAAAGCATGTAGAATTTAAAAAAAAAGCAGTAACTGTCCGAATTCGCCCTCTATATACTGTAACTTCGGACAGAGATTTAAAAAACATGTGTCCAAAATCACCCCAATCCCGGGCACTTTAACTGCCTCAGATAAATATACCTACACATACACTTTCTGGTTCTGGGATATTTTATTTGTTACTCATATACCCTACCACTTAGATAAAAATCAATTTAATCTAACAATATATACAAAAGTTACAATCAAAATAACGACCAAACCGCCCAAAATCACCCCGTTTGACAGTATATCTTAGAGTGTTCCAGTTCAGTTTCTTCAATATCTCTCTGATAATTTGTACTCCGTTCTCTATATACATTAAATATTCCCTGTAAGTCCTATTTGGTGTAAGAGTTCAACACTCTTAAGAGAGAACGGGTTGCACAAGTGATTTGTAAGAAATCTCCTTTGTAGGCTAATTGCACTTCCCCAGTATTCTCCCACATGCTTTATCCACAACTGAACCTACATGATCATTCCATTTCATATCCCTACAAAGTGTTACAACCAGGTATTTGTAAGAGTTGGCTTATTCCAACAGTGACTTTTTTTGTTGTTGTGAAGTGCACAATATTTCATTTTTGAACATTTAATGCGAGTTGCCAATGTTTGGACCACTTTGAAATCGTATCAAGATCTGACTGAATATTTAGGCAGCTTCTTTCAGACAGTAATTCACCATAGATATCTGCATCATCTGCAAAAAGTCTCAGGTTCCTATCAATATTGTGTGCAAGGTCATTAATACCAGGTGTACCAGTGAAAATGAAACACTAATTTTGAATTTTATTCAAAGTACTGACCATTGCTTTCTGTACATTTTGACGACCTTTCTGGCAATTTGTGGACACCACGCCAATAGAAATGTTCGTCTTTTTGAAGCAAACCAATCAGACACCCAATTTTCGACTTCTTCGTAGGAATCGAAGTGTTCCTCAGCCAATGCGTGTCCCATTGATGAAAACAAATGGTAGTCGGAATGGGCCAAGTGCGGTGAATACGGCAGGTGGGGTAGCAGCTCCCAGTCTAGTGTTTGGATTGCATCCTGAACAAGTTTTGTTTTGTGTGCAGGTGCACTGTCGTGTAAAAAAAAAAAAAAAAAAATACTTTGTCAGGTCTTCTGGCCCATTCTGGTCTTCTTTCGATCATTGCATAGTTCAAATTGATCATTTGTTGTCTGTAGCAATTAGTATTCACAGTTTCACCGGGTTTTAGCTCACGATACACCACACCTTCCTGATCCCTACAAACGCAGATCATTGTCTTCTTGCCGAATCAATCTGGTTTTGCAGTCGATGTTGACGGTTGTCCCGGATTAACACACGATTTTTCCCGTTTAGGATTCTTAAAATAAATCAATTTTTCATCGCCAGTAACAATTCGATGCTAAATTGATTTACTTTCGTGTCTTTGAAGCAAAATTTGACAGATGATTTTTCGGTTTTCCATCTGTGTTTCATTCAATTCATGTGGCACCCATTTTCCACAGTTTTGGATATTTCCCACAGCTTTCAAACGGTCAGAAATTGTTTGTTGTGCAACGTTCAGCATTGCTGCCATTTGCTTCTGACTCAAAGTATCATCTTCATCCAATACTGCTTGCCATTCGGTGTCTTCAAACTTTTTTGGTGGTCTTCCACGTTCTTCATTTCTTACAACAAAATCATTATTTCTGAACCGTTGAAACCATCTTTTGCACGTTGCTTCTGATAGAGCACGATCACCATATGCCTCGACAAGCATTCGATGTGACTCTGCAGCAGTTTTTTTCAAATGAAAATAAAAAATTAATGCTTTCCACAAATCATCATTTTCTGGTGCAAAATTTGACATTGTTAACACAATGAAAACATATGATGTTGTTAGTTCCATGACTTGATGTATACTAGATATCTTTGACAGATGTCATACCAAGCAAACAAAAAAAAAAAAAAATTAAGGCTCGTTCACAACAAATGTTCCCTATTGACACATTTGTATCTTAATGCTCATTTCATACTTGTATACCTGGTATTCAGCATGAGCAGCAAGGTCCCCAATACACTTCCCTGGGGAACACTCGAAGTTACTTCATCTGACAGTGATTCTCCATCCGAGATAAAATGTTGTGTCCTCCCTACCAGAAAGTCCTCAGTCCAGTCACAAATTCCTCTCAGTGCCCCATATGATCACACTTTTGACAATAAGTTTAGGTGTGGTACTGAGACAGTTGCTTTCTGGAGACAAAAACTTCATCTTTGTGTCTGCTTCGACCTAAAGCTTTCAGAGAAAAGTGCGAGTTCGGTTTCACATGACAAATGTTTTCAGAATTGTGCTGGCTGACATTGTGGAGGTCATTCTGTTCTAGATACCTCATTATATTTGAGCTTGGAATATCTTCTAAAATTCTACAACAAATCGATGTCCAGGGTATTGGATGTTAGTTCTGTTGATCACTTCTACTATCCTTCTTGTAGATGGGTGTGACCTGTGTCTCTTTCCAAGGACTTTTTGTTCAAGGGATCTATGGTAGATTATAGTTGGAAGAGGGGCTAATTCAGTTGCAGATTCAGTATAGAATCTGACAGTGATTCTGTCTGGTCCTGGAGTGTTGTTCAGTTTTAATGATGGCAGCTGTTTTTCAACACCTCTGATACTTACACTCAAGTCACTGATCTTTCCAGTGATAGAAAGAATAAATTGAGGGAATTCTCCTGGGTTATCCATTGTAAAGGAACTTTTGAAAACAGATTTCAGCTTTTCAGCTTTTGCTTTGCTACACTTAATTTCAGTTCCTGTCTCATTCGCTAGGGACTGGACACTAACTTTGGTGCCACTAACAGCCACTCATTACGACCAGAATTTCTTTGGGTTCTATGGAAGATCATTTGACAATATTCTGCTATGTCAGTCATTGAAGGCAACATGCATCGCTCCTTGACAGCGACACACATTTCACTCACCATCTCTGTATCTGTAGTCCTACTATTCGTTTTACATCTGTTATGCAGTACTCTGTTTCTTTAGAAGTTTCTTTATAGTGTCTGTATGCCAGGGACGGCCACGGCATGCCAAACTGCACGCGTGCACAGATGTGCTGCACGCGTGCCGTCCAGGGCTCAGTCCGCCTCGCCACTGCTCGGCTTTCCTCGGTCTTTCGCGGCACGGCGCGACATCAGACTAGCTGTGCAATGCGACATCTTTTCATCTGGCATAGGGTGCATAAGTTGATTTGTAGTGGCAGCCGTGTTTATTCTTCGCTATTTGTTAGCGATTTTTAGGAAGTTTATAAGTACTGTACAGTGGTTGTTGCAATGGAACACACGCTCACAGAGGGGCGGGGTAGTGACACGACGTCACGAGCCTTCAGAGCTGAATGAGAATTGCAATATTTTTTCGAAGAGAAGGATGAAAATTCTCAATGTCTATTATGCAGTCGCATACTCTCCGGGCACCGCAAATTTGCAATAGAACGGCATTAAACACCACACACAAAGGACTTAATGATTTAGTTGTGTTGATAGGTCAGACAAGTTGGCGGAAGTAAGAAGACGTAGTGTTATGCAGCGAGGCGGACCGAACGCGAGTACCACTTACAAATCTTTGTGTTTCTGATGTTTGTATTTGTACATATTTGTTGTTAGAATTCGAATTTAGAGTTCACTCAATTTTTGTTTCCTTTTTTTAGTCTGCAACCGAACGTAGCGACCTGTCCTTAAGAGCAAATAAGCCTTTCAGTGATGGTGATTTCATCAAAGAGTGTATTGCTGAGGTGGCGGAACTCTTGACGCCACTGGAAGTAAAGAAGTTTAGTGAAATTAGTCTTTCCAGACAGACAATAGCTCGCCACATAGCTGGTATGGCAACGGATGTCTACAGGCAGTTAATTGATAGTGCCTCCAAGTTTATTGCATTCTCGATTCCTTTGGACGAGTCGACCAACATTTCGGACACAGCACAACTAGCAATTTATGTTGGTGGAGTCGACACAAATTTGCACGTGACGGAAGAACTGTTAGATTTAGTACCAATGAAACACACAACAAGGGGTACTGACTTGCTAAAAGCAGTTGAAGCCGTTGGCCTGAATTGGAAAATGTTAGTTTCGGTCACCACGGATGGAGCGCCAGCAATTCGAGGTGCTCAAAATGGGTTTGTAGCATAGTTGCATAAAAAACTAGGACGATCGACAGAATTAATTGTTTTGTACACCAAGAAGCTCTTTGTGCTAAGTATGCAAATTTGGAGCACGCGATGAAGTTGGTAATCACCATAGTACATTTTTTGAAGTCTCATGGCTTAGTACAACGTTTCAACAGTTTCTCATGGAACTGAACGAAGAGTACGGAGATGTTATTTACCACTGGGAAATACGTTGGTTAAGTTGAGGATCATGCCTCGAAAGATTATTCAATTTAAGACTCGCTATTGTTGAGTCCCTGAAGGAAACAGGAAAGGCAGAGCCAAAATTAGAAGATCCAAAATGGATTGCTGACCTCGCCTTTTTAGTTGATCTGACTGCACACTTGAACACTCTCAATAAGACTTTGCAAGGTAAGTAGCAGCTTATTTCAGATCTGATGAAAAAAGTGGATGCATTTAATAAGAAACTCGCATTGTGGAAGGAACACATACACGCGCGCGCGCACACATACACGCGCGCAAGCGCAACTTCTACACACATCTACAGCAGGAGAGAAGGTGCGGTGGGGGGAGGGGGTAAGTAGTGGAAAGGAGAAAAATAAAAATAATAATAATAAAAGAAATTAAGACCGAGTGTGGCGGTGAAATGACGGCTGTGTAGTGCTGGAATGGGAACAGGGAGGGGGCTGGATGGGTGAGGACAGTGACTAATGAAGGTTGAGGCCGGGAGGGTTACGGGAACGTAGGATGTATTGCAGGGAAAGTTCCCACCTGTGCAATTCAGAAAAGCTGGTGTTGGTGGGAAGGATCCGTATGGCACAGGCTTTGAAGCAGTCATTGAGATGAGATGAGGGATGTCACGTTTGGCAGCGTGTTCGGCAACAGGGTGGTCCACTTGTTTTTTGGCCACCATTTGTCGGCGGCCGTTCATGCAAACAACCAGCTTGTTGGTTGTCATGCCTACATAGAATGCAGCACAGTGGTTGCAGCTTAACTTGTAGATGACATGACTAGTTTCACAGGTAGCCCTGCCTTTGATGGGATAGGCAACGTTAGTGACCGGACTGGAGTAGGTGGTGGTAGGAGGGTGTATGGGATATGTCTTGCATCTAGGTCTATTACAGGGGTATGAGCCGTGAGGTAAGGAATTGGGAGCACGGGTTGTGTAAGGATGCACGAGTATATTGTGTAGGATCGGTGGACGGCGGAATACCGCGGTAGGAGGGCTGGGAAGGAGACTGGGCAGGAAATTTCTCATTTCAGGGCACGACGAGAGGTAGTCGAAACCATGACGGATAATGTAATTCAGTTGCTCCAGTCCTGGATGGTACTGAGTTACGAGGGGAATGCTCCTCTGTGGCCGGACTGTGGGACTGTGTGAGGTGGTGGGAGACTGGAAAGATAAGGCACGGGAGATTTGTTTTTTACAAGGATGGGAGGATAACTACGGTCTGTGAAGGCTTCGGTGAGACCCTCGGTATATTTAGAGGGGGACTGCTCGTCACTGCAGATGCGACAACCACGTGTGGCTAGGATGTACGGAGGGGACTTCTTGGTATGAAATGGGTGGCAGCTGTCGAAGTGGAGGTATTGCTGGTGATTAGTAGGTTTGATATTGTGCCTGTTGTGGCTCAGCATCTCCGCTATATGGTGAATAGCAACTTTCCTTCTCTTGTATTGTTACAGTCCATCCTGGATTTTCCATTGTTTGATTTATATATGAAGATAGTAACTTTTCTCGTAAGAACAGATACCATTGATGATGACTGTACAGGTTCTCTACAACAAATGATAATTAATTGAAACCCTCACCTGCAGACAGGTGTTGTCGATATACCTCGATGTGGACAGCTGAAAGTGTGTGCCCCGACTGGGACTCGAACCCGTGATCTCCTGCTTACATTGCAGACGCTCCATCCATCTGAGCCACGGAGGACACAGATGAATAGCGCAACTGCGGGAACAATTGGGAATGTGGTCTCACGGGAAGCGTGCAAGGGATAAGTCCCTGCAGTCGTGCTGCTGATCTGTGTCCTTGGTGGCTCAGATGGATAGAGCGTCTGCAATGTGAGCAGGAGATCCCGGGTTCGATTCCCAGTAGGGGCACACATTTTCAGCTGTCCACATTGAGGTATATCGACAACACCTGTCTGCAGCTGAGGGTTTCAATTAATTATCATTTATTCTAGAGAACCTGCACAGTCATCAATGGTATCTGTTCTCAAGAGAACAGGTACTGCCTTCATATATGTCTATATCTCTCTAGTGCGTGGTCGACTGGGGTTTCATTCCCAGCCTCGATACAAATTTTCACTCACTGCTTCGGTCTATGTATATAAAATCGCATCTGTACGAGACCAGTAAAGTCTCTAAAATTGTGTTATTTCATTTGTAATTTTTACGATAGATTGTCGGATGATTAAAGTCTTTACTGATGACTGCAGTACGATTGGGGAACTTATGTACAAATGAATTGTGGTATTCTCTGAAGTTTTCAGTTACATCAGGAGATGAGTCTGTTGGGCAACAGAAGGATCCAGTTGCAATTTTATGCCCACGCCAGGTACTGGGTGTAGCCAAATCAGTGTCGCATGCAGCTTCAATTTCTATGTTGATGGATTTGAGTTTCTTGGGAAATGCAACAAGTACACCAGCTGCATTTCCCTTCAGCCTATCCTTTCGATATCCCATTCAGTTTTCCCCAAAAATCTCACTGCTGCAAATTTCTGTGCAAGCCTCTTCATCTATCAATAATTACTGCAACCTACATCCTTCTGAAGCTACTACTGTATTCATCTCTTGGTCTCCCTGTAAGATTTTTGCCACCCAAACTTCCCTCCAGTACTAAATTGGTGATCCCTTATCGTCTCAGAATGTCTTATCAACTGATCCCTGTTTTTGGTTAAGTTATGCCACAAATTTGTTGTCTCCCTAATTCTGTTCATTACCTCCTCATTACTTACATGATCTACTCATCTGATCTTCAGCATTCTTCTGTAGCACCACATTTCGAAAGCTTCTATTCTCTTCTTGTCTAAACTTATCTGCAGCTCATCGTCTTGCGGTAGAATTCTCGCTTCCTGTGCAAGGGATCCCGGGTTCGATTCCCAGTGGGGTCAGGGATTTTTCCTGCCTTGAGATGACTGGGTGTTGTTGTGTTATCATCATCCATCATCGTCGTCGTCGTCGTCGTCGTCGTCGTCGTCGTCGTCGTCATCGTTCATCCCCATTACGGTCGGAGGAAGGAAATGGCAAACCACCTCCACTAAGACCTTGCCTAGTACAGCAGTGTGGGTCTCCAGAATCGTCCCCTACGCTCCTCGGAGCGTGGGACATCGTCATCATGATCATCTAAACTGTTTGTCATGGTTTCACTTCCGTAAATGGCTACATTCCAAACTAATACTTTCAGAAGAGACTTCCTAATACTTAAATCTATATTCGATGCTAACAAATTTCTCTTCTTCAGAAATGCCTTTCTTGCAATAGCCAGAGTACATTATATATCCTGTCTGCTTCAGTCATCACCAGTTATTCTGCCGCCCAAATGGCAAAACTCATTTGCTAATTTTGTTTTCTCATTTTGTAACCTTATTTCCTCAGCATCACATAATTCAATTGGACTACATTCGATTATCCTTGATTTGCTTTTGATGGTGTTCGTCTTGTATCTTCCTGGACACTGTCCATTCCATTTGTCTGCTCTTGCAACTCATTTGCTTTCTCTGACAGAATTACAATGTCACCAGCAAACATCAAAGTGTTTTTCTTCCTAAACTTTAATTCCTATTCCAAATTTTTCTTCATTTTCTCTTACAGCTCGCTCAGTGCGCAGAACGAATAACGTCGGGGATGGGTTACGACCCTGTCTCACTCCCTTTGCAACCACCGCCTCCCTTTCACGCCCAGCGACTCTTATAACTGCCGTCTGGCTTCCGTACGAGTTATAAATAGCCTTTTGCTTCCTGTATTTTACCGCTGATATCTTCAGAGTTTCAAAGAGAGTATTCCTGTCAACATTCTCAAAAGCTTTCTCTAAGTCTACAAATGCTATACGTGTCAGTTTGTGTGTCCTTCACCTGCCTTTTAAGATTAAGTCTCGGGCTCTGTTCAGATCTGTTGGTGCAGTCACAGTGTTCAGACTTGTGACGTAATGTTTTCAGAGTGTGGCACCGATTCTGGTGAACTACGGGAAGTACCGGCACACCGCAAAGTGGAGCACGGCCGGCTCGATTTCGCACGGCAGGGCAGTTGGAGCGGGGGCGTCGTGTCCGCCGTCCCGACTTCGACACCCGACGAGGAGGAGGCTACGAAGCGGAAGGCGTTGGCGGCACTGCAGGAAATGAGTGCGCGGCGACGTCGGGGCAGGGGCCGCGGGACGGCCAGGCGGGGGACGCGCCTCCCACCGGCACCGTCGTCCCGTGCCGACAGAGCTGCCGAGCTGGAAGAGAGGTCAGCCTTCGACCTGCCACCGGTGAGTGCTCGCCTCTTTCGTGTCGGACCTTCTGTCGTGTTTGTGTGGCTGGTGGGCATTTGTCTGCTGCGGTACATCTGGAGCGTGCAGTTTCTGACGGGTTTCCCAGTATTTACAGTGTTGTTCGACTCGGGCTAATCTGCGGTTACGAATAAAGATGACACTATTACCTTTTCCCCTGCTGTTTCGAAGTTTCTACATCACCGGCTGAGTTAATATTGTCATCTCGTTCCCACAATGTTGTGATGAATTCCCTACCTAGTCGTCTCAAACGAGTGTTTACCTGTGATACCACTCTATTCAGTGCATCACTCTTTTCGTGATTGCGAGATAGATCGTGACCCCCTAGAACCATTCCAAATTGATTGCTACAGATAAAAACTGCTTTGTGAAATATATTCAACTAGCTGACCCGGCGAACTCTGTTCCGCCTTAAAGCCAATAAGTAATCAGATTTTGGATGTTAAGTTCAATTTTTCATTAGGAAATACAAATAAAAAAATTAAATATTTTAATGATTCTTTATTCTTTATGTTTTTTGGTGCATAGCTTCCACTCTTCAATTAAGTACCTTGTGTTACACGACATTTTTTTGTTTTATTATTAGATGCAAGAACAAACGACACAGATAGTCTTCCGACCCGTGAACATGCCACGTATAATTGACCGTGTGAAAAACATGGATATTCCAAATTTAAACCACAAACTTTCAAGGATTGGCCTTGTGATTTGTTAATGGTCATGGCGAATGCAAGACAGACTGGAAATGGAAGTCTTTTAAACTTTTAAACGGCATATCGGTTGGGATCATCGGCATCCTCAGAATGAGAACTTCCTCACCTTCGAATTTTCCTTTGAGTATCGTCGCGTAAATAACATTGTTCATAAATTTACTTACCTCCAAATGCGTACAGTTGCACAGTTTTGGTTGGTTTATGTTTTGCAGCATGATTACTACAGAGCCAACTTTTAGGTGTAAATTGTGCAGTGGTAAGCCAGGCACATCCAAGGAGTTTAAAAATTCAATTGGATAGGTGGTGGCTTCATCTTTATTTGTTACACAGTCAATAGATTTGAATGAATGTATTTTACCAATGATCTCATTCTGAATTACGTAGTTTAGGTCATCTACATCTTTATACTCAGCTGCTAAAATTGCTCGCTCACTCAACCATACATTACTTTTGTAGTTAGTAATGATGTTTGGGAATACTTTGTCGATAAGTTCGTCTTTCGATGAGGCAAACTTACCGAAATTGAGGAAATGAAATCAATCCGTTCGATTCTTCGACAGGTACTCGACCGTTACCGATAGGCAGCAATTGCTCAGAGAAATCTTCAGCAGATGTATCATTAACGAGGTCTATACGACCCAGGACAACCTGGAGATCTGGGAAAAACCCGGGAATTTTTTCATCTGGGAGAAAACAGGGAAAAACCCAGGAATGTTTTAGAATTCCGGGAATTTTTCATTGTTTTCAGTCAAATTTTTGTAATTTTGACTGGTAAGAACCGATCCTCTTACAAAGAATATTACTGTATCCCGCTACTGCAGAATAATACTTCAGCAATAAAACATGAACGAGTGAAGAAACAAAAACTGCAAAGTAAATGCGCCATATACAGCAACAAAACAAAGTGCTCCTACAAGCGTCTGCCAATATCAAAATTTGTCAAAGGCTTTAGGAAGAATATGCAATGATTCGTAACAACAAATTGCCTCCGATGAGCATGACGTCACAACTTTTTACATTAGATTCTTTTTAGCAGTTACAAGCAGAATCATGCGCATGCGCCATTGAGTAGTACCTACTCCTTCTTCTGGCTACAGAAATGTGGCTGTTGGCTGTGTAAGCAGCCACAGGTTCGAATGTCTTGTTTCTTTTATGACCTAATGTAAGATCTTTTATTGTTTTACGCGTACGAACATGCAGCTGCCTACGACATCGTAGCTGCGCAAGCGCGGTGACGCCTATTATCTGGCACTCTCTGGCAACTGCAGAAACGAACCTATTTCTAACAGGCCACGGGAAAATATCCCGAATGGTGGTTTGAAAAGCATTACTATCAAAGAAAATTTCCTTTTACAAAAGTTGAACTACGTACGAGAATGTAAGATGAATTTCTTAAATCAAAAGAGCGTTTGAATCTCATTTAAAAATAAACTCTTTGATGATGAGCTATTTTGATGAATTTCAAGCCCAGAAGAACAGAGATTTATGTCGTTATTAAAAATTTTAATGGCACATTTCTGTGATATATCTTAAATTGTAATACGCGCATAAAAGACCAACATTATATGTGAAAGCTTAGCTTCTCTTCCAGTGTATTAATCTTATAGACCAATATTATAAGTGAAAGCTTTACTTTTCTTGAAGCAACACTATGTATATTAATTTAAACCATTAACTTCTTCTGTTTGTGTGTATTCGCGCTACTTAACAGTAATGTTGCTATTGGCTGACTTCATCACGTTTCATAAGCGCTGAATACCTGGTATCATCGGCTGGTGAAAATCACGTGACATGAGCTATGACTGGCTTACAAAAGCGCATCACAATCTCGATTTGAATGCTTCGGAAAGTAATATGCGCTATTTGGTGGAATTCAAATTTATACTTTTGTTATACGAAAATACGCAGCGTACATGTTACTGCACATCAAAGATCTTTCCAAAATGTTTTTTCCCCTGTGTTCCGTTTTCTAAAGCACCGGGAAATTCTACGCCTGTGTATAAAACCATAACCATTCAAAGGATGGATAAGTTATACAGTTCCGAGAGAAAATGTACTGTCAGTTTCACCCGGGAGAAAATGTATTTTTAACCGGGAAATCCACGAATTTTTCTTCTTTGTCCACGTATACACCCCGATTAAGCAATGCAACTCTCATGTTTGTTGTCAGCTGAAGTTTCATCACATAGCGGCATAGATTTGATGATTTGAGGCAAGCTTTTATTTCGTCTGCAGCCATTGATCTTGGAACTACTGGCAGTGTTTGGCGGAAATCGCCAGACAGTAAATCAGGAATGCCATAGACGTTTAGCTGACATTTGCATTTTGTTGTTCCATGCCAAATGTGTTTTTGTTTTACCACTTTTTATAGTGGTCGAACGGGATAAAAACTATCCTATGTCCATCTCCACCAACTTTCAGTCAAATCGGTCCATCCGTTCTTGAGTTATAAATAGTGTAACTAACAAGACTTTCTTTTATATATATAGATTTGCGTGAATATAGGCTGCACTTAACTTTTGACACAATATTATAGGAAAAAGTGACACAGGTCACACCACTAAATTTACCTCTGGTTATGAAGTACTACTACTACTGCTGCTACGAGGTGGGACCCAAAACATCCGAGATCAACAATTGAGGAAGTCTTCCCAGGCTATCAGTGCAGTCGAGGCATTCTGCGACAGAGTTTCAACAAATTTCCTACTCGTCATCTTCAGGCAAAGTGTCTGGTTCGTGTCCTGTCCGGTTATTTATAGCCGCTGGACCGCGGGTCATCTGCCTCTCCTCCAGAAGGGGTGTCGGGGTGCGGAGTTGCAGCTGGTAGTGGTGGTTGGCTCCCTGTGCGTGGGTGGGTGCAGTCGTCGCATCCCGACGTAGCGTGTCCGTTCAGTTTTCTGCCCTCGTCAGTTTCGCATCGGGGCATTCTTGTCATACTTTGGTTATTGCTGCATCCTGTACAGTGCTAAGTTGGCAACCGCTATCTCGGTCGACGAGGTTTTCGTAGACTCATATCTCCGAAGTATCTTTGAAGAATCTGTTCGCCATGCATGGCAGCTTTGTTTGTTTGAAAAAGTATGCTTTCCCTCTGCAGCTGCAGATTTCTCTGTCTGGCTCGGGCAAACGCTCCTTACCTGTTCCGAACAGTGCTGCGATATATGTCGCCGTGTTTGGCCGACGTACTGTTTGCCACTCTCGCATCTGACACTGTAGACTCCGTGTGCCCGTACTCGTAGTTTATCCTCCACTGAGCCTAGCACGTTCTCGATTTTGGCCGTCGAGTGAAAGACTGTTTTGATGCTGCTCTTTTCTAATATCCTGGCAGGCCAGCATACAAAAGGAACGCGAAGTGCCTGGTGACTACTTCACGTACTTCTTCTCTCTTCTCGTTCGGTTGGAAAGCGCATATTATCTGTGTCTCAGAATAGCTGTTCTCGTGAAAAGTTTTTCTCGGTTGCTGCAATTCGGCCGGTAGACTCTCCTCGTCTCACACGTCTCGCGCTCTGCACACCGAGACGGTGAGCGTGGATTTGCGTCGTGCTGGACGGTGGCAGCTACTGGCTTTAAGGTGCAGGTTGCTGTGTGTCTTCTTCTTGTAAACAGAATGGCCTAACGTGCTGTCAGGCTTCTTCTTTATCGTGATGTCGAGGAAAGGCAGACATCCGTTTTCTTCCACCTCCTCGGTGAATTTAATATTGTCACATACGCTGCTGACGTGGTTAAGAAATTCTTGTAGATTTTCTTCGCCACGTGGCCAAATCACGAACGTGTCGCCCACTTAGCGGTAGGACACCTTTGATATCAGATGTACCATTTCGAGAGCCAATTCTTCGAAGTGTAGAAACTCGTGGACACTCCGCCTATCTGTTTGTAGAATTTACCGCCACATTGGAAGCATGTGGTAGTGAGTGTGTGGTAGAACAGTTCCACTGCGTCTCTGTCGAGGTGGTCCCTCAGTAATGTCGAGGACCTCGAAGTACCCGTGTGAAAAGGGCACGACATCAAAATTGACCGGGATGTCTCCTCTGTCCAGATGTTTCCCTCGAAGAATCTTCACAAACTCCGTCGAGGTTTTGGCACGGTGAGGACAGTGGCCGAGAGAGGCTTCAATAGCTCCACCAGGCATTAGGCTATTTCATAAGTTGATGACTCTTTTACATTGTACCGTATATTCCTTCGTTGTCGGTGTTGCCGTGAGGCACTGTTATACCAAGTAGAAATGCGGGTCGATCTTAGAGTACGAGATATGGTAACCTTAAGTTACTAACAACACACTCCGGTCACGGTAGCACCTGATTCCAGAATAGCTGCAGTAGTTAGGATCTACCAACTACCCCGTCTCGACCAGGTCCCCAAAACGTAACTTCAAAGCAAATTGTCATAACGATCGCCTATAAAGGCTTCATACAATAAGAAATGTTACAGTTTATGGAATAATAACAGATACGACCAAACTGTCTTGTTTCTTCTGTTTTATTTAACGTAACTTTGTTCAGTTTTATTTCGCATTCACCACTCATTCACACCCTGATGTGGAGTATATGCGAGTGCCTGAACCCTAACTCCCAAGTTCCATTGAAACCCTTTGACGAACAGTTTTGGTTGCTCGACACCAACAGTCAATGATAATGATACAGTATTTTGTAATTGACTCTTCTAGTTTAGCCACCGCCCTCCATGAATGTTTGTTAGGCGTAAGACAATTACACACTTTTTTTCTCTCCGATCCGCTATTATTAAGGGTTCGCGTTAAAGTTAACGTTTTCCTCCTTTTCATAAATTGGACCCCGCTCTTGGTGATATAATTAAAAAAAACGGCCTCAATACCGCGTCCCTTGTGAGATGCGTATAGATTTATCCCGGAATTGACCACCCTGTAGGTGTACTCAATTTAATGACCACACTTCGCTATCTGCGATTTCGTGTAACTAAATGTCCTTTTGTTACTCTGATCGTATACCGTAGTTATTTAAAACTCGCTCCTATATTTTTTCACTACGTGCAATTAGCACTTCTTTACTTGTTTATTTCTAAGAGTAAACGAAAAAAAAATGACGCCGTATCATCGGCTTCGTCAATATAAAGCAAAACACCTTAATATGCCCAATTTTACCTCTCCTTATAGGATCGGCTACCTTACTCATTAATTTACTACATATTATTTCCAATAACACTAAACAGGTATCGCCGTTATATTTTAATTGTATTCGAAAGCATGTTATTATTATGACCGACCAAATTGTAACAAATTGCACGCAGTGCGTTTTTAATGATAGCTTTACACTCGCCCAGCCTTTATTCGTGCAATATTATATATAAATATACAGACAGGACTGAAAGATCGATCTCTCTACCGTAACCAATAGAGGCAAATACGCTATTCAAGTTCCGTTACATCTATCTTGACTCGTATTGTTACAACGTCCAGTATAGGACATAGTGGAAGTCCCTTCTTATGTATCTTTGGAAGTCCGTACAGGTGTGGCGGTATCGATGCTCTGGGGTACAGCCTTCTAACCGTATTCTCGTCCGGAGGCGCGTGATTAGTGTTGCTGATGCAGACGAGGTAGCAGAGCCTGCTGTCCAGCGACTGTGAAGAACCGGACAGGGCACGAACCAGACACTTTGCCTGAAGATGACAAGCAGAAAACTTGTCGAAATGTTGCCACAGAACGACGCCTCGACTCTGCCAATAAACCGAGAAGACTTCAGCATCGAGCTTCACCGAGAAAGTCTAAATTCACATATCTGAGACGCGTTGCAGTTCCACTCGGATGTCTTCAGTTGAGTCAAAACGTCACCTTTTCAATGTGATTTTCATGTTTGGGAGCAGGTAGGAGTCACAAAAAGCTATGTCTGGTGACTACGGAGAGTGGAGGACTGTTGACATGTTGTTTTTGACCAGGAATTCCTTCATAATAGGCAATGTGTGTGCGGGTGTGTTGTCACAGTGCACTGACCGGTCTTTCTTCCTCCCTCACAACTCTGGCCATCTGTGCCGAACATTTTCTCACAGTTGCTCAAAACGTCACAGTAAAACTGCCTGTTGAATGTTGAAAAAAAAAAGATCAGCACTGACTCCGTGTTGCTGTGAACTTGTCGAGCTTTTTTGGGTTTCGGAGATGATGGCATTTTCCATTGTGGTGACTGCTGCTTCGTTTCAGAATCATAATTGTAGAACTAAGATTTATGATGTGTCACAGCCCTAGATAAGAATTTTGGACGTCTCAAACTCTTTGTTGCAGTTCTGTGCACGTCTGAACCCCGAGGTTTCATCGGCTAATGCTGAGAAGGTGAGGGACAAACTTCAGGACTATTCTTCTAATGTTCAGTTCATCAGCTAGAATTCGTTGACGTGTACCGTATGACAGACCAAGTCTGTTACAAACACTGTGAATTGTGTGCCTAAGGTCTTTGTGAATTACATCAGGCACTTTTGTGGCATTTTCAGTGTTGTGCAGGTTGACAGTCAACCAGAATGTTTGTCATTTACCACGGATTCTCAGCCTTCCATGAGGCACTTGAATCAGACGATGGTTTTGTTTGACTCGGCACACTCTCACCAAATGCCTCTGTCAGCATGGGGCGAGTTTCAGCTGCAGTTTTCCTCAACTCTAAACAAAATTTGATGTATATCTATTGCTTCTTCACATTATCCATTTCACAATTTGCACTGAAATGCATCTTGACACACACAAAAACAGCTCGCTATTCCATGCGTCAAACATGGTGCAAGTTGTGCCACAGTAGCTAAGACCTGTGATTGAGACACCTAGTGGCTGAATGTCGTATTGCTACCGGTTAATCGGCACAATGAAAGTCTTTACTTCTGCCTGTACCTCATCTCCTACCTTCCAAATTTTGCAGAAGCTCTCCTGTGAACCTTGCAGAACTAGCACTGCTGAAAGAAAGGATATCTGGAAGAAAGGATATTGTGGAGACATGGCTTACCCACAGCCCGGGGGATGTTTCCAGAATGAAATTTTCACTGTACAGTGGAGTGTGCGCTGATATGAAACTTCATGGCAGATTAAAACTGTGTGCCGGATCGAGACTCGAACTCGGGACCTTTGCCTTACGCAGACAAGTGCTCTACCATGTGAGCTAGCCAAGCACAACTTTGCCCGTGAAAGGCAAAGGTCCTGAGTTCGAGTCTTGATCCGGCACACAGTTTTAATCTGCCACCAAGTTTCATATCAGCGCACGCTCCGCTGCAGAGTGAAAATCTCATTCTAGCTGGTTCGTAGTTATACCAATATAAAAAGCTGTGCAGTGCTTGCACCAGAGCTGGTAAATGAATTGGCTGCTTTCGTAAGTGTTCCAGTTTCTGATGGGGCAGGACTGGAGTAGGAAGTGGCGGATGAGTGGATTGTGCAGGTCTTGCACAGCAGCACCGTGATCTTTGTGCCAAGGGATTGGAATAGGGAGTAGCATAGGCATGGACTAGGATGTTGTGGAGGAAACCAAAAATACACAAGTTATTACATTAGTAAAACTTCAAAGCGTGGTGTCCTTTGAATCAAAAATTGAAGGTGCAGTACGTTTTATACAAATGTATCTAGCATCACTTCATTTGCCACATTTTGCACGTAAATAGACTTTCTCTGGGCGGTCTCCTTCTTTGACGATCGTGGGATTAGCGAGGTAGTGGCACTTGTTTAGGCGTAATGGACTGCAGTATCTCCGTCGGCCAATCTCCTTACATGACAGCCCTTTGTTTGTGGTCAGTTGTGAATCTGTAGAATATCCTTGATGTGTTTCTGTTGAAAATCAGATATTGGAATATTTCTTCCCATTTGATTTGTACATAACAGGAGGTACCTATCTCTTGGCACAATTTGCGCAAACACTGGAATAGTAATGGATCATTGTTACAATAACTGTTTATTTCATTTTTTCTCACTTGAAGTACCAAAATGTTTACAGCAAGAAAACAATAAGTTTCATCATTGTCATTAGATGTAGTGGGTGGAGCTGTGGATGCTAAAAGGTGGTGCCAAGTTGGGGAAGTTACATCATTTCTGACATATTTTTCTGTTTTGAGTTCAATAGTGGGGTGACAGCAATGGACGCAGCCAGGAACGTGTGCCGTGACTGGGGATAATGCTGCTGAACAGAGCATGGCAAGAAAATAGTTTTCTCATTTTAAGGAGGATTGTTTTGACATTAGTGACTGCCCGTGTTCAGGAAGACCTTCAGGATATGATGAAAATCATTTAAACTCGTTAATCCACAGTGATCGATGTCAGTGTACCTGAGAAGTGGTAAATATGATGAACTGTGATCATTGCACCATTGTGCCATATTTCTGTGCAGTGGGGAAGACTTGAAACATAGGTTGTGTGCTCTAAGCCAAAATCACAAAAATCAGCTGGTGGCCATATGTACATCTCTGTTTGTTCATCATCAATTGGCCCACGAACAACACCATCCATTTGTATCGTGTATCGTTAGTAGTTACGAGAAATGCTGTCTTTAAGCTAACATAAGGAAAAGAAAGGAATTGTTGAGCCAAAAACAAGCAGCAGCAGCTTCCGATAGAAAGACATGCGCGCATCCAAAAGAGATAATGTTATTCACCTGGTAAAACAGCAGCAGTGTTGTGTACTTCCCTGAGGTGTAACCTTCACTGATGACATTCATTCATTCATTTCCCTGTCCGGTCAGCATTTCCAGAAGGTAGCAACTCCGATGGCCTTGTTGTTCCCCTCGATCAGGTCTTATGCTATTTTTGTTAATACTTTTTTGAAAAGGAGATAAGGAAAGGAGATAATGAACTTTATTGTCTATAATACAACATACAGTCACCATTGATATTTATTTTACAATTGCCATTTCCAACTTTGGCCCATATAAACAAATATTCATCAGCATTTAATTTCTTCGTCTTCCTGGTAGACAAAACAAATGGCATGCTGCGAACCAATGTATCATAAGACGATATTTGGGTCTCTGCCAATCAGTTAGACAGTATGAGCGCCACTGTAAAAGGAAAACTGATGGAAGCACATGCCACGTTTACTACATGGGGTGGGGTCATCTTATACCAATCCCACTTGAAGCAGTGCCATGCCATCGAATTGGAATTGACCTCCTAGGAAGGTTCCCAGAGTAAACAAATGGGAATCTGCGGATAACAGTCTGTACTCACTGCCTCGTTCACTGTGCTGTCACCAAAGCTGTGTCGACTGCCGAAGCTCTTGAAAGTTCCTTGTAGAAGACATCATTTTGAAGTTCAGAGCACCCCATGTGAAGATACTAGGTTGTGGAAGTAGTTTTCTATTGAAGAATAGTATCATAGTTAATACGAGATTGCAACATCACCCACAGAATGACAACTGGCTACCATCCATTGAAGGGTGGCCCACAGAATGCTATAGTAACACATTGGCAGATGTTGATAGCTGGCCGGAGTGGCCGAGCGGTTCTAGGCGCTACAGCCTGGAACCGCACGACCGCTACGGTCGCAGGTTCGAATCCTGCCTCGAGCATGAATGTGTGTGATGTCCTTAGGTTAGTTAGGTTTAAGTAGTTCTAAGTTCTAGGGGACTGATGACCTCAGAAGTTAAGTCCCATAGTGCTCAGAGCCATTTGAACCATTTTTGTATGTTGAGATTGGGACAAAGGTCCGTATGTCAAGACATTCGCCTATGTTGTGATGGTTTGTCACAAATAAATTTGGTTCGAAACAGATGAGAAAAGAAATAGCTGGTATGTTCACCTTTGGCATGGGTAACAGTGGCAACGCACTGTGGCACGGGAGCGATGAGACATTGGCAGGTCACTGGAGGGAGTTGGCACCACATCTGCATACACAAATCTGCCAATTCCCATAAATGTCAAGGAGGGAGTAATGAGAACTGACGCTATGTCCAAGCGCATTCCAGGTGTGTTCGATTAGTTTCAGATCTGGCGAGCTGGGGGCCAGAATGTCAATTGGGACTCGCCACTATGTTCCTCGACCCACTCCAGCACACTCCTGGCCTTGTGACACTGTGCATTATGTTGTTGAAAAATGTTGCTCCCGTCGGGAAATATGATCATCATCGAGGAGTGTACGTGGTCTGCAACCAGTGTACGATACTCCTCGACCGTCACGGTGCCTCGCACGAGCTCCACTGGACCCACGGATGTCTGTGCGAACGTTCACCAGAGCATAATTGAGCTGCCACCAGCTTGTCTCCATTCCACAGTACAGTTGTCAAGGAGCTGTTGCCCTGGAGGACGACAGGTTTGCGCCCTCCCATAGGCACGATGAAGAAGGTATCGGTATTCGTCGGACCGTGCGATGTTCTCCCACTGCACCAATGTCAAGTGCCAATGGTCACGTGCCAATTTCACTCGTAATTGCCGATATTGTGATGTTAACATCGGCATGTGTGTGGGTCATTGGATGTGGAGGCCCATCGTTAGGAGTGTTCAGTGCACTTTGTGTTGGGACACACTTGTACTCTGCCCAGCATTAAAGTATGATGTCAGTTCTGCCACTGTCCACTGTCTGTCCTGTTTTACCAGTTTTCCCAGCCTACAATGTCAGACATCAGTAATGAGGGATGGCTGCCCGACCCCACATCATCTGGACGTGGTTTCTCCTAGGTTTCACCATCTGTTGAAGAGCTCACCACAGCACTCCTCGAATGCCTGACAAGTCGTGTAGTTGCAGAAACACCTGTGCCTAGCATCCGAGCCATCGCCATCTGCTCTCGGTTGAAGTCGGAGAGATCGTGCACCTTCCCCGTTTCACACATGGACAGCACGTTCATTGATACTAAGCGGTGACCAGTGTCGTGGTGGAGGCCGGAGTCCTTCCGCTGCAGATCCGATGTGCACAACTGCTCGCCAGTTACGTTGCACACATTCGTAGTTCTCCTGAGCATCCAAATTACTGTCTCCTTTTTCCACCTGCTGCAGTTCATCTCCCGCATCAGCGGCCCAGGTCAAAGCTAACGATTGCAGTTTGCGTGCGATCCCTTCTGTCTGAACTAGAGTCCTTCCCTTTACCGCCTCCCATCCAGGTCCGTCCGCATACACCTCCACGGTGTACACAGATTCATCTGGACCTTTCAGATGACCCTAAGGACTCAGTTACTCCTGCCGCTCTCCACTGTCACTTCCTCTCGATCCTTGACATGTTCCGGGGCTCTGAAGTGGTTTACACCGATGGCTTGGTGGCTGATGGTCACATTGGGTTTGCCTACGTCACAGAGGCCGTTTTGAACAGCATTCCTTGCCCAATGGCTGCAGTGTATTCACTTCATAGTGGTGGCCATCTCTCGTGCATTTCTACATCTACATCTACATACATACTCTGCAATCCACCATACGGTGCATGGCGGAGGGTACCTCGTACCACAACTAGCATCTTATCTCCCTGTTCCACTCCCAAATAGAAAAAGGGAAAAAAATGACTGCCTTTAAGCCACTGTACGAGGCCTAATCTCTCTTATCTTAGTGGTCTTTCCGCGAAATGTAAGTTGGCGGCAGTAAAATTGTACTGCAGTCAGCCTCAAATGCTGGTTCTCTAAATTTCCTCAGTAGCGATTCACGAAAAGACTGACTCCTTTCCTCTAGAGACTCCCACCAGAGTTCCTGAAGCATTTCCGTAACACTCGCGTGATGATCAAACCTACCAGTAACAAATCTAGCAGCCCGCCTCTGAATTGCTTCTATGTCCTCCCTCAATCCGACCTCAAAGGGATCCCAAACGCTCGAGCAGTACTCAAGAATAGGTCGTATTAGTGTTTTATTAGCGGTCTCCTTCACAGATGAACCACATCTTCCCAAAATTCTACCAATGAACCGAAGACGACAATCTGCCTTCCCCACAACTGCCATTACATGCTTGTCCCACTTCATATCGCTCTGCAATGTTACGCCCAAATGTTTAATCGACGTGACTGTGTCGAGCACTACACTACTAATGGAGTATTCAAACATTACGGGATTCTTTTTCCTATTCATCTGCATAAATTTACATTTATCTATTTTTAGAGTTAGCTGAAATTCTTTACACCAATCACAAATCCTGTCCAAGTCATCTTGTATCCTCCTACAGTCACTCGACGACGACACCTTGCCGTAAACCACTGCATCATCAGCAAACAGCCGCACATTGCTATCCACCCTATCCAGAAGATCATTTATGTAGACAGAAAACAACAGCAGACCTACCACACTTCCCTGGGGCACTCCAGATGATACCCTCACCTCTGATGAACACTCACCATCGAGGACAACGTACTGGGTTCTATTACTTAAGAAGTCTTCGAGCCACTCACATACTTGGGAACCAATCCCATATGCTCATACCTTAGTTAAGAGTCTGCAGTGGGGCATTGAGTCAAACGCTTTCCGGAAGTCGAGGAATATGGCATCCGTCTGATACCCTTCATCCACGGTTTGCAAGGTATCGTGTGAAAAAAGGGCGAGTTGCGTTCTGCAGGAGCGATGCTTTCTAAAGCTGTGCTGATGCATGGACAGCAACTTCTCTGTCTCAAGGAAATTCATTATATTCGAACTGACAATATGTTCGAGAATCCTGCAACAAACCGATGTTAAGGATATTGATCTGTAATTTTGAGGATCCGCCCTTCTAGCCTTCTTATATACAGGTGTCACCTGCGCTTTTCTCCAGTCGCTCGGGACTTTATGTGTGCCGTGGTAGCTGTACGATCTGCCACTGCTGCCCTTACAATACGACGATCTTAGCGGGTGTCTGTGCTGCGTGGATGTCCGGAACCTCATCTACTGGTGTGAGAATGTTCACATGACCACTGATACCAGCATCTTTGCACAACTGACACAGCACATCCAACTCGTGTGGCAGTTCTGTGAAAAGAGCACCACTGTGCTTAGAAGGCCACAATTTGACCCCTTTCAAATTGTCTCTGTTAGCTGTAGGAAGCACAAGTGCATCTCTGTGACGTGGGTGCCTACTCACTTCACACATTTCCACCACACTGATCCTTATGGCTGTGAGCATTCCCTATAAAAGGGTAGACACAGGTGGTAGCTACACCCCTATCCTTCTTCTGGTGAATGGCGATTAAACCATTATGGGTAGATGTACTACACCCCAGGTGGCATATGCCGTCATCGGATGTCTCCTACTCAATTTTTTTCTGGCAGTGTGGAATAAAATTATATTTAAAAATAATAATTTCATTTTACAAAATTAACTTCTGAAAAGTTACATTGTCATCAGCAAGACCAAAACAGTGGTGATGGCAGTCAACAGAGATGGGCAACCAGCAAGTGTAAAATTAGCAGACCATCAACCGGTGTGTGTGGATGGTTTTCCTTACCTTGGAAGTGTAATCTCCAGTGATAATTTGGTCAGAAATGAAATGACCAACAGACTGCAAATAGGATCTGAATTCTACCAACAAGTAAGATCACTTTTATAGGATGACTTGAGTCCAAATCTGGCCAAACTGATGATGCTTAATAGCTATTTTATACTAATATTCACCTATGGTATTGAAACATCAAGGCTGCAAGCATCAGAGATCAAATTTCTTAGACCCACCATCCAGAAGACCAAGATGGACAAGTTAAGGACTGAGGAAAGAAGCCAGAATAAAGACATCCCTGTTAGATCGAATTTGCACATGTAGACTTTGATGGTACGGGCATGTGATGAGAATGGAGTCAACTAGAACAGCCAAAATACATTTTGAAAGACAGGTGGATGGGAAAAGACCTGGAGATAGACCTCGAACCCGACGGATAGACTTGATTAAGGCTGATGTAGTGTCCAGGGGATGGACAGTGGATGACGTCCTCCGTGAACAGGCGTATTTGGAGGCTCATTACCAGTACCCCTGGAACTGTTGAATGATGATGACATTGTCATCTTTTGAATGAGTCCTACTTTTAAACTTGAAGGAGAGTGTCAGTGATGTTGAACTTAACTGATTTATATCCTGCCTTTTTAGGAACTGTCGGAGGTAATAAAACAAAGCTCCACTAGGATATAGAGCCATCTTATAAATTCTCTGATGTACTATAAAGTATCTAACTTTGTTAAAAATGAAGATCTTACAAACATTAAGCATTTTTAAAAAATATATTTTTTATGGTGCTATCTTGACCAGTGCAGATCAACATAAACATAGTAATGCTGTCAGTAAGAGGTAAAAATTTCAAAGCTTTAGTTGAAGTAGTTCCTGAGATGTGGGAAAAATTTGCAAAGAAAGTAGTTTCTCAGAAATTGCCCTTCAAAGCTGAAGTAAAGGAAAATTCACTATTGAATGAAGAGACAGCCTAAAACTCACCAGCTTTGTAATCTTTATCTTCGTGATGATCAAACATATGCAGTCTCTTTCTGTGTCTTAGACATCTTAATGCTTCTGTTGTATTTTTGACCATAATTCATGCCTTGGATACTCACGGTCTGTCCAGTTCTTGTAGGATTGCTTCTGTATTATGACCAGACGTAATTCCAGACTGCCTAGAAACCTCTATTCTGCCTGCATTTCCACGATTGAAGGTGATGACAGCATCACTGAGCCAAATCTTCAGTCTTTTCAAGCGTACAAATACGTTCTTGGGCAACTTCACTCATACAGCATTGTTGAAAGACTCATTGGATTTTGAGGCATTTATTCAGATCTGATGGTACTAGTTCTCTACATACTCGTATTATTAGTGCGGCAACAGCTTCAGGGATGTTGCTTCTAAGGGTATATACAGTTCCTGCTGCCTCAGCTTCGTGGTATTTGCACCTGTCAATTGAACCCGTGTTATGGAGTGGCTTCTCGTCACTTGACGTCTTGTGGAATTACCATTCTTTTCAGGTTGTTTGTATTCTTTCTAACAGCTTGGCTGTAATATTCACTTAACTGATTAACTGTTTTTTATCAGTCAGACAGCCTCTAATAATCTTACCACCTTCAAGCTTTTTGCTAGGAAAGATCTGCCTCATTTTACACAGTTTTGTCCCATTTGTTTCTACACGACAGAGACATTCTAACCTCTGCTGTGTTAGGTCATCATAGGACCTGCTGTCAGTTATTGATTTGAATGAACTGGAATAACCATCACCAATAAATTTAGTGCAGTGCAAAACTCCACATTGTTCTTGAGAGTGCTGAAAGATCTTAACAACAGAGCCTTTATCCATTTCTGCAGTGATCCTTAATATGTTTTGTGACAGGTGTGTCCATTGTAATGGTACTTGAATTACGTAACCATTAGGACACCTCACCTCACCTCAACCTCTCAATACCAGCAATATTCTACTGTTTTTCTGTAAAATAGTTAACATATTTCTGAGACAACATTCATATTTGATTTAATTAATGTAGAGGTACTTTGATACATCAATATGTTTATATTGCAATGATATTATTCTTATATGTGTTCTTTCTTTTGTCACTATGATCAGTGGCGTACTAGTAACTCTGATTTTTGGGCGCGTAAGCGGTTATTAGAGGGTCAAGCTTTGGTCGTCATGTTAAAAGGACGCAAATTGCAAGTCAGAAATGTGAATTTTAACAGTGAGGAAGATATTTTCAAGTATGTTTTATATTGTAAAGTGATGTTTTGGAACAAGTTACGTGATATAGCAACAAAAGTAATAAAACAGAAGTGTAACTTAAATTCGGAGTGCTGATTACTTTTTTAAATCACCATTGTCCTAACTTGCAAAAGTTTAATCTTCAAGAATGATTTATGAAACACTTCTATAAAACTTTCGAATATTGCAGAATAACGCCTAGGCCTCTTTGCATCCAAGCTTGGAATCATCACTACCTAGATTTTCGACGATTGAGCCATGAGTTCACAACGAGACCAGTGTGGGAAACACGAAAAGATGAGTGCCTAGTCTATCCATTATTTCGAGAAATGACTTTATTAACTGTGCTCTTATGACACCTGCCACATAATATAACTTTGTTGTTGGCCAAAAATGCATTATTTAGCAGCATGAGCAACACCAAAATCTTAATTAATTTTTGACCTTTGTTGTGGTAGGGCTGTTAGACCATGCAATTGTTTCTTTCAATTATTGGTATCAAGTTTTGTGCATCTATGTCAGTGGTTTGACATGACTTACACATCAAGCACACTGCACATTCCCGGTATCAGTACTTGTGGTAGCTGCACAAGGAGTTTTAGATCGACGGCCCCTTTTCAGCCACGATCCATCAAATGCTGTGCAAATGTCATCGTTACCATCATTTTCTTTAGCTGGTTCCACTGTTCCAGATTTCAGTGATTCTTCCGCAATTACTTTTACTGTTTCCTATAAAGCATCTTTGTATCTTGAAATGTTAGAAGGGGTCACAACAGATTCCTAAGAGAACACAAAGTTTTTCAAGCACTAGGGCCTTTACTGATGCATCGTAGCCTGTAGAAATATGACATTCGTCTCAGAAAGGTTGATTTTACGTTTTTCAGATGTTCAAAATTCTTTCTTACTCTTGCAACTACAAGAGTCCAAACTAAGAGCCAAACCGTTTCCTTTGAAGACATTTTCAGAAATTATCATCTCTCCAGCACACAAATTACATCACACAGTATGATTAAACATTGTTTTTATAGTCCGATCCACGAACGGTGGCGGTTGACGCTGTTGTGACATGGAAAGGCGTTCCATTGCTAGCAATTCCAAGCGACAGATACAATACACATATGCACGTGCTTTACACTTGAAGAAAGTGAATATCTTGCAAATTATGAGGATGGTTTGAAAAGTTCTCGGAATCACCATGAGAGATCAGCGCTAGCGCAAAGAGTTGTTCCTGCGATGTTCATTGGACTGTTGCCCGTAAACACGTGCCACGCCAGTGCTCTTGGGACAGGGCTGTGGCGGTGGCGTGGCTCTGTTGTTGTTCCCGCATAATGATTTGCGAAGATGGAAAAAATAGAGATTCAAGCAGTGATTTGCAGAACACACTGGGGAACTCTGTTCCTTCATATTCAACTGTTGCCAAGTGGACAAATGAATTTAAATTTGGCCGGGAGAGCTTAGGTGATGATCCGCGCAGTGGTCGGCCGAGATGTGTCACTGCCCCAGAAATCATTGCACAATTCCACAAAATGGTCACAGAGGATCGCCGATTGAAAGTGCGTGAAATTGCTCACGCTTGCCAGATATCATCTGAAAGGGCATATCATGTTTTAACTGAAGAATTGGAAATGAAAAAATTATCTGCAAGATGGATGCCATGACTCTTGACGCTGGATCAAAAACGCACAAGAATGCACAAATGAGAACAATGTTTGGCCCATTTTAGGAGAAACGAGCAAGGTCTTTTGCGCCGGTTTGTGACCACAGAGGTACTGTTGTATCCCAGAGAAAAAACAATAGTCAAAGCAATGGAAACATGCTGATTCTCCGCCACCAAAAAAAGCAAAGACAATTTCTTCGGCAGGAAAGGTCATTGCATCAGTGTTCTTGGACGCGAAGAGGGTTCTGTTTGTACGTTATCTCCACACTGGGCAAACAATTACTGGAGAATACTACGCTAACCTCCTGGTGGACAAATTGCAGGAAGAGAAATGCGAAAAAAGCCAGGTTTAGCAAGGAAAAAAGTCATCTTCCATCAAGACCATGTGCGCCCGCACACGTGCCTTCACCATGGCAAAATTACACAAACTAAGGCATGAATTGTTGCCACACCCACATTATTCACCTGATATGACTCCGTCTCTTCCCAAAACTGAAAATTTTTCTTGGTGCGCGACGATTCACTTCAAAAGAAGAAATGATAGCCGGAATTGACAACTATTTTGCAGGCCTGGAGGAAACTCATTTTCGAGATGGGGTCAAGGCACTGGAACGTTGTTGGACCAAGTACATTAATCTACAAGAGACTACATTGAAAAATGAAAAAAATGTTTCAGTGATGTAAGTACTTTTTTCTGTTCCGTTCCGAAAACTTTTCAAACCACCACCACCATCAGCGGAGACACCTCGCAGCAAATGGAATGGAAATTTACTTAACAACTCTCTGCAATCATGTTTAACTCTCGCATTAACTACGGCATTCACAGCAGTGCGCTGAGAACACTTGTGAATACTCGTTGGCTGTCGGAGAATGCGTGACGCAGATGTGCAAAACAAGCCTAAACCCGACTGCCATCGTCGGTGACTCCAACCTATAGCACACTTAAACCTAATATTAACTGATTTCACTGGCTCTGGTTTCACTGTACCCGTCATTACTGCTCACAAGCTGCTTCTTGGAAGCATTTAGTGGTGAACTTCGTCGTGCAGTGTTCCTTGCCCTAATCTCTTTCTCTTACTTCTTCTCTTCTTAAATACTCCCTTTGGTGGAGTCATATGAAAGAGATAGAGACAGCTCAATGAGCAACCAGTCCAGATATTCATAACAAAAGGTGTAATGCACATTATGCCCGTGTTACACAACGTGCCTAAACCGTACACCTATGCATGAATGCCCCTAACGTGCATACCTGTAACTAGAGACTGGTTCACTTCCGACCTATTACACCATCCACGCGGGGTATATACCGAGCGCGAAAAGAAAATAGATGTCTTATAAAGTCGTTCGTTCTACCGCGCGCAACTCGAGGGCGACTGTATGATGTACTGAAGCATCGTACATTCAAATTATTTGTGAACTCAAAGTTCCTATTTATAAAGAAATTGTTTTCTACCATTATGTATTAAGTAATAGTTTTTCTCTAATGTAGGTTAGTACTGTTCTGAATTACAGACGCAACAGTTTTATATTACGACACTTGATTTCACAGGTATATGTATATCGAAATTTACATTTACACAGCATATTGCACATGGAGGGCCCACTTGTTTTTGGAGCTGTTGCCCTGGCAGTGACAGTAAATCTTAGGATTAGGACAGAACGGCGATGAAAACGAAAAGTCGAATGTTGTTAGGTTCGAACCTGGCTGACAAGAAGGGTGGAAGGCAGGGGAATATATTCACTGATAATGAAAGAGCTGAGGTCCGAAGATCCGCAAGAATTTCGGAACTTCGTTAGGATGGACATGGCCTGTTTGGAGAAGCTACTGTCTATGATAGAAGATGGAAGCAGAAAGTGTGACAGCCATGAATGAGGCTAAAGATTAGATTGGATTAGTTCTGTTGAGATAAAGTTTTGCCGGGGTTTGTAGTAAAAATGGCAGAATTTATGTTGCTCGAAAGGCAAAAACGATATACGTAGCCCGAAGTAGTAAAAATGGCTGAATTTATGATTCTCGAAAGGCAAAAACGATATACGTGGCCCGAAGTAATTCTAAAGAGAGTAACTGTACGAGTTTATACAGGTTTGACATCAAAATCGTTCTTCTTTCTTGTAATGGCTTGGTGGTAGCAGAATCAGCAGGACTAAAAGTAGTCCTCCCAGTGGCAGTTAAATGCGCTGAATTTTGGCGGGACGTGATATGATATGTATACTATGTTTGTCTTTATATTGTAATGTGACTCCACATTTTGGGTTTGTTTTACTTATACATATGTGTATTGTATTTGTATTTGTGTGTATATGTAATATGTGGGTTGGCTATGGCTTGGACACGATTAAATAAATAATCAAAATCGTCATTTGGCTGGCGAACTACCATCCCGAAAATCGTGAAAGAAGAGGAGACGATCTTCGCAACGACGCGAAAATTGTGTCGTTTAGGAGCGCCATGGTTTCAGAGTGGTGTAGAAGACGACGCCAGACAACTGTCACTGAAATACAGGTCCGGGAACACTTTCAATTATTTATTGCACTAAAACCAAACATTGTACAGCTATCATACCCATGTCATTTTGAAGAGAAACCCTGAAAGTGTTTTTTTTTATTATTATTTTTTTTTTCATGTATACCGCCACAGCGTAGTTTGAAAATTTGCCGGTAGTCAGCGCTAGTCGCAAACATGGAGAGTTCAGGTGCGGAGCGAGTTTTATAGTGTTGCCGGGCACAAGCAACCTGCGGTAACGAATTAGTCGTGCCAGTGGTAAATGGTCTTCCTTGTTGGTGGCTTCTTATGGTATTTGGTTAAACATCTGTTGAACATCTGTGGCGCACACTTTGTTTTTGTCGAACTCCAACGCACCTGAACTCGCCATGTTTGCGATTAGCACACACTATCGGCAAATTACCAAACTACGCTATGGCGGTATACATGAGGGGGAGAAAAAAAAAAAACCTTTCAGGGCTTGTCTTCAAAATGACATGTATGATATCTGTACAATGTTTGGTTCTTCTGCAATAAATATTGTGCAATAATTATTTGGCTGCCGAACTTCCTTCCCAACAATGCGAAAATGAAAACTTTTTCGTGTAGTTCAGGAGAGCCATGTTTTCTCTCAGCATAAATCTTATATTTTGGTATGGTGTAAATAAGTACGCCGATCAGAAAAATTAATAACTGGTTTATTATAAACGTAGCGATCTGTTAATCGCAACGATATTGCACGGGGACCGCATAAGTACTTGACGGATGAGCGTCATATTTAACGAAAAATATCACTGATTAGAATGCTGGCAGTGTTCTGTAGTGTATTCTCAAGATTTCGTTCGCATGTGCTCACCTAATTTCAATAACAAAAAAAGTTCCCCGTATGCCGAAAATTCGGCAACATCGTCAGAAAATGCAATTTAGAAAAGTGTCCATAATCGTGTTAATAATTTATTCCTGCACAAAAAAGTACCAGGTGTACCGGTATGAAATGAGTTTTTTTTTTATGAAACACTAATTCTGAATTGAAAAGTAAAAATATTTTATTCGAAGTACTAACCATTGCTTTCTATACATTTTGACCACCTTTCTGGCAATTTGTGGTCACCACGCCAATAGAAATGTTCGTCTTTTGAAGAAAACCAATCAGACACCCAATTTTCGACTTCTTCGTAGGAATCCAAGTGTTGCTCAGCCAATGCGTGTCCCGTTGATGAAAACAAATGGTAGTCGGAAGGGACCAAGTGTGGTGAATACGGCGGGTGGGGTAGCAGCTCCCAGCCGAGTGTTCTCATTGCATCCTGAACCAGTTTAGTTTTGTGTGCAGGTGCATTGTCGTGTAAAATAATTACTTTGCCATATCTTCTGGCCCATTCTGGTCTTTTTTCGATCAGTGCATAGTTCAAATTGATCATTTGTTGTCTGTAGCGATTAGTATTCACAGTTTCACCGGGTTTTAGAAGCTCATGATAACACCACACCTTTCTGATCCCATCAAACACAGATTCTTGCCGAATCGATCTGGTTTTGCAGTCGATGTTGACGGTTGTCCCGGATTAACCCATGATTTTTCCCGTTTAGGATTCTTAAAATAAATCCATTTTTCATCGCCAGTAACAATTCGATGCAAAATTGATTTTCTTTCATGTCTTTGAAGCAAAATTTGACAAATGGTTTTTCGGTTTTTCATCTGTCTTTCATTCAATTCATGTGGCACCCATTTTCCACACTTTTGGATCTTTCCCATAGCTTTCAAACGGTCAGAAATTGTTTGTTGTGCAACATTCAGCATTGCTGCCATTTGCTTCGGACTCAAAGTATCATCTTCATCCAATATTGCTTGCCATTCGGTGTCTTCAAACTTTTTTGGTGGTCTTCCACGTTCTTCATTTCTTACAACAAAATCATTATTTATGAACCGATGAAACCATCTTTTGCATGTTGCTTCTGATAGAGCATGATCACCATATGCTTCGACAAGCATTCGATGTGACTCTGCAGCAGTTTTTTTCAAATGAAAACAAAAAATTAATGCTTTCCGCAAATCATCACTTTCTGGTACAAAATTCGACGTTGTTGTTGTTGCGGTCGTCAGTCCTGAGACTGGTTTGATGCAGCTCTCCATGCTACTCTATCCTGTGCAATTCTTCATCTCCCAGTACCTACTGCAACCTACATCCTTCTGAATCTGCTTAGTGTATTCATCTCTTGGTCTCCCTCTACGATTTTTACCCTCCACGCTGCCCTCCAATTCCAAATTGGTGATCCCTTGATGCCTCAGAACATGTCCTACCAACCGATCCCTTCTTCTAGTCATGTTGTGCCACAAACTTCTCTTCTCCCCAATTCTGTTCAATACCTCCTCATTAGTTACGTGATCTACCCATCTACAGCATTCTTCTGTAGCACCACATTTCGAAAGCTTCTGTTCTCTTCTTGTCCAAACTATTTATCGTCCACGTTTCACTTCCATACATGGCTACACTCCATACAGATACTTTCAGAAACTACTTGCTGACACTTAAATCATTAGTCGATGTTAACAAATTTTTGTTCAGAAACGCTTTCCTTGCCATTGCCAGTCTACATTTTATATCCTCTCTACTTTGACCACCATCAGTTATTTTGCTCCCCAAATAGCAAAACTCATTTACTACTTTAAGCGTCTCATTCCCTAATCTAATTCCCTGTGCATCACCCGAATTAATTCGACAACATTCCATTGTCCTCGTTTAGCTTTTGTTGATGTTCATCTTATACCCTCCTTTCAAGACACTGTCCATTCCGTTGAACTGTTCTTCCAAGTCCTTTGCTGTCTGACAGAATTACAATGTCACCGGCGAACCTCAAAGTTTTTATTTCTTCTCCATGGAGTTTAATACCTACTCCGAACTTTTCTAACACGATGAAAATATATGATGTTGTTCGTTCCATGACTTGATGTACACTAAATATCTTTGACAGATGTCATACCAACCAAACCAAAAAAAAAATTAAGGCTCGTTCACAACAAATGTTCTCTATCGACACATTTGTGTTTTTAACGCTCATTTCATACCGGTACACCCGGTAAAATCGCCGCGCAGCCCGTCCGGAACACATTGAGGCCAAAACTTGTGCTCCGAATAGTTAGCCTGTTTGAGCGAGTTGAATAAGATTACGTGTGTGTCCTGTGCCGGCCTCCGCGGGCGACACACACAGTGGACCTCGAGAAGTTTCTCTGTTGGTCCATCACTGCCAGGGGACATTGGCTAGTAAGTACAGGGTAACACAAAAGAATTGGAACATTTCCACAATTCAATAAAACTAGAAGTGATGAAGGAAAGAAACTGTATTCATAGTGCCGGCCGGAGTGGCCGAGCGGTTCTAGGCGCTACAGTCTGGAACCGCACGAAGGTTTGAATCCTGCCTCGGGCATGGATGTGTGTGATGTCCTTAGGTTAGTTAGGGTTAAGTAGTTCTAACTTCTAGGGGACTGATGACCTCAGATGTTGAGTCCCATAGTGCTCAGAGCCATTTGAACTATTTGCATTCATAGTAATCGAAGCTTTACAACTTTACCATTTACGAAACATTGATGGCATTTATCTTTTTTTTTTTAAAATACGTCTTTTAGATGGCGTCCTCCTGTACAAATAACATTCGTGAAATCTGATGGTGAGATACCTCAATGACCGCTGCAATATCTCAGCTGGGATACTGTGAATTGCATCCCGAATTCTCTGTTTTAACTCGTCCTGTGTTCTTGGTCGAGTCGTCTAGACTTTGCCCTTGAGGTACTCCACAAGAAAGTCACAAACGGGTAAATCTGGCAATTTAGAGGGCCAGGGAATGTTACCGAATCGTGACGTCACACCGTTGCCAAACAATTCTCGCATATATGCCATTGATTGCCGTGCAGTGGTTGATGTCGCTCCGACCTGTTTAAACCAGGCTGCCTGAACGTTTGGAAAGGTGTTCGATGCGGGTGTAACGAAAGTTCGTAACATCCCCATGTAATGATCGTCATTGACAGTTATTGTGTTACCCTGTTCATTAGCGAATAAATACAGTCCGATAATCCCATGAGATGAAACACCACACCATACTGTCACTTTACTAGCATGTAAAGGGCGCTCATGAACGTCAGTAGGATTTGTGTTTTCCCAATAACGGTGGTTCTGTTTATTCACATAACCTGTGATGTCCGTCCCCGGTAGCTGAGTGGTCAGTGCGACAGAATGTCAACCCTAAGGGCCCGGGTTCGATTCCCGGCTGGGTCGGAGACTTTCTCCGTTCAGAGACTGGGTGTTGTGTTGTCCTATTCACCATCATTTCATCCCTGTCGATGCGCAAGTCGCCGAAGTGGCGTCAAATCGAAAGACTTGTACATGGCGAACGATCTACTCGATGGGAGGCCCTAGTCAGACGACATTTACATTTACCTGTGAGATGAAAATGTGCATCTGACATCTACAACTTGTTTAGAAATTCATCGTCATTGTTTATTTTTGTCATCATTTGCTGACAGGATCCTTATCGTAACCGCTAATCGTTGTCCTTCAATTGGTGCACCATCTGTAGTTTGTACGGATGAAATTTTATATTATCGAGATGAAGAATTCTGCAAACACCTTCCCAGGACATTTCAACCACTGCTGCTTGCTTACCAATTGAACGCTGTCAGCTCCGTAAGACAGACTCGCGTACAACATCAATGCTCGCTGGAGAAGGCACACTTCTTGGCCGTCCTGTTGGTTTCTTATTGAGGGCGGACGCAGTCTCTTCAGAGTTATTAATTCAACATTTTATGGCTTGTTTCGATGGAACGGCATCATGACGTCCTACATTATAAAAACATCTACATGACTACTCTGCAATTCACATTTAAGTGCTTGGCAGAGGGTTCATCGAACCACAATCATACTATCTCTCTACCATTCCACTCCCGAACAGCGCGCGGGAAGAACGAACACCTAAACCTTTCTGTTCGAGCTCTGATTTCTCCTATTTTATTTTGATGACCATTCCTACGTATGTAGGTTGGGCTCAACAAAATATTTTCGCATTAGGAAGAGAAAGTTGGTGACAGAAATTTCGTAAATAGATCTCGCCGCGACGAAAAACGTGTATGCTTTAATGACTTCCATCCCAACTCGCGTATCATATCTGCCACACTCTCCCCCCTATTACGTGATAATACAAAACGAGCTGCCCTTTTTTGCACCCTTTCGATGTCCTCCGTCAATCCCACCTGGTAAGGATCCCACACCGCGCAGCAATATTCTAACAGAAGACGAACGAGTGTAGTGTAAGCTCTCTCTTTAGTGGACTTGTTGCATCTTCCAAGTGTCCTGCCAACGAAACGCAACCTTTGGCTTGGCTCGCCTTCCTCACAATATTATCAATGTGGTCTTTCCAACTGAAGTTGTTCGTAATTTTAACACCCAGGTACTTAGTTGAATTGACAGCATCGAGAATTGTACTATTTATCGAGTAATCGAACTCCAACGGATTTCTTTTGGAACTCGTGTGGATCACCTCACACTTTGCGTTATTTAGCGTCAACTGCCACCTGCCACACCATACAGGAATATTTTCTAAATCGCTTTGCAAGTGATACTGGTCTTCGGATGACCTTACTAGACGGTAAATTACAGCATCATCTGCGAACAACCTAAGAGAACTGCTCAGATTGTCACCCAGGTCGTTTATATAGATCAGGAACAGCAGAGGTCCAGAACGCTTCCCTGGGGAACACCTAATATCACTTCAGTTTTACTCGACGATTTGCCGTCTATTACTACGAATTGCGACCTTCCTGACAGGAAATCACGAATCCAGTCGAAACTCCCTCTGCGCCGCCACAAAACTATCATCGTTTTATAAAACATTTTTATGGCCAACGCACTCTGTTGTCCGTTACACTGATCCATGATTACTGAAATGGCGGACTGTTTACTCGCTAACTGCCATGAACCCGCAGTGCTGCCACCTGCCCATGGCTGCCACTGCTCATTTCAAACATTCCCGTTAGTCTGTGTTAACCTGTACTTTTCAGTGTCAATAACCTTCGCCAACAGCCGCATGTTGCTGTCAAGTCTTCGTATGAAGCATTTCTATAACGATTGGAATTCGCGATATCCAGTGGTTTATAGCTCTATACGATAAGTTCGTTTATTTGGCTAAAAGCGTGTGGGGCCAGAAGATAGCAAAATGAATTGTTGAAACTGGTTGCTTTCAGAATAAAATAAAAATCTTAAAATAAACGGCTGTTGGTGAAGGTTGTTGACATTGAAAAGTTCTCAAGAAGTACTGGAGTCGTTAACTTTGTTGCCATGCACAAGATACGATAGCATGCCCTGCTTCTTTCCTCATTGCACACGTTCGTGGGCTAACGAAGAACACATAGGTAAGTTTTTTGCAAACGTCAACATTAAAAATGTTGCCGCACTAGTTGAAAGCTGACAAGGTAACAAGCAAGAAGCAGTACCAGTGAGCAAAACCGCAAGGTTTCGGTGTTCCAGCTTCATTTTTTACCGATACAAATATAGTAAAAGTGGAATTAAATGCATTACGAAAGCATCTTTTTAACATCACGACCTTCTCTTCTTGTTTAATTGAAATACACTGAAGAGCCAAAGAAACTGGTACACCTGCCTAATATCGTGTAGGGTCCATGAGCACGCAGAAGTGCCGCAACACGACGTGGCATGGACTCGACTAATGTCTGAAGTAGTGCTGGAGGGAATTGACACAATGAATGCGGCACGGCTGTCAATAAATCCGCAAGAGTACGAGGGAGTGGAGATCTCTTCTGAACAGCACGTTGCAAGGCATCCAAGATAGGCTCAATAATGTTGATGTCTGGGGAGTTTGGTGGTCAGCGGAAGTGTTTAAACTCAGAAGTGTGTCTCATTGTCCTGCTGAAATTGTCCAAGTCCGTCGGAATGCACAATGGACATGAATGGGTGAAAGTGATCGGAAAGGATGCTTACGTACGTGTCACTTGTCAGAGTCGTATCTAGACTTATCAGGGGTCTCATATCACTCCAGTTGCACACGACCCACAGCTAGAACAGTCCCCTGCTGACATGCAGGGTCGATGGGTTCATCAGGTTGTCACCACACCCGTACACGTCCATCCGCTCGATACAATTTGAAACGAGAGTCGTCCGATCAGGCAACATATTTCCAGTCAACAACAGTCCAATGTCAGTGTTGACAGGCCCAGGCGATGCGTAAGGGTTTTGTGTCGTGCAGTCATCAAGGGTACACGGGTGGGCCTTCGGCTCCAAAAACCCATATCAGTGATGTTTCGTTGAATGAGTCACACGCTGACACTTGTAGGCGCAGCATTTGAAATCTGCAGCAATTTGCGAAAGGGTTGCACTTTCGTCACGCTGAACGATTCTCTTCAGTCGTCGTTGGTTCCGTTCTGGCAGGATCATTATGCGGCCGCAGAGATGTCGCAGATTTGATGTTTTATGTCGCAGATTTGGTGTTTTATGTCGCAGATTTGATGTTTTATGTCGCAGATTTGATGTTTTATGTCGCAGATTTGATGTTTTATGTCGCAGATTTGATGTTTTATGTCGCAGATTTGATGTTTTATGTCGCAGATTTGATGTTTTATGTCGCAGATTTGATGTTTTATGTCGCAGATTTGATGTTTTATGTCGCAGATTTGATGTTTTATGTCGCAGATTTGATGTTTTATGTCGCAGATTTGATGTTTTATGTCGCAGATTTGATGTTTTATGTCGCAGATTTGATGTTTTATGTCGCAGATTTGATGTTTTATGTCGCAGATTTGATGTTTGATGTCGCAGATTTGATGTTTTATGTCGCAGATTTGATGTTTTATGTCGCAGATTTGATGTTTTATGTCGCAGATTTGATGTTTTATGTCGCAGATTTGATGTTTTATGTCGCAGATTTGATGTTTTATGTCGCAGATTTGATGTTTTATGTCGCAGATTTGATGTTTCACGTCGCAGATTTGATGTTTTATCGGATTGCTGATATTCACGGTATAATCATGAAGTGGTCGTTCGGGAAAATCCCCACTTCATCGCTCTCTCGGACTTGCTGTGCCCCATCGCTCGTGCGCCTACTGTAACACCACGTTGAAACCACTTAAGTCTTGATGACCTACCATTGTAGCAGCAGTAACCGATCTAACGACTGTACCAGACACTTGTTTTCTTATATAGGCGTTGCCGACCGCAGCGCCGTATTCTGCCTGTTCACATAGCTCTGTATTTGAATACGCATGCCGATTCCAGTTTCTTTGGCGCTTCAGTGTATATCAACAAAACAAGTTAGTTATTGAGGTCAAATGTGTTGTACTACTAGAGCAAAAATTCAAGAACAGGGAAAGGTTCGAAATTACACATCTGATACCGTAAGCACTGTAATTTTTGGTATTTGAAACAGCTGTTTTGCACACACAGCAGAAATAACAGAAGCAATCGTAAAGAGTGGTCTGCTAATGTGTTGGGCTATTTAAGGGGACATTGTATGTCCTAAGCCGCCAATGTTAAATTATGAAATTTTGTGACCCATTATCTTGGAAACTTTTTAAGACACCAACTTACAATTTTCCATGATTATTAAATGCACCTTTCCAGATACACTGAACTAGAATTATTACTTTTTTCAATCTCTCAATTTTTTACAGAATTTTGTAAATAAATGAACATAAAAACAAAACAACTCAGGATATTTTAATTATTCCAGTTCCGTATGTGTTCAATCTCAGACTTAGCATGGTGTGAAAATTTCATGTCTCTACCATCAGTACTTTTTTAGAAAACGGGTCATTTATTGCAAAAAATGTAGTTCAGAGATATTGAGGTTTTAAACTTTTTTATTACAAATGCTTATACAAGATGTATATTTCTGCATCTTGTATGCACTAGAGTTGCCCTGGCCCATAGTCTGTGTCTACTTCAGTGTCACAATAGCCCACTGCTTGCCTCCTCCTTTACTTTCTTGCTTCTTTTGTCATTTGCTGAGCAACTGACTCTGCTTCACGCACACGAAGCTCATCCAGTTCCCGCCGTCCTTTAGCTGTGTTCTGTCCAAATCTTACCCCAAACTTCTTCAGAACCTTAAGTCTTTCATAGTTACCACCATTAAAAGTTATTACAGCATCAGACACTGCTAACTTTAGAATTATAAGGCCAACAAATACACTTTTAGGATCACGGCACCACACAACATTATTGAAGGACTCATTCACATTCTAGGTCTTCCCAAGTAAACACTTCTTTAGTAGCTCAGTTGGTCGTAGGTTGTGTTTCAAAAATGAACAGCATAGAAGTGACAGCACTTTCTGCAGGACCTGACCATCATTTTGCAGGACAATACTCAAGAACGTACAGTTACTGATTTGTTTGACTGATGGGGCTGCTAAGTGTTATACCACCTACTGTACTCCCCTGACTTAAGCCCTCGTGAGTTCAACTCTATTTCTAAACTGAAGGAAACGCTTCACGGCATTCGTTTCGGAACTGCTACAAATTCGTCGGGCAATAGACATCGCCGCTCGAACTGTCAACACAACTGGCACTGCTAAGAGTATCCTACTACGACTTCCACATCGCTGGCAACGGGTTATACAAAATGCTGGTGACTACTTTGAAGGTCGGTGAAACTTTGAAACACGTATCTATTTTGTACGAGCTGTAAATAACTAGTCGGCACTGTTAAAGTTCCAAGCCTCGTATTTATTCGCAACCGATACAAAAGAGTTACATGTTTGCACCTGTTACTGTCCTTCGAAGTAGTCACCAGCGTTGTGTAGAACCTGTTGCCAGCGACATGGAAGGCGTAGTATACCGTTAGCAGAGCCTGTTCTGTTGATGGTGCGAATGGAATGGTCTACTGCTTGGTGAATCCCTGGAACAGTTCTGAAGCGAATGCCACGAAATGGTTCCTTCATCTTTAAAAAAAATGGTTAAAATGGCTCTGAGCACTATGAGACTTAACTTCTGAGGTCATCAGTCCCCTAGAACTTAGAACTACTTAAACCTAACCAACCTAAGGACATGACACACATCCATGCCCGAGGCGGGATTCGAACCTGCGACCGTAGCGGTCGCGCGGTTCCAGACTGTAGCGCCTAGAACCGCTCGGCCACCACGGCCGGCCCTTTATCTTCGGAATCAAATCAAAGTCACCATGACTTAAGTCCGGTCCGGGGAGTATGGTGGATGGTACAGTACTTCCCAGTCCCATCGACCGAACAGAGCAGCCACAGCTTGCGCTGTATGCGCTCGCGCACTGTCGTGCAAAATGGTGGGCGAGTTGCGCAGAAACTGTCGCCGCTTTTTTCGCGGAACTGGTCGCAGGTGATGCTCCAAAAAATGAACAGTAATACCGTGCATTGACGGTCTGTCGTGGGGGAACGTCATGTGTTACGGTAACATCACAGTCGTACACGAGAATCACCGTAACTTTTGACCGCTCCATTCGCACCTTCAACAGAACAGGTTCTGCTAATGGTATACTACGCCTTCCATATCGCTGGCGACTGGTACTCCACAACGGTGGCGACTACTTTGAAGGACAGTAACATGTGCAAACATGTAACTATTTTGTATCGGTTGCGAATAAATAGTTGCCACTATTTAAGTTCCAACCCTCGTAGTAATGTTACCTTTTAAAGATTTCATTGTTTAGTGACTGTGGCTCGACGACTGTTTATAGTGTCACATAAACATTTTACATTTTATTCAGTCACAGCCCTTGATGACAGTTACGTCGAAATACAAAACCTCATTTGTTGAAGAAAATGCGAATAAATGCAAGAACTACAAAAACTGCTAGTTGTCACAGGATGCACAGAAAATAACAAAATTCGGGACGTCCTGCAAGTAATGGAATGACTGCGCACGGCAGTAGATAGAGAACCGACCCTTAAGAATAAGAAACACGAAAGTTAAGCTTCCTGCCCTTGAATAATTGTAATTAAAATGCAATAAACTCGTAATTTTCTTTTTACGAGGGTAATCCCAAAAGTAAGGTCTCCTATTTTTTTATAAGTACATACACCTGTTTATTTCTACAATCGTTTACATCAGTTTACAGCTTGAACATTTAGCTATTTTTCGACATAGTCACCATTTCTGTCGATGCATTTTTGTAGACGCTGTGGCAGTTTTTGTATGGCCACGTCATACCAGCTCGCCGCCATGCTGTTCAGAAACTTACGAACCTCTCCTTTCACCTCGTCGTCGGAGCTGAATCGCTTTCCGGCCAAATGTTCTTTCAACCTAGGGAACAGGTGATCAGTCACTGGGCGCCAAGTCAGGACTACAGGGTGGGTGGGTGGGTGGGTGATTAGGTTCCACTGGAACTGTTGCAGGAGAGCAACGGTTTGCCGAGCGATGTGTGGGCGAGCGTTGTCACGGAGAATGTGTGCGCCTTTGCTCACCATTCCTCTTCTCCGGTTCTGAATTGCCCGTTCGAGTCTCACAGTACCTGTCAGCGTTAATTTTGGTCCCAGCGATTCAGCTCCGACGACGAGGTGGAAGAAGAGGTTCATAACTTTGTGAACAGCATGGCGGCGAGCTGGTATCACATGGGCATACAAAAACTGCCACAGCGTCTACAAAAATGCACCGACTGAAATGGTGACTATGTCGGAAAATAGCTAAATGTTCTAGCTGTAAACTCATGTAAACCATTGTAGAAATAAACAGGTCTATGTACTTTGCAGTGTTGCGTGGCTTTATGCTTAATTACAGACTTACTGTTTCATCAGTTGATTTGTTTTCACCACGTAATGCCCGCTGTTTACGTCCTCCTTCGTTGCTGAGCGATGTATTACTTTTCGTTCTGACGCCGCAACTCTTCCTTTCCTATATCTTTACTACTTTCTATCTGTATAAATGACGAAGTATTGGTTTTGCCATTTAACACCTTTTTAATAACTGTGGAAGTATTACAGGCATCGGGTCCCACCTGATGTGTCGCCCGCCTATACGTTTTACACGAACCTCTCAAGACTCGATCGATCTGTTTACAAAGAGAAAGCAGAATGTCTCTTCCTCTGACGTCGTCAGACGACGACCTAGCGTTCGTTTCGTTCCTCGCCCACTTGCCGAATTTTTGTGGTGATCGTTGGGCGACGTCTTCCACGTTATCTGCAACGTAAATGAACTTTCTTCCCACAGTATTTCTGAAAACCAAAAAACAAACTTAAAGAACATAATAATAATAACTGTTCTTACAATTTTTCGTATAAGGTGTGGGACAGGCCTAAGCCTTGTGACACCACAAGTTACAGGGTGTTTCAAAAATGACCGGTATATTTGAAACGGCAATAAATACTAAACGAGCAGCGATAGAAATACACCGTTTGTTGCAATATGCTTGGGACAACAGTACATTTTCAGGTGGACAAACTTTCGAAATTGCGGTAGTTACAATTTTCAACAACAGATGGCGCTGCAAGTGATGTGAAAGATATAGAAGACAACGCAGTCTGTGGGTGCGCCATTCTGTACGTCGTCTTTCTGCTGTAAGCGTGTGCTGTTCACAACGTGCAAGTGTGCTGTGGACAACATGGTTTATTCCTTAGAACAGAGGATTTTTCTGGTGTTGGAATTCCACCACCTAGAACACAGTGTTGTTGCAACGAGACGAAGTTTTCAACGGAGGTTTAATGTAACCAAAGGACCGAAAAGTGATACAATAAAGGATCTGTTTGAAAAATTTCAACAGACTGGGAACGTGACGGACAAACGTGCCGGAAAGGTAGGGCGACCGCGTACGGCAACCGCAGAGGGCAACGCGCAGCTAGTGCAGCAGGTGATCCGACAGCGGCCTCGGGTTTCCGTTCGCCGTGTTGCAGCTGCGGTCCAAATGACGCCGACGTCCACGTATCGTCTCGTGCGCCAGAGTTTACACCTCTATCCGTACAAAATTCAAACGCGGCAACCCATCAGCGCCGCTACCGTTGCTGCACGAGAGACATTCGCTAACGATATAGTGCACAGGATTGATGACGGCGATATGCATGTGGGCACCATTTGGTTTACTGATGAAGCTTATTTTTACCTGGACGGCTTCGTCAATAAACAGAACTGGCGCATATGGGGAACCGAAAAGCCCCACGTTGCAGTCCCATCGTCCCTGCATCCTCAAAAAGTACTGGTCTGGGCCGCCATTTCTTCCAAAGGAATCATTGGCCCATTTTTCAGATCCGAAACGATTACTGCATCACGCTATCTGGACATTCTTCGTGAATTTGTGGCGGTACAAACTGCCTTAGACGACACTGCGAACACCTCGCGGTTTATGCAAGAGGGTGCCCGGCCACATCGCACGGCCGACGTCTTTAATTTCCTGAATGAATATTTCGATGATCGTGTGATTGCTTTGGGCTATCCGAAACATACAGGAGGCGGCGTGGATTGGCCTCCCTATTCGCCAGACATGAACCCCTGTGACTTCTTTCTGTGGGGACACTTGAAAGACCAGGTGTACCGCCAGAATCCAGAAACAATTGAACAGCTGAAGCAGTACATCTCATCTGCACGTGAAGCCATTCCGCCAGACACGTTGTCAAAGGTTTCGGGTAATTTCATTCAGACACTACGCCATATTATTGCTACGCATGGTGGATATGTGGAAAATATCGTACTATAGAGTTTCCCAGACCGCAGCGCCATGTGTTGTTGACAATTGTAACTACTGTAATTTCGAAAGTTTGTCTGCCTGAAGATGCACTGTTGCCCCAAGCATATTGCAACAAACGGTGTATTTCTATCGCTGCTCGTTTAGTTTTTATTGCCGTTTCAAATATACCGGTCATTTTTGAAACACCCTGTATAATAAAATAGGAGACCTTATTTTTGGGATTATCCTTGTACTAAACTGGAATGGCTAAATTTTGCATTCAGTCAGTCTCGGACATTCTGTCAAAGTAGGGACGTTTCAAGTGTGGTGCAGTGATTTCGTCTCCGTTGACCAATTCATTTAATTTATTTGATAGTGTGTCGCTTGCGTCAGGCTGAGGCGCGGTTGCGCAGCTGCCGACTTGCGGACCGGACAGAGCCAATGATTGGCTTCAATTTGCGTGAGAGAGTCCTCTGTAGTCCGCCCGGGGTGCGTCGCCTGCTGTGCCACCACGGGTTCCAGCAGCTTCGGCCATTTCCTGCAGTGCCAGCGACGTAGTGTTACTGCCCATCATCTGCAGTAGTAGAATGTTACACGGAAGCCCCCCTCCCCCTCTTCTTATATTCAATCTTACTATCAGTACGTGAATATAACGACCGCCTGAAATCGAGTAGTGTCGTATTGTCGATGCTAGAAATACTGACTCACGGTATTGACGACGACAAAGTACACAGTGAGGTGACAATTCATGTTGTTGTTGTTGTTGTTGTTGTTTTTGTCTTCAGTCCTGAGACTGGTTTGATGCAGCTCTCCATGCTACTCCATCCTGTGCAAGCTTCTTCATCTCCCAGTACCTACTGCAGCATACATCCTTCTGAATCTGCTTAGTGTATTCATCTCTTGGTCTCCCTCTACGATTTTTACCCTCCACGCTGCCCTCCAATAATAAATTGGTGATCCCTTGATGCCTCAGGACATGTCCTACCAACCGATCCCTTCTTCTTGTCAAGTTGTGCCACAAATTTATCTTCTCCCCAATTCTGTTCAGTACCTCCTCATTAGTTATGTGCTCTACCCATCTAATCTTCAGCATTCTTCTGTAGCACCACATTTCAAAAGCTTCTATTCTCTTCTTGTCCAAATTATTTATCGTCCATGTTTCACTTCCATACATGGCTACACTCCGTACAAATACTTTCAGAAACGACTTCCTGACACTTCAATCTATACTCGATGTTAACAAATTCCTCTTCTTCAGAAACGCTTTCCTTGCCATTGCCAGTCTACATTTTATATCCTGTCTACTTCGACCATCATCAGTTATTTTACTCCCTAAATAGCAAAACTCCTTTACTACTTTAAGTGTCTCATTTCCTAATCTAATTCCCTCAGCATCACCCGACTTAATTTGACTACATTCCATTATCCTCGTTTTGCTTTTGTTGATGTTCATCTTATATCCTCCTTTCAAGACACTGTCCATTCCGTTCAGATGCTCTTCCAAGTCCTTTGCTCTCTCTGACAGAATTACAATGTCATCGGCGAACCTCAAAGTTTTTATTTCTTCTCCATGGATTTTAATACCTACTCCGAATTTTTCTTTTGTTTACTTTACTGCTTGCTCAATATACAGATTGAATAACATCGGGGAGAGGCTACAACCCTGTCTCACTCCCTTCCCAACCGCTGCTTCCCTGTCATGCCCCTCGACTCTTATAACTGTCATCTGGTTTCTGTACAAATTGTAAATAACCTTTCGCTCCCTGTATTTTACCCCTGCGACCTTCAGAATTTGAAAGAGAGTATTCTAGTCAACATTGTCAAAAGCTTTCTCTATGTCTACAAATGCTAGAAACGTAGGTTTATCTTTCCTTAATCTTTCTTCTAAGATAAGTCGTAAGGTTAGTATTGCCTCACGTGTTCCCATTTCTACGGAATCCAAACTGATCTTCACCGAGGTCGGCTTCTACCAGTTTTTCCATTCGTCTGTAACGAATTCGCGTTAGTATTTTGCAGCTGTGACAGGACAGCGATATGTACGCATGTAGATGGCGGCAGTATGGCGTGCACGTGGTGTAAAAGGGCAGAGCGTTGGCCCAGCTGCCATTTGTGGTCAGGTGATTCACGTGGAAAGGTTTATGGCCGCACGTCCGGGATTAACAGATGTTAAACGCGGAATGCTAGTTGGAGCCCCCACACGTGGCACATTCCATTTCGCAAATCGTTAGGAAGTTCAATATACTGAGCTACACACTGTTAACAGTGTGCCGAGAACACCAAATTCAGGCATAAGCTCTCACCACGGACAATGCAGTGGCCGACGGTCTTCACTTACGGGGAGTTGGATCGTAAATTTTTTTTTCAAATTTTCGGATTTTTATCTCATTATAAACTTTGCAATTTTCCGAATAAAATTATTATATGTATATGCTCTACTGGCCATTAAAATTGCTACACCACGAAGATGATGCGCTGCAGACGCGAGATTTAACCGACAGGAAGAAGATGCTGTGATATGCAAGTGATTAGCTCTTCAGAGCATTCACACAAGGTTGGCGCCGGTGGCGACGCCTACAACGTGCTGACATCGGGAAAGTTTCCAAGCGATTTCCCATACACAAACAGCAATTGACCGGCGTTGCCTGGTGAAACGTTGTTGTGATGCCTCGTGCAAGGAGGAGAAATGCGTACCATCACGTTTCCGACTTTGATAAAGGTCGGATTGTAGCCTATCGCGATTGCGGTTTATCTTATTGCGACATTGCTGCTCGCGTTGGTCGAGTTCCAATGACTGTTAGCAGAACATGGAATCGGTGGGTTCAGGAGGGTAATACGCAACGCCGTGCTGGATCCCAACGGCCTCGTATCGCTAGCAGTCGAGATGACAGGTATCTTATGCGCACGGCGACGTTTGCAGCAGCACGGACTATCAGCTCGGAGACCGTGGCTGCGGTTACCCTTGACGGTGCATCACAGACAGGAGCGCCTGCGATGGTGTACTCGACGACGAACCCGGGTGCACGAATGGCAAAACGTCATTTTTTCGGATGAATCCAGGTTCTATTTACAGCATTACGATGGTCGCCTCCGTGTTTGGCGACATCGCGGTGAACGCACATTGGAAGCGTGTATTCGTAATCACCATACTGGCGTATCACCTGGCGTGATTGTATGGGGTGCCATTGGTTACACGTCTCGGTCACCTCTTGTTCGCATTGACAGCACTTTGAACAGTGGACATTACATTTCAGATCTCTTACCACACGTGGCTCTACCCTTCATTCGATCCCTGCGAAACCCTACATTTCAGCAGGATAATGCACGACCGCATGTTGCAGGTCCTGTACGGGCCCTTCTGGATACAGAAAATGTTCGACTGCTGCCCTGGCCAGCACATTCTCCAGATCTCTCACAAATTGAAAACGTCTGGTCAATGGTGGCCGAGCAACTGGCTCGTCACAATACGCCAGTCACTACTCATGGGCAGCTGTACCTGTACACACCATCCAAGCTCTGTTTGACTCAATTCCCAGGCGTATCAAGCCCGTTATGACGGCCAGAGGTGGTTCTTCTGGGTCCTGATTTCTCAGGATCTAACCACCCAAATTGCGTGAAAATGTAATCACATGTCACTTCTAGTATAATGTATTTGTCCAATGAATACCCGTTTATCATCTGCATTTGTTCTTGGTGTAGCAATTTTAATGGCCAGTAGTGTATATGAGCACTTATAAACACACTCTGGAGGTATTTTATTTTTTAAAAACAGAGGGGTCCAAACAAATGTATCGACTGTTTAAAAGTCCATAACTTGCAAACTAATTGACGGAGTTGTCTCATTTTTTGGTGAAAGTGTAGCTTAAAGTCCAACTTAAAGATATCACTGTAGATGTTCGAAATGGTCACCATTAACATCCATACACAAACGATGCCGCCGAACTGCAGCACGAACTACTGACTGCAACGTGTTCAGTTGGATATTTGCACATTAATGTACGATGGATTCTCGAAGTTCATCCAATGCGCGTGGCTTTCGTCGATAAGCGACGTCCTTTAGTGTTCCCCACAGGTAAAAGTCCAGAGGAATTTCGTCTGGGGAACGTGGTGGATACTCGACAGCACATCTACGGCCTATCCATCTTCCTGGTACATTTTCGTCGAAATACGCCCTAACACGATTTTGGTAGTGGGCTGGGACACCATCTTGTTGAAAGTAAACTCTTCCGTCTCCATACAAGTCTCGGATGGCAGGTAAAATGGATGTCTGAAGCTTCTGAAGGTACACCTCACCGGCAACTGCGCCGTCAAAGAAGAATGGCCCAATCGAGCCCCGGTAAGACAACCCACACCACACATTTACTCCTGGAAAATTCACGGCTTTGTCTACACGGACGTTCGGATTTTCGGCGGCCCAGTAGATGCAATTGTGGCGATTTACTGTACCATTGAGTTTGAACTGTGTCCCATCAGACCACACAATCGTCTCTGCAAACTCTTCATCGTTGCGCACCCTGTTAGTAAACCACTCGCAGTACTCCATTCTACGATCTGGGTCGTCCTCGTTCATTGCGTGTAGCAATCGTGGGATGTAGCACTTCTACTTTGCTGTCTTCAAAATTCGCCGGACACTTGAGCGACTCACTCCAGTCTCACGGGCACACTGTCTCACAGACTTCTGTGGTGAGCGAGTGAATTGTTGTAACACACGACGGGAGTTATCTGGACTTGCTACTGTTACAGGCCGTCCAGATCGTTGTTTGTGTACATCTTTAACACAGCCTTCGGCTTCAAATTTGTCTCGAATGCGACGAATCGTTAAACGTGTCGGTGGCTCTGTTTGATACTCATTTCGCCATTGGCGTTGAACATCGTTAATGTTTGCATACTTAAAATACCACTTCGAAACTGACTTCATTTCATCGAATGTAAGCCTTGCGCCAGCCATGTTTACTCGAGTTACTAGGTGCAGCTAAGAACAAAACACTATCTGGCGACTGTCATCTGACAAAACAAAACAACGCAATACAATGCTTGTGTGGTGATTGCCTAACTACAAACTGTTACACTACCAAAGATGAGACAACTCCGTCTATTAGTTCGACAGTTGTGGACTTTTAAACAGTGGATACTATTTTTGGACCCCTCTGTATAATCTACACCGATTGAAGAGGTTAAAATTTTTATGTGCATTATTTCAAGATCTAATAAAATCGGTAATTTTTTATGTTGAAGCGACTGCTACGGTCGCAGGTTCGAATACTGCCTCGGGCATGGATATGTGTGATGTCCTTAGGTTACTTAGAACTAATTAAACCTAAGTAAACCTAAGTTATAGGGGATTGATGACCTCAGAAGTTAAGTCCCATAGTGCTTAGAGCCATTTTGAACCATTTGATGTTTAGAAGTGACTATGAGACTAGTGGCACCCAGTCACCTTGTAGTGGTTAATAACAAGAGAGAATAAAAGAAAAAGAAAAAAGGTTGAAAATGTGGGAAGAAATGGTGAATAAAAAGGGGGTTTTAAAATCGTAAATGACCGTGAAAAAAGGAAAGAATGAAATGCAAATCGGACTTCGTATTACAGAAAAGCTATAGTTGGGGTGGTCCTTGTGGCGTTTTTGAGCAAAAGTTAAACCAATTTCCACTACAAAACTTACTGAAAAGAAACAGAGGATAACAGAATGTAACTGACAGGGGGAAGTGGCGTAGATGAGAGATCATCCTTTACCAGGTTAACTTGTCTTCTTTCGGGCGGCGTCCAGGTCTTCAAAAATCTCCTTAATTTCTGCGTGAAAAGTCTGCTCCGAAATCTTGCAATAGTCCAGGAATCACTAATTTATACCAATTAAAATCATCTTGATACTGTATGCAATTTAATTTACTTTGCTATTTCCATCCTCCGAATTTCTTAACAACTTCCACAACATGTCTACACAATAAAATCAGACCAAGACTAGCTAATAAGTTTTTTTAACGTCTTCATCGGATCACGTCTGCCTTAAGCTCTGTCTATCAAGAGACAATTAAGAAACGAATAGAAAACAAAAAAAAGTTACAATTTTAGTAGTTTCTCTGCCGTCGAGCGCTCATACCGCTGCGACGGGATATTTTTTATCTGAGGGAACGAGTGTAGCGCGGCGAAATTCAGAGTCCCGCTACAACCTGACCACGTTCGAAGTCCACGAGTTCAGCGGAGCGCTCCATTCTGCTGTCTCAGGGTGTCTAATGACGACTGAGGTCGCTGATATGTAGTACCTGGCAGTAGATGCAGCACGATGCACCTAATATGAAAAACGTATGTTTTTCGTGGGAGTTCGTATTCTTCTGATCTTATAATGTGTATTCCTCGCACGATTTGTCCCACAAACATCTGCAGTCTACAAATTTTCACGGAAACTCTGTCCTTAGTGTTTCGTCTCTCTCTAACTCTGTTCTGTAGATGAGAGCAGTGTTTAATCTCGCTCTCAGTGACAAAAGACGAAATTTTGTCGCGCAGTCAGTGTTGCCAATTTAGCGACTTTGTCGCTACAAATGGCGACTTTTGCCTTCGTCTTAGCGACCAAAAAAAATTTTTAGCGACAAAAATTATTTAGCGACTTATTTGGCGACGTTTGGAATACTGAGGACTTTTGAAGTACGAATCAAAACTATTTTGGGCCAGTATTTTCATTAACAAAACTAAGATTTTAACTATAGAATGGGTACTACACTGACTTTGTTCTACATTTACTAAGTTAAATTAAGTTCTTAGCAGATCATGTAGCATTGTTCAGCATTTAGTACATTTGTGACGACTCAAATCATCTTTACATGTTTTACGTTAAACATGCTTGAAAAGACGTACATATAGCAATAAAAGCTTTTGAAGGAGAAGACAATGACACCACTAAATTACTAGATACACTTCTATTTCTCATGTAGTCACTCGGACAAAATATAGTTTTTCCAACTGTTGATTTGTTGACAACACCAGTTCCAAGCGAATGTATGTTCGCAAATCCGAACCTTGGTTTGACGTTTGAACAGAAATTATCCGAGTCAAGTTTGTCTGAAGAAAATAAAGTTTATTTGAAGAAGAGATGCATTCAGTTTAGTCTGAAACTCATAAAAGAAATTCAACAAAGACTGCCAAGTAACGTTACGATCCTGAAAAAAAGTCAATGCTGGATGTTGAAGAAACACTACAAGTGAATAAAAATAATGCTGTAGCGGATGTAGCCAAAGAATTGGGTTTTAGTGGCGATTTCATAGACGGTATGCTGCAAGAATGGGATAATATCAACTTCATTGGGTGGAATAACACAACTAATACTGTTCGATTTTGGAGTGAGGTTTTGCAGTATAAAAATGCCGCAGGAAAGAATCCTTTTTCTTTGATTTCACAGCTAGCAATGACTGTTCTATGCCTACCGCATTCAAATGCAGAAGTGGAAAGACTATTCAGTTCCATGAACATTATAAAAACTAAACAACGTAACAGATTATCGTTAAAGTCAATTAATGCTTTGATCATATTGAGAGACCAGCTGAAGAAACAAAATAAAGATTGTGCATCTTTTGACATACCGTCAGTCGTATTGGAGCTTATTGGAACAAAGAAAAGTTACTCTTTTGCGACAAAACCAGTCGAACTGCAACATCACCTTTTGAGCGACGTTCAACACTCTACATCAACTGCAGTTCTGTTAGAGCATGAAGCAGAAGAGTTATTTGATCTTCTGAGTGACAACGATGAATAGCTCACATACTGGCATGTGTATATTTTGTAACCTAATTTGAGTTCTTGCTTTCATTTGTTACAAATATAGTTGTATATTTCTAGTATATTTGACTACTGTGATTGAAACAACAATTTATGTGTTGCGTCAATTATGATAACATGTTTAATTAAACGTTAGCGTATTTTATACGTATGTTGTTGCAAGCGATGCGTCATTTAATTAAGACAACTCCCGCTCTCTCCCCCCCCCCCCCTCCCGTTGGCTTACTGCGCCATTCACAGCACGAAATTTTCAGTACACCCATAGTAAAATCAGTTTAAGCGACTTTCTAGCGACTTTTGATATTGAATCTAGCGACTCGGGTTTTTTCGAGTTGGCAACACTGCGCGCAGTTGGTACGACAGAACTACAGGGCTATTACAAATGATTGAAGCGATTTCATAAATTCACTATAGCTCCATTCATTTACATATGGTCACGACACACTACAGATACGTAGAAAAACTCGTAAAGTTTTGTTCGGCTGAAGCCGCACTTCAGGTTTCTGCCGTCAGAGCGCTCGAGAGCGCAGTGAGACAAAATGGCGACAGGAGCCGAGAAAGCGTATGTCGTGCTTGAAATGCACTCACATCAGTCAGTCATAACAGTGCAACGACACTTCAGGACGAAGTTCAACAAAGATCCACGAACTGCTAACTCCATTCGGCGATGGTATGCGCAGTTTAAAGCTTCTGGATGCCTCTGTAAGGGGAAATCAACGGGTCGGCCTGCAGTGAGCGAAGAAACGGTTGAACGCGTGCGGGCAAGTTTCACGCGTAGCCCTCGGAAAATTGGCTCGTGCCACAACTGGAGACCGACAGCGCCGACTTCATCTTTCAACAGGATGGTGCTCCACCGCACTTCCATCATGGTGTTCGGCATTTCTTAAACAGGAGATTGGAAAACCGATGAATCGGTCATGGTGGAGATCACGATCAGCAATTCGTGTCATGGCCTCCACGCTCTCCCGACGTAACCCCATGCGATTTCTTTCTGTGGGGTTATGTGAAAGATTCAGTGTTTAAACCTCCTCTACCAAGAAACGTGCCAGAACTGCGAGCTCGCATCAACGATGCTTTCGAACTCATTGATGGGGACATGCTGCGCCGAGTGTGGGAGGAACTTGATTATCGGCTTGATGTCTGCCGAATCACTAAAGGGGCACATATCGAACATTTGTGAATGCCTAAAAAAACTTTTTGAGTTTTTGTATGTGTGTGCAAAACATTTTGAAAATATCTCAAATAATAAAGTTATTGTAGAGCTGTGAAATCGCTTCAATCATTTGTAATAACCCTGTACATACGGCACAATAACCGCCTGACATTCCGACAAGGAAAGTTTGTCGGTAGCTCAGCCTATGCGTTCATAGTAGCTCCGACAATGGTCTTCAGACACTATCGCCATACGTCGCCCGATACGATCGGCCGACAGCGTCGTCATAGTGCGTCTGATCCCTTCGTCAGTTTTTGGCAGGCTCAAGGTGGTTAGGTTAGAATCTATTGCACGTATGAAGTAGGTTAGATTTTAACGTCGGGTGGGGTAGATACCACGATGCCTCTGTGTTTGGATACGATATCTGCATAGCGGCTTCTGCTATTAAGAGGCGCCTAATGCATGTGAGTGATCTTTCCCCTCTCGCAACGAAAGTTGACGAGTACCACTGTCCTCAGTTATCGGAATAACCAGACAAGTTTTACGAATATAAGAGATGATGGGAGAAACGTTCTGCCACATATTGTAGTTAATTCGTAGTGACCTTGCAAAGTAAGTTATAAGCACTCTGTTTCGCTGTATTTATTTAAAGTTGTGCTGACGCATGTCAGTTAACCTCCAGTGACTCTCACTTAGCACACGAATGAAAGAGAAGCATCAAGTGTTGCATAAGGTCCTCTGAAAACCTGATGCACTTAAAAGTGGAAATACACCAGTAAATACGCCAGTAAGCAGTAATAATAATTTCTAGACAACTATTGACAACCTACAACAAAAAAGATCAAGTACAGTAGATATAAGGTGTGCCACCCTCTTCACTTGAACAAATTGATTTTGAGAATCTATGCCTAAAATTTCCAATAAAGACATTGCCTCTTTGAGGTTTCGAACAAACCTGCGATTTCAGTCCATAGATTCCGTACTATGTTCCCGATTATGTTATTTTCATCCTCAGGATGCCACAAATTCACTGTTTTGGTCTAAACTTACGCTCCATATTTCGTGTGCTAGAACGTCAGTTGATTTGATCGAAGAAAACAAACTGATTTGAATTACACTGGTTGTCGTCCGAAGGCATTTTTTTTTTTTTTTTTTTTTTTTTTTTTTTTTTTTTTTTCGGGAAATAGGATCGGCTACCGATGTTATTCAATCTGTATATTGAGCAAGCAATAAAGGAAACAAAAGAAAAGTTCGGGATAGGTATTAAAATCCATGGAGAAGAAATAAAAACTTTGAGGTTCGCCGATGACATTGTAATTCTGTCAGAGGCAGCAAAGGACTTGGAAGAGAAGCTGAACGGAATGGACAGTGTCTTGAAAGGAGGGTATAAGATGAACATCAACAAAAGCAAAACGAGGATAATGGAATTTAGTCGAATTAAGTCGGGTGATGCTGAGGAATTAGATTAGCAAATGAGACACTTCAAGTAGTAAAGGAGTTTTGCTATTTGGGGAGCAAAATAACTGATGATGGTCGAAGTAGACAGGATATAAAATGTAGACTGGCAATGGCAAGGAAAGCGTTTATGAAGAAGAGAAATTTGTTAACATCGAGTATAGATTTAAGTGTCAGGAAGTCGTTTCTGAAAGTATTTGTGTTTGTGTGGAGTGTACCCATGTATGCAAGTGAAACATGGGCGATAAATAGTTTGGACAGAAAGAGAATAGAACCTTTCGAAATGTGGTGCTACAGAAGAATGCTGAAGATTAGATGGGTAGATCACATAACTAATGAGGAGGGATTGAATAGGATTGGGGAGGAGTTTGTGGAACAACTTGACTAGAAGAAGGGATCGGTTGGTAGGACATGTTCTGAGGCATCAAGGGATCACCAATTTAGTATTGGAGGGTAGCGTGGAGGGTAAAAATCGTAGAGGGAGACCAAGAGATGAATACACTAAGCAGATTCAGAAGGATGTAGGCTGCAGTAAGTACTGGGAGATGAAGAAGCTTGCACAGGATAGAGTAGCATGGAGAGCTGCATCAAACCAGTCTCAGGACTGAAGACAACAACAACAACAACATAGTGTGACCGCACACTTAGTGGCGTACTCACTGGAAAAGATCGGCCGTCCCCAGCCGATGTCGGTCGTCCGCGGATTCCACCGATATCGGAGCCACTGTGGCGGCAGCCTAAGGCCGGTGTTACGCTATCATATTTCTTTGTCCAGTATCTTTGTCAAAGAAATTTGATGGTGTAATAGGGAACTTTGTCAAACCTCGTATGTCGTTAAATAAATCTGATCAAATCTAGGGCCTCGCTGTAGTTTTGATCAAAGAAGCCTTTTGTCTTCTGTTCATTGCAGTGTGACGTGTTACCACGTAAGCGCTAGCATCCCTGCAGCGTTCTGTCATCTTTAGCGTTTTTATAAACATTGCCAGTAAATACAATTGTCTACCGACAACTAAAAAATTAATAGAGATGTATATGAAGCTGATGAGGTGCTTTACGAAGTGAGTCACCTTGAATACAAAAATAGATTAAGAAGATTGTAGACCTAACGTAACCCTCTCCTGTAGCGAGAAATCGGACTGTTACACTGAGCCTGTCTTCTGCAGATAAAGCAGTTCTTAAGTGAGTATTGTGCTTTGTGATATGAAGATACACTTCACTGAGCACATACAGAAATGTATGCTCATCCATCCTTAAGTAATTGATGTACGACTTGACGTCCTCCAATATAAACTCACGTAACACGTTTTGTTGAGTGCTTTTATCGTGTCGTCGTAAAACCCACGGCTTCACCCAGGTACGTTTCCTTTCTTCCCCCCGCTTCTCTTCCGCATGTGCACACAGTGCAGTTGTGGTATTTGCTACTGCTGCGGTTAATAACAAAGTTGTTGTCAGCCATTTTGAACTTTGACGAAAAATATGACGACAGTGTAATACCCCTTTTTAGCACCACGTCAAAGATCTTTGTCAAATATATTTGACGAATATTTGATCACATCTTTGACAAAGAAATTTGATAGTGTAATACCGGCCCAAACGCCAACACACGTCCAAATTGTCGGTCGGTTGGTGCGTGTGCTGTAGTGCTATTAACGACACGGACGCTGTAGTTTAGACTTCGTGCGCTAGGAGCGCTGCTGTCGCGTCACGTGACCAGGTGGTCTGGGTGTTTAAAAGGGCGCTACCGCGCTTGTGTTGGCGTCTTTGCTAGCGGCTCTACGTTGTGTCGGTTCATATGCCGGCAGTCTCTTCCGAGGGCGATTTTTTCAGCCTTCGCTCAGTATCGAAATGGACGTAGGAGAGCTAGCAGCTGTGCTGTGTGTGCTTATGCAGGAAACAAAGTTCCGGGCACACCCATTCATCGCTGATCGCGATGTAAACGGGTTACAGCACACACTAGACAATTATTTAAGAAATTACAGGGACGAAGTTTTCATTTGCTTTGGAATGTCAGGACGTTCGTTCGACGATGAACTGAAGAAAAAGGATTCCGTTTTAAGGAAAGCCATCTCGCCAGAAGAAAAGATGTTCCTGACGTTAAGGTAAACTACTTGTCTAATTGGAAGTTAATTATTTGTTGTTTGCAGTGATATTCAGAATTTTGGATGTAACTATAACGTAGACATAGAAGTGGTTTCTCAATTTTTATTTGATAACTGCTCACTATAAAATTAAAACTTATGTTAGAAATATTTCGAACAGTTCTTAAAACAAGTTAGCTGTGTCTGATGTCTCAGGCTCATGTGTGTCACTTGGAGCTGGAGACGTAACTCAAAAACAGGCTGGGATGTCACTGAAGGGTGATGATTTCAAACTGGCCAGTGTCCTGAAAGAGCATTGCTATTTCTTTGAACGTATCGCGGTTCGTACTGAGCTTCATGCACGACGCTCATTATTCTAATTTCAGTGTAAAACATCGATGTAGAGACATCAAAAAAATCGTTCAAAGGCTCTGAGCACTATGCGACAACTTCTGAGGTCATCAGTTGCCTAGAACTTAGAACTAATTAAACCTAACTAACCTAAGGACATCACACACATCCATGCCCGAGGCAGGATTCGAACCTGCGACCGTAGCGGTCGCTCGGTTCCAGACTGTAGCGCCTAGAACCGCACGGCCACTCCGGCCGGCTGTAGAAACATCGATGTCCATACCATAAAACGTCGATACTAATAAAGATCGCGTTGAAAAACGGCGATGTTAATAAAATTGCTCTTGAAAACGATACATCCATGTTTCTATATATTTTAGAAATGTTAGAATAAGCAGCCCGCAATGATTTTAGTTTAAAGTAGTATAATAAAAGAATGTAAATGTGGTCAGAGATATTTTGAAACACAAACTAACTGGAAATAGTTATCTATTTCTTCGTAAATCTAGTTTCATCTACCTACCTTTCCCAACGTTGGTTTACATTGGGTGAAATAATACTGACCGGTGCTATCATTCTACATCTACATCCATACTCCGCAAGCCACCTGACGGTGTCTGGCGGAGGGTACCTTCAGTACCTCTATCGGTTCTCCCTTCTATTCCAGTCTCGTATTGTTCGTGGAAAGAAGGATTGTCGGTATGCCTCTGTGTGGGCTCTAATCTCTCTGATTTTATCCTCATGGTCTCTTCGCGAGATATACGTAGGAGGGAGCAATATACTGCTTGACTCTTCGGTGTAGGTATGTTCTCGAAACTTCGACAAAAGCCCGTACCGAGCTACTGAGCGTCTCTCCTGCAGAGTCTTCCACTGGAGTTTATCCATCATCTCCGTAACGCTTTCGCGATTACTAAATGATCCTGTAACGAAGCGCGCTGCTCTCCGTTGGATCTTCTCTATCTCTTCTATCAACCCTATCTGGTACGGATCCCACACTGCTGAGCAGTATTCAAGCAGTGGGCGAACAAGCGTACTGTAACCTACTTCCTTTGTTTTCGGATTGCATTTCCTTAGGATTCTTCCAGTGAATCTCAGACTGGCATCTGCTTTACCGACAATCAACATTATATGATCATTCCATTTTAAATCACTCCTAATGCGTACTCCCAGATAATTTATGGTATTAACTGCTTCCAGTTGCTGACCTGCTATTTTGTAGCTAAATGATAAAGGATCTATCTTTCTGTGTATTCGCAGCACATTACACTTGTCTACATTGAGATTCAATTGCCATTCCCTGCACCATGCGTCAATTCGCTGCAGATCCTCCTGCATTTCAGTACAATTTTCCATTGTTACAACCTCTCGATACACCACAGCATCATCTGCAAAAAGCCTCAGTGAACTTCCGATGTCATCCACCAGGTCATTTATGTATATTGTGAATAGCAACGGTCCTATGAGACTCCCCTGCGGCACACCTGAAATTACTCTTACTTCGGAAGACTTCTCTCCATTGAGAATAACATGCTGCGTCCTGTTATCTAGGAACTCCTCAATCCAATCACACAATTGGTCTGATAGTCCATATGCTCTTACTTTGTTCATTAAACGACTGTGGGGAACTGTATCGAACGCCTTGCGGAAGTCAAGAAACACGGCATCTACCTGTGAACCCGTGTCTATGGCCCTCTGAGTCTCGTGGACGAATAGCGCGAGCTGGGTTTCACATGACCGTCTTTTTCGAAACCCATGCTGATTCCTACAGAGTAGATTTCTAGTCTCCAGAAAAGTCATTATACTCGAACACAATACGTGTTCCAAAATTCTACAACTGATCGACGTTAGAGATATAGGTCTATAGTTCTGCACATCTGTTCGACGTCCCTTCTTGAAAACGGGGATGACCTGTGCCCTTTTCCAATCCTTTGGAACGCTACGCTCTTCTAGAGACCTACGGTACACCGCTGCAAGAAGGGGGGCAAGTTCCTTCGCGTACTCTGTGTAAAATTGAACTGGTATCCCATCAGGTCCAGAGGCCTTTCCTCTTTTGAGCGATTTTAATTGTTTCTCTATCCCTGTGTCGTCTATTTCGATATCTACCATTTTGTCATCTGTGCGACAATCTAGAGAAGGAACTACAGTGCAATCTTCCTCTGTGAAACAACTTTGGAAAAAGACATTTAGTATTTCGGCCTTTAGTCTGTCATCCTCTGTTTCAGTACCATTTTGGTCACAGAGTGTCTGGACATTTTGTTTTGATCCACCTACCGCTTTGACATAAGACCAAAATTTCTTAGGATTTTCTGCCAAGTCAGTACATAGAACTTTACTTTCGAATTCATTGAACGCCTCTCGCATAGCTCTCTTCACACTACATTTCGCTTCGCGTAATTTTTGTTTGTCTGCAAGGCTTTGGCTATGTTTATGTTTGCTGTGAAGTTCCCTTTGCTTCCGCAGCAGTTTTCTAACTCGGTTGTTGTACCACGGTGGCTCTTTTCCATCTCTTACGATCTTGCTTGGCACATACTCATCTAACGCATATTGTACGATGGTTTTGAACTTTGTCCACTGATCCTCAACACTATCAGTACTTGAGACAAAACTTTTGTGTTGAGGCAACAGGTATTCTGTAATCTGCTTTTTGTCACTTTTTCTAAACAGAAAAATCTTCCTACCCTTTTTAATATTCCTATTTACGGCTGATGATCGCTGATTCCCTGTTCTGCGTTAACTTTTTCAAATAGTTCGGGTCTGTTTGTCACCAGAAGGTCTAATATGTTATCGCCACGAGTCGGTTCTCTGTTTAACTGCTCAAGGTAGTTTTCAGATAAAGCACTTAAAAAAATTTCACTGGATTCTTTGTCCCTGCCACCCGTTATGAACGTCTGAGTCTCCCAGTCTATATCCGGCAAATTAAAATCTCCACCCAGAACTATAACATGGTGGGGAAATCTACTCGAAATATTTTCCAAATTATCCTTCAGGTGCTCAGCCACAACAGCTGCTGAGCCAGGGGGCCTATAGAGACATCCAATTACCATGTCTGAGCCTGCATTAACCGCGACCTTCACCCAAATCATTTCACATTTCGGATCTCCGTCAATTTCCTTCGATACTATTGCACTTCTTATCGCTATAAACACGCCTCCCCCTTCACTGTTCAGCCTGTCTCTGCGGTATACATTCCAATCTGAGTTTAGGATTTCGTTACTGTTTACGTCTGGTTTCAGCCAACTTTCTGTCCCTAGTACTATATGGGCGTTGTGATCGTTTATTAATGAGAGCAGTTCTGGGACCTTTCTATAGACGCTCCTGCAGTTTACTATTAGCACATTAATATTGTTATTCCCTGTTGCATTTTGCCTACTCCTATCTTGCCGCGTCTCAGGAGGCGTCTTGTCGGGCCTAGGGAGGGGATTCTCTAACCTAAAAAACCCCCATGTGCACTCCACATCATTAACTGTCTTCGTATAAATCAGATTACGAAACTGAATAAAGTAGATCTTGCATAGAAAATTCTTTTTTTTTATCATTCAAAAAACTTATTTCTTTGATAATAACAACTCTGATACAGAATATAGGAAAAAGAAGCTTGGATTATCCAGTCCGTAGAAGTCTGTTTCCTGCCGGGGTGGACGGTTGCTCCAGCCTCCGAGAAAAAGTTCTCGCCTGGGTCAGATGTGGCGACGATGGTAAATACACCTTTGCAATTTTTGGGAAAAGTGACTTCATGGCCTCCCAGGTTGCAGTGTCCCGATTGACCTTCGTAACAGTGCTGTCAATATCTTTGATGATAGCTGAAATTTTTCAATTGAAAATTTCACTCTGAGAAAAATCTGTCAGTTTTTGAGTGATGTACAGCGCTGTGTGATGTTCTGTCTGCTCAAAAATACCTCATGTTCCGCTGGTGAGTTGAGACTTGTCTAGATAGTGAATATCAGTGTCCACAGCTGATTTGTTTTGCATTGTTTCTTCCCAAATACCGTCGGCAATGCAACAGTTACCAGCATTGACATCTTCAACTTTTGTAGTACTGTCTCCCTCAGTTGCGTGTAATATCACGGTATATTGATAATTTTTACTTATGGGCCGTCTGACAGCAACTGAATCAAACACAATTTTACTGCCATACGCGTTTCGCCTTTATTTTCTGCAAGGCATCATCAGTGACCTGGAATATGTACATATGTTAGCTATTTAATTTACATTTTTTTCACTGTGCCTATAGATTATAAACAGTTCTGGTGGTTGGTATTTCCTAATTAAGTAGTAATGTTTTGAACTGTACTTACTACTTAATTAGGAAACGCCAACCACAGAACTGTTTATAACCTATAGGCACAGTGACAAAAATGTAAATAAAATAGCTAACATATGTACATATTCCAGGTCACTGATGATGCCTTGCAGAAAATAAAGGCGAAACGCGTATGGCAGTAAAATTGTGTTTGATTCAGTTGCTGTCAGGCGGTCCATAAGTAAAAGTTATCAATATACTGTTACTTAAAATCCGTTTTGATTGCAAATTTTTTATTCATATGACCGGTTTCGGTTTATTCAGAACCATCTTCAGATCTGATATTTCAGTTACAGGAGTAACCCGTCCAAATCCAGCAACTTTCACATGCTACGTCACCTGTTGCTGTAAGAGGGGCCAAGTCGAGAAACAATAAAAACTAGTATTGACGATAACTATGGAGCACTGAGTGATCTGTTTAAAACACACTTAACGAATGCTGGAAACTCAAGGTATATTGATAATTTTGCAAAAACAGACAATGTCTTATGGGATAACAGCAATCAGTGATTTTATAATGTTACTTATAATCCGTCTTGATTGCAAATTTTTTATTCATATGACCGGTTTCAGTTCATTCAGAACCATCTTCAGATCTGATATTTCAGTTACAGGAGTAACCCGTCCAAATCCAGCAACTTTCACATGCTACGTCACCTGTTGCTGTTATCCCATAAGACATTGTCTGTTTTTGCAAAATTATCAATATACCGTGAGTTTCCAGCATTCGTTAAGTGTGTTTTAAACAGATCACTCAGTGCTCCATAGTTATCGTCAATACTAGTTTTTATTGTTTCTCGACTTGGCACCTCTTACAGTAAACACACCTCTTTTATTAACCTCAGAATCCATTTCTTTCTACAGTGGAAAACTATTCCTAAGGGCATACACGGTCTTGGCAATCGATAATGAGAATCACATATACCCAGTGACTGCAGCGCATAATTCAGTTGAGACTATTTGAAGTAAATAATTGTATTGTAAACTTTAAATTTTAGTTATCTTCTAATTCAAAAGTACAAAAATGGCGAGGACAGCAATAAATGTAGCACTGCACAAATTACGAGACTGCCGGCTGGGGTGGCCGAACGGTTCTAGGCGCTACAGCCTGGAACCGCGCGACCGCTACGGTCGCAGGTTCGAATCCTGCCTCGGGCATGGATGTGTGTGATGTCCTTGGGTTAGTTAGATTTACGTAATTCTAAGCCTAAGCACTATGGGACTTAACATCTGAGGTCATCAGTCCCCTAGAGCCATTTGAACCAAATTACGAGACTGGACCTGTCAATGAATGGAATGTATGATCCATTGTTGAACGATGTCAATGTTTCTGGCATTAGTCTTCGATGCATCGCCATTCAAAACATCGGTGCTAACCTCGATGTCTATCGAGAACCTCTGATGTTCTGACCGAGCGAGATAGTGCAGTGGTTAGCACGCTGGACTCTTATTCGGGAGAACGACGGTTTCCAACCCCTGTCCGGGCATTCAGATTTAGGTTTTTCATGCCGTCCCTAAATCGCACCGGATGAATGGTTCCTTTGAAAAGGCACAGCCGATTTCCTTCTCCATCCGTGACGCGATCCGAGCTTGTGCTGCGTCTCTTAACCCTCCGTTACTAGCGCGAAAATTCGTGACATCGTCACTCGCGCAGATTACTGGTGTCATCCACAAAGCAAGCGGTGAATTTGTACACTTTGAACGGTCTTTATGACTGGTTTTGTGATTTTTATTAAATCTAAATACAATACATTTAATATTTGTACAGTTTAATATATTATAACGTTTGAAACAGTTTGACCATTCGAAGAACAATATCTTCAGCTGAATTACTGGCATTACATGGTCCCTCTGGTTGGTTACCGACGTACGGTTCAAAATTCAAAGTGTAAGCTGTTTTTACATCAACCAAAGCAAACACTTTTAACCCATACTTTGCTGGTTTGCCAAGAATATATTGCCTGAACGGGCAGTTTCCTCTAAATGCCAAAAGCTGTTCGTCAACAGTAAGATATTAACTAGGTGAAAAATATTTTTGGCAGTTGTTCGTGAATAGTTAAAGTACCACTCTGATAGCAGCCAACTTGTCAATCTCTCTCTGCGAAAACGTCTGTCATGTATATTATCAAACTTCTGACATCTCAACAGAAACCCGAATCGGTTTTCACTTAGCATAAGTAACATGATTCAAGTCAGTTTCCCTTTGAGTTATCCCACAATTTCGATATACTCTTCCTTCCTAGAACATCTCAAAGATTCACACAGATATAACAAACCAATGAAAGCTCTGACCTCTGTCGCATCTGTTTCTTTATCGTCCCTTTCCCTAGAGAAGTTACCACGAACTTAATTGACGTATATATTTGTGCATTTTGTGATAATGCTCTTTATGTTTTCATCCAGGAATACATTCAGAATTTCTATTTCTGGCTTTTTTATTCGAGCTTGATTTTTTGGTCCAGACAAATGCGTAATAAAATTACAAGATCTGCTTCTAACACTGGTAGGACATTTATTTTTCCTCCGTTTAGTTATTCCATCTTCCCCTTTTTTAAAAAAATGCATCCTCTTGAGTTACTTCTTCCTGTGATTCATATTCATCATTTTGTGACACTTCTTGTTCTGTTCCTGAATCATGACCGCTTTCATGAACAGAATCCTCAGTCTGAGTCAGCGCTATCACTGTGAGCGTCTTCGCCACTGAGCTCATGGAACCATTCCACCCACACACTAGGATCGTTACTAAACTGTCTGAGGAAAAGCAGGGCAGTTCTACAAATGCATTAGGGGGCTTATTTGGAGCAAGGAGGTGCCACAGAAATCCAAGGGAATTATATACCGAACCTACTTTGTCCCCATATTGGCATACGGAAGTGAGACATGGGTAATGCACAAAAGCGACAAAAGTACAGGGCTATTACAAATGATTGAAGCGATTTCATAAATTCACCGTAGCTCCATTCATTTACATATGGTCACGACATACTACAGATACGTAGAAAAACTCATAAAGTTTTGTTCGGCTGAAGCCGCACTTCAGGTTTCTGCCGCCAGAGCGCTCGAGAGCGCAGTGAGACAAAATGGCGACAGGAGCGAAGAAAGCGTATGTCGTGCTTGAAATGCACTCACATCAGTCAGTCATAACAGTGCAACGACACTTCAGCACCAAGTTCAACAAGGATCCACCAACTGCTAACTCCATTCGGTGATGGTACGCGTAGTTTAAAGCTTCTGGATGCCTCTGTAAGGGGAAATCAACGAAGAAACCGTTGAACGCGTGCGGGCAAGTTTCACGCGTAGCCCGCGGAAAATTGGCTCATGCCACAACTGGAGACCGACAGCGCCGACTTCATCTTTCAACAGGATGGTGCTCCACCGCACTTCCATCCTGATGTTCGGCATTTCTTAAACAGGAGATTGGAAAACCGATGGATCGGTCGTGGTGGAGATCATGATCAGCAATTCGTGTCATGGCCTCCACGCTCTCCCGACTTAACCCCATGCGATTTCTTTCTGTGGGGTTACGTGAAAGATTCAGTGTTTAAACCTCCACTACCAAGAAACGTGCCAGAACTGCGAGCTCGCATCAACGATGCTTTCGAACTCATTGATGGGGACATGCTGCGCCGAGTGTGGGAGGAACTTGATTATCGGCTTGATGTCTGCCGAATCACTAAAGGGGCACATATCGAACATTTGTGAATGCCTAAAAAAACTTTTTGAGTTTTTGTATTTGTGTGCAAAGCATTGTGAAAATATCTCAAATAATAAAGTTATTGTAGAGCTGTGAAATCGCTTCAATCATTTGTAATAACCCTGTAGAATACAGGCTAGTGAAATGAAGTTCCAGAGGAGCAGGTTGGGTGTAACAAGACGAGACAGATTGCGAAATGTGTATGTGAGGGAAAGACTAAAGGAGGAACCAGTACAGGACAGGATAGAAAAATCAAGACTGCAGTGGTATGGACACACGAAGAGAGTGGATGAGGGAAGAATTCCAAAGAGGATGTTTGATCTGCAACTGGAGGGGAAGAGGCCCAGAGGAAGACCAAGGGATAGATGGGTGAAGAGAGTGAAGGAATGTGTGATGAGAAGAGGAGTGAAGGAATGTGTGATGAGAAGAGGAGTGAACTGGACGAAGGTGGAAGAGGGGGAATGGTGGAAAGACAGAACACGATGGAGAGGCTCGTGTTCCCGACAGACCCAGCCATTGGCTGGAAACTGTCCAAGATGACTAAACTGAGGTTTTTTGCCTTTGACATTTCTTCTACAATTTAAAAGTAAAGAGAATACTAGGTAACATGGAACGTAACTGCAGTCAGTTTCAATACGTCTAAATTTACGCACAAGAAAGATCGATGGAATCTAGGAAAGCAATAAAGTAACACAGACGTACTTTATTTGAGATTGTGGCAGCAGAGCTCGCGCGGATGACAATTGTCCTCCAGAGTATAATAATGTTTCATAAAGGCGCGTTTACATTGAGCTAAAACATGTTTTTGTTCGTAACATTGTGTGCAACTTGTTCCCTCAACATGTTGGCAACATTGTTCGTTGTTTGCATTCCCGTTTACATTAGCGACCAACATTTCTACGTATTCGCATAGTCTGCTGCGGTGAACTGATGGGTTGCTTTGTGTATTCACATCGAGAGATATGCTATGTCAAGTGAAGAGGAAGAATTAATGACATTTGGTGCTGCATTAATAATACTTAACGGAATGAACAGACGACGAAACCGACGTAGTCGTCGTCGGTGGACTGAAACATACTATAGAAGACGTGGCGGGAATGACATGCTTTGTGAGCTGAATTTGGAAGACGGTTCTGGCTTTCGTAACTTCCCGTCAGATTTTGAAATGTTGTTGAATATTATAGGACCAGTTGTTTCAAAGAAAGACAATTTCAGAAAAGCAATCCCTGTGAACCAAAGACTTGCTGTCACTCTTCGTTTTCTGGCATCAGGAGACCTATATCAAAGCCATCCATATCTCAAATAGTTCCGTATCATCCAGGAAACGTAGATATTTAAATCCAAACCACTTCGTTTCGTACAGTGTGTCAGTACCACATCCAGATTTTTTACTTACCTCTATTTTTCTTTTCTCTCGCCGGTACTGAGACGAGAGAGATTTAATTTTTTTGTCCATCTCACTGCTGCTGGTGCCAAACGCCGCAGCAACTTTTTGTAATGAATCATGTTTGATTTTAGTATTTTTGTAACCTGCGCAACGTACATTCCACAGGCACCCCTCTGCCTCATAGAGCGATATCGATTGGAAAATTTTGTCTCGTGACCACTCCATATCAAATAAAAATGAAGGGACATAAACGCACCACTACACTCCATAAAAGCAAACACCAAAACACTCACTCAGAGCAAACTAACACACTACGTAGCGGAATGTAGTGGTAGCAGGTCACGAACAATGTTTCTTTGATCTCTACCGAAACAGCCATGGAACATTGATTTTGTATTGCGAACATGTTGCCAACATGTTGGGAACATCGGTAGTCCATTACTAGCCACGAACAATTTGCGAACTCAGTGCAAACTAGAGTTGTGGCGATTCGTGAATGAGTCGTTCATTTGAACGACTCTAAATAAAGAATCGCAACAATCGAATAGTGATACGGACGAGTCGTCGTTCAAAAGAATCGTAAGAAAGATTGCGTGTTTCCGAGTCGTGACGATTCCAAGTTCCAACGATTCATCGATTCTTAGTACGCTATGCTTCGGAGGCAACTTTCGAATCATGCCGGTTGATTACGACCGCCAGATGGAGTCAAGTGGAGGATGCGTGTAATCAAAGGAAGCAATTCTGCACCACCTTTCGCACAAATCTACTCCTCTTTACTGGCATACTGAAATAGAACAATAGATGCAATCAAATCAAACGTGACCTTTCATCAATTAAGGTATTACACGTATAAATCGAGAATCACACTTGTAACGTTATATGCATGTTTACTCATAAACAAACTATTTCTGGCATATCTTATCATGGCACAGTTCGATTATAACCCCATTGAAAATTTCAGACATGTCCTGCCGTCTGTGAGTAAGATGTAGAACTTTTTGCATTCCGTAAGAATCGTGCCATCGCAGACTAGAATGAATCGCCAAAGAATCGTGAACGAATCGTAGGAATCGATTCGCTATGTGAGGTTGAATCGTAGGAATCGAATCGGGAAAAAGAATCGTGTTGCCCAACTCTAGTGTAAACGTGCCTTAAACAATGTATCTTTAGTAACTGAGCCGGCCGAGGTGTTGTAGGCGCTACAGTCGCAGGTTCGAATCCTGCCTCGGGCATGGATGTGTGTGATGTCCTTAGGTTAGTTAGGTTTAAGTAGTTCTAGGGGACTGATGACGTGAGAAGTTAAGTCCCATAGTGCTCAGAGCCATTTGAACCATTCAGTAACTGAAAGGCAGCAATGATTGGAGCTAACAGCCGGAGAGTTAACAGAAGGTACTGAAAAGGGCGCGAACTGAATCCAGCCCTGCCAGACAAAATTAAGCGGGAAAGTCATGTGGATGACGAGCGTCATCCACGCGAGCAACGGAGAGTAAATGACTTCGATGTCGGCGGGAAATTAAATCCAATATCCCTTCCTAATGTTCTTAAAACATCGATGTATCGTCTGCATCCATAATACTTGCACGAAACTATTTAGTGCATGGGTCATAGACACCTTTTCTCCTCTTTTTTAGTTTTACTTAATACAACCGAGCCGTACCAGATACGGCTGTTTCTTAGTTTTCTTGCGCATCCTCGACTTATTCTTTCTCCCTTATGCTGCAACGATCTGAAGAAACAACAGTTAGCTGATATATTGTGTACTCCCTCATTCTTGTGGAAACCAATCCTCACTTGACTCATTTTTGTACATTGCAATTAACGCCCAAAAGAGCCTCAGCTTCTTCCACCTCTTCTTAACGCCAAGCCCGCAGCAGAATGTATGCAGGTTTTCCACGATCTGTGTTATTTTTCCCAAATACTCCCATCAGTTTTTTTTTAAATTCAAATATAACTCAAAGTAACAGGAAACGTTCAGATTTTTGAAATACCCAACAGAGTGCAAGATTTTGATCTGCTGATAAAAAAATTAATCCACGCTACTACAGTCGAAACCGGTTATTATAACGACGTCGAAGGCGCCGATCGGTGTTGATAATTTATGGGAAAAGTCGCTAAATATGGGGAAATTGAGAAGCACAAGAGCAACTAAAATTCTTGCTTGGGATTGGCGACTTTTTTGGGGTCTGCATTGATATGTTATAGAAAATTTAAAGATTTTTCGCTACCATAATTCCCAAATTACACTCTATATTCGGTACTTTAATAATATTTTTGCAATAATGTACAGAAGCACATGTAGAAAATGTGTCCACCAAATACATCTCTTGCAATTGTGCATTTTTATTTGGTCACACACTGTCCAAGTTGCAGACTTAGAGCGGCGGCTATATTTAATTGTATTCAGAAATTTCAGTGGAACAGTTCAGATTTTATGTAAAAATTTTACCCCACAAAAAATATATATTCAAATAAATTTTAAAGTTTTATTTTTATGAAGAAAATGCATTTAAATGGATAACTATAGAAAATGAACCTAATGTTACATGATAATGTTACTGCTATGAAAATTCAAATGCCCTAGACTCTACATTTTACTTTTTCTGATATTTTTATTATACATAAAATAATACACTCCCCCCCAAAACATTAAAAAATGAAAATTACACAAGCACTTTTTGGATGTTTGGTTTCCTTCTCAAATGTTTTCTTTGCACACGCTGGAAATTTTTGTGGAAATTTCATGTCAAATTGGCTCCTTGCAACAATGACAAATATAAGTTGTCGTTCTATTCTTTCTTGTGTCACAGGTGGCGCAGGTTTTGCGTATTTTCAGTCGTTCTACGACGACTTCTACTCTCGGTTCTGCTACACTGAAAACACGTTGAAAGATGTGTGAAGTTCATGGGGTATGTGATACATGTTGACTCACTTTTTAACTGTTGTCACAGAGTTTACTAGCTTCTTCAAAGATTGAAATGATTCACCTGAGCATTGTCTTTGTAGGAATTTTGAATAACAAACACATTCAACCCACTTATATCCAACATAGGGAAAAATACCATTGCCCGTCGTTGGAATAGGTTTCGACAAACAGCAATATTTGTTTTGACCTACTGTAATTCTAGCAGAACCTCTAGCTAAGAATTCAGTCTCCATAATTCTGTCTTCGTCACTTGATTACTTGTTTCATTCAAGGAATTCACAGGTGGCAAAATAAATTCATCTTCACTTTTGCACTGCTCCTATACTGTATTCTGTTCACTTTCAATCTCGTTTTCACAATCTGATCAGACATTGCTTTCTAAACTGTCCTCAAACCATTTTAAAACAGTATCTGCAAGTCAGTTTCCGTTAAACCTGAATCAGGTTCCATTAAACATGAAGAGTAGATGAAGACCAGGCTACTGAATCCGTAATGAAAAGTCCCAGGTGCTGTCCCAGAGACTGCTGTCGCGAAATAAACAGTTAGTATAGGCAGATTAAAGTGGTTGCTGAGAAAGGAAACCATGGTATCTTATATTATCTGTTTTAAACCGATATATGATTATGATGATTATAGAGGTATAAACGATGCTGAATCGTGTCTTGTGGAAATATCCAGTAGGGTGTAGTTAGTGCTGTGTATGAAACATATGTATTTCATTAGCTTTGTGTGTGTGGGGGGGGGGGGGGGGGAGGAGGGGGGTGTTATCATATGCCATGGATGAAATATGAAATAAAAGTACCCCGGACCCATAATTTGGGATCCAAACACATGAACAAAGAAAGCCGGACAAGAAATTGTAAGCGAACTAACTGTCGTGTCAATTGGGCAACAGTCTGAATCCCTAACATATCCTTTACTTTAAAAGCCCTCAAGCGAGTCTTCATAGATGAATTTCTCCATTCCACGTACAAAACTATGAGACACACTACAAACTTTAACTATATCTTGTGCAAAATCAACGTTTACATTGAATCGGGCCTGTGGGTCACCAAAAGTTGTCCATGACTGTAGCTTTGCACAAACTCTCTTCCCATAACATTGCTGGTCTGATCTATCCCTGCACACTGCGTGGTAGGGGAACCTCTGCTAGCAGTGTTGTGAAATCACAGGAGCAAGTGTGTGAGAGTGTCAAAGTTTGAGTCACACCTGCAGGCAACTGCTCACATATGAGCAGGAAATCTGGCCCTGCCACAGATTTTCAAGTGTCGTAACATATTCATTTATATTGTGTAGACTAGTTTCTTTGTTGCTTGTTGCAGTCTGTGCTGTGTCTGTACTTACTCATTTCCTTTCATTCAGGTGGAAACTGGCCAACTCACATCTCCAAAGCGGGAAATGGAGTACGTGTTTGTCGAAGAAGAAACTCCGGTAAGTACTGAAATTCATCAGTCTTTTCATGTACGTATATTATCTGCAAACCAGTGTGCACAGCATAGTGGGATGTACTTCATATGGTATCAGTCACTCCTCTTGCTGTTTTACTCATAAGTGGCACCCATTATTCATAAGTTTCTAGTGTGCCATATGTGGTAGAGCCACAGGAGTTGTTTCAGTCTGCCCAAAAATGCTGATTTTTCTGGATCTACTTTATGAGCATCGAGCGAAGTGGAACAGTGGTTAAGATGTGTGGACAGAGATTGAAATTTTCATCCCCTTGTATTTAGATTTTCTGTAGCTTCCCAAAATTACTGTGCCAAATTTTAGATTAATTCTTTCGTTAACTGACATTAGACTTAAAATTTATGAGAGCGTCGGAGGACAGATTTACACCGAACGTACTCCCATCTTATTATTAAAATTCCTAACCGTGTGCCAACTGGCACATGCCGTCTCGAAACCCTTACTACTTTTGTATTTCGACCCCCACCAAAATAATAAGATAATGGTGATAAGTTTTTCGTTGAAGTGTACACAGTTTACATCTACATCTACATCCGTACTCCGCAAGCCACCTGGCGGTGTGTGGCGGAGGGCACCCTGAGTACCTCTATCGGTTCTCCCTTCTATTCCAGTCTCATATTGTTTAGATCAAAACCGAATTTATTGTTTTGTTGGCTCAAGCCAAATATTCCTATCTCACGTAATTGACAATGGCCGTGCCCTTTGTTTGTGTAAGAGCTATGTCACGGTTTGCCTTCTTTATTTCTTCATTTGTTGTTGACGTACTGCGTTGTGATACTGGCTGAAAAATGGGGTGTGGAAGTAAAAACACTTACTACTTTAAATAATGTAGCTGACAGGTGCCCAGTTGTGTTTCACAGTAGTTTACTTTCACTGTTCACAACCCCCCAATGATGCACAGCTATATATGGCCAGTGCACTATTGTTTAACTTTCCATAAGCCTCATTAATAATTTGCAGGCAAACCTCCACAGACCGCTACAATAGTTTACTATTGAACATCTACGAGCAGTGAAAACCTAACCACAAAGTTTGCTGTTCTTGAAGAATAGAAATGTACGTATGGAGCAGACACTATCATTATTTTAACAGATGGCCTAATTGTGTATCACTTATTTCACAGTTAAGTTGAAGCATTCTTGTTGATCTAACCAATACAGGTTCCTTGTCTGAAACTCGGCTGTGGACTGACTGTCTCGGGACCAAAAATTGGGGCCCTTATATATCCTCACAATAATAGTTACTGAAACTACACATTGTTCGAAGTTAAATTTACAGAAATTACAATTAAAATTTAACTCATTAAATTAACTGAATAAATCGAAAAATTCATTCCTTTTAATAGTTTCTTCTACCACAAGGTTTAGACCAAATTATTTGTTTAAATGACGAAATTAACAAATATAAGTATGCAAACAATACTTGGGACAAAACTGTTAATTACTTTGGAATTAATTAAGAACCGGCTTTGCTAACATGTTTTCGAATAGAGCCAAATAGATCCTTTAAGAATACTGTTAGTTGTTCTTCCAGATGTTTGTAATTAGTACAGAATTTATATTTGTTTATACGTCAACAATAAATGTTAAGTCACACAACAATTGCATTTGGGTCCCTTTTATCCTTTGCCGATCTAAGACATTCTTTGATCTTCCTTGTTTGTTTGAAAATTGTCTTTACCCACTTGCAATGCCGGGAATATACTGCTTACCGTGCATATGCGGAAAAGTTTGTCGGAATGGCTGGACAATCAACCGACACCAGGATCAAAGAACATAAGCGACATTGCAGGTTGGGGCAGGTGGAGAAATCGGCCGTGGCAGAGCACACGCCGAGTGAGACCGGCCACATAATAAAATTTGCTGACACGGAGGTTCTGGCTGTACAGAAGCACTATTACACCCATTTGTTTAGAGAAGCTGTAGAAACACACAAACACGGGAATAGCTTCAACAAGAGAGAAGAAAGCCTCAAGGTAAACGGATCCTGGCTTCCCGTCCTGCAGCGAACGACCGTCACAGGTAGCAAGAGGAGAACCGCACCGAAAATGACCGCGGAGAAGCCTTCTGACTTTGTCGCGCCAGGTACATATAGTCTGCAGCTGCTAGCTCGGTTCCAGTTCATCACCGGCAATGGAGGGTGAAGCTTTGACAATGCCAGCCGCTCGTGCTGGCGAAACATCAGTAAAATCGTCAGACGAACGTCGGCCGAAGAACCCGAGACAGAAGCCAATAGGCAGTTTGTCAATAAGTGGCCATGAAAGCCTTAACAATTTTGTAATACTGAAAATGATAGTAATTTCTGGAAAAGAGTTATGAGTTATGACGTGATGAATTTTGGATTTTTACTTACGATCCAGAAACAAAGCGTCAATTCACGCGTTTGAAAGACCCAACGTCACCGAGAGTGTAAAAAGCTGGAATGAGTGAGTTGAGACTCAAAGCGATGATAATTGCCCTTTTTCTATGCATATGTGTATCTTCATGGGCTTCCTGAAGATTAAGGGAACTCCTTGAGAAAATAAGAAAGACCAAAATTGTGTAAGAACAAGTTGTGGTTTCTCCGTCAAGACACTACACTGGCTCATGCCTCATTGTCTGCTCAGAGGTTTGTGGCGAAGTACCTAGTCCCAGTGCTAGACCACTCACCTTATTCACCTGACTTAGCACCGTATGGCTTTTATCTATTCCCCAAATCTGCATAACAAGATTTTAGTGTGCTGAAGTAGTGAAGGAAAATGTCATATGTGTCATCAAGGAGCTCACAGTGGATAATTCACATGGGGGGTTGTAGGGATAAAGCATGGGAGTGTATTGAGGGTGACAACTAAATATGTATATTTTTGAAAGAAAATGTTTTACAGTGATAGTTCTGTTATTTTTAGCCGCACCTCATATAAAACGCTCTCCTGCTATGTGGTCAGTATGCTGTTTTGGATCTGACTGACTCATTCTCTCGTACCAAAACCTCACACCACTCGTAATAGGCATCCCCGCATTGCTACACCTGATGAAAGATAAGCAAGGACAGATTCAATCCATTATGTACGAGACTGATACTTGTACTGTTAGTCTTCTCCTTTTTCTGTTACGATGAGACAAAGATGCGAGAGATGAAATTTTCAAAACTAGTGAGTGGTTCCTCGTAATTGGTCAGTCAATTGGAGGAAAAAGAAGGAAAATGAAAAACAGTTCCTTTAATGCTGTTCACAGTAGTATGTCTCGTCATCAATTACAACACAGTACAGCAAAAAGGAAATACATAAACCTGACTGTAAAGAGGTCGTGATTGTGGATGCTGACTAGAACTTAATTGGAAATCACATATTGGAGATCTTCTCAAAGCTTGAATGCCATAACATTTGCTATATTTATAAGGTGGTGCTGGAAAGCATTTCAAAATTACTGTGTATACTTCCATTCGATGATGTGAAGAATACTTTTCTGGGGGAATTCCGCATATAGACCTAAGTTACTCATTGCACAGAAAGGTTCTGTAAGGAAAATATCTAGCATCCACTCGACCTTCATGTAGCTAACTTTTTTTCATATCGTATGACATTTTGACTGTTGCTTGCAAATGTGTATATGTCTTACACGTAGAAGATGAATTATTTGCAATTAGTAAGCAAACATCCGAGTGTTCCGTGAATATTTTAAAATTCTTTGAAACTTTTGTATTTACTGCTTTTAATTATTTTGCCTTCTCTAAAAACTATATAGAACAGATTGTGTAATATGATGCTCATTATAGACAAAACAATTTCAGTGGTGGTCAGGATACGACTTATGTATGTATATGCACAAACAAGAGTAACACAATTTACTCATTTTCAGTTTCTGCACAAGTGGGAGATGCCCGATGGTCCCGATACGGCACGGGATCCACTGAGCATCGAGGAAAAGGTGAGTGCAGTTTCACTTTTCTATTCTTCTTACATTGCTGTGGATAAGCATTCATTGTTTGGTAATTGGGTAGCTGAAGCTGTAATTTACCCAAAATGTGCTGGCAGGTACAAACTGTTTGCACGAGCAGGATGTACTCCCAGAGTCTTGCCTTTCGCATGCAATGACGCTGTAATATTCAGGGTGTAAGCACCCCGGGACAACCGGGAAAAACCCATGAATTTTTTCATCTGGGAGAAAAGCAGGAAAAACACGGGAATTTTTTAGAATTCCGGGAATTTTTCATTGTCTTACTTTCAAGAAAATTTTTTTAAAATTTTAACTGCTAAGAACTGATACTCTAACAAAGAATTTTACTTTAGCCTTCTACTGTAGAATAATACTGCGGCTGTAAAACATAAAAGAGAGAGAAACATCAGCGTAAAACAACAAAATACAGTGCACACGTAAGTGTTCGCCAACAGCAAAATGTGTCAAAGGCTTCGGGACGAAGACTACGCAATACTTCAGAACAACTGCTTTCAGTGAGCGTGACATCACAAAAGTTTACATTTCTAACAGGTCGCGGGAAAATATTCCGAATGATTGTTGTTTGAGAAGCATTAGCTGCAAAGTAAATTTCCTTTTTCGCAACATGAATTATTCTACGTGTGAGAATGTGGGATGAATTTCTTATATCACGGAGCGATTGACTCTCATTCAAAACTTAACACTTTGATGACCAGCCACTTCTGTTAGAAGAATTTCAGGCCCAGAAGACAAGAAATTTATGTCATATTTTAAAATTTTACTGGCATGTTTGTGTTTGTTATATCTCGAAGGGCAACACCCGCAAAAAAAGAAGAAAAAAACGCTAATATATGTATGTGAAAGCTTAGCTTTTCTTGTAGCTATACTACATGTATGTTAATTGAAACCATAAACTTTTGCTATTTGTGTATTCGCTCTACTTAACAGTGGTGTAGCTATTGGCTGACTACATCAGGTGTCCTGTGTTCTGAATATCTGATTTCATTTGCTGGGCAGATAACGTGATATGAGCTATGATTGGCTGACAAAGGCACATCACAATCTGGAGCTCAGTGCTTCAGAAACTAACGTGCTGTGTTTGGTGGAATTCGTATTTACACTTCCGTAATACGAAAATATGCAGCGTACGTGTTGCTGCACATGGAAGAGTGTTTCAAAACGCATAATTTTTTTGCTAGGTTTCGTTTCCTAAAGTGTCAGGAAGTGGTGATAAAACTTCTACCATTCAAGGAACTTGTAAGTTTTACAGTTCTGAGGGATATTTTCACCCAGGAAAAAGTCTAATTATATGTGGGAAAAATCTGTTTTCTCTCTCTCTCTCTCTCTCTCTCTCTCTCCCCCCCCCCCCCCCCCCCTTCTTCTTGTCCCCTGATGTTGCTGCCCCCTCTGTAAAACTGACAATTTAATAGGTTGTGGAGTCAGGGAACAGCATCATAATAATGACAGTAGATATTGTACTGAGAAGTATGGTTGTTGTTTTTGTTGTTGTTAGACAAGTATTTTCATTTATTAATTTCCACAGTTTTCTCTTCTGTAGAGTAATCTCTACGCAAGTTGCTCGTTGTAAACACTTCGCAGAGAAGAGTGTATGTGGTTTATCTGACCATAGTGTTTGGATGACAGCAATAAAAATGCTGAGCAGTGAGGTTCAGACAGTAAAAAGAAAATAGCTTATAACAAAAAACATGAGCAGTGATTCAGTAAGGGTATTTTGCAGTGACTTGAGGGCAGATCACTAGGTCATACAAGATGGTATTGGTGGAAAACTTAACTCCTGTTTCTTTATAATTCAGCACAGCAAGTCCAACTTCTCCTCAAAATCAAACAGAAACAATGACAAAGAATGGAAATAACTGAAAATGGTTACGTTTGGCTTCTCGGAGACTTCTTGCAGCCGACCGACGATGGCTTTTTCATGGATGACGATATGCCGTGTCACCGGGCCACAGTCGCTCGCGATCGGTTCGCAGGACTTTCGGGACAGTTCGAATGACCGATTTGGCCGACGAGATCGTCCTTTACGGGTCATAATTGAGAGGTCAGTTCGTGCAAAAAATTCTACACTGGCAACACATTTGCATTTATGGACAGGTCTGGAGGCAATGTGGCTCAATATTTCTGCAGGACACTTCAAACGACTTGTCGAGACCGTGTACGTTTAGTTGGTGCACAGCACCTGGCAGGAGGTGGTCTGATACGATATTAGGAGATTTCGCTTGCTTTTTGTTACCTCTGTGTAAGCGGGGTGAGAACAGGTTACTGTGAAGGACACAGAGATGCCACATACTGGTGTGAGATGGTGTTATTGGCAAATGACAGATTTTGACAGGGGCTTCGTTGTGGGCCTTCATTTGCCTTCGAACCGTGCGTTAACCAGATTTGGTGGTGGAGGGGGGATTCAGATGTGATAGTCAGTGTTGGACTGCATGGGAATGTGATGTCAGACATACTCATCATTAAGGTTCTAGTCAACCATTTCTGACGATCACAGTGGAGGAACAGCTTATTGTGCACCAAGCACGTATGTTCCCGCCATGTGAGGACCATTAAGGGAGTCCCTGAAACATTGTGCGTCATCCGGCACTGGTGGAAGGTGGACCGGGGAATTACTTTACCGAGCATAGGCTGCCATTAACAGACCAAAACAAATGGCTGCATTTGGATTGGTGCCTCGATAGTAAACAATCATCTGCTGATGAATTGTGGTGTATTTTGTTGAGTGATTAATTGCGGTTCTGCACTATCCCCGATGACCACTGTTGGCAGGTATAGTGGCAGCCTGCAGATAGGACCCATCCTTCCACTGTTTTGGACACGCAGAGTGCTATTACTCCTGGTTTCACAGTTTGAGGAGCCTGTAGATCGCAGACATCCTGCATCCTCGTGTGTTACCTCTCTTGTAACTGTATCGTACAGGTGACAGATAGGATGTCTGGGTGTGGGCTGGGTTATCTGTTGAAGATGGGGGATGTGGACAGCAACAGAGGCGGGTCCTGCTGCAGGTACGACCACTCTTTATCAGTCCTTTACTGTTTCGTACAGTTCAGACATTCTTCTGTTTGCGCTCCACTCTCCGGTGCAGTCCGGAGTTCCCTCATAGTATTCTGGTCTCGTAGCTGCAGACACTGACGTACAGCAGGCAGTGTGCACGTGTCGCTCGGAAGACGGAGCACTGTGCCGGGGTCTCCGGTACACGAGACGAGCTGAGACGGCAGGGTGCGGCCACGCTGCAGTCACGGGCGGCCACCGCATGTCGCGTCGTTCTGGTGACACGGTGGCAGTGTTGTCCGGAGTCGAAGTCTGGATCGTCGGTGAGGAGCAGGGGCAGTTGTATGGTGCAGTGTTGCCTGCCAGTGTTGGGCAGAAGGGCAGAGGTCTGTCGTTCTCAGTCCCGTGGTGGCAGAGTGAAGAGTGACGATTCCCAGCTAACTCACATGAGGTACGTTGTCCTCGATGGTGAGTGTTCATTGGGGGTGAGGGTATCATCTGGAGTGCCCTGGGGAAGTGTGGTAGGACGGCTGTTGTTTTCTATCTACATAAATGATCTTTTGGATAGGGTGGATAGCAACGTGCGGCTGTTTGCTGATGATGCTGTGGTGTACGGGAAGGTGTCATCATTGAGTGACTGTAGGAGGATACGAGATGACTTGGACAGGATTTGTGATTGGTGTAAAGAATGGCAGCTAACTATAAATAAATGTAAATTAATGCAGATGAATAGGAAAAAGAATCCCGTAATGTTTGAATACCCCATCAGTAGGGTAGTAACATTGCAGACCGATGAAGTGGGACAAGCATGTAATGGCAGTTGTGGGGAAGGCGGATAGTCGTCTTCGGTTCATTGGTAGAATTTTGGGAAGATGTGGGTCATCTGTAAAGGAGACCGCTTATAAAACACTAATATGACCTATTCTCGAGTACTGCTCGAGCGTTTGGGATCCCTGTCAGGTCGGATTGAGGGAGGACATAGAAGCAATTCAGAGGCGGGCTGCTAGATTTGTTACTGGTAGGTTTGATCATCACGCGAGTGTTGCGGAAATGCTTCAGGAACTCGGGTGGGAGTCCCTGGAGGAAAGGAGGTGTTCTTTTCGTGAATCGCTACTGAGGAAATTTAGAGAACCAGCATTTGAGGCTGACTGCAGTACAATTTTACTGCCGCCAACTTCCATTTCGCAGAAAGACCACAAAGATAAGAGATTAGGGCTCGTACAGAGGCATATAGGCAGTCATTTTTCCTTTGTTCTGTTTGGGAGTGGAACGGGGAGAGAAGATGCTAGTTGTGGTACAAGGTACCCTCCGCCATGCACCGTGTGGTGGATTGCGGAGTATGTGTGTAGATGTAGATGCAGATGTAGTGCCGGGCACGGCCCTGCTGTACCGAATGTGACGTTCTCGGCTAGGCTGGTGTTTAGTGCCAGTGCCCGGCAGTGAATTCACAGGAGGGCTGCGTCTGTGGGCCACTGCGAACCATCTCGAATGGGGCAGTGACTGGGGTCTGGCTTCTCGAAGACTTACCCTGGGGCGTTGACAACCTGAACTGTTACAGAAGTCTTTCTGCTAACAAGGAGTGGCGATCGAGTAGTAGCGACAGCCGACAGCGGCCCATGTTCGTGACTTGTGGTCCGATTCCGGTGCTCGTGGTACGACAATACGGGAGCCTATTGCACATTTTAGTGAGTGGCATCTACTGTCTGGATGTGATGTTGTTGCAGTTCTGGGCTCTGACTTTTGCTCTAAGTTTTCGTATAGTTTTGTCCTGTTACAGTATTGTGAAGCCACTTTTCAACAGGACAATACCTCTACACCTGCAGCACGAGTGTGTAAGAACAGACTGCGCGATGTTGAGGTATTTGTACGGCCAACGACACCCTTTGGTCTCTCCCTGATAGGACACGTGTGTTGACCAGATTTGATGTCATCTCGGTCCCAGTGTCAGGATCCGGGATATCGGGGGGCCTATTACAACACTGGTGGACCAGCTTACCTCGGTAAAGGATGGAACCATTTTATGACTCCATTCTCAACCAAATCACGGCATGTACCCAGGTCAGAGAGGCTGCAATGTCACATTTATAACAGGGCTCATACTGCCAATTTCTCCTAAATTTGATTCTATTTTGTAATTGCTGGAGTAACATGACGTACCCTCACGATGCACGAAGTTTCATTTTGTTTCCCCTGGGCCATTGTGTGTATATCTTTGGCTTCCCTCTGACAACCATGCCTCCATCCTTGCTACCCTCCCTATTTTCCTTTCCCTGTTGCTTCATAACCTGGGTTGTGAGTAACTGAATCTCCTTTCCCTTCTTCCCTTTCTTTCCCCTCTCTCCTCCCTGATGAAGGAACATTTGTTCTGAAAGCTAGGAACATAAATTTTCGGTTTTGTTTTGTGTGTATCTATCGGCTGTACTGAGCTGAGGTAAGTACTGGCCAGCCCCTCTATCTCTTTGTTAATATTTGTTTCACATCTCTATATGAGATTTTCCATTAATCATTGTTTATTTTGTTTGTCAGGCAGTGACGTTAGCACACCTTGAATGTGTATAATGGCAGATTTGTTATATCAGTTCTATAAGGCTGTAATACTTAAGCAGTGTTTTTTGTGTGATGTAAATGGTAGCACAGGATAATACTGTTACGTGGTCATCCTTTCTTTCTGTTTGTAATTTTAACAGTGTTTGCAGTGGTCTGAATTGAAATTTCCTATTCATAGAAAGTAATATTTTTATGTAGAAGCTCATGCATTGCTCAGACATGTTTTCATACTTAAAAAAAGACAAAAAATGTGTGGACAGATTAAAGTTTCTTTATGAGTTTAAATGCAAGTCTTTAGTATCCCAGGATAAATCTCTAATTTTAGTTTCTGTTCTTCACACATTAGCAGACAGTGTAAAAATGAATTATAACTGAGCAGTCCAGTATTTTTAGAATTTGGTGACCACACACACAGTGTGCTGTCATAATCAGTAATCATTTTTATTTATTTATTTTTGCATGCCTGCCAACTATTACGGTTTGTCCGTAATTGTTATGGATTTATCACCTTGATCACAGGGTTACGGTAAGCTACTAAAAATTATGGACGTAGACCGTTTAAAATATGATATTTTTAAATAATTCGAAAAAGGTATAGTTTACATTTTGGTAATCATATTGTGTTGCTAAAATGTTTTATAGATTGTAACGATTTCCTTCCTGAGTAGGCAGTAAACCTACATAAAAATGAATTCATCATTGTGGCACACAAGGTGTACGTTTACACTGAGTTTGAAGCATGTTCTGCAACATTGTTCGTAACATTGTTGGTGGCTAAAGTGTGCGTCATTTACGACGGCGGCCGAGTTTAGGTTCGTTCTGCGCATCGGACGTCACAAAACACAGTCAGCCAATGAACAGAGAACGACGTTGCCAGAGCTCGACTGCAGTGCAGACCACGGACGAGTGTCTTCAGTTTCAGAAATGTTCAGTCATAAATAAAGTAATTGAACAGAAGCAGTGTCTTGATAGCAGACTTTCTTTTGTAGAAAGTTTGGAAAAAGCATTCTTTATACCAATTGCTTTATATTCTATTAATTAATTACTAATTCAGGCGATAGCAAGGAAAGGTGTTTGTATCATTCTCACTAACCGCATTTTCGCAATAAAGAACAGCGGTAATTGTTTCTTTCCTATTGTACTTCAACGAAACGTGAGTAATTCATAGTCATACCAACAGTGTTTGTCTGTATTTTGCGTGCTAGTTTAAAGTCCTTTGGAAGGTCTATTGGATGACAAGTAGCGTCAGCGTAATGGTTAAAGTGTTTAGCTGCTAAGCGAAAGGTTCCGAGTTCAAACCTTCTTCGGTGCTTAATATTTTCTTTATTTTAAAACAATATTGAAGTTTCTCACTTCATGAATTTTATTCATTTGAATGTAATTTTTTGAAATTTATAGTGGCAACTAAAATCGACCATACGGGAAGTATACGCTATGGACTTTTACCTCTGCAAACTCTTCAAAATTTCGCGCAATGGTTTACTGCATCTAATGCTGCACAATAACTGCGTTGAACATCGAAACAAAATTAAGTCATTTATGGGGGGAAGGTATCAGTCAAGAAGATGTGTAAAAATCAATTTATTGGGCCAAATAGTTTTTGTGAAATCGAATGATAAAGTGTGTCAAAGCAGTTGGAACACCATGTGTCTGCACAGGCGAGCAGTGCAGTGGTGACAAAATCGCGCACAGCGTGGAATGCGGGGAACACGTCTCTGTAGCAGCGAAAGGGTTAATGCGGCCGTGGTGGCTTTACTTCATAAACTGCGCGCTCCCCGTTAAACATAAGTTTGCAAACTATACTATACCACACTTTAGTGATGGACTATCAATTTTTGCAACATGTAGTAGACATTTTGACAACACGAAGCCATTGTTCCACGGCTGTGTCGGTGCAGATCAGAAGAACGTTGGTCCTGACACGCTACCACTAAATGCTGCTACGCAGCACTGGTGTTTGTTTTTGCTGAGCTGTACTGTTGCCTGTTGTATTTAAATGTGTTCCTTTATGGAAAAGGGGCGGGGGGGGGGGGGTGGAGAGAAGATGCAGAATTAACCAATTTATCAATTTGTCACATTCTGTGAGGCAGAGGAATACCTCTGGAATGTTCCAAATTATAGCTGTAAAAGTATTACACTGAAAGATGACTCCCTTAAAAAAATTCTGTATTGCTTCCCATCAGCAGCAGTGATGTAGATAAAAAATTGAAGTCCCTCATTTCTCAATACTAAAACAACGACGTCGACAACTTTCTGTGAGATAGGAAAGAGTGTATGCAGGAGACAGCAGTGAGTGGTGCTGAGGCTGACAAAATGATAATGTGAATTAATTTTAATGTGAATATAAAAATAAATATATGATAAGTTAAATATGTCTCCTTCATTTAGGGTCGGAATATGTCTGAAATACTGCATTTAAAGGCCTAAATAAGGCTTCTATATTTAGAAAATTTTCTATGTGATTATTGGTAGCCTCTTTTCAAGATTGGCAATTATATTTTTGTTAGTGCACAATCTTCATGTAATGAATGTAGTGTCTGCATATACAGGGTGGTTCAGAGAAATGGCACATTCTGACATTTGTGTTTGTAGGCCTGGGCGATTGTTAGTGTCAAATAACAAATGGAAACCAGTTCATGTCATCTTGCCATTTACGGGGTATATACGACCCGGGATAACCGGGAGATCCGGGAAAAACCTGGAAATTTTTTCATCCGGGAAAAACCTGGGAATTTTTTCATCCGGGAAAAACCTGGGAATTTTTTAGAATCCCGGGATTTTTTGTTTTAGTTTTCAGTAAAATTTTTGTTATTTTGACTGGTAAGAAATAATATTCGACCAAAGGATATTACTGTATCCCGCTACTTAAGTTGCAAAGGAAATGCGCCATGTACAACAACAAAACACAGTGCTCATACGAGCATCTGCCAGCAGCAAAATGTGTCAAAGGCTTTAGGAAGACTATGCAATGCTTTATAACAACAAATTGCCTCCGATGAGGGTGACTTCACAACTGTTTACATTAGCTTCGTGTGAGCAGTTGCGTGCGGGGCCATGCGCATGCGCATGCGCAGTTGAGTCGCGCATGTGTAGTACCTTCTCCCAATTGTGGCTACAAAAGTGTGGCTGTTAGCTGCATAAGCAGTAGCAGCAAGATGCTAAATCTTTTCCGCTGATGCAGTCAATGTATTTGTAACGAAATGTTTAATTCCACACTATTGGCTAGTTTCAAATGTTCTCTGCATTTCAAAAGCGCATGTTTTCGTCGTCTTGCAAGTATGGCAAATGCCATAATAAAGAACCAAAAATGAAATAATACAGTACTGGTACACCAAGACAATTTACAACAGAATCTGGACGTACAAATGTGCACTTTAAACCGGAAATGCACGTTATTATAGTTCGTGAAGTTCTGATTACCTTGGAATATCCTCCGATGTCTTGTTTTTTTTATGACATAACGTAAGATCTTTTAATGTTTTTCACGTACGAACATACAGACTTCTTGTCTCATCGTAGGTGCGCAAGTGCTGTAACGCCTGTTATCTGGTGCTCTCTGGCAACTGCTGAAACGAACCTCTTTCTAACACGCCGCGGGAAAATATTGCGAATGATTGATTGAAAAGCGTTACTTTCAAAGTAAATTTCCTTTTACACAAGATGAACTATGTGCGATGAATTTATTTAATCACAGAGTGTTTGGCTCTTATTTAAAAATCAACTCCTTAAGTATGACCATTTACAAAAATTTCGAGCCGAGGAGATCGGATATTTATGTCGTTGTTAAAAATTTCACTGGCACATTTGTGTGATGTGTTTTAAAGTGTAACATGCGCAAAGAAGATCAACGCTGTACGTGAAAGTTTAGCTTCTCTTGCGGCTTATTAATCGTTGATACCAATATTGTGTGTGAAGGCTTTGCTTTTCTTGTAGCAACACTATGTATATTAATTTAAACCATTAAGTTTTCCTATTTGTGTGTACGCACTACTTAACAGTGATTATGGTATTGGCTGGCTACATGACGTGTCTTATGCTTTTGAATATCTGCTGTATCGGCTGGCGACGTCACGTGACTTGAGCTATGACTGGCTTACAAAAGCGCATTGCAATCTCGATAAACTGATCAGTTTTACATTTCTGAGGAAAAGGATACTGTCACGTAACACGGAAAAAGTGTATTTTCACCCGGGAGAAAGTGTATTTTTAACTGGGAAATCCGGGAATTTTTTTTCCTTGTCCACGTGTACACCCTGCATTTAGTTGACAGGAATACTTCGAGTGGTGGGCAGCGTGCTTTTATCATCAAAGCTTTTTACAAAAACATTGACATTGTGGAGGCTGCATGTAAAGAATTTCTGCACCACATCAGCTTAAGATGGCACGACTATGCTCTGTCAGCACGTGCATGTAATATGTGATGATATTTTGAGGAACAGGTTCAGCAATGAGAAAGCAATCTCCGGGGCGTGTGCAAACCATTCGTACTCCAGACAATATCAAAGCAGTTCGGGGTGTGTCATAAGAAGCCCAAACTATGCTATCCGTTGTCACGTAACGTCTTTACAGTAGCACAGTTCGAATATTTGACGACTATTGGTAAAGGACTTAGCATTACAATTACTACAAGTTGTAGATTCCCAGGAAAGGAGACCCAACAATCACCTAATGTGACAATGGTTTTGGAACTAATATGGGGAAAGATAGCAAATAGCAGTGAGTTTGTTAACATGTTGTCTGACAAAGCCTATTTCCATCTAATGGATTTATTAATAAAGAAAATATCCGTAACTCATCCCAAGAAAATCCTACTCATCCAGACTAATGTCCTTTACACACGAATTAAATTGCCTTGTGGTGTGCTGTATCGTCATATAGCATAATGGTGCTTTTTTTATTATTATTTAAGTCAAGTTCCATAGGACCAAATTGAAGATTAAATCTCCGAAGTCATGAAACGTGTCAGTACATGCAATTACAACATAAAAGTAATAACAGATAAAAATAAAATGTTTATGAACCCAAAAAAAAGTCAAGCCATAAGTTTAAGTAAACACAGTCAATAATATAACATAGAAATGAGCTTAATTTTTCAAGGAACTCCTCAGCAGAATAGGAGGAGTGATTCATGAGGAAACTCTTCAGTTTCAATTTGAAAGTGCGTGGATTACTGCTGAGATTTTTGAATTCTTGTGGTAGCTTATTGAAAATGGATGCAGGGGTATACTGCACATCTTTCTGAACAAGAGGTAAGGAAGTCCGTTCCAAATGCAGGTTGGATTTCTGCAGAGTGTTAGCTGAGTGAAGGCTGCTTATTCTTGGGAATAAACTGATATTGTTAACAAGAAACAACAGTAAAGAATATATATGTGTGCGAGTGTACACCCGTCCTTTTTCCCAAGGTAAGTCCTTCCGCTCCCGGGACTGGAACGACTCCCCACCCTCTCCCCCAAAACCCACATCCCCCTGTCCCTCCCCCTCCCACCCTCCCCCCCAACGAGGCAACCGTTGGTCGCGAAAGCCAGAACCCCGTGTGTTAGTTCCCACTAACACCAACCTGTCAGAACTCCGGAGATGGGAACTTGCCCTTCAGCATATCCTCTCTTCTCGCTATCCGCCAGGCCTCCATCTCCGCTAATTTCTAATTTCAATCTGCCGCCGCTCTTACCTCACCTGTCTTTCAACATCATCTTTGCCTCTGTACTTCCGCTCCGACTGACATCTCTGCCCAAACTCTTTGCCTTTACAAATGTCTGCTTGTGTCTGTGTATGTGCGGATGGATGTGTGTGTGTGTGTGCGAGTGTATACCTGTCCTTTTTTCCCCCTAGGGTAAGTCTTTCCGCTCCCGGGATTGGAGTGGCTCCTTGCCCTCTCCCTTAGAACCCGGATCCTTTTGTCTTTCCCTCTCCTTCCTTCTTTCCTGGCGGGGCGGCCGTTGGTTGCGAAAGCTAGAATTTTGTGTGTATGTTTGTGTTTGTTTGTGTGTCTGTTGACCTGCCAGCGCTTTTGTTTGGTAAGTCTCATCATCTTTCTTTTTAGATGTGTTTTTCCCACGTGGAATGTTTCCCTCTATTGTATTTATATATATATATATATATATATATATATATATATATATATATATATATATATATATATATATGATGAGGCAACAGTTTGTTGCGAAAGCTTGAATTTTGTGTGTATGTTTGTGTTCGTTTGTGTGTCTGTCGACCTGCCAGCACTTTCATTTGGTAAGTCACATCATCTTTGTTTTTAGGTATATATATATATATATATATATATATATATATATAATAGAGGGAAGCATTCCACGTGGGAAAAATGTATCTGAAAAGAAAGATGATGAGACTTGCCAAACGGGGGCGCTGGCGGGTCGATGGACACACGGGCAAACGCAAGCATACACACGGGGTTCTGGCTTTCGCGACCAACGGTTGCCTCGACGGGGGGGGAGGGAGGGAGGGGGAGGGACAGGGGGATGTGGGTTTTGGGGGAGAGGGTGGGGAGTCGTTCCAGTCCCGGGAGCGGAAGGACTTACCTTGGGAAATAGGACGGGTGTACACTCGCGCACACACGCGCGTATCCATCCGCACATATACAGACGCAGGCAGACGTGTACAGAGGCAAAGAGTCTGTATATGTCTGCTTGTGTCTGTATATGTGTGGATGGATATGTGTGTGTGTGTGCGAGTGTATACCCGTCCTTTTTTCTCCCTAAGGTAAGTCTTTCTGCTCCTGGAATTGGAATGACTCCTTACCCTCTCCCTTAAAACCCAAATCCTTTCGTCTTTCCCTCTCCTTCCCTCTTTCCTGATGAGGCAACCGTTGGTTGCGAAAGTTAGAATTTTGTGTGTATGTTTGTGTTTGTTTGTGTGTCTATCGACCTGCCAGCGCTTTTGTTTGGTAAGTCTCATCATCTTTCTTTTTAGATATATTTTTCCCACGTGGAATGTTTACCTCTAAAAAAAATAAAAATATATATATATATATATAATAGAAGGAAACATTCCACGAAGGAAAAATATACCTAAAAACAAAGATGATGTGACTTACCAAATGAAAGTGCTGGCAGGTCGACAGACACACAAACGAACACAAACATACACACAAAATTCAAGCTTTCGCAACAAACTGTTGCCTCATCAGGAAAGAGGGAAGGAGAGGGAAAGACGAAAGGATGTGGGTTTTAAGGGAGAGGGTAAGGAGTCATTCCAGTCCCGGGAGCGGAAAGACTTACCTTAGGGGGAAAAAAGGACGGGTATACACTCGCGCACACACACATATCCATCCCCATCCACACATATACAGACACAAGCAGATATGCCAATGTCAGAATACTCACACTAGTGAACAGGGTTCCACAAGAGGTTCGCGAATTTACACCACTTATTGCCAAAACCACCCATTTCTGAACAAAAAATATCCTTTTAGAATGGAAAGAGTTACCCCAGAATATAATACCATACGACAAATGAAAATAAGAAAAGTTGACCTAATTTTTGTGTCGAACGATCACTTGCTCCAGATACAGCTCGAATAGTAAACATGGCAGCATTGAGTTTTTGAACAACATCCTGAATGTGGGCTTTCCATGACAGTTTAATATCTATCTGAACACACAGAAATTTGAACTGTTCAGTTCCACTAATCACATGCCCATTCTGAGGAATTAAAACGCCAGGTTTTGTTGAATTATGTGTTAGAAACTGTAAAAACTGAGCCTTGTTGTGATTTAGTGTTAGTTTATTTTCTACAAGCCATGAACTTAGGTCATGTACTGCACTATTTGAAACCGAGCCAATGTTGCACACAACTTCCTTTACTACCAAGTTAGTATCATCAGCAAACAGAAATATTTATAGTTACCCGTAATACTAGAGGGCATCGTTTACATAAATAAGGAACAGGAGTGGCCCCAACACAGATCCCTGGGGCACCTCCTATTTGACCGTGTCCCACTCAGACCCCACATTACAGCCATTCTCTACATTGTGAATAATGACCTTTTGCTGTCTGTTGTTAAAGTAAGAGGTGAACCAATTGTGGGCTACCCCCTATATTCCGTAATGGTCGAACTTCTGGAGCAATATTTTGTGATCAACACAATCAAATGTCTTAGTTAAATCAAAAATATGCCTAGCGTACAAAACCTTTTGTTTAACCCATCCATTACCTCACAGAGAACAGAGAATATAGCATTTTCAGTTGTTAAACAACTTCTGAAGCTGAACTGTACATTTGCTAGCAAATTACGTGGTATAAAATGATCAGTTATCCTTGCATTACACAGCCTTTTCAATAACTTCAGCAAACAGTGACAGCATAGAAATAGGTCTAAAATTGTCTGCCTTATCCCTTTTTATGTTTTTATAAAGCGGCTTTACTACTGAGTACTTCAATCATTCCATTCCTAAAGGGAAAATTACAAATATTGCTAAATACAGGGCTAACATGTGCAGCACGGTACTTTAATATTCTGCTAGGCACTCCATCATATCCATGAATCCTTAGTCTTGAGTGATTTAATTATTGACTTGATTTCCCCCTTGTCTGTATCACAGAGGAGTATTTCGGACATTAATCTCGGAAAAGTGTTTGCTAAGACAGTTATATGATTCCCTGTAGAATCTAAATTTTTATTTATTTCACCAGCAATGCTCCGAAAATGATTGTTAAATGCCATACATATATCTGATTTATCAGTAATATGAGGGGGGACCCAAAAGAAACCTGATTGTTGTCATAAAAAATTTATTGATGAACCTTTTCACAAAATTACTTCAGTCACCTTCAAAATACTCTCCATTACATGCGATGCACTTGTCAAGTCTCTTTTCCCACTGTTGCTGTTGGAAGCATGTTTGGAACTCTTCAAGTTTCATATTGTCCACTGCCCTTTGCGATGCTGTTTTTACCGCCTCCACATCGTCATAATGCTCCCCTTTTAGTGTTTTTTTTTTTATTTTTTTTTTATTTGTGGAAATGGGAAAAAGTTGCACGGGGCTAGGTCCAGCGAATACGGAGTGTGGGGAACGACAGACCACCTCTGAGATACCAAATAGTGGGTCACTCGTAAGGCCGTGTGTGCTGGAGCGTTGTCGTGATGCAGAAACCAGTCACCTGTTCGCCAAAGTTCCGGGCGTTTCCTCCTCACATCCTCTCGCAGACGCCTTAAAACATCCAAGTAAAAGTGCTGGTTAACAGTCTGGCCAGGGGGTACCAATTCCCGATGCACAATTCCACGAACATCAAAAAAGACAATGGTCATAGTCTCATAGTCTTCACATTTGACCTCACTTGCCTTGCTTTTTTTGGTCTGGGAGAGTTGGGAGTCCTCCACTGGCTTGACACTTGCTCGGTTTCTGGGTCATACCCGTAATACCAACTCTTATCCCCTGTAATGACTTTGTTCAAGAAGTTTGGATCACATGCAATCTCTGTTCTCAAGTCCTGACACATTCATGCGGCTGGATTTTTGCTCCTGCGTGAGAAGGTGCGGAACAAATTCAGCAGCAACACATCTCGTGTGCAAATCCTCACTCAAAATCCACTGGCACGAGCTCCAACTGATTCCTGTATCTGCTGAAATTTGGTCGATCGTTCGGTGACGATCCTAGTTGATATTTTGGTGGACCTTTTCAATGTTCTCCTCATTTCACGATGTTGAAGGGCGTCCAGAACGAGCTCGGTCTTCGACACACATCTCACCACGTTTAAAGTGCCCAAACCACTCGAAAACCTGTGTGCTGCTCATAGTGTCCTCCTGGAAAGCTTCCTGAAGCATTTGATATGTCTCTGTTGCAGTTTTTTTAAGCAGGAAACAAAATTTCACACACACTCTTTGTTCTTTTAAAGTTGCCATGACGATTTCACAGACGTAACCCGCCAACAGTCAGAGAAACACAATACCACACTTGCACGTTGAGCTCTACACTGACGCCGTCTGCACAGCTGTTTCATGAAGGTCTCTACTAACACCATCTAGTGTCAGAACCCTGCACTACGTCCCAAGGTGCATGAGAAATGTGTTAAGGAAATTATTATATTTATCATCTATGTTATCAGCACTATAAACACCCTGCCACTCTGGTTCCTTGACAAGGTTTAAAAAACTCTCTATTGCTTTTGGATTAACTTTCCTGCATAGTTTGTAATTATATGTGACATTTGTTTGAGTGCAAAAGCCTTTTTGTGTTAAAATTGGTTGCATCATGGTCTGAAAGGCCATTCACCCTTTTACTATCAGAATACCCATCTAGTAATGAAGAATGGAAAAAAAGCCATTGTTTGTGGCTATGCTACTGTTCCCCTACACCCTAATTGGAAAAAACACAGTCAGCATTAGATCATATGAATTTAGGAGATCTACCAACATCCTTTTTCTTGCACCATCATATACAAAATTTATATTGAAGTCAGCACATGTAACTAATTTCTGATACTTCCTATAAAGTGAATCAAGCACCCTCTCCAGCTTGAGCAGAAATGCTGTGAAGGCAGAGTTAGGGGACCTTTAAATAACAATTAGAAGTTCAGTTTTACTAACTTCGACTGCCTGCACAACATTCAAATATCTGTTCAATGTGGTGCCGTGATACACCTATGGACTCAAATGGAATACTGTTTTCTACGTACGTGGCCACTCTCCCACTCCGTAAGGAACACCTTGAAAAACAACCAGCTAATCTGTATCTGGTAAAGGAAGCCTCTAAATTGTCAAATTATTTAAGTGGTGCTCCAATATACCAGTAATTTCAGAGTCAACATATATAAACAGTTCATTAACTTTTATGTTTAATACCTCTTATATTTTGATGGAATATGCTAATTCCTTCTCTACTTAGAAACATGATTTCCTCTGAAGGTGATTTCTTAGTTAGAGGGACTTCCTTTAAGCAGGTATACGTGTCAACTGACTTCAATCTATAAAAAGGTGCAGCTCGAACACCAACTACAACAGGAATTTTTCCATGAGTAATCCCACCACCCACTACTTCACTGTCACCCATAAGCTTTGCCAGTCTCCCCTTCCCATATCTATTATTATTATTACTATTATTATTGAGAACAAGAATAGCTTTTCAACTACAGTCGCATCGGAATCTGTACGTCACTGTGTTCTAAACCTCTGGTGCACAGAAGCTACGGACATTTCCACAAATTGTGAAGATGGCTGGATTGTGTGAGACATAACAAAGCTACAAAAAGCACATATATCGATGGCTGTTGTATGCCAATTGTGTGGCAACCGGATAATTTCAAGAAACTGTGACATTCCATGGCTTTCCAGCTCCCACAAACCGTCATTGTGCGATTTCTTCTTGTGAAGTCACCTTAACAACAAAGCATATCGTAGACCACGACCTAAAACAAAAGAATTGAAAGCAAAGATCTGAGAAGCAGTTGCAAAAATACTCAGTCATGCTCAGTTTCTCTTAGAGACTACAGGAATGTTTGCACAAAAATAGAGCTCACCTACAAAATGTCATCTCCAACAAATAAATTTTCTTTATATATTCTTATAAGGCATATTTTTTTATTATTAAGTGGCATAAAAACATTTTTTCTTATCACTACTTAATTATTTATTCACTTTACTGTTCGCGGAATCACCGTGTACATTACCTTTAGAATTACAATGATTGCAATTAATTTTGTTTAATTTTTCCCATTGGATTGTTGCAGACTGGTGCACTTACTGATGATCCACCAATGGAAGATGATCCACTTTCTATTTGTGATCCACAGATCGTTAAGAAAGAGGTACGTAACAGCTGTATGCCAAGTTCTCGTAATTCTTTGCTTGTCTCTTGTGAAATAAGTGGACATCAGTATTGTGGAAATTTTCTGATCATTGATGATATCACAATAATAGATATTGTGGGATGTCAGTATTAAAATCTCCCCTTGTAGTGATGATGCACAAAAAACAATGTAACATCAACAGACCCATTTTTTGTTTTAACATTTCTGCTCTTTCTCTAATGTAACTACACACCCTGACATATGCAACCGCACCTAAATACAACAATCTGTGACACTCCCCACCTTGTATACCATATTGATGGCAATTGGATGAAGATGGTGGAGTCTTGTGGTTATTGTGAATATTATCAGTCTAATTATATTTATTGTAAAACAAACAATATTAACAGGTAAGCTAAGGTGTTAACTGTCACTTTGTGAAAGATGGGATAATCGTCAAGTTTATATTTCTTAAGACATTGCTCGTTTTGACTTCGGCCAAGTTGCTGCTTGAAAAACGCTGACATTTGTGTTTGGGGGAAGTACAGTGAGTGATTTATTTTCTACCAACTCGGTTATCTTCCTGTTGCTAGGTAGTTAAATCCTGACATGGTGAAGCCAGAAAAACTATTAAGTCTGTGTATTTAGTAGGTTGGGTGGAGTAATAGTTTTCCATTGCAGGAAGTGTATAAGAAGTTGATACAGAGGACACGTCATTTCATTGTGGAGATCTTAAGTATTTCATTATGCATTCGAAAATACCTTCTGTAAGAATCTGGACATGTTCTGAGGTATAAAGGGATCACCAATTTAATACTGGAGGGCAGCGTGGAGGGTAAAAATTGTAGAGGGAGACCAAGAGATGAATACACTTAGCAGATTCAGAAGGATGTAGGGTGCAGTAGGTACTGGGAGATGAAGAAGCTTGCACAGGATAGAGTAGCATGGAGAGCTGCATCAAACCAGTCTCAGGACTGAAGACCACAACAACAACAAGAATGTGTATGATCAAAGGTTTTGAATTACTGGAGTATCAAACTCCTTGCCTCACAATTCGTACCCCTGCGATAGACATAGGTGCAATACCTGTCCCACACTTCTTCCTGCCACCACCTAGATGAAACTTTGTCACATAAAAACTGAAGATTTTAAGGTGTACACTGGACTGAGACAAGGGGATGCCATTTCACCTGTTTTATTTAACCTTGTCCTAGAGAAGATCGATAGAGAATTTTCTAAAACCAGTCCACAAGGGATCCAGCTACAGGATGTGAACATTAAAAGACTTGCGTATGCAGATGATGTAGCACTAATAAGTAGTTCCAAAAGAGAATTAATCAGAATGCATCAGCAAAATTGCTATAAAATTGCTGAGAAAACAGGATTACATATTAATGAAGAATAGACAGAATACCTGCCCATAATTAAGAAAACCAGAAAAGATGCACCTCTGACTGTAGATGGATTCAATTTCAAGACTGTTGACCACTTCAAGTACCTAGGAAGTCTTTTTAATAATAACAACAGAACAGATATAGAAATAATGCCCATTTATCAAAAGCAAACAAGACACTTTTTAGTTTCATCAAAATTCTAAGAAAAAGATCACTTAGCAGTAACTTCAAAGTCCACTTATATCAATCAAGCATTATACCTGTGATGTTATATGGATGTGAATCATTAATATTTAGAAAGAAAAATGTAGAAAAACTGTTAATATTCGAAAGAAAAGTACTAAGGAAAATTTTTGGATCTGTATATGACGAAAATAACATGGAAGGGAGAATAAAAAGAAATGAAGAATTAAGAGGGCTGTACAAGCACCGTAACATTGTCGAAATGCTCCAGAGGAGAAGGTTGAATTGGGCAGGCCATATAGCAAGAATGAGGAACGAGAGGAAGAGGGAGACACAGAATCAGATGGCGGGATAACGTTCTGGAGGACACAACTAGGATGAACAGCAGCAGCAACTGGACAAACAGCGCATTGGGCAGGCAGAAGTGGAAGAGGCTCATAGAGCAGGTGTATGGTCGATAAGGCCCTTGCCACATGTAAAGTAAAGAATGTGTATGATCAAAGGTTTTGAAGTACTGGACTATCAAACGTCTTGCCTCACGATTCATATCTCTGCGATAGACCTAGGTGCGAGACTTGCCCCACACTTCTTCCCCTCCACCACCTACTCCACTCCAGTCACTAACATCACCTATCCCAGCAAAGACAGGGCTACCTGTGAAACCAGTCGTGTTATCTACAACCTAAGCTGGAACCACTGAGCTGCAGTCTATGTGGACACGACAAACAACAAGCTGTCTGCCTGCACGAGTAGCCACCAACAAACCGTGGCCGAGAAACAAATGGACCACCCTGTTGCTGAACACGCTGCCCGAAACGGCATCCTTCATTCCGATGACCGCTTCACAGTCAGTGCCGTACGGATCCTTCCCACCGACACCAGCTTTTCTGAATCGCGCAGATGGGAATTCTCCCTGCAATATATCCTACATACCCGTAATTCTGCCATCCTCAGCCTTTGTTACTCAGTGTCCTTCACCCATATATCCCCTTCCCTGTTGCCAGCCAGCATTACACAGCCTTCTATTCCATCAGTGCTCAAACAATCTTTTTACTTCTTCCCTTCCCCTTCCGCATGCCTGCACCCCCTGTCTAACCTTCCGACTGCACCTAGCTGCCCTACCCTCTCCCACATTGGCTCCCACAATCAGAAGTTTACTGTCCCCTGTAATGCACCTCTTTGTCCGGGGGACAAATATTAATTATTATCAGTAGCAGTATATTAAGCTACAAATTATCATTTTAAACCTGTGTGCCTAGTCGACCACCAGTCCCCGTCACACTGTTCAGTCTAACAACAGAGTACGTACAGGGTTGAAGACGTGGACAAAGATAGGTATCATCACAATTTGAATTGAGAGTAATATAACTTTCTTACCTTTATTGGTCATTTTTGCACGCTCGTCGTCCGGTGACGAATCTCGCCATCTACTGTTTGTTAAATCAATTTGAGGTCCAGGGTGTGTATTTTGCTGCGTAAGAACTGACACGTAGTTAAACTTCCAACTTTTATTTTATAAATGCTGATCGTGACGATATTCAATAATTTTCAATGTAACAGCTTTTTCAATACATAATTTCATATTTTACACATCGCACATATACATATATGAAAAACATAGTATGAAAAATGAAAAGTGTTTATAATATAGTTCTGTGGCAATATATCTCATTATTGTCGTCATAGTAACAGTTTTGCAACAAAATAATAATATTTCACTTTATGTTTACGTAGCTGAAGTTCACTTGCTCCTTAAAAGTCGATTGACGGCACCGCACACCTCGCCAGCCGGTGGTATCGGTAGTTTCAGTAGTCCGTTACGTTACACCCCCTCCCCTATCCAGCTATCCCTCTCCCTCTGCACCCCACCTTCCTCCTTACCCCTACCACCCAGATTACTTCTCCTTCGTGTGCAATTTGCTCACAGTCTGGCCTCGGCAACAGACCTGTAAATAATCTCCCCGTTACTGCTCTGAACGGGAAAGTGGCACAAGCTGCCCACTTCAGATATCGCAGAGAGATAATGCAACCAGCAGGACTGAACTCAATAGCCAGTAAAGGTAAAATCTCCAGATTTCAAAAAGCATATAAGCTCACACGGAATCACTATAATATGAACTCTATTTCTGTCGATTCGAAACTAAGGCATTACGACACAGTAGTCCTACCAGAAGCACTTTATGCTGCAGAAAGTACAGTGATTTGTGATCATACTAAGATCAGAGAGGTTGAAAAGCAGGAAAGAAAAATTCTGAGGGAAATATATGGACCAGTGTTTTGGGAAGGAATTTGGATGAAGAGGCCAACTACAGAGATTTACAAAGACGTAGAAACAATAACAGACACCATTAGAAAGAGAAGGATGAAATTTTATGGACATATCAGCAGGATGAATAAAAGCAGGCTCACAAGACGAATCTTTGAGATAGTAAACAAGAGCAAAAACAAGTTAAAGTGGGTCACTGAAGCAGAAGGAGACATTAAAGAACTGGGGATCACACAAGACAACATATAAAATAGAGAACAGTTTAGAAACATCATACAGAAACACACACTTAAACAAGAAGATAGTGAGAACAGATGGGAAAAAGATGGTCGGAAGAATGCAAGAGAGAACACAGTGAAGGTATGAATAGAATTTGGGAAGAATGAAGAAATCATGACTACTCAAGTTCAATCGCTCCCTCAAAAGGGAATAATTGAAAATAATAATTGTGTGTGTGTGTGTGTGTGTGTGTGTGTGTGTGTGTGTGTGTGTGTTATCTAATTCAGAAGGCTTTTTGGCTGATAGCTTACTTATTTAGCAGTCTTTGCGTTGTGTCTGCCTGTGACTCAACGATTCGACTATATGGTGATTATCAGTCTTGCCTTTTCATAATACTATCATTATTCCACCCTGTATTTTCCATTGTTTGAAGTATCAAAAATATATCAAGCACACGTTGGTGTGCAGCTGAAGTATTACCAGTCAATTTTGAAAGAGATTAATGAATGGTAGCTAGACATTGTTGGCTTGTTAAAATTACAGGTTTTCAAAACAGAGCAGTAGAAAAATGTATGGTCAGGTGATGTAAGGTATGGTATATGAAAATGAAACAGATTTGTGAAAGTGCTGTTGCTGTTGTTGTTGTTGTTGTTGTTGTTGTTGTGGTCTTCAGTCCTGAGACTGGTTTGATGCAGCTCTCCATGCTACTCCATCCTGTGCAAGCTTCTTCATCTCCCAGTACCTACTGCAACCTACATCCTTCGGAATCTGCTTAGTGTATTCATCTCTTGGTCTACCTTTACGATTTTTACCCTCTACGCTGCCCTCCAGTGCTAAATTTGTGATCCCTCGATGCCTCAGAACATGTCCTACCAACCGATCCCTTCTTCTGGTCAAGTTGTGCCACAAACTTCTCTTCTCCCCAATTCTATTCAATACCTCCTCATTAGTTATGTGATCTACCCATCTAATCTTCAGCATTCTTCTGTAGCACCACCATTTCAAAAGCTTCTATTCTCTTCTTGTCCAAACTATTTTTCGTCCACGTTTCACTTCCATACATGGCTACACTCCATACAAATACTTTCAGAAACGACTTCCTGACACTTAAATCTATACTCGCTGCCAACAAGTTTCTCTTCTTCAGAAACGTTTTCCTTGCCAAAACTCCTTCACTACTTTAAGTGTCTCATTTGCTAATCTAATTCCCTCAGCATCACCCGACTTAATTCGACTACATTCAGTTATCCTCATTTTGCTTTTGTTGATGTTCATCTTATATCCTCCTTTCAAGACACTGTCTATTCCGTTCAGCTGCTCTTCCAAGTGCTTTGCTGTCTCTGACAGAATTACAATGTCATCGGCGAACCTCAACGTTTTTATTTCTTCTCCATGGATTTTAATTCCTACTCCGACCTTTCTTTTGTTTCCTTCACTGCTTGCTCAGTATACATGTTGAATAACATCAGGGAGAGGCTACAACCCTGTCTCACTCCCTTCCCAACCACTGCTTCCCTTTCGTGTCCCTCGACTCTTATAACTGCCATCTGGTTTCTGTACAAATTGTAAATAGCCTTTCGCTCCCTGTATTTTACCCCTGCCACCTTTAGAATTTGAAAGAGAGTATTCCAATAAACATTGTCAAAAGCTTTCTCTAAGTCTACAAATGCTAGAAACGTAGGTTTGCCTTTCCTTAGTCTTTCTTCTAAGATAAGTCGTAGGGTCCGTATTGCCTGGCATGTTCCAACATTTCCACGGAGTGAAAGTACTACGTTCTATAAAAATTGTTTGAGAGATTACATCTTCTTTGGCAGTAAGTCATCTTTCAGCAGCAGTGAATATCTTTGTTCATAGTGGCAGTGTAGCATTGTTAGTTTGTTATTCAGTGCTCGTATCATGAGTCTTGCTGTCCCAGTAAGGACTGTTACTGTTCTGAATCCAGTTGCTCCTTCATAGAGTCCAAATGTTTGTTAAGCAGGAGAGAGAGAGAGAGAGAGTGATAATTTTTGTATATTTTCAAAAATTGCTGTAATGACTGTTAACTGTGTTTTGGTGCTGTGGTAGGATTTTTTTTCATTCTCTTTTTTTTTGGGGGGGGGGGGGAGGGGCTGTGCTGTTTCTGCAAATTGGATCATTTTTTCATTGGGAGTGAATTGCTATGTTAACTATTTGAATAATACTACTTTCCTGCTTCAGCTGTTACTTGAGGGAAGTAAATGAATAACCTCACACGATTGACTTATAAGAGATCTAGAATTTAGTTCTTGTTAGACATAGTCCAGGAGTCTGTACTGATAAGCAACAGTCGGAGACTGTTTCCTGATGACAATGTAAATCTGGGAAAAGTGTTGTTATTGAGTGACTGTAGGACGATACAGGATAACTTAGACAAAATTTTTATTTAGTGTGATGAATGTGGACTTGCTGTAAATATGACAAAATATAGTTTAATGTGGATGAGTGGGAAAAATTATCCTGTAATGTTGGAATGTTGTGTTTGTGGTGTGCTGCTTGACACAGTCCTGTCAGTTAAATATCTTAACAGTTTCAGGAAAGTGTAGCTCGTGTACATGAGAGACCGTGTATAGAACGCTTGTAGAATCTATTCTTGATTACTGCTGGAGTGTTGGGGACCCCAACCTGGTGGGATTAAAGGAGCCAAGTAAAATAATTCAGAGGCATGCTGCTAGATTCGTTACTGGTGGGTTTTGATTAAGAAGCAAGTATTTAGAGCAGGTTCATCCAAGAATTGCGCCCGGCGGGCGCAAGGCAGTGTAGTTCAGTGCCCCGTCCGTGACCGTGTGTCGCTAGTGTCTGCATGGGGGAGGGAGAGAGAGAGGGGGGGAGAGAGGGGGGGCGAGAGAGAGAGAGAGAGAGAGAGAGAGAGAGAGAGAGAGAGGGGGGGGGGGGGAGAGAGAGAGAGAGAGAGAGAGAGAGCGCGCTGCGGAGCGAGTGAGACCGCACAGCACTGCTCTGCGCCGGACTGTCCCGCGGTCTGATCAAACGTAAACAAAATATTCTATTTTAGAAATATTTTTATGTAAGGCATACAGTGTCTTATTCTTACTGTCAGTAGTTACAAGTAAATAGTTTTTGTTATACTTCGTGCTACAGCTTTTTGTATCCCTTTTCAGAGTTTAGAAATCGGATCCTTAGTTTGCTGTTTTGTACATAATAATTTTAACTGACCAAGTTTGAAAACTTATTAAAAATAGAATGAAGATTATAAAGCTCTTTAATTCTTACAGTCAACATTGTTAAAGAAGACAATTAACATTTTACACGTTTTTCTTTTTCGAGAAAAAGATTTTGTCTAGGTTTGGTACAATATTCTGAGAGACCGCTAACCTCAAAGAATTAGTCAAATTTTTATCGCCAAGTAATGAACGGTTCTTAGTTTTGGCAAGCCTTAAAAAAGAGAAAAAGCGCTCACAAATATACGTAGAACCAAACATCGAGAGAAATTTGGCCGTGTGTTTGTGCAAAAGAGGATATTTCTCTTGCGGAAGACATTTGTGAAAGTCGTCCAAAGTTTTACACATAAGAAAGCGGTTCTTCCGGCGGATATACCACTGCAGGTCAATCAGCTCTAATTGAAGCACTTGTGAGACGTCCTCTGCCCGAAGGGAAAATGGGCGAACAAATATTTATAAGGCCGGTTGAAGCTCACTTACCTCCAAAAATCTGTTTTCAAACTGTTCTTGTAATTCAAAAATGATTTGAACATAATCTGAAAAATCCACTTCTTCTGTAACACTGTCTAGTGCAGGAGAGTGTCTACAATTCTTCTCGGGCAACTGTTTTCCGCACAAAATAAGTTGGGTTTTTAATTTTATGCTTGAATCGTCTGCACTAAATCGGCAACAGAGTGATTTTCGTGTTGGAGTGAAATGTTCAAAGTATTTAAATGACCAATAAGGTCACTCAAAAAAGCCAAATTCATTACCCACTTAGGATCACAAAGTAATTCTTCTGGACGTCCTTTCACTTCCAAAAAGGTATTTATTTCGCCCCTCGAGGAGAAAAACTGACGAAGCACCTTTCCTCTGCTCGGCCATCTCACTTCGGCGTGGTAGGGGACGTCCGGCTATTCCACTTCGATATCGGCCAGAAATTCTTTAAATTGGAGACGTGCGAGTCCGTGCGAGCGAAGATAATTGACCGTTCGAAGAACTGTGTCCGTAACATTTTTTACATTGACAATCTTCGCACTAAGTGCCTCCTGGTGTATCAGACAACAGACTGCCGCGAATAAGGAACAGCCAACTTCAGCCATTTTTGACGTAACATAAGCCAGGAATCCGGTACGTATTCCTCGTAGTGCAGGGGCTCCATCCGTCATTACTCTGGTTAGGCGTTCCCATTTTGAACCCGTTGACTCAAACACGTTTTCCACAGCTAGAAAAATATCCAAACACATTGTCGTGTCTTATGTCTGTATCGGGTCGAGAGGCGCGGCTGGCGGTCGGGAGGTCCGCACGACCGGCTGAGCGATACGGCTCGGCCATTGCGACAACGTACGAATTCGCCCGGGGCACAGTTTGGACGAGCCTGATTTAGAGGATGTTTCACGAACTCAGAATCTCTGGAGCGAAGGCTAAAGTCTTGTCATCAAAAAATTATTGTGAAAGTTTAGAGAACTGGCAGTTGTAACTGACTGTAGAATGATTGGAGTGCCAGCATTGTGTGTCTCGCGTAAGGACAGCAAAGATGAGACAAATCGGAGCTCGTAGGGAGGCATATAGAAAGTTGTGTCTCCCTCGCTCCGTTTGTGAGTGCGACATGAAAGGGAAGAATAGCACTGGTACAGGAAACCCTCTGCTGTCACTGTGTGCTGGCTTGCACGGTATGTTTGTAGTTGTACATACATGAAATTTTGTGTACAGTCACACACTATGTGTTTGCCTTTGGGGCTTCGTCGAGGATCGTGTGTATGTGCCTCCGCTACCGGCAGACCTCCCCGAATTGAGAAACCGGATTGAAGCAGCTGTCGCTACAATCACTGGAGACACACTTATCGACGTTCGGCAAGAACTCGGCTATAGACTCGACGTGTGCCGAGTGACAAATGGTGCTCACATTGGACATTTATAAGGTTCTTCGTAAAACTATTTAAGTTCCTCTTTCATTCGACATATCATTTATAACTGTAAGTTTAATATAATAAATACTGAAAGCGTTAAAACCCCGATATTAATTTATAAACACCCTGTATTATGTCAAGTCGCAAGTTTTCGTTCTACTACCGAGCTGTGCCCTAATTTCCTTCTCCTGATGTGACGAGGACTCGCATTTTAAAATTCAGCTCTTCAGAGAAGAAGTCGACTCGAAGAGAGAATATTTGACGCAGCCACGCCGGCATTGTTGTAAATCGTTGGGGAGAAGAGATAAATTGCCAGGCCGCACCAAAACTGAACATTAATATATATCGTATGTTTTAGAACTGCAACAACTTTATTAACGTGCACATATCTATGCCTGTGTGTGTTTCTGTGCAGCCAATTTTTGGTGTGGGTTAACGATAATTACTGCGTGTCTGGAAAATCCAAATTATCTATCTCTCCAACCACTATATCTGGTGACTATGACAGGGTGTTCATTAGCTTCTTATATATAATAGTCGGGGAGAGAGATAATTTCGATTTTCTGGATATAGAATAATTATCGTTAAGCCGCACTGAAAATTGTCTGCCCAGAAATGCGCACAGGCACGGATGCGTACGTGTTAAGAATATTGTGGCAATTCTATATATGGTGCACTGTGGAAGTTGACTGTCGACTTCTCCTCTGAAGAGACGAGTTTTAAAATGCAACTCCTTGTTGCGTTGGGAGAAGGAAATTACGACGTAGCTCGGTAGTAGAATGAAAATCTGCGACTTCTGCATATGAGAACTTTTAGTTAACACAGTACTGAGACAACTCAATTACACGTCTTTGTCGCATCAGCTCAGAAGACCGACCGACTCCAGTTTGGTGAGAATGACAGATGAGTTACATAAAAAAATTGACAAGTTAACTGTCACTTTTCTGTTAGCTTAGATATAATCGTACCTCCCTAACCTATCTTTGCTGTACAGAGACGGTACAAATATTTATTTATATGTGCAGGCCATTTAAAGAACCTACTCCTAACATTATCTGTAACCACAACTCTTCAGACACACTTGTCAGCTAGATCTGGTGGACTGACCATGCTAATTTTTCTTCTGAAGGTGGCTGTGTTAACTTCATTAATGAGTCTTAAGCATGCTTGCAGAAACCCCTGGAGCACGTTTTGGAGGTATCGGGGGATTCAAAAGAGCTAAACGTGTTGATGGGAGAGCTTCAGAAATGTTGAGTGTCTTCCCAGACAAAATATCATTGGCAACATTTTTAAACTATATTGAAGATTGTGGAGGTTTAGAATTTTATGTCCCTGTGGATACTGAACAGAAGGGCTAGGTTTTGAAAACTTAAAGCTACCAGATGTCCTATGTCAACACATATCACAAAGGGCACAGGAATTTGTATGTCTAACTTATTTATCTTGACAGCTTCCAAGTTGACATCTAGTAGTTTTTCATTTTCATATAATCGACAGACAGGCAGAAGGATATTTGTCGAGTAAAATAGCTGTGGAGGTTTATATGCTTGTCCTCTACCCCTGCGCTTGATGGTATGGTAGCACCTTTAACCACTGGGACCCATTTCTTAATTATTTCCTCGAGTTGTTCCGACAGATTCTTCTTCTTACTGTGTCTAGAATCAAGTTATCATACAAGGCCTAGCAAACGTGGCTCTTTATCCTAAGTGGTATCAGTTTGTATCAGCCTGTGATCTCATTTTTATTCACATTTTGTAGCATATTTCCAGAAGCTGACAAGAATTAATATGTTTCTTATGCATGTGAAGAATTCACATCACCAAATGTCACATTGTGAAATGTCACATTGTGAAATGTCACATGTTCCAATTCATGTCCTGTACGGTGTTCCCCTTTTTGTGTGTGCATGCATGGTGACTTTCAGTAACACCACGAGTAGGGAACACTAATTGGCAGATCTGTCAGTTTGACGGGGTCTAAGTTACCTTTTACTGTTCCTCTTCAAATATGATCGCCTTTTCATTTTGCTCGCGGTCCGTATTCTCCGAATCGCAGCTGCGCAAACATCTCGGCTTTGTCTCCAGCCAGGGTAAGAATGTGTGTCACTGTTTCCAGTTGTTGAATGATGAACATGTCTTCAATGATAATCTGCTGTATTCTGTCAACAGTTTACATCAGCTGTGATGACAGATCCAATTATTAACAACTCATAACTTCAAATACATCATTCAGTATGCCTGACCACACGGAATTCAGTGTAAGATCTAAGATTTACAGTCAACATTTGTCTCGAGTTTTTACATTGTAGTATGTCTGTCTTTTCTGAGATGTTCGTGACACCTCCAAGGGGCAATGTCTAGGAATAAATGTCCATTTCCAGCGAGTGTTGCCGTCCTCACAATTTCGCGCCTCGCCACTGCTGTGTTTTGCTACCGTCTATCCACCATCTGCGCAGATCAGATCGGGGTGCCCACAGTAGATTTTTCACACTACATAAAATGTTTATAAAAGACAGAATTGTCTTTCACCAGCACTAGCATCTTCAGTGGAACGTAGATCGTTCTCACAAATAAACAGTGTTACACTACATCCAGTTGCCTTCCACATTCCATTTGAGGATGGCTTAAGTGCATTAAAAAGGTTTTAGTCAAAGAAACTGGCTGCTCATAGAAGATGCAAAATTTTCCCATTTACAAAAGTGAATCGGGCTTTGTATTTTTTCTCCATATCTCCTTCCATTCCTTGAAGTCCGAGTCTAATACTAATACTATAAGGGAATGTGTGCTTGTAGCTTCAGTTAACAATGTTTTTCATTATTCCAGGTTCTTGATGATCCATTAGAAGTCTCAGGGTGCAGTGTCTGTATTAAAGAAGATCCAGACTTCGATTTGGAAGTAGATGCGACTGACAATAAGGTAAGTTTCCACATGCGTACCAGAATCCCTGTAGAATTGCAGTTGTAGAGATAATGTTTACTGTGTGCATAGTGTCTGATAATACACTTGCATCCCGGGTAGTTTAAAGTGACGAGCGTGCCAATTAAACGGGACAGGCTCAGCAGCTGACACGTTTCGAAGACTCGGTCTTCCGGCACTGTGAACTGTCGGGAGTCACTAAACCTCGACAACCTTAAGTTTTGGGCGTGCTTCAATGGCAACCGTGTGGAGCTGTGGAATGTTGTGTTAGCGAGGAATGTGGAATTTTCTCTTAAACACTAAAATAGTACAGGCTTGTAGAAGCAACATCGACACTGCAATGGGCTGGGTGGCTGTTGAACCGAATCTGAGGTTTGTGAACAACCTCTAAGAAAGGTCACTACTACAAGGTGATCCTCATTTTTAAAGTCTTTAAGATTCCCGATTGGATACGTGTATTGACTGGAGCACCCAGTCAAAAAAGTTGTGCTCGAGAGAGTCCACTAGAGCATCTGCCCAAAGCGGACTGCCCGACAGTAACGAGCCTCGCCACCCGACCTCAGAGTGGCTTTCTCATTGTTAAAAGAGAGGAACAGTCTCTCAAGATGGGGTCAGTGTTTTACGTAAGCTGCTCTCATGTGTTGCAGAAACTCTTCAATCTGTTACACAATTAAGAAATGGGGTTCTTTTTGTGGAAACAGATATTTACTATCAAAACCTGTAATGCTGCTTAAAGAATTCTCTGTAAAATAGGAGTAAATTATGTCCTCAGTTTGAGCAATGTGTTTGCTTCCTGCAGTGATTGTATGATGATTGCCTTAAAGAGTTCATAGAAATGTGGTTTGGGGAAGGTCGAATGGTGAAAAGAGTGGAAGAGGGTGAAGCTGTACATCCAGTACCTGATGCATTCTACAGAGATCAACACTGAAGGGACTGTCATAACAGCTTGGAAGAAGCAATTAGAGTGCTTACAATGAACCTACCCTCACTTGAAGATTCAACTGTGTGTTCATCACCACCATTGATGTGGATGCACACACACACACACACACACACACACACACACACACACACACACACACACACACACTTTGGCTCTTGCTGTTATCCCTCAGAATCAACCAGAGATAATTCACCACTGAGCCAAAACATTTTGACCTCAGATCTCTGTGAGACTGAAAGCAGCCTGAGGGTTTTGCGATCACGTAATGTGGTAAGGAAAGCAAGCGAGCAGAGCAGAGACGAATGGGGAATCGTTCTAATGACGATGTGGCTCGCAATGGGGAGTTCCACGTACTTAAGCGACTTTGATAAAGGTCAGTGTAATGTAACTGGATAGATAGAAAAATCTACTCACCAGTCGGTAGCAGGAGAACGTACGAGTAAAAGGTACTACAGTTTGCAAGCTTTTGGAACCAGTGGCTGCTGCTTCTGATAGAAAGCTTGAAGGGGAAGGAAGAGGGGTGAAGGAAAAGGACCGGTGAGGTTTAGGAAAAGGAGTAGAGTTCAGAAAATTCCCTCAGAACTGTGGGTTAGTGGAGACTTACCAGACAGGATGAAAAGGAAAGATATAGGTCAGATTGTTACGACCCAGCACCTTGGAACCATCATCAGAGAAACGGCAAAGCCGGTGGGATGTTCGTGTACTACTGTTGTGAGCAGGGACAGAAAACGGCTGAAAGACAGTGAAATAATCAGTAGGCAACAAGGTATTACATGTCTATGCCCATCACAGACTGTGAGGTCAGAGGTAGTTGGAGATCTCTGGCAAATCTGACGATACAGCACAGTGACCGATTGGACCACAGATCGATGGAAATGTGTTATCTGGTCTCCATTACTCCAGGTTGATAATAGTGTCTGGCTACTCCGTTATCGAGGTGAACGGCTGCTTGAAATGTGCACGGACGCACAAACACAGACTAAGAGGGCACAGTGTTAGACTGCAGTGGATCATTACAGCTGTGAACTGCATAAACATTGAAACTTCCTGGCAGATTAAAACTGTGTGCCGGACCGAGACTCGAACTCGGGACCTTTTGCCTTTCGCGGGGAAGTGCTCTACCAGGTTCGCGGGAGACCTTCTGTAACGTTTGGAAGGCAGGAGACGAGGTACTGGCGGAAGTAAAGCTGTGAGGACAGGGCGTGAGTCGTGCTTGGGTAGCTCAGACGGTAGAGCACTTGCCCGCGAAAGGCAAAAGGTCCCGAGTCAGTCTCGGTCCGGCACACAGTTTTAATCGGCCAGGAAGTTTCGTATCACTCCGCTGCAGAGTGAAAATCTCATTCTGCGTGAACATTATCGATGCCACCTGCATTCTTTCCCCCTCGACGTCTTCTCAGACAGAATAACTGCCCGTGTTACGTGGCCAGAACTGTGCTACAGTGGTTTGAAGAACGTGATAGTGAACTCGCGTTGTCTTGGCCACCAAAGTTGCTTGACCTGAACAGGATGGAACATATCTGGGATGCTATTTTTTTGCCAGCCCCGATTCCGTTAAACCACCAGCCTGTAGTTATTAGGCGTGTTACGCCATCGTATGCAGTCGACAAAGTTGAGTGTAGCGGGGCCAAAATCGTCTGAATTCTGTACCTCTGTAGCAGTAACGAGCCCACCGTCGGGCAGACAACTGGAACTCCCAGCTGTCGTCCGACCTTTGGTGGGCTCGTTACTGCTACAGAGGTACAGAATTCAGACGATTTTGGCCCCGCTACACTCGACTCTATCGGTTGCATGTGCTGGCGTAACGTGCTCAATAAGTTGTACTGTTTCCATTTTAGGATTCTGTCGGTCTTCGTCACGACGACAGATTACGCTCGGAGCCTGAAGATCACACTTTTTGGCCTCGAAACTGGTAGCACGTTTTTAATAACCGATGTTGGATTACAGTACAGCTTTTGGTTTCACTTATCATTATTAAAGAGCTATTAAGGAGACGGTGATAACATTTTGGATCCCGAGTGTGTGATTACGTTGCTACTCTCCCGATCACCGAAAAAACTTTGAGGCGAGTGGTTATCGTAGACAGAATTCATCTGTTTAAAGCAAGTTGGGAACAGACAGGGCGTGTTCCCTTTGAAAAAGAAGTGGCTGGTGAAACAATGCTGTGAAAAGAAACACTGCAAGTCTTTCTTACCGTGCTGTACTAGTCCCGAGAGGCAAATCGCGTAACGATACGAGGACAGACGACACAGTTACCAAAATCTGTCCGAGAAAACTGGAAAGTCTCAAAATGACAACCCACCCATTGTATGGAAGAAAGGAGAGAAATTAAAATGAAAGCTCTACACAAAGCATATACACTTTTACAGAGGAAAAAAATGCGTTCTGATGGTGCTTGGAGCATAATATTTACACCGAGCTAGGTGGCGCAGTGGTTAGCACACTGGACTTGCATTCGGGAGGATGACGGTTCAATCCCGCGTCTGGCCATCCTGATTTAGGTTTTCCGTGATTTCCCTAAATCGCTCCAGGCAATTGCCGGGATGGTTCCTTTGAATGGGCACGGCTGACTTCCTTCCCTAATCCGATGAGACCGATGACCTAGGTGTCTGGTCTCCTCCCCCAAACAACCCAACCCCAACCCCCAACGCCATAGTATTCACAAAAATACAGTAAAGGTATTTTACACATATGTGCTGTGTGACTGTCACCTCCATAAGAACAAGAGCATAAGAACAAGAGCAGAGGCCTAAAAGAGTGGTTCCCATGTTCACAGACGAGGCTTGCCCATCTTTTCCTTTCATCTCCTCCTCACAGCTAACATCCTAGCAGTGCCTGTAATACGCCAGTGTGTCATAAGCCAAATGTCTGATATCTGTACCTGTGTACTCATTAAGAGGCTCTCCCTAAATTCATCACACAGCTGCCACTCCTATCTATCAGCTGTAGGTGGGGAGGGGGGGGGGGCTTATATGGCCATAATGTGCTGTGGAGCCTGCACCTTGGAACACCCCCATTATGCCATCTATCAGGTTTTGTGTGATTTATCGAAGCCGCCAAACAGTTGATTACTACGAATAGATGACCGTGTGCTCAATGGATGAAAGGCCATCGGTTTTTCTGCTGTAGTTTCGAGGGTATTTCAACTGAGTGCGGCTGTTGTGAGACGGAATAGTTGACGATTGAAAGTTTTCCTATTATTGTAGGCCACAAAGGTTGCGATATACAAGCTGATATGTATTTCCACTTACACACAAATTCTGAGGCAGTTGCTACCTTCACCTTACACATCTAATTACGGTTATATCTTTTATTGGTTGCCGATTTTAAGTACTTCGTCACACGCAATGATGACGGTTAACATTCACAACAATCCTCACTGCAATCCACAGTTGTTGTTGCTGGCCGACACGGTTGACGTGAAAGACGTAATTCGGCACTTGTCACTTTTGGTTTTATATCACTCGCGAATCGGTATCGAAGAGGGTCAACCCCACGACAATAAGGGGACGTGCTCATTTGTCACATTCCGGTGAATTTACAATTTACTCCTCACTCGGCACATTCGCCATTGCCACCGTATTCGGCTCGACCGGCATTCTTGCCCGTCTTACTGCCGCTCACTTGACACTTGTCTCACTGCCTCCTGCAGCGCTCTACAATCGACTCCTGTCTGCTATCGACCTGGGTGTCGGGTACTAGTATATGTGCTCGTGGGATCCCAGATCCCTTACAACCTCTAATCTAAACTGTTTATGGCTTGTCTTGACACAATGTCAGTGTGTCCTGGACGAGAAGCACAGCTGCTAGAGGGCACTGTCTTTTGTTTCACTCTTCTATCCTTACTCTGTGACGTGCTACTTAGTGACAAGAGATTGACTATTTACACTCTAGTGCCAACTTCCATATTGCGATGTGTACAGCAGATGTAGCAGTATTCAAAAGAAAGCCAACAGATACAGTAACAACCCCTTTTCATACTTTGCAGCAGACTGTTCCAAAAAAAGTTTAAAAGACAGGAAATCATAGGAAACACAACAAGCAAAAATTAATAAATTACTCGTACTGTCATTCTCTTCGTATTGTTCACAATATACACACATCAAAAATTTTTTTGCCCACCTTGGTTCAGAGTGTTCTGGAACCTGTACAGAAAATTGGAATAGAGATCACCATAAACATCATTTCCACCCATTTTATTGCTCATGAAAACCACACATTGCATGTTGTACCATCGTACAGAGAGACCTTCAGAGCTGGTGGTCCAGACTGCTGTACACACCGGTACCTCTAATACCCAGTAGCACGTCCTCTTATATTGATGCATGCCTGTATTCGTCGTGGCTCACTATCCACAAGTTCATCAAGGCACTGTTGGTCCAGATTATTCCATTCCTCAATGACAATTTGACGTTGATCCGTCAGAGTGGTTGGTGGGTCACGTCGTCCATAAACAGCCCTTTTCAATCTATCCCAGCCTTGTTCGATAGGATTCGTGTCTGGAGAACATGTTGGCCACTCTTGTCGAGCGGTGTTGTTATCCTGAAGGAAGTCACTCACAAGATGTGCAGGACAGGGACGCGAATTTTTGTCCTCAAAGACGAATGCCTCGCCAATATGCTGCCGATATGGCTGCACTATCGGTTGGATGATGGCACTCGCGTATTGTACAGCCGCTACGGCGCCTTCCGTGACCACCAGCGGAGTACGTCAGCCCCACGTAATGCCACTCCAAAGCAGCAGGGAACCTCCACCTTCCTGCACTCGCTGGACAGAGTGTCTAAGGCATTCAGCCTGACCGGGTTGCTCCCACACACATCTGCGACGATTGTCTGGTTGAAGGTATATGTGACACTCATCAATGAGCAGAACGTGATGCCAATCCTGAGTGGTCCATTTGGCATGTTGTTGGGTCCATCTGTGCTGTGCCGTGCTGTGTGGCGTCGTGGTTGCAAAGATGGACCTTGCCACGGACGTCAGGAGTGAAGTTGCGCATTGTGCAGCCTATTGCACACAGTTTGTCGTAACACGACGTCCTGTGGCTGCACGAAAAGCGTAACTCAACACGGTGGCGTTGCTGTCAGGATTCCTCTGAGCCAGAATCCGTAGGTAGCTGTCATCCATTGCAGTAGTAGCCTTTCGGCGGCCTGAACGAGGCATGTCATCGACAGTTCTTGTCTCTCTTGTACCTCTTCCATGTCAAAACAATATCGCTTTGGTTAACTTACCTTGTTGAGAGCCCTTCCTGGCACAAAGTAACAAAGCAGACGTGATCGAACAACGGTATTGACCGTCTAGGCGCGGTTGAACTACAGACAACACGAGCCGTGTACCTCCTTCCTGGTGGAATGACTGGAACTGATCGGCTGTCGGACTCCCTCTGTCAAATAGGTGCTGCTCGTGCACGGTTGTTTACATCTGTGGGCAGGTTTAGTGACATCTCTGAACAGTCCAAGGAACTGTGTCTGTGATACAATATCCACAGTCAACGTCTATCTTCCCGAGTTCTGGGAACTGGGATGATGCAAAACTTCTTTTGATGTGTGTATAATTAAAATAGTTTAAATTTTGTAGATTTAAAAAATCTGAAAAAATTAACTATTTTTGTTTCTTTTTAATGGCAATTAGCTCTAATAACACAATATTGGTTAACACACTTCAGTTGGCAGTCTTCATAAACAGAGAATAGGTGTGAAACCTACAGCTTGTTGTTGAGGAGGAGGTCACTCTGTTCAGGAATACCCTGGGTGAGAGAGAGGTTCGAAAATGTCGTCATGTTACAGAGCATCTCGAGGAGGAATGTTTACATCAGAACCTATTAATGCGGGCCTAGTACGGACTAATGTATTTTGTGCAGAAGTAATGGCGATTCATGAAAGTCCATTTTATAGATGGTCATCTTCAAAAGTAGTATTTAAAAAAAATGAATGGCTGTGAAATTAAATTAAAGCTCTTGTAATACAACACAGTGAGGAGAAAGAAGATTCCAGTTAGTTACCACCCCCGATCGGGATTATCGTTAAGGCTGTGACTCGGCATACTTTCCTACACTTCCGAACACTGCAAGTGTGTAATATACTTGGCTGTGATCCAACATGCTGTCAATGAAAATCTCGCTTTCCACATTAACACTACGTTACGGGATCGATAACTTTGTGTACAGTCCTCGTTTTGTGCTTTATTCCGAGGCTAACTTTCGGTGGGAATCTGTATAAAAAATTATGTTAAAGGTTTTCGTAATGTTAAAGGAAACTTAAAATGCTGGGATTGTTGGTATGTGGAATGATTAATGATAGGAAAGGATTGAATTCAGAAAACCGGACTCCTGTCGGTACCAACAAACAAGCGGGAAAACGTAAAATTCAGGGACGTTATAACGTGGTTGAGCTGTGGCGGGTTTGCTGGCGTCGGATGTCAAATTCCTGGCACCACTAGCTGGATCTGTCGTGTGGTGTCCCCCTGTCGTGAGGCCACCAAGACCTCCGCTCGAGGTTGTCGACAGGGGACAGGGTGTGTTCCGGTGTGGAAGCGTGCCGGGCCCGTAACCCGGAGGCCGCGGATCGAAACCACGCTCTGCTATCGCTCCCCAACTCCACGCCACGACTCACCTCGTCCCACGTCGACCACCTCAAACGGAGATCTTACTGGCCTCGATCCAGAGGGACACGAAATGACAGATCGAGCTAGTGGCGTCAGGAAATCGAAAGGCGATGCCGGCAACCCCGCCACGGCTCGGAGGTTTTAATGTATATATTTAGTGAGGCAAACTCGACAGTGTACAGCCGACTTGCCGTTATTGAGAGTAGACACAGGGTCCAGATTTCGTGGGATTATGTTGGCTCAGGTTTCACCCTACTGTTGGTGCATCAGTGGCATAGACTTCTGAAGAGTTTGCAGAAATAATCCATTATGTTGTGGAGTGAGCAGTGCTACTCTGCAGTCGTGGCCAATTGCCCTCTGCGAAAGTTTCAGCCGCACTGTCCCCTGAGGGTCGTACAGCATGTGGATAGCTTTACGGCTTCATTTTTGAGATGAACACAATTTTTCAACATGTTGGACATAAATCTGCACACTGTTTTTGTACGAGCTAAACAGTCTTACGCTGAAACATAGTATTTCTTTGTCATTTCACTCATCGACAGACCTTCACGATAACAGTTTTACTGATAGGAAACGAGTGTAGGTAATGGGGTGAAAAAATCTATCAAGTTACAATAGTATGAAGTGATACCAGTGAGGAATGACTAACAATGCAGAAATCTGTTGTAATAAAAGTGTTGTGACTCGTGAAGATTTGTGTCAAATCAGGATTTTTCTGCTTTACTCAAGTGGTTGCTGTAAACATCAGGTTGTCTGAGCACACCACCAGAGCTGACTCTTGAACTTACACTGTCAGTGTACTTAATGTACTCGCATCTTCGTCGATTACATCACTGTTAGCGGTAAAGTAAAACGACATGACGTGAACGTATTATTGACCTTGAAGGAGACACTCTCAAAGCGAACATTTTTGTGCCATTTCTCACGGAAAATAGTACGGTCCCTTCCTTTTGAAGTAAAACACAGTGACTGGAATGAGCTGTCTCAAATTGTTGCAGAAGTGGCTTTTCCCACAACTTCAGGAGGAATCTGATGACTTCATTTTCCAGCAGGATGAAGCTCCACCACTCCGGCACAACATTGTACGTCATTTTCTCAATGACACACATAGGGTGCACGGGACCCCTGAGACCCTGCCCGGCTTTCTCGGCATCAAAGATCGCCAGGCGTGACCCCGTTTGATTTTTTTTTTTTTTTTCTTGTGAGGTTATTTGAAGGAATGTGTGTTCATCTCTCCTTTACCTCATGATGTAGAAGGAGTGAAGAACAGAGTAACAACCGCCATAACTTCCGTAAAAGCAGATACATTGCGTAAAATATATGACAAATGTAGCTATTGTCTAGATGTTGTTCGTGCTGCTGCTGCTGCTGCTGCTGCTGTCGACACGCAAAGCACTTGTAATGGCAAAGCTAGAATGTTTAAGATTTTGTATTTTGCAATTTATCCCAGGTATGAAGTATGTTTTTATTAATAAATGTGAGATTTTGAAATTGGGACATTCATTTTGAAACACTCTGTATATCCGACACTGTAGAGTAACTCAGAGTCCTGCATTGTATGTGCTAGTCTGGTGTTCCTATTTTGGAGCATCCTTATACTGAGGAGTGATCGAAGACATTTTTAAGATATAGCTGTTTGTTAACAAAATGAAGCTCCCTTATAATGTCCTCGGATAAATATCCACACAACTAAATACGACAGAAATGTCTCCCCTCCGATGTTGTCTTCGACATCCCAAAACGACCCCCAGAGGTGTAGTAAGCAGCGGCTCGAAGACCCGAGATGTTACTGGGCCGGTGCTTGGCATATGACGGCTGGTGTATTGCTGCTGAAGACAACTAGGAACTGGGCTGGGTCTTCCGGTGTGGAGCACCGAGATGAAATTGCAGGTACTGCCGACTATAGCACCGGGACCGAACTGCCGATGCGGCTGGAAGGAACTGTCGGTACGGCCGACTAGAGGCGTGAGGCACAGTCTAGGGGTGGCCTTAACAGCCAGTGCAGGCGGATATCAGCACGGCGCTGCGCGGGCGTGGCGTAGGAAAATATTGACCTGCCGACAGTGCCCTCTACTGCGACAGGCGCGGCGCCTGTCGGTGAGGTCGGTGCCCCCAGACGCTGTGGAGGCAACGTCTAACTCGGTGGTAAATGGCCCGGGCCACACCGGGAAAATATCTCAGTTTTGACGACAGCCATTTACGCACGTCCGTACGGCGGGGCAGCTGCCCACACGACCTGCTCGGTCTGCGGATGATTTGTCTACTGGGCGGATACAGTGAGATTTAAAACCGGTGGCTGGTAAAGTTTTCATCAGGCCTGATGCTGTGTTCAGATAGCATAATACTTCTGGCAACTGACGGTGAAAGCCAGGAAATTGGTTTTCGAGTCTCAGCCTGACACAAATTTTTATCAATCACGCTATATTCGTGCCTTCGATAAGTAATTAAGATACCAGATAACCTGCTAAAGCTTCGTCTTTTGTATTAATTTGTGGGCCACGTAGAGGGAACCCTTCTAGTCTCCCAGACCCCGTGTCTGGTTCGGGTTCTTTGACGATACCTTCGCAGACGGGCACTTTCTCCCGAACCTACTCCTCGGACGCATTTTCAGTGCCATATCCTGACACACCTCTATATGTCACAGCACTCCCAATCAGCTCAAACGAACAGTCCTCCTAATCGCCCAGTATCATCCAAGACTGGAGCAACCGAACCGCGTGCTTTGCGAGGACTTCCGCTATCTATCACCGAGCCCGGATACGAGGGGCAAAGATACGAGCGACATTGCCTCGCAGTCCTTCCCGACACTCCCGACCTACGTGACATCCTGGCCCGTCCCTGTGCCACACCCATTTCCGACCCCTTGCCGCACGGATTATATCTCTGTGGAAGACCTAGGTGCGAGACCTGTCTGATTAATCCGGCCTTCGGAACCTTCTCCTATCCCGTCATTGGCTTATCTGAGCCCATCAGAGGCTCTCACCTTTGGAAGCAGCCAGGTCATATACCAGAATTTCAGCACAGAATTTTACACGATCACTGGCCAACTGTCCACTCGAGTGAATGGCCACTGCCAAACTGTGGCATAGGCAGAGTTCACTGTCCAGTGTTGGAACATTCTACTGACCATAACGTGCTCGATTTCAATGGCTGCTTCACATCCTGTGCCAGATGGATGTCCTCCCTCCCCCGGAGCATCATCTTTTCTGAACGATACACGTGGAAGTATCCTTGCGACGTATCTTCATTCCTGTGCTTATCCTGGCCTTGATCTCCTATAACCCCGTGCACCCACTCTCTCTTCGCAACAGTCCCCCTTTGTCAGTCCTATCAACCCCTCCCAATTTAAATCGACAGTGATAAGTGCTGCACAAACTAGTCAACTCCAGTAACCTGTGTCACATGTCCTGTGCACCTTCTGGATCTCTCTCCTGCATTCTGGTCTCTCACGCCTGTTGGCTTTTTCTGAACTGTCAGCTGCCCTGACCTAATCCTCCCTTTCTCTGTCCTGCTTTTTTTCACTCTTCTCCCACCTCACCTGACAAAATGCACCCCTCACCTAGTCTACCTGCATTGTGTATTTAGCCAGTGTGCAAAATAAAAAGACCAAATGAAGTGATAATGAAATGGAAATGTGCACCTCTCCAACAAGGAAATGTCACCAACTAGCAAATAACAATTGTTGTCAATGGTGGTGGTGGTGGTGGTGGTGGTGACATGACATGACATGACATGACATGATATTTTGAGAATGTGTAAAAAGAGATATGGAGTCTGTTAAGGGGGGTAGGACTTGGAGCAGGAGAGGCACCGCAGGACATTTTAATTTCCACTGTCTATACTTTTACAAATACATTCATAAAACTTTGTCAGCATGACCAGGAAGGATTCAGGATTCACACTCATAGCAGAGGAAGTTCAAAGCATGACCAGGAAGGATTCAGGATTCACACTCATAGCAGAGGAAGTTCAAAAACATAACTAAACAATTTTTTTTTTTTTTTTTTTTAAATATGAAATTTCATCATTTTTTCACTTGGTAGTGGCTGCATTTGTTGCTGTAGGTACACGTTTCTTCATAATTAAGACAGATTCTCCGATGAATTTTGTACAGCATACAAACCGTACTTACAGGTGTATGAAACTCTAGAATTTCCCAAATCTGTTAAAATTCATTTTTCCATAGATTAAATAAATTCTAGAGTTTCATACACCTGTAAGTATGGTTTGTAAGATGTGCAAAATTCATCGAAGAATCTCTCTTACTTATGAAGAAAAATGTACCTGCAACAACAAATGCAGCCAACAGTAATTGAAAAAAAAAATCATGAAATTTCACATTTAAAAAATATTATTTTTTCGTATTTTTGAACTTCCACTGCTATGAGTGGGAAGCCTGAATCCTTCCTGGTCTTGCTGACAAAGTTTTATGAATTTATTTGTAAAAGTATAGACAGTACAAATTAAAATGTCCTGTGGTGCCTCTCCTTCTCAAAGTCGGCCCGTTTGACGTCCTACCCCCTTTAACATAATAAGCAGTTGATGTATTGCATTGTGAGTGGTTTACATAGTTTAACAGTTTACAATATACAGTGGAATCTTGTTAATACATTTTATAAGGACCACAGATTTTGAATGTCATTAACAGGAAAACATATTGCCGAAAAATACATAATTTGGTAATGATTTGATTTTTTTTTTTTCAGCAGTCAAAATGCGTAGTTAGAGTAGCACACGTGGGATAATATGCAACCGCATAACCACACTTTCGGGCGTCCTATATCAATAAGTTATAATTGTAAATGCGCCTTTGTGAGAATATGTTTGGAGCATCACACACAGAAATTCAAAATTGTGTATTAGTATACAAGAAGCAAAAATATTTTAAATATAGTGACTTTGGTGATATCCATGCACAATTAAGCCGTCAGCCCATCGGAATACAGGAACGTCACTTGACACGAGAGCATAGCCTTTAGGCTCCAGAATATGAACCTATATTTTAGGAGTGGATCTAAAAGACTTAGATATTTAATTTCCATTTGAGTCGGTTTTATTTTTAACAGACTTCGTGTGTGGATTTTTATCCAGTTATTGCCCCTCTATCTTCTTATCCACAGTGTATCAGTACACTGTTCGACACAAAAAAACAAAATCGTGCACGGAGAGTTAATCGAACACTGAATTCCAATATATGGCACACAAACAAAGAAAGACCAGCCACTGAATTGACTGTGGTTTATCATTTATGTTCGGCCACAACAACATTGCTCCTATCTACGATTGGCACTTGTCAATACGTTGTAAGTTGTCGGAGCTACTGCTGACCTATACGAGCTATAGCAGTGTATTGTACTTCTGCATGTAAATTGGTCATTTCTACTGTAACTTACGATGTGCACAGTTGCCAGCACTGAAAAACACCGTCAAATTTGAACGCGCTTAGTGGGGAGGGAAAACGTATAAAAAAGTTGTGTTAACATTGTTTAATGCAGTTGGAATTCAGACTTCCGAAAATGGACTTATTTTTTGGGAACACGTGGTAGTGAGGAACGTACTAATGAGATTCCACTGTACATTCTTTTCTGTTTTGATCCCTAGTGTCACGTAGGGATCTTGGCGAATAATAATCTACAACTTTAAGTATAGTTTTATTTGTTTGCTGTAAAGTCTCACTGAATTTGTGATCTGAAACCACTTCCATTTGTTTCAGGAGGCAGCCACCGAAGGACACTTTTCAGATATTACAGAGTAAGAGTTTTATTATTTTATTGACACATTTATTTTTGTAAGATTGCCCAGAAAGTAATGCACCGCATTTTTTTCTCCTCGGCCAAAAACAATGCTACAAATGTGAAACATTACGTATGTATTATTTGAAGTCTCCTGAATGAGCACGACAAGTTTCCGACAGATAGTGTAGCTGTAGTACAGTTTCAAAATGGCATCTGTAGGTGATGTACGTTACAAGCAATGTGCCGTCATTGAATTTCTCACTGCATAGGAAGAAACTGTGGGGTGTGAAACTTCCTGGCAGATTAAAACTGTGTGCCGGACCGAGACTCGAACTCGGGACCCTTTGCCTGACGCGGGCCAAGTGCAAGTTACGCAGGAGAGCTTCTGTAATGTTTGGAAGGTAGGAGACGAGGTACTGGCAGAAGTAAAGCTGTGAGGACGGGGCGTGAGACATGCTTTGGTAGCTCAGTTGGTAGAGCACTTGCCCACAAAAGGCACAGGTCCCGAGTTCGAGTCTCGGTCCGGCACGCAGTTTTAATCTGCCAGGAAGTTTCATATCGGCACACACTCCACTGCAGAGTGAAAATCTCATTCTGGACTGTGGGGTTTATTCACAAATACATGTGCAAAGTCTACAGAACATCTGCTGTCGACAGGAGTACAGTTAGTCGCTGGGCACGGAGGGTGAGGTTATCAGAAGGCAATTCGGTGGAGCTCCACGATTTGCGGCTGTTGGGGAGACCGTCCACAGCGGTCACACCTGATCTGGCCCCCTCAGAATTCCACTTGTTTGGGCCTTTAAAGGATGCCATTCATGCAAGACCTTTTGAGGTCGATGAGGAGGGAATTCACACAGTGAAGCACTGGCTCCGCCTCCAGGACGAGGATTGGTACCGACAGGGCATACACGCACTTGTTTAGCACTGGAGGAAGGCTGTAGAATGGGATGGAGATTACGTAGAAAAATAGGGTGTGTAGATAAAGCTCCATTCTTTCGTGTATGTAATTCTCATTATGTTCGATAAAGAATAGTTGAAGAAAAAAAAAATGTGGTGCATCACTTTCTTGGCAACCTTCATATCTGGCAGAGTTGGAGCCTTCATGCTTTCTTCCACATCTGTCCAGATCATCCAACAGAAATTCTCACCAGTTGCAAGGCAACAGTGAGGTAATTGCTGGGGTGGTTCCTGAACAAGGCCCATTTCTTCCCCATATGTCTGTGATTCAAACTTGTGCTTATATTCTAGTGACAATTGTTGTGAAGAGGTCATTGAACATTTATCTGCCCTCATTTTGAGATTCATTTTCCATATAACTTTACTTTGTGCACAGAAAATAAACATTCAGTCAAGGTAAAGATTCCAGAACCACAATTAACTTTCTGCTTAGCAAGCTTATCTCCATTTCTTGTGATCCGTTGCTTCCTCCTCCAGTTCGCCATGTTTGCATGTTGCCTTGCAGTCACCCAGGAGCCGAGTCCTTTTGTCTTCCTGCTTTTTTCCTTCCCTGTTACATATCCATAAGTAATGGTCTCTATGATCTTATTTTGCTACAAATACGCCTTAAGTCACTTTTTGTCTTTAATTTTCATAACTGCCATTTAACTACCTATCTTATACTAATCTTATTAGGATCCTTTAAAATGTCACTAAGTGCAACCAAACCAGTTACTGTTGTAGACCACTTATGTTTAGTTTCATTCTTTGATGTACCTGTTTAATGTATAACCATGCTTCTATCACAGATTTCTCAAAATTGAAATTACTATCAGGGCCAACAACATACCCCATAAACTGAAGTTCGTCAGTATTCACTTCACGAGTACCAGTTAACAAAATTATTCTCACACAAACAGTAACACACTAGACTTTGATGTAGTAACAAGAAAGCTCAATTTTATTCACAGAGGGTGACTTGCACAGATGTTTCCCTCAAGACAATGTGTGAGTAACTGCAAAATATCAGTTGAAATATACGAACCCAGATATCCATTAATAGGTAGCTCCACTCAATCTGTGACATTCCACAGGTTTTTGCTCCCACTCCCTCCAAACACTCGACAGTGCTGGTCTCTCACGCAGTGACCAGGGTACACGGACAAGTTGCTTACTATCTGTTATGGCTGGATGTCGACTGCTGTCTCTTTTGGAAGAGTCTTTAGAATGAGAGTTTTTACAGGTTACATCAGTACTCCACAAGCCACCTGATCGTGTGTGGGAGAGGTTACTTCTGGTACTTGTAACTTATCTTCCCCCCTTCCACTACCGCTTGGAAAGTATGATTATTGCTAAACCACTGTATTTGCTCTGAATTCTTGGATTTTCTTATCATGATCATGTAGTGAGAAGTATATGTGAGGAAGTAATATGTTGTCTGACTTGTATCCTCTCTCTCTCTTCTATCAGTCCTATCTGGTAGGGATCCTAGATTGACAAACAGAACTCAAGAATCAGTTTAACAAGCACCTTGTTAGCCACTTCCTTCGTGGTTGAGTTACATTCCCTTAAGATTCTTCCTATCGATCTGTCTGGCATCTGCTACCTGTTTGGTGTCTTCATTTTGCTTGAGGTTGCTCTGGATAGTTACTCCTAGATACTTTACGGTAGGTACTGTTTGCAGCAGTTTCTCATCAGTAGTGTAGTTCTAAAAGTTTATTTTTCCGATCTTCCCTGTAGGATACAACATAATGCTTCATGCACTATACAGGCTGAGCCATTTATCTTGACCACCCTAAATAACTGTTAGTCCAGATGAAAATTATAAAAAGTTTCGAGCAAATGTTCTTTACCCGACAGGGGGACATCAATCAGAGTGGTTGCCTTCATTGTAGCTTTGTTTTTTTACAAAGATATGAACAGTGGTATGGCTTTTTTAAATGGCACCCTGTATTTTATATTTTGTAATTCATTTCTGCCACTAGGCACGTATAGCACAACTCATTGCCAATTGTCCGCAGCTCGTGGTCTAGTGGCTAGCGTTGCTGCCTCTGGATCACGGGTGCCTGGGTTCAGTTCCTGGCCAGGTTAGAGATTTTCTCTGCCCGGGGACTGGGTTTTTGTGTTGCCCTCATCATTTCATCTTCATCATCATCGTTTGTAACGGTTGGTAGATTGGGCTGTGTAAAAATTGGGCTGTGTAGAAATTGGGCTGTGTAGAAATTGGGCTGTGTAGAAATTGGGCTGTGTAGAAATTGGGCTGTGTAGAAATTGGGCTGTGTAGAAATTGGGCTGTGTAGAAATTGGGCTGTGTAGAAATTGGGCTGTGTAGAAATTGGGCTGTGTAGAAATTGGGACTTCGTACGGGCACTGATGACCGAGCAGTTGAGCGTCCCACAAACCCATCATTATTATTGCCAGTTCAGTGCCACCTGTGTTGTTGACCTGGCTTGCTCTGTTCGTATGCATTGATTGTTTCTGCTAATGCTGTTTTGTTCTTGTTTCGATTCTTCAGATGACAGGTTTCAGTGAACAATGTGGAGCTGTGAAATTTTGTTTTCTACTCGGTAAAAATTATGGTGATACTGTTTTAATGTTGAAAATATCTTACCAAGATGACAGTATGGTAAAACTCGAGTGTAAGAGTGGTTTGCTCTATTTAAAAATGGTGACGTGTCAATTGTTGACAAATCTCATTCCAGACATCCGTCGACTGCCCAAATCGACAAAAATATTGAAAAAGATTAGAGAGCTTGTGCTTCCGGACCATCAACAGACAATTCGTCAAATGTCTGAGATTAGTGGGCTATCTTTGAGCTCATTTCAGCGAATTTTAATGGAAGATTTTGGAATGAAAAGGGTTGCTGCCAAGTTTGTTTCTCGGGTTTTGACTGAAAATTGAAAGAAATGTCGAGTTGAAACGTTTCGTGCTTCGAAATGACAGCTCGAAACTGCTCCACACACCTTACTCGCCTGTCCTGGCTCCTTGCGACTTTTTGTTATTTCCGTGCATAAAAAGGGACGTGAAAAGACGACAGTGTGACAGCATTGGAGAAGTTGAGAAAAAAACAGAGGAGGAGCTGTCAGCCATTTCTATAGATGGCTACAAAAAATGTTTCAAACAGTGTAAGCACCGGTGGGGCAGATGTATTAGTTGTAATGGAGAGTATTTTGAGGGGGATGAAGTTGTTTTGTAAACAATTTGAAATCGTGTAACTTTTTTACACCCTCGTATTGCACAATTCAACTATCTCTCCAAATACAAACCCTCTGTGAGGCCCTTTGAAGCTCTGTCAGGTGCTAAAAATGATGCTTTACACGAGTCCACATCACTTACACGATCACTCGACACCTGATGCTATTCACGCCCCTTATTTATCCTACCGCGCCATGTAACAACTCCGAGCACTGACAGCACTAATGCAGTCGGGTAACCGTTCTATTTGTCGGAGATAATTATATCTCTTAATCATTTATCTACCTGTAGGAGACACGTACACGTACTGTGATTTCTCGGTGTTCAACTTTTTTGATCGAGCAGTGGACTAACATTACTGTCAGTGCTACAGTCTCTGTGAGTAAAATTGGTACAGCTCTGTTCATATTTGTGTATTAATGTAGATCAAAACAGCAGAATGTTGTCTCTGCTGCTACCCTGGTCAGCAACCATTGTCTGCAGGGTTTCTCAGGCCTCAGCTGAGTTTCTTCTGTGGAAACCGATTGCACCATTCACTGTAACCTCTGTGAAGCTACATTTCTGTTATTAATCGCACCAGTACGACAGATAGTTTTGTTCGGTTGTCGCTGTTCTCGTTCGCCTGTTGTCCACCTGTACGGCACGTCGTTTTGCAGGATGTCTGCGTGCTGACGTGCAGTCGAATTCCTCGGGCAGTCCTTCTCGGTCTCCCTACGTACTGCAGCTGCGGTACCGTCGGGCACACCGGGCCGACTCTTACCTCGACACTCCTTCGGGCCTGGTGATACTGTATTTACTCGAATCTAAGCCGCACCTGAAAAATGAGACTCGAAACCGAGGAAAAAAAAATTTCCCGTATCTAAGCCACACCTGAAATTGGAGACTCGAAATTCGAGGGGAGAGAGAAGTTTTAGGCCACACCTCCAAATCAAAACAAAGTTGGTCCATTGTAATATGAGACACAATTTAGGTCGAATGAATGACGATACAGCTACAGTAGTTTGGTTCGAGTCGTAAGCTTAGCAGTTAAGCTTTACCAGGTAACCATTGCTATGCGTCAGGCGCTCCGTCCGTATTTATACGGGTACCCTTCCTTTTTCACGTGCTTCGTCTGGTTTGAATTGATTGCTTATTTTGCTTTGATCTGATAAGAGCCATCCTCTTTGTTATAGGTGTGTATGTCACTCTAAGCTGAAAATGCATTACTGTACTGCGTCATGCATTGTTTGTCACATTCTGATAGTGCGTGTTTACGACCTGTCGCTGCTCGCGGCATGGCTTGCTTTTGTGCACGCTACCGCCGCTTACAATTAAAGAGGAATAGTCTCATTAGCGAAACAATGGCAAGAGACTGCTATTTGTTGTTTCTTGCACTGCTGCTTTCTTTGATAATGATCAACAAGAACCAAATAATAGACTGCGTATGATAGAAGATGTTCTGAGTGAGAGTCTAGAGAAAATTTTTCTCCATCTGAAAATCTTCGCAGATGCCTCTTTAGTACATTACATTCTGCACAGAAATTAGTCATCTTAGATTTAAAAATCTAGTCAATTGCTGTGCTTCATTTCTGACTGTATCACTATTCAGCATAAGAATAATACGAATATAAACATGACACGATACGTATATTCTTCCGCGTTTGCTGTTGTCTCACTCTAGTTTCGTAGCTTATTAGGCAGGCAGGATTTAAATGAGATAGCAGCAAACATGAATGAATACATGGAAAAATGTTTATATTCATATTATTCCTATGGTTAGGAGAATACTGCATCTGATTCACAATTCATACAATTTTCTATTAGCAACCATCTATTCTCACAAGTAGGAAAAAATTCAGAACGTAGAGTTGGCCATATTGACAAACATCCCAAACAGTCTTGCCAGTCGGATTTTCGTAGTACATTGAAATGCTGCTACATTCGAAGATGAACAATACGGAATTTGTATTTACTTCGTTGGATAATGTATGAAAATGCAGTGGATTTCCCATAATATTCCTGTAATTCATCAATTACTTTGTCTGTTAGTCTTCCAGCACATTTTATTGTCTAGGCATCAGACAGTTTTGTATTACCCAGCTTGTTTTTTAGGTTTATTTGTAATTCCAACTTCTGAGACATAGCAGTAGGCACAAAACACAGCAATTCACAGTCTTCTAGACTTTGTAGTTCCCAAGATATGACTGCTCAACTGTGGCAGTATATGCATAGCCGCAAAATTTGACAGTCACACGTCAACATTCAAAATATTATTTGAAGGTCTCACAATTGTCTGATTTTAATGCATTATATAAAAAGTGTTCAGGAAAGTCCAAAGTAAATTATGGAGTAGAAAACAGAAAGTGTCAAATTTCAATGAATTTCACGTACAGTGTCTCCTTAAGCTTTTGCCGACATCAGGAAATGCCATCTGCTGGAATTTTTTTTTAGATATTTTCTTGTTTGTGGTATTGTTTCTTGCACCATAGCTGCAGACAGATTGTCAACTTATGTCTTGACTTACCCTTGAGATCTCAAAATTTGTCAGGGAAAAATGGTAAAATTTGTCTGGCTATCAGGGACTTTGACTTCCAGAAACTTGGCAACCCTGGTTTAACGGGTCACCTGTTATCCTTAATTTTAAATATTGGTGTGTTCTCACAAGAGCGCACACACGTTCAACGTTTTCATTGGCCTTTGAAGTTGGAGGTTCTAACAATCCTACCACAACAAAGGTCAAAAATTAATTATGATTGTAGTGTTGCTCACGCTGCTAAATATTGCGTTTTTGGGCAACAGCAAAGTTATATTATGTGGCAGGTGTCATTAGAGCACAGTTAATAAAGTCATTTCTTGAAATAATGGATAAACTAGGCACTCATCTTTTCGTGTTTCCCACGCTGGTCTCGTTGTGAACTCGTGGCTCAATCGTCGAAAATCTAGGTAGTGATGATTCCGAGCTCGGATGCAAAGAGGCCTAGGTGTTATTCTGCAATATTCAAAAGTTTTATAGATGTGTTTCATAAACCATTCTTAAAGATTAAGCTTTTGCAAGTTAGGACAGTGGTGATGTAAAAAAGTAATCAGCACTCCAAATTTAAGTTACACTTCTTTTTTATTACTTTTGTTGCAACATGACTTCACAATATAAAACATACTTAAAAATATCTTCCTCACTGTTAAAGTTCACATTTCATAAACTGACTACAATTTGCGTCTTTTCAACACGACGGCCAAAGCTTGACTCTCTAATAACTGCTTAACGCACCCAAAAATCAGAGTTACAAGTACGTCAGTGATCATAGTGAGAAAAGAAAGAATACACATAAGAAAAGTATCATTGCAATATATACATATCGATGTATCGAAGTACCTCTACATTAATTAAATGTTGTCACAGAAATATATTAACTATTTTACAGAAACAGTAGAATATTGCTGGTATCGAGAGGTCGAGGTGAGGTGCCGCAATGGTTACGTAATTCAAGTACCGTTACGAGGTCTCACTGAGTGAGGTTCATCTTAAACGCATTCTCGGCCTTCCAAAAATGATTTGTGGCAGCGAAAAACATTTGCTCTTAACGAGGAATGTTCCCTGTAGGCACGTTCCAATTTTTTGGAGGTCACACTTGCAGATTCCCCAGATTTGACACAAAAGTCGATTGCATAACACTGCTCTAGATTCCGTTCTTCGAGCTCCTTAACACGCACTGAGAACACAACTTCACTGGTGGCCCTCTCAAATATCACGTGTTGGCTGCGAGGGGCTGAAGCTTGGGACTGAGCATCTGGGGGGTGTGAACACACAGATCTGCACCAGTAGAACAACACGGCAGTGCCAGATCGCTCACAGGAGTGTCAGTCTCATTACTCGTCTGATATCATTCTGCTTGACGAGTGAAAAAATCTCACTTTTAGTCCCTCCCTGTTCTGCCGATGTTTCCCATTCGTTACGCCGTTTTGTCATCATCGTCAGTTATCTGCTGTATTAGCAGGTCCTTTGCCTCTCCATTTTCTGCGATCCATTGCTTCCTTCTTAAGGCTGCTGTATGTTGTACCGTCCATCCTGTCATGCAGTATCTGGAATTTCTTCCTTCCTCGCTTCCTTTTCCCTTCTACATAACCTTCTAAAACTGTTTTTATCAGTCCGTCATTCTTTCTTAATATATGCCCAATCCAATTTCTTTTTCTTCCTTCATTACATCTAGCAACTGTCTTTTCTCTCCCACTCTTCTCAGTACCTCTTCATTTTTTACTCTCTCCATCCAACTTATTCTTTCCATCTTCCGCCATGTCCAGATCTCAAAAGCCTCCGGCCTTTCTCTGTCTTTTTTCCTCACAGTCCACGTTTCAGCGCCATATAGAAGAACACTCCATACGAGACATTTTATGAGTCTCTTTCTGAGTTCTATGTCCAGACCGCTGCAGAAGATTCTCCTTTTCTTATAAAACGCCTCTTTTGCCATTGCTATCCTTGTTTTAATTTCTGTGCTGCACTTCCAGTCGGTGTCTATCCTGCTTCCAAGATACTTAAAATTTTGCACCTGTTCTAGTGTTTCTCCATTCAGCACAATTTTTATTTCCTTATTTCCTCCTAGTGCCAATACTTTTGTTTTATTTGTGTTAATTTTCATTCCATTTTTTTTTCCGTTAGTTGCAATGGTGTCCACCAAATCCTGTAATTCTTTTTCCCCTGTGGCTAGAAGGACCATGTCATCAGCAAACCTCAAACACCCTACTCTTCTTCCTCCAATTTCTACTCCTTTGTCATCTAATGAGCATTGGTCAATCATATTTTCCAAGTACAGGTTGGAAAGAGTAGGTGATAAACAGCATCCTTGTCTTACTCCTATCCCTAGTCTGATCCAGTTTGTACTTTCTCCTCTCACTTTAACTGTAACTTTTTGATTAAGGTATAATGAGTTTATAAGTCTTCTGGTTTTCCAGTCCACTCTCTTTTCCCTCATTATAGTCACCAGCTTGTCCCAAACCACACTGTCAAATGCCTTTTCTTGATCGATGAAGCACATATATAGGTCTCTTCCTTTTTCAATAAACCTTTCTCCCATTTTGTATTAACTTTTTTTGTTTCGGCCTGAGTTCCAGGAATCATTCATACTTGTTTGTATGTTCCTCAATAACTACTATAGAGCTCCACGAATCTCTACTCATTGAATACTGTCTCTGCCCCACTGAAACAGCACCGCCATCCTGACACCGACCGGCCATATGGTCTCCGAGGCCAGCAGCACCGGGCAGACTGTCCCCGATTTCTCTCGCCCCAGTGGCGGCCGCTGCGAGGAGGACTCCACGGCGTCGGACACGGAGTCGTTGACAGGCGACACTGCTGCTCTGACCTCGGCCGACACTGGGGGTATCGCCGAGAGCAGCGGTGTCGACGGGCTGGGCGAGGGGCGGCACCTCGACGGCACGGGCTCGGCCGGTACTGCCGACACGACGCAGCCGACCTGCTACGTGGAGATCATCGCTAAGGCCATATTGCGTTCGCCGGAAAGGTTGGTAGCGGCATTAAAATGTGATAAATCCTTTTGTGAAACTTCACTACCTGGTCCTTAAAGTATGCCACCACAGTTTGGCTCTACTCGTGTCGTGCTATATGTACGGTAGGCACAAGTTGGTGGTCGTTCGGTCGTCAGCTGTAAGGTGCTTTGAAGTGTTTCTCCAGATGTTTGACTTGTCAGCTGATATCTTATCGGGATAACTGCTTTGCCTAACGTCGACGGTGAAGAGGTTTCTTTCTCGTCGTCGGTATTTTGACTGGCTCGTTGTGACCACCTCGATTTCCTCTACTGTCCTGGCTCACTTATTGTCTCCTTGTTACAAAAGAATCTTCAGCTAATAGTCTTACAAATTGTACAAATGAATCGTACAAAATTACGTTATTCCAGACAGTAACTAATTTTTGAATTATTGCCGATTTACAGCATGAAATATTTTAATATAATTTGGAATATTCATTCGAGATATAATTTACAGACTACATTATTTTTATTGTCAGAAAGTTTTAAGATCTGGTATTAGAAATGTTTTCTTATTGACAGTAAGGAGTATATTTTATAGTAAAGTTATTACAAAGAAATGTTAACTGTGAAATAGAAAAACTAGTTAAACATGAAATATAAGTGAGTTAGAATTGAAATACAGTACTAATAAATACATGAAATAACAGGTATTTGTACTGAAAAGTGCTGTTTGCTACTTAAGTACAGGCTATTCAGCTGACTGACGGTGTGATATGATGAGATGCAGTTTGTGTCGTCAGATTCTGTCACACTACGTAACACTCCCCTCCCCAAAATCCACTAGAGTATTGCACATAAAATTTATATTCAAAACACTATTAGGATATGTGTGGAGCAGCATAGGAAATGTGTTACAAACTTTAAAAAGACTTGTCTCTTTTGTTATATAATACATAAGTGTTTAACAATATAAAAGGTTTGTTTATGAGCATTGTACTCAAAGTAACATAATTTCATAGAGAAAATTGGCAAAATAATACTTTTGATGTTCCAGATACCCGTTTTTAGTCTCACAGTCTCAAAGTCGTTTGCGTAGCACGTATACAGAAAGTCACCATAGTGTGTCCCACATTTCATTGACCTGACCAGCTAATTTTATGGGTCGTGCCATCATGATGTATCTGAAATTCATCTTGACCCTCATTACAAAATTATCCAGTCATAGCACAAGTGTAAAACAACAAACAATGTTTATTAAGCAGTTAGTCCTCAAGTGCAAAATGTCAAATAACACCAGTAAACGAAAGGATTGATCTAGCTTTATTAATCCTGGCTGAGTTTCTGTCTTCTGTCATGTAATAATATTTAATATACACGTTTTCCTCAGTATTGCAGTCTTTCTGTGCGTGCATCAGTGCAAATGAATCTTCACAAAATTTGTACAAAGTGTATTCGTAACACAGTGATACGTATGACAAGGTAGTGAGACAGTAGAATAGTAATATTTATGTGGCTATTAAAGTCCACATATGTGTTTGAAACATCATAAATCTGTGTAAATGTTCATACATAAAATACAAATAATATTTCAATAGGCAGTTTAATTAATGAGTGACTAGAAGTGTAAATTATTGATGGTTAGAAAACCAGATAAAAAGTGGGAAATTGGGAATGGCTATCAATGTGGCTGATCAGTGTAAAGCAAGGCTGCCAATGTGACAAATATTATAAATAATCAGAAGGTTAGCAATACAGATAGATGTGTGACAAGTGTAGTAACTAATCAAGTGGCTAACAAATTTAGTTCATCAGTTACAAGTGAGGTAATCAAATGTAACACTAGCAAATGCAGCTGCTTGTAAGATTGCGAGCCAGTATAATGAGAAATACAAATTGTGCCTACTCTTAGGGAAAAGAGAAAGATGATAAAAATACAGGTTCTATCAAAAAGAATCATCTGATTTGACATGTTTATATTTCTGAAACTAATAAACACATACAATGAATTTTGTTTTTTGATAAATGGGAAACTCAAAAAGTTTTTTTTTTCCATGTGTGTTCAATACGCCCCTCTTGAGATGCACAGCTTATGTCGATGCAGTATTCAGATTGTTCCCACACTACAGCGAGCATTTCATGAATTACAGCTTCCACAGGTGTTGTTATGCAATGTTTCAGTTCATTTATTGTTGTTGGTAACGGAGACATATAAACAGAGTCTTTTATAAACCCCCACAAGAAATAATGACATACAGTCAGGTCTGGTGACCTTGGAGGCCAGTAATGTAAGGTTGAATCATTTGATTTGGTTCAGAGCGACCAATGCACCATTCAGTAATCCTTTGGTTTAAAACTTCTCGCTCTTCCAGATGCCAGTGTGGCGGTGACCCATTCTAGCAGAAACCGTGTAAAACTCAAGAGTTCGCTTTTTCCAACAGTACATTGTTCGTGCACATATCTCAAATAACGTAATAGTTTTGATTTTTTAAAAATGGGTGATTCTTTTCGATACACCCTGTATATATGTATACGTGCGTGTACAGCACAGATTTATCAGGTATGAATATCAGTCATTCCATCAGTCATTTCATAGTCCAGTGCAGATTTAATTATATCTAGAAAGAAAAATGATCTTATGACTAAATAGTTTATGTACAGATTGTTCGCAATTGGAATTACAATTACAAGCTTCTCTTATGCACTGACCTGTTCCACGACCAAATAGCTGTGGCTCACACGTCCCTTCAGAATCGACGGGTGGCCAAATCGTTTGCTCGAGTTGTCCAGAATGTTCTTCAAACTGGTCGTGAACAATTACGGCCCGGTGACATAGTGCATCGTCGTCCGTAAAAATTTTATCATTGTTTGGGAATGTGGAGTCCACAAATGGCTGCAGATGGTCTCGGAGTTAAGTCGGACCAGACAAGCCAGTCCATTCCGTGTAGACACAGCCCACACCATTACGGAACCACCACCAGCTCGCACAGTGCCTTGTTGACAACCCTCGGGTCCACGGCTCTTTAGAGTCTGTCCCTAACTGGGACCCTACTGTCGGCTCTTACCAACTGAAATTGGGGCTCACCTGACCGGGCCACTCTTTCACAGTCATGTAGAATCCCAACGACACGGTCACGAGCAGATGAGAAATGCTGCCGCGTCAGTCGTCTGCCGCCACAGCCCGATAACGCCAAAATTCACCCCACTGTCTACATCTACATCTACATTTATACTCCGCAAGCCACCCAACGGTATGTGGCGGAGGGCACTTTACGTGCCACTGTCATTACTTCCCTTTCCTGTTCCAGTCGCGTACGGTTTGCGTGAAGAACGACTGCCGGAAAGCCTCCGTGCGCGCTCTAATCTCTCTAATTTTACACTCGTGATCTCCTCGGAGGTATAATTAGGGGGAAGCAATATATTCGATACTTCATCCAGAAACGCACCCTCTCGAAACCTGGCCAGCAAGCTACACCGCGAAGCAGAGCGCCTCTCTTGCAGAGTCTGCCACTCGAGTTTGCTAAACATCTCCGTAACGCTGTCACGCTTAGCAAATAACCCTGTGACGAAACGCGCCGCTCTTCTTTGGATCTTCCCTATCTCTTCTGTCAACCCGACCTGGTACGGATCCCACACTGATGAACAATACTCGAGTATAGCTCGAACGAGTGTTTTGTAAGCCATCTCCTTTGTTGGTGGACTACATTTTGTAAGGACTCTCCCAATGAATCTCAACCTGGTACCCGCCGTACCAACAATTAATTTTATACCATCATTTCACTTCAAATCGTTCCGCACGCATACTCCCAGATATTTTACAGAAGTAACTGCTACCAGTGTTTGTTCCGCTATCATACAATCGTACAATAAAGGATCCTTCTTTCTATTGTATTCGCAATACATTACATTTGTCTATGTTAAGGGTCAGTTGCCACTGCCTGCACCAAGTGCCTATCCGCTGCAGATCTTCCTGCATTTCACTGCAATTTTCTAATGTTCGAACTTCTCTGTATACTACAGCATCATCCACGAAAAGCCTAAAGGATACGTTCGTCATACGTCCCACATTGGCTGCTGCAGTTATTTCACACAGTGTACAATATACACAAACACTGCTGCCCTCATTCATTAAGTGAAAGCCATTGTGGCGAGAGGTAATGCCTGAAATTCAGTATTCTCAGCATGCGCTCGACACTGTGGATCTCGGAATACTGAACTCGGTGTGTCTGGCTCCCACTACCATTTCACATTGTACTGCGACAATCGCATCGGAAAACCTTTTATGTGAAACACTTGAGTACAAACGGCAGCTCCACCTGTGTACTGCCCTTTTATACCTCGTGTATGCGACGGTACCGCCTTTTGTGTACGTACATATTGCTATCTCGTGGCTGTTGTCACCTCCGTATATGCTTCCGAGGTAGCAGAATGTTGTAACTTTGTGGTCCTCGATCGTATTAATAAATAAAATAAGGCAATACAATATTTACTACAGTGCTCCTCTTCAGTTTCGAAGTGGGGAAACCTGTAAAACAACTATATACTTCTGCAGTTGTACAAAGTCGAGAAGAGTGCAGGGACTCGTCTGTCGAAAGATGCCAAAAAGTGCCCCCGTGTTCCAGTTTGGGGCCTCCTGTGGACGATTCGGACTGAACCGTGTCGGTTTTGTTTTCCGGCAGGAGGGCGACACTGTCGGAGATCTACGCCTTCGTCACGAACCACTTCCCCTACTTTGTGTGCAGCAAGAAGGGCTGGCACAACGCGATCGCCAGCAACCTGTGGTTCAGCAAGTACTTCATGAAAGTGGCGCTAGGGGGCAGCAACGGCAAATACTCCAACTACTGGATGCTGGGTGAGTCTCGTGGCAGAGTGTGAGGTGGCTGTGTGATAAAAAAGTAAAATAAGATGGAGATGCTGAGTTGCAGATAGGCACAACAAAAAGGCTGTCACAGAGTAAGCTTTCGGCCAATAAAGCCTTTGTCAAACACACACACACACACACACACACACACACACACACACACACACACGAGACAACCATCTACAAATAGCAGTGCATGATGTGAGAGGCAACCAGGTGGGTGTAAAGCCGTCGGCACACGGACCGTGCTGTCAAACGTTAACATTGAGCGTGCCGAGTTCAACGTGCTGCTGAATGCTCAGGAACGATGCGACTTGTGCACACGGTACGTGGGCCCTAACGTGGTATACGCAATCGCAAAGCACTACAGCGGCAGTTGAGGGATGTTTCTAGTTCATAAATCACACTGTTTACTCAACGGTCGCACGTAAAATTCCCGCGTTAGCTCTATTGAAACGCACATTTCCTCCATTGTCCACGAAAAGGAAAGAACCGTGTCCAATCAGTAAGGACAGAGACTTATAAAAGTTTCATTACAAACAGTGCGGTACAAATTTGGAATACTTCTCCGCATAAGATAAGCAATATTTCAACATTCCCACATTCTAGTAAACCCCAATGTCGGTCATACTTGATCACTGTTCTTACCCAGTAGCAGAACCTTTGCAACATGTGAATTACGAAGCGTAAAAGAAAAACGAGAAAAATATCTTTATACAAGTAGCGCAAGCTGTCGTGTCAGTCGAACAAAGTCGCCCCTCAAAAAGAGGTGAACTTATATTCACATAACATCAAATATTATAGTGTGTACTTATATTAAACTAATAATAAAGTATCAGAACCTAATAAAATCGCGATTGTTATTAAAAATAAAAAAAACCAACTTGGAAGTGTCAAGACGTGAACCACCACCCCATCAAATAACTGCATATAGAATAGTGACGCTACCCATTACGCTAAACCAGCAACACATTCTTCGTAAATAATCGTATTACCGTACCCTGTGTTAAAGACCTTAATCGTAGATATGTTACTGATTGAAATTTTATTGTAACAAATTGTACCAAGAACAATACGTTTTGGGTGGATCTTCAGTTTGTCGCTGCCTTCAAATAGCATACTCTCATAATACGCAAGTTACAATAATTCTTTTGCCACGAATGTGATGTTTCTCATAATTTTATTGTAACGAATCACACAGTTAACAATGGGTTTTCCACTGATTCTCAATTTGCTGGTGCTCAGAAACGGCAAATATACGTATAGGCTCGAAATGAATGCCAATATGGCGCCTCACAACTCTGTACTGAAGGAAGACGGCGTGCGTGCGACGTAGGTGGCGTTGTGCCATCTCATTGGTCAACTCTCAGACGCACGCTCAGAATATCTGACATGCCAGATACTGCTCTGCACTTTCGGAAAGACTCCCGAACTTGCTATTCCACGCTATGACGTCAGAAACTCGGCACGCTGAACGCTCTACGTTCGGATGCACGGTCCGTGAGCCGACGGCTTAAGGAAGAGGCTGGGGCAGGGAGCAGGGGCGATAGCAGGGTAAGGCTGGGGTACGGTACAGTGCTGCTGCGAGAGCATTAGGGACGAGGTGGAAAGAGGGTAGGGGAGGTACGTGCAGTCGGGAGGCTAGACGGAGAGTGGGGGGTAGCGGAAAAGGAGAGAAGTAAAGAGGTCGGGTGCGTTGGTGGAATAGAGGGCTTGTAGTGTAGTGTTGGGTTGGAAACAGGGATGGGGATAGATGGATAAGGACAGTGATTAACGAAGGTTGACGTCAGGAGGGTTACGGGAACATAGGATATATTGCGGGAAGAGTTGCCACCTGCGCAATTCAGAAAAGATGGTGTTAGTGGCAAGGATCCGAATGGACAGCCAGTGAAGCAGTGATTGAAATGGGGAACATTGTGTCGGGCGGTGTGCTCGACAAAGGGTGGTCCAGTTGTTTCTCGGTCACAGTTTGTTAGTGGCCATTCGCGTGGACAGACAGCTTCTCGGTTGTCATGCCCACTTAGAATGCAACACGGTGGTTGCAGCTTAGCTTGTAGATCACGTGACTGGTTTCACACCTCGCCGTGCCTTTGATGGGGTAGGTGATGTTCGTGACCAGATTGGAGTAGGTGTTTGTCGGAGGGTGTATGGGACAGGTCTTGCATCGAGGTCCGTTACAGGGATATGAGCCATGAGGTAAGGGGTTGGGAGCAGGGGTTGTGTGGGGGGTGGGTGAGTATATTGTATAGGTTTGGTGGGCGGCAGAATACCACTGTGTATTTGTGTGTGTTGGGGGGTGGGGGGGGGATAGTGGGTAGAATATTTCTCATTTCAGGGCAGAGCAAGAGGTAGTTGAAACCCTGTTGCTCCAGTCCTGAGTGGTACTGAGTCATGAGGGGAATGCTTCTCTCTGGGCAGATGGTGGGACTTGTGGAGGTGGTATGTGACTGGAAAAATATGGCATGGGAGATCCATGTTTGTACCACAGTTTGGGAGGGGGGGGGGGGGAGGTAATTACAGTCAACAAACAAATCTGAGGTATGGCTGTGGGCACCCGCATGGCACCATCCTGTTCATAGGCCATCTCAAGGAATCCTTCCTAAACAACCAGAATCCTAAACCCCTCACCTGATTCAGACTCATTGATGACATCTTCGTGATCTGGATTGAGGGTGAGGACACCCTACCCACATTCCTCCAGAACCTCAACACCTTCTCCACCATTAGCTTCACCTGGTCCTACTCAACCCAACAAGCCACCTTCCTCGATGTTACCTCCACCTCAGAGATGGCTACATCAGTACCTCTGTCCATATCGAACCTACCAACCACCAGCAATACCTTCACTTGGACAGTTGCCACCTGTTCCATACCGACAAGCCCCTTCCGTGCAACCTAGCCACCCACGGCCATCGCATCTGCAGTGATGAGTGGTGCCTCTCAAAATTCGTCAAAGGTCTCACTGAGGCCCTTAGAGACCATAATTACCCCCTAACATTGTACTAAAACATTTCTCCCGTGGCTTATCTCTCCAATCACACACCACCTCCCACTGTTTAGCCACAGAAGAACTTCCCCCTCATGTCTTAGTACAACGCAGGACTGGATCAACTGAATCACATTCTCCGCCAGGACTGTGTTGTGCCCTGAAATGAGAAATGTCCTGCACACTATTCCCCCCCCCCACATACACAGTAGTATTGTGCCGCCCACTGAACCTACACAATATCCTTGTCCATCTGTACGCAACTCCTGCCTTACAGCTCATATCCCTGTAATACATCTAGATGCAAGACCTATTCCATACATCCTCCCACCACCATCTACTCCAGTCCAATCACTAACATCACCTATCCCATCAAAAGCAGGGCTCCCTGTGAAACCAGTCATGTGATCTACAAGTTAAGCTGCAACCACTCTGCTGCATTCTATGAGGATATGACAGCCAACAAGCTGTCTGTTCGCACGAACGGCCACCGACAAACTGTGGCCGAGAAACAAGTGGACCACCCTGTTGCTGAGCACTCCGCCAAACACGACATTCTTCATTTGAACATCTGCTTCACAGCCTGTGTCATCTGGGGCCTTCGCACTAACACCAGGTTTTCTGAATTGCACAGGTGGGAACTCTTCCTTCAATATATACTATGCTCCCGTGACCCTCCTGGCCTCGACCTTTGTTAGTGACTGTCCTCGCCCATCCGGCCCCCTTCCTGTTCCAATTACAGCACTACACAGCCCCCTATTCCACCAGTGCACCCAGTCTTTTAACTTCTCTCCTTTACTGCTACTCCCCGCCATCTGTCTAACCTCCCGACTGTGTGTGTAGCTGGCCTATCCTCTCTCCACCTCTCCCCTGCCTGCTTCTGCAGCAGCACTTCACCGTCCCTCACCTATTATCCCTCCCCTTTCTCACCTCTGCCTCTTTCTTACCCCACCCGGTTGCCTCTCCCATTGTAGTCTGGCTCCAGCTGCCAGAGTGTGTGGTCGTGTGTGCGTACTTGTGTGTGCGTGTGTGTTTTTGACAAAGGCCTTGTTGGCCAAAAAGCTTATTGTGTGACAAATTTTTTTGTTGTGCCTGTCTGCGACTCAACATCTCTGCTATATAGTGAGTAGCAACTATCCTTTTCATAGCTTTGTTACATTCCATTCTCAATGTTCCATTGTTTAAATGGATCACACATTGATTACTGCTGCTTTCCACCTACTGCCTCCCCCTCTTTCACATCGGAGCACTCGTTACGCTTTTTTTTTCCCCCTTATCCTAATACCACATTCCCTGCAGAAATCCGTAGGATCGACCATCCCAGTTGGCAAGATAGTCAGATGCCCGTTTTTCCACTGCCTCTTTGATGACCACATCCGACGACGACATTTATGCAGTACAGCACCTTTGTCTGTTCAAGTTGGTGGTGGCAGCGCAGAGCATCGATGAGAGCCACACGTTTGTTTTTGAACAGGCAAAGATGCTGTGTCGTGTCTACGGGTTCTGGGACATTGCGGCAGTGAGGTAAGACTACAGTACAATCTTGGCAGTTGGGACAGTGGTTTCCAACTGAAGTCTGCAGGGTACGTGGCCTTAGCAAAAGCACAATAGGAACAATAAGATGAGAAAATAGCAGTTGGAGCAGCAGACTAGGCAGGCAACAGTGGACCGATGCCCAGGGACCTTCCCACTGTCGGCTGTGAACCTGGAACTCCGTCTCGAGACGACTATTAGGAAACTTGTCTAAATGTCACGACAGTGCGACATGACAATTTGGTGGGTAACCTGAGAATATTTCATCGGCCTGCTAGATTTTACCTTCGGGGTCTGCGAATGTTCCGGTGCGCTCTCAAACGGTGTGCTCACAAACTGCGTTCACCGATTGCAGATCCGCGGTACGAGGACACGTTCAAGAACGGCAACTTCTGCAACCACTGCCGAATGTTGCTGTCGAGCTACGGAGGCCCGGGGGCGACGACCGTCCTCGCGGAGCTCAACGGCCCGGCCGTCATCACCTGCCAGCCGCCCGACGCACAGCACCACCGGCAGCAGCGCGGCGACCTCTCGGCACGTTCCCAGCTGCCGGGTGCCGGTGAGGGGTGGACGTTCGACCCACCAGCACTCCGGGCTGCCTCTGTCACCACGGGCGACGGTGACCCCGTGCCACCCTCTGACGATCTGCAGTGTCCCAGGTACAACTACAGGGCAGTACGTTGTAACGTAACCCGACGTAGGATTTTGGAATGTACTGTGCTCGTACATTATGAATCACTTTGAAGAAAACAGTTTATTAACAAATAGGCAACCAGACCCAGAAAATATCATTCTTGTGAAGCACAACTAGCTCTTATTCCCACAAAGTAATGAGTGCCATCGACAGGGGATGTTTAGGGGACATTCACTATCTTTGGCCCGAAGAAAGCATGTTCTTCGAGAATTATTTTCTCGGGACGTGTTATAGGTATCAATGTCAAATGTGTTCAAAATGTGTATTGATATTTCCTTTACAAACTGGAATTTTTTCGACTGGAAATGTCGAAGAGCAAAGGCGGAAGTGCCGTCAGAACAAAACAAAATTTCGATGTAGACCTCCACATGCCTCGTCTCGTCTGAAATCAAAATTGAGTTGACGTTAGCGAAGTGTATAAGGTTCTTTACTAGTTGTACCTCGCTTAAGTTATTTGGACAATAAGAAACAAAATGGCAGCCATTTGAAGAAAAAATAAATAAAAAAATGGGTTTTTCTCATCGATTTTTCGACTTGTCGGCCAAGTAAAAATATTTATAGTTGATGGATCAGAATAAAAGTCGTACAACTCCTAGACAATTTAATTAGCTTCATCAGAAACAAAGAACCGTGCCAATCGGTCCAGTAGATTTGAAGTTACAATACCGCGCGATAAAAAAAAGTCATTTAAAGAAAAATGCGTTTGCAGTTTTGCCTCCATATGCAATGTTATGCAACGTACGTTCAGTCTGCTATTCCGGGTCCATAAACTAGTCCTTCCTCTTCCTCACAGAGGGCGTTCTGCTCGATCTTGGCCATCTTGCCCTGCTCCAGAACTACTCATATGGCCGGTGACAAGCAGTTTTCAGCCACTTGAATCTGGTGGTCGTCCGAATGCTTGGCGAACTGCGTCAAATAGAGTCCCAGGGTGACATCCATCGTTGTCATTGTCTTCAGAATTGCTGAATACGTTTCACTGAAGATGCTCACTGCCAGGAAGGTCGCAATCTCCACAGTATTCACACCAGAATGCAAATTCTGGGGGGCTAACTTCCAAACACAGGCGTTCAAACTTTCATTTGAATTTTGTATGTTTCTTCCCAACCACCACTACAATAACTCGTCCTCTGAAAGGGCCTCGTAGATTGGATGAATCCGTTTTTGAACTTCTTTGGAGATTGGCTGGTCATGTTGATATTCGTCCAGATGTCTGGTAGCCTCTGCAATGTGCCACTTGCACCAACTAGTTTCCCCAGACGAACAATTTTGGTGTTGTGGGTGGTCACCCATTGAACACTCGTGGAAATACGTTGCCCAAATTTCCTTCATTTCATCTGTTCCACCAAATTGGAATGCCGTCGGATTGCCAAGAAGTAGTACTTCATAAGCTCCCTGATTACTTTTATCAGTTTTAGTCATGGGCAAGCACATAGAATAATTTTTCGCAGTTACAAAAGTCGAAATTCCCGAAAAAAACTGGTTTGTGAAAAAGGCCGATTTCAGGTAGGCGCATTTTTCTGTTCAACTGCGAATAACAAACATTTCCATTCCATATTTAGAAAAACCATGTCAGGGGTGGATTCTAAAGACTTTTATGGATCCAAAAATGCAATTTTTAAAAAAATCGATGTTTTTAACCAAAAGATAGTAAACCTCCCATTAAACTGATCCCCCCCCCCCCTTTTTTTTTTTACACAGAAGGCTTTTGACACCATTCCTCACTCCTCACAAGCAGCTTCTTACCAAATTGTGTGCCTATGGAGTATCAGGTCAGTTGTGTGACTTGTTTTGTAATTTCTTATCAGAAAGGTCACAGTTTGTAGTAGTGAAGGGAAAGTTATATAGTGAAACAGAAGAAATATCTGGGAATCCCAGAGAAAGTGTCACAGGCCTTTTGTTGTTCGTGATCTATGTAAATGATTTAGAAGATAATCTGAGCAGACATCTTACACTGTTTGCAGAAGATGCTGTCATTTACCATCGTATAAAGCCATCAGATGATCAAAGCAAATTGCAAAATGATTCACACGAGATATCTGAATGGTGCAGAAAGCAGCAATTGATTCTAAATAATGAAAAGTGTGAAGCCATCCATATGAGCACTAAAAAGAAACTCTGAATTTCAGGTACACAATAAATCACACAAATCTAAAGGATGTATACTCAACTAGATTATTAGGGATTGTAGTTATGAATAACTTAAATTGAAATGTAACAATATTGAATAATGAATTGAAATGTAACAATATTAAATTAAAATGATCACATAGATACTGTTGTGGGGAGTACTGCTATGCAGTGTGGGATCTACATCAAGAAAGTTCAAAGAAAGCCAGCTCGTTTTGTATTGACCCGAAATAGGGGAGAGTGTGTCACTGACACGAAACAGGGATGCGACAGGATTTTCTCGTGAAATTTCGATTGCCAACTTTCTCCCCAGCATATGAAAATATTTTGTTAGTACCCATGTAAATAGGCAGAAATGATAATCATAATAAAAGAAAAGAATTTAGAGCTTGCACAGAAAGACTTAAATGTTAGTTTTTTCTGTGCCGTGTTCGCGAGTGGAAGGGTAGAGAAGTAGCTTAAAGGTGGTTCGAGGAACCCTCTGCCAGGCACTTAATTGTGAATTTGAGAGTAATCATGTGGATGGTAATGTAGATCATCAGAAATCTTGGATGTTATGTTACATTTTTGGTAATCTTCAAATGATTGAATTTTCGTTATACCCAGTCAATCCAGAAAGTCTCAAGACTGGTATTAATAAAAAAAATGAAAAATGATGGTGGCTGTTTTAATAGTTCAGGCGGTCTAAATAGTCGTAAACCGTCCCCCACCCCCCTCCCCTTCCCATTTGATTGTAATGGGCAGAACAAATGTACAACCATGTGGAATTGTCTGAAAAGTCCTTGTTTGTGATGTTGTTCTTGCATCGTATGTTGGCTCGAATGTCAATTATGTCTTCAAAGCATTGACCCCTCGAGTAAATTTCTGCTCTTTGTTGTTTTGTGGTAGGTTTGTATTGATAACACAATCTTGACCGTTATGATGATGATTTTTTTTCAGTATTTTCAAGATTGTCAGCATTTTGCATTTCAGTCAAGTTGCTACAGGCATTCATGCATCATTGGTTTCAGTTTGAGAATCAAAGTGAATAGGACAAACTTTCCGTACACCTTTCTCTTCTAAACATTCTGGAAAATTTTAAGGACCGCATTATGCAATATGCAACTGTAACGTTATATTTTATTATTAGAAACGATCGATTTGTTTCTGGCATCAGACTGTCATTGGGCCCATCTCAGCTATGTATGTGTGAAATTGGAATAACTGTTAACAGATGCACATTGTTCCGTCATTGATATTAGCTGTATATATGTAACATTTTGCCTATTTTGCCTTGTAGATGTTTTCTGAGGAATGTCGTGAAACCTCGCTTTATAGGTTTTGCCCCACTCCACTGTGTGTCTCGCCAGCGTCAGCACAGTGTGGTCTCACGTCCACTACTTCACACTGTCTGGTCACAACTGACTGTGAAAGAAGGCGTCTTAAAGGTCTAATAATGTTGGCGTGACAACTTGCTCTTTGCCACCCGAATGTTAAGAAATAGAAAAGTAACTAAATACTTACTTCCAGTATTGTCATTTGCAATCAGTTTGTAGAGTGCTTGCCAACTGTTAAATCTTAAATGTTGCATGTACAGTTACTTTTCCAGCTATGATATTGCTTTACCAAAGAAATATGATTTCAGACTTTGGGGTAAATCACAGCAGACAAAAAAAAGTATTATTCAGTTTATAAACTTTTTATTTTCCATTTCTGCATCACTTCAAATACAATGAAGTATCATTAATTTCAACTGAAAATGCTTCTAGCGCAAAGTTAACTTCCAGAACCACAGAGAACAAATAATGAACTGAGCAATATATAAGCTGTACCATTTTCATTGCACCATAAGTCAAAGACATTACTCCAAAAATTGTGAAAGCTATCATTTAAATCGGGTAGCTGACTTGGAATGAATTACTGAAAGTTGTGCCCCATTATTAATTAAAAAGAAAAGAAAACCAACTGCTACAATACAGTATACGAAGCAGTGCAACATCTCAAGGTGATCAGACTTGGTACATTTCACCACCCTCACCGACTTCTGTGGCACTACTACTACTACCACTGACAGAAGTTAGTGTCTTCACAGTCGGAGAGCTTCAGTGAATAACAAATTCCTCGTTGTGCGCTATACAGTTGAAATGCGTATTATACAATATTAATTTCATTTCAGTAACATTCCGTTCTTGACTTACAGCAAACATTTTCATTTTCTGTTTAGTGTGGTGCCGATGGCTGGTGGCTTCATTGTTATTGGTTTCTTTTCTTGACAGGAGGCAAATAAATTTTGGCACAGTGAAAAGGGACTCCTCAATGAAATGAATTTAGTACTTGCCAACGAAACACGTCCTGAGGCAAGAGGGAAATAGTTTTAGTAAGTTTCTTTTTATATGCTCTAAGATAAGAAAGATGCACCGTGAAGGAATTATCCAAATGGGATGGAATTAGTTTAATGTGATGCACATGGCGCAGGCAAACAAATGAGTTCAATTTCAGAAAAATTAAATGATTTAGTAGAGAGAGGGAGAGGGAGAGGGAGAGGGAGAGGGAGAGGGAGAGGGAGAGGGAGAGGGAGAGAGCGCTTCACAAATTGATCAAGGCAAGACTGTGTTGGTCCACTTCTGGCCCCTATGCGAGCAGTTATTCAGCTCGGCATTGATTAATGGTGTCGGATGTCTTCCTGAGGGATATCGTGTGAAATTCTGTCCAGTCGGCACGTTAGATTGTCAGAATCCTGAGCCCGTTGGAGGACACTGCCCCTAATGATCCAAATGTTCTCGATACAGTTGCAATCCAGCGGCCGTGCTGGCCGGGATAGGGTTTGGCGAGCACAAACCCTACCTGTGGAAACTGTCACCGTGTGAAGGTGGGCGTTGTCTTGCTGAAATGTAAGCCCAGAATGGCTCTGGCTTGCCACAAAGGGCAACGAATTGGGGCACACAAAACCTGTGCTGTAAGAGTGCCACGGATGACAACGAAAGTGTTCCTGCTATGAAAAGAAACATCACCCCAGACCAGCACTCCTGATTGTCAGGCCATATGGCAGGTGACAGTCAGATTGACATCCAACTACTGTCTGTGGTGTCTCCAGACACTTCTACACAGGTCATTGGGGCTCAGTCTGAAGTAGGAATCATCACTAAAGACAATTCTACTCAAGTCAGTGAGATTCCAGGCCAAATGTGCCCGGCGCAAATGCAAAGGGCTTGTCGGTGTACAGAGGTCAATGGTAGTCCGTGCAAGGAGTGCCTTGAGCTTAGTCCTCTTGTCATCTTTGTGTGAGCCACCTATTGACGGTCCTTGTGGTCGTTGAAGCACCAGCTACACGTCAAATTGATGACGATCGGCCCTAGGTGCCTCTCTGACGATTACTTCTGTCTTCACGTTCTGTTGTCTCTCTAGGTCGACCGCTTTCTTCGTGATACTGTGTTTGCCCACGCTTCACCCATTCCTGTCAACATCTTAGAGTAACCAGCGAAATGCTCAATATTTGAGTAGGAGTGATGCTACTGTTCCAACCGGATTCTCAGAGCCCAAGTATGTGTCTTGTCTCAGATGCTGACGTGCATATATTCTCACATCCCCATCCGCAAGGCATAGCTACTGTCTGAGTACACTGAATAAATTCACAAAGACTTTATGCCTAGATATTTACATGTGCCATATTTACTGTCATTGCCACAACTGTATTTTGAAACAGTCCTAGTTCCTCACACATTCAACTGTTGGCCACCAAAGTTCACTCCTTCAAATTTTCTGTCGATTCCTGTGTAAATATCAATTTGCGACCAATGTGGACAGTCTCCTGCCACACCTCGGTAGTTGTGACGCCACCAACAGTCTACCAGTGGTATGTTTGCCCTGAAGATGGCCCCTGCGATGGGCTGAAGCTGGTTGGCACTAAATAAATATAAAACGCGATTAAGACTGTTGCGGCTATCCGCGGCTCGGCATCTCCACTGTATGGTGAGTAGCAGCTTTCCTTTTCATAATATTGTTACAAGAATAATCGTGTGTTTCACAACGGTTCCCTGTGAACATGAATCTCAGAGGATGTGATTGAAGCACAGTGGATGTATTTATCTCGTACTACAGGCGAGCACTTGTCACTCAGCCGACAAACTGTTGTCACTTCTAGTCTCCTACAAAGTAACATCACATTCTTCGTCACTTCCGGAGCAGCTAAATTCAGAGTCAAACTCTGGATTACTCAGCCATCCTTCTTTTAAACGCATTCAGGAGGGCGACAGTTCAATCCCGCGTCCGGCCATTCTGATTTAGGTTTTCCGTGATTTCCCTAAATCGCTCCAAGCCAATGCTGGGATGGCCCCTTTGAAAGGGCACAGCCGGCTTCCTTCCCTAATCCGATGAGACCAATGACCTTGCTGTCTGGTCTCCTCCCCCAAACAATCCAGTCCAATCCTTCTTTTAAAGCAATGCCTAAACAACAATGTAGGACAGAGTCTAAAAGAGCACGTTTTGTTGTCGTGTATCCACACAGTACAGGTTATATCTAGTGGCAATCGTATCGACCAAAACGCAACATCCGGGCTACGAATGTAGGACCGGATGCTCTCTAGCAGTCGAATATGTAAATAGTATACTTGGAATTTTCTGTCAGTTTAATAAAAATTAGATAACTTACGGTTTTAAGTTAAGGTGCTACACCGTTTACTTACCTGCCGACAGTGTGTTCGTGTACCGAGCTACATTTAGGTTCAGTCGTGAATTCTGGGTACTTAACTACTTTTATCAGGCAGCATACTAACACGAGTGTTGGTTTTACAAATTCTATGATTAAAATTGATACACTTCTGCTTATGTTCGTTTATTAGTGTACATCTAAACTGTCTCTGCTACTTTATCTGTCTCCACAACTACTGCGGTCAGTAGCCATTACCTACTGGAGTCCACGGGCATCGGCATCATTTCGTCTGTAGAAATTGGTTCTACCGTTTAGTGTAACTTATTCGGATCCACAGTTCCCTATCTTGCACACCAGTATTAAGTACAGTCTTGAGAAGTGTTTCATTCAGTGATTGCTTTTTTCAATTGCCTATTGTCCACTTGTGTGGCTTGTCGAATCCCCAGGGCGGCAGCATGCTGACACGGTTGAATTTCTCGTGAAGTCGTCCTCACTCTCCTTGTATACTGCGTTTGCAGTCCCGTTACGGTGCACTGTTGACTCTTTCCGCCCGACTACTTTGGGATGCAATGTCTGTGATGCCTGGCCTTCGACCACTGCAGCTCTGTGGAACATACGGTCCCACAACGTGTGCTTTGTAGTGACTTTGTGTTCCGGAATGCAACAGGTGCAGCTTTCATTCAACTACATTCTGATTTTGAGCAGTTACATAGCATATGTTACATGACCAGCCAGCTAATACCTAACTCTGCTTGGCCGTTGAAAAAAACCATTCTTAGTCTCTTCCTGATCTTATGGACAACTCTGTATCTTTTCCTGGTTGTCAAGAAGTGTCCCATTCATTTTACCATCTATTATAAACTTTTTTGTTTTGATCTCAATTCCGAGTACCCTTTTTACTCCCGTGTCAATGTCTTTTTTTAATCAATACAGGGCTCCTCGAGTCTTTAACAGCTAAACACTGTCTTTCTCCCACTTAAACAGCAGTGCCGTTCCAACTTCGACCGGCGTATTGGTCTCGGAGGTTAGCAGTAGTGCCCGGGCTGCCCCCGACTCGCCCCACCGAAGCGGTGACCACTGTGAGGATGACAGCCCAGTGTCGGACACGATGACGTTGACGGGAGAACCCGTTACTCTCACCTCCACATCCGGTGGCATCGGCAGCGGTGGCTCCGATACCGACAGCGGGGCGACCGCCTCGGACGTTGCCGCCAACGGATTGGACGGAGAGCGGCACCCCAGCTCTGCCGGCTCGACCGGTGCCGCTGACACGAAGCCGCCGTTCAGCTACGTGGAGCTCAGTGCTATGGCCATAGTGCATTCACCACACAGGTTGGTAGCACTGCTGCAGGGAAATGTAAACTCCGTCATGAAAATGTACTACTCCATCCATAACACATCCCACTATAGTTTAGTGCTACCTGTGGCATCTTTCACATATGATAGGTATGACTTGGTGTTGTTCCTTCGTTGTCCATAAGTTTGCTTTCACGTATTTTTGTGTTTGTTTCAGTTGGCAGCTGTCCTCATTATAACAGTGTAATTGCTCTAACATCAAAAACAGTCAGTTCATTCCCCCCCCCCCCCCCCCCCCCCCCCCCCCCCCTCCAGACTGGTTTGATGTGTCAACACAACTTCCTCTTTCTGTGCCAACATCTTCATCTTAGAGGAGCAACAATTTCCCAGAGTCCTCTGTTATCTGTGGATGTATTCTTGTGTCTTTCCCTACAGTGTTCACCCTCTGCAAGCTCCCTCCAGTACGCTGCAAGTTATTCCCTGATACATTAACACATGTCATATAATCCTGTCCCTTCTTCTCGTCGATGTTTTCCACATGCTTCTCTCCTTGCCAATTCTTCATAGAACACTTCATTTCTCTTCTTATCAGTCCACCTAATTTTTGATACCCTTCTATACCTCCATATCTCAAATGCTTCCATTCACTTCAGTTCCGGTACTGGTAGACTTCTTGTGACCAGAAATACCCTTCTTGCTTGTGCTAGCCTGCTTTTTATGCCTTCTTTCTTTTGCCTCTCGTATGTTATTTCGTTTCCAAGATAGATAAATTGATTCACTTCATCTGCTTTGTGGTCGCCAACTTTGTTGCTAAATTTATCACAGTTTTCACATTTGCTACTCTTCATTACTTTCTTTCTCTCTTATGTTCTCATATCTGGGCCTACCCATTTAATTTTTTTCATTTGCCACCCCACCAAATGCAGTTTCCACCAATGACCCATGTCGTCATATGTTCCCAACCACTCAACCTGTACATTTCTTTCTATTCTGTACTAGGCACCCTTTTTCATTGACTTTTCAGAGGATGTCACAAATAAACGACTTGTTGAGCTCGTGCTGTGTAGAGTTGCTACAGTACGCTGGGCAAAAGGAGGTCTGATGCAATATTGGGATGTATCCTATGACTTTTGTCCCCTCACTGGATTGGGCAGTAAATCCCCATTGTCTAATCCAGTTTGAAAGGTTTCCTTGCAGCTCATTCCATTCATTATGTCCAGCAGTTCCTCACAGGAGTTGAGAACTAGCCCTCTGTAATTTGTTGTTTATTCCTATACTCTCAGACAGCTTTTTTATGTGTTACTAATTTGATAACTTTTTATTTCTAAACTATCTTATCTGCGTTTTGCAATATATGTACTGACTTGTTCTGTGGCCAAGTACCTGTGGCTTATGTGGTCACTCAGACTTTTGTTGTTTTCTTATCTCTCTCTCTCCCCCCTCTCTCCCCCTCTCCTCCCTCTCCCTCCCCCCCCTCTCTCTCCCCCCCCTCTCTCTCCCGCTCTCCCTCCCCCCTCTCAATATCTCCCCCCCCTCTCTCTCCCTTTCTCTCTCTATCTCCCCCCTCCCTCTCTACTCCTCCCTGCCCCCTCCCCCTCCCCCACCCTTTTTTTTCCTTGAGTCTTCTGACTGGTTTTAGCTGGCTCATCCTGAATTCATCTCCTGTGCCACTGTTCATCTCAGAGTGCTATGTGTGTCCCACTGTCTTCTGCTACAGTTTTCACCCTCTACAACTCCCTCTTGTACCCTGATGTTATAACACAATGTCCTATAATCCTGTCCCTTCTTCTTGTCTGCCCTTACCATATGTTCCTTTCTTTGCCAATTTTCTGGAAAACCACCTGATTCCTTACCTTATCAGTCCATCTGATTGTCAGCATCCTCTATTTGACCACGTCTAAATGTTTTGATTGTCTTCTATTCTAGTTTTCTTACAGTCCGTGACTCATTACCGTAAGATGCTGTGCTCCAAACGAACATCCTCCGATGTTTCTTCCTCAGATTAAGCCCAATTTTTGATGCTAGCAGACTTCTCTTGCGCAAGAATGCCCTCTTTGTCTTTGCGAATCATTTTTTAATGCCCTCTTTGCTTAGTTCGTCGTGTGTTGTTTTGCTCATGAGGGAGCGGAACGTCATAAATCCGTGGTTCCCAGTCTTATTAACAAATAAAGTACGACAACCCAAAATGGACAGTAGAGCTTTGTGTCAGCTTGAAACCACCAAAAACTATAAAAGAACTATATATTTCTGAAATTGCACACAGTCAAAAGTGTTAAGATGGCTTGTCGGACAGTCATAGTAATGGAGCCGAAAAGTGCCCATTGCTCCTAGTTACAACTCGGGGTCTCCTTTGCACGGTCCACGCTGAGCTGTGTGCTTTTGTTTTCTGGCAGGAGGGCAACGCTTTCTGAGATCTACGCCTACATCACGAGCCGTTTCCCCTATTTCGAGCACAACAAGAAGGGCTGGAGAAACACGATCCGTGGGACCTTGTCGCTCTACGAGTGCTTCGTCAAAGTGCCACGGGAGGGCGGCATCGGCAGCGGCTACTACTGGACGCTCGGTGAGTTTATCGTCACCTCCTTTGCCTTTTCCTACACTCATCTCTGACAAAATAAATAAATAAATAAAATATTCTTAAGCTTCCAGCCACACTGAGTGGTTAAAATGCCACAGACTTTTGTCCAGTGTCGAGTGTAACGACTGCCGATGGTGTGCCGGTGTGCCCTTGCATACTGTAGCTGCTAGACGTCACTTTTCTTCTGTTGTAATATGTTATGTGGGCATATGCTGACTCAGTGTTTGATATGCACATTTTGGCTTCTCTGATTGGCTGTCATTTTACAGCTGTAGTCCCCTTGTTTCTGACCTAAGATTATCAGGAAATTTTTGCTCACATCAGCGTCCCTTGTTCTGCTCAGCCCTCCTGAAATGGAAGCTCTTATACCATGAGAAACTTCACTGAATGCTATCAGGCTGGCACTCCAATATTTCTATGCCTGTAATTAAATTTTCATCCTTCTGCACATTTATTTTCAGTACAGAACATAAGTATTTCCTACAGATGATGAATGAGGTATAAGAGACAGTCAAATGAAAACTGAGCACCCAGCAGAACAGGATTATGGCAGGGTTGGATTCGGAGGTAATCGCCAAACACGTTAAGGCATTTATCCCAGCGGGAGAAGAGATGATCCTTACCCTTTCCACAGAATGTGTTCGGCTGCTGACACATTCACGAGAGCACCCAATCCTGCACGTCCGACAGATTCCCACGTTTGTCTTCCTTCAGGTCACCAAAGATATGAAAATCACACCGTGAAAGGTCCAGGCTGTATGGAGGATAATGCAGTGTGTATCAGCCAAATCACTGAAGGGTAGCCTTTGTCCAGTTGTCAGTGTGGGAGCAGACAGTATCGTGGAATGGGATAATTCAATCCGATGGCATTCTGATAGTCAGAGATCAAATGGCAAAGCTGGTAGTGGAGACATCTGGCTTCTTTACCCGCCAGTGAAATCCGAAACTGTTCACAAAAGTTCCTGTAAGGTCACGATGACCACCTCCTTCGACCTCAGAGGTCCTCTGCTTGGCGAGTTCCTCCAGGGCTACCACAGGTTCTGGAAGTCAGAGAATATCAGAGAATTTCAAATGTGTCAAGGAAATCGGGGAAATATCACGAAGAATTTGAAACATCGCTGGAAAAATATCGTGTTTGTCTCAGTAGATGAAATGGTTTGTTTACTGAGGTCTCCTGCATTGTTGTTGGCTGGGCACAGCTGCGTATGTGAGCCGCTTCCCTACACCCTCATTCTTACTGCTTCTCCTCTTTCTACCACTCCCCTCAGCTCGCAGTCAGGGCTGCCACCACGTCTTGCCGCAGCCGACGAGAGGCAGGGGGGTGTGAGGAGTGGTTTGTTTGGGTCCGATTCTCAGCGACTGTAGACGCAGCAGGCAGAGACGGCAGTCATGTGTGCACCAGTTTTGGCTAAGTGACGCGTGTGTGTGTGTGTGTGTGTGTGTGTGTGTGTGTGTGTGTGTGTGTGTGTGTGTTTTGCCTGTTTTACGGATTGATCACTGTGGTCTCATTTCATGGGCACAGCGTCTGTGACATGTGAACAGCTGGCCACACGAGTGGACCTCTGTGATGGGCCAAAACTGCAGGCCATTTCTAACCAGTCGGGCCCGTCCGCCATTTCCCATTAACGGGCAGGCCCTGCCCGTCCGATCTAGTCTCATCGATCTGCCTGCAGGCGTTATGTGGCAGATCTTCGTGGTTTATCCGTGGACCCGGGAGTGCGGTGCTCCTCGGCAGCCAGAGACTGCGGGCGATTGATTTCAGTAATTGCGACTGTCTCGACACAAGTACATTGTACAGTGTGGCATTTTGTACAGGGCTATTACAAATGATTGAAGCGATTTCATAAATTCGCTGTAGCTCCATTCATTGACATATGGTCACGACACACTACAGATACGTAGAAAAACTCGTAAAGTTTTGTTCGGCTGAAGCCGCACTTCAGGTTTCTGCCGCCAGAGCGCTCGAGAGCGCAGTGAAACAAAATGGCGACAGGAGCCGAGAAAGCGTATGTCGTGCTCGAAATGCACTCACATCAGTCAGTCATAACAGTGCAACGACACTTCAGGACCAAGTTCGACAAAGATCCACCAACTGCTAACTCCATTCGGCGACGGTATGCGCAGTTTAAAGCTTCTGGACGCCTCTGTAAGGGGAAATCGACGGGTCAGCCTGCAGTGAGCGAAGAAACGGTTGAACGTGTGCGGGCAAGTTTCACGCGTAGCCCGCGGAAGTCGACGAATAAAGCAAGCAGGGAGCTAAACGTACCACAGCCGACGGTTTGGAAAATCTTACGGAAAAGGCTAAAGCAGAGGCCTTACCGTTTACTATTGCTACAAGCCCTGACACCCGATGACAAAGTCAAACACTTTGAATTTTCGGCGCGGTTGCAACAGCTCAGGGAAGAGGATGCGTTCAGTGTGAAACTTGTTTTCAGTGATGAAGCAACATTTTTTCTTAATGGTGAAGTGAACAGACACAATGTGCGAATCTGGGCGGTAGAGAATCCTCACGCATTCGTGCAGCAAATTCGCAATTCACCAAAAGTTAACGTGTTATGTGCAATCTCACGGTTTAAAGTTTACGGCCCCTTTTTCTTCTACGAAAAAAAACGTTACAGGACATGTGTATCTGGACATGCTGGAAAATTGGCTCGTGCCACAACTGGTGACCGACAGCGCCGACTTCATCTTTCAACAGGATGGTGCTCCACCGCACTTCCATCGTGATGTTCGGCACTTCTTAAACAGGAGATTGGAAAACCGATGGATCGGTCGTGGTGGAGATCGTGATCAGCAATTCGTGTCACGGCCTCCATGCTCTCCCGACTTAACCCCATGCGATTTCTTTCTGTGGGGTTATGTGAAAGATTCAGTGTTTAAGCCTCCTCTACCAAGAAACGTGCCAGAACTGTGAGCTCGCATCAACGATCTTTCGAATTCATTGATGGGGACGTGCTGCGCCGAGTGTGTGAGGAACTTGATTATCGGCTTGATGTCTGCCGAATCACTAAAGGGGCACATATCGAACATTTGTGAATGCCTAAAAAAACTTTTTGAGTTTTTGTATGTGTGTGCAAAACATTGTGAAAATATCTCAAATAATAAAGTTATTGTAGAGCTGTGAAATTGCTTCAATCATTTGTAATAACCCTGTAGATAGTTTATTTAATCTTGTATATTTTGACGTTGTATATATTAGAACGTATGGACGATAAGAAGAAGAAAATTGTGGCAGCCGCTGGCAGTTTGTACGCTATGTACTAAAATATTTCTCGAAAGAAAATTCACGTAATACCTCTAAGTAAAAGATTTACTCATTGGGTAATAACTGACAATGATGGAGATAGTAGAACCAACATTTTATTGGCTCTTATGTATATTGTTGGTTTACACAACTCTTCTCCGCCTTATACACTTCTTTCAGGAGGCCTATATTTTTGTGAGATTGTTTCGGAACGGAGGAGATATTTTAAATCTGCCTTGAGACTCCAAGGAAATGTGTCTTTTTCTCACCAAATGTGTTTGGTCTCATTTGAAATATAACAACATCAGTGCTCTTAATGAAACACACATACCATTTGGCTTGCTTTCTCCATCTAAAAATAGTTCATTAGAAAAGATGTTGATGTCACACATTTAGAAATACAAAAGTTCTTACTCACCCTCCACTCCCCAACTTATCTCTTTACTTACCCTTAAGATCTCAAAATTTGTCAGGGAAAAGTGCTAAAAGTTGTCTGGAAATTGGGGGAAATATCAGGGAATTTCACTGGGAAACTTGCTTCAACCGTGTCCTCAAGTGTGGAATGACGCACCGTACAGTCAGAATGTCTAAGAATGCTGTTGGAAGGACAGTGACAACTGGATAAATGTTACACTTCAGTGATTTGGTAGGATAACACTGATTGTCGCTTTTCTGGTGATGTGGAGAAAGACATAAACGGGCATAGGTTTGTAGGACAAGGAAGCGCAAGAATGTGTGCAATTGTGGATCCGTCTTAACATGTGTGGTGATTATTTTTGATTGGAACCACTCCACGGTCCCATTGTGGCAGGTGTTCAGTTTTTTCTTCTGACTGTCCCTCATACTTGCTGGCTGTTGGGTGTGTGTAATGTTATTGGAAGTTATCAGATGGAGGTGGCAAACACAGCATGCCCAGAGGATGCACATGTGCAGCTTATCCATCTGTAAGAAAAAGAAGGGACAAATTATTGGCACGACGGAAACACGAGCATCATACCGACAGATCACGTAGACAGATGGCTGCAGTGCAGTGACGCAGAGTCAGCCGTGGCGAGATGGACTCACGACACTGTGGCAATGAGGGTAGGCACGGTTCTTTCAAGAGTAATACTGTAGGATTGTTTGACTGCGTCTCACGAATAGACAAATGATGACACAGCAGAAATCTGGGTAGAGGTTACAGGCAGAGTGTCATCATGGATGGTCAAGAACAATTCGTTGGAAGCTGGGTTGGGGTCTAAAGCTGCCATTCATCATTTATCACAGGTGCCACCCCACAGACAAGAGAGACCTTGCTGAGTGAGAAGCCAGAGTCAGCTGGCGTAATAAGTGGCTTTCTGTGGTGTTTAGCATCAAGTCTCAATTATGTCTGTGGTGGCCCGGTTGATGCCAATGTGCTTTTAGACGACTCAGTAAAGTAAGGTAGCAGTTTTTTTCAAGATCTGTACCTATCCAAACCCTTGGAATTAAGGCTTGAGGACGTATACGATAACAGGACTAATATGGCAATTGTTGTACAGAGGTTAATGATCACGGTCTGTTGTGAGAATGATAAACGCTGTTGTCACATCCTCAATTATCAAAGTACACTTTCTTTTTCCCCTTGGCCAGTTTTTTTTTTTTTTTTTTTTTTTTTTTTTTTTTTTTTTTTTTTTTTTTTTTTGTGGGGGGGGGGGGAGGCTCAGAATTTGTTATGGGACACCTTAGACTATTCCTGCTTCACCTCCTATAGTTTCATGAAGTTCCAATAGATGGTGGCACTGCCTTTGCCTTAATGGAGGTACATTCCAATCAGTTAGCTGCAATTGACTTTTTGCAGAAAATGAAAGCATCACAGACATTTGTAGGTACTTGCAGAATGTCTACAGAGACCTGGCTTGTGTGTGTGTGTGTCTGCAACTCAACATCACGTGGTCATGGTGAGTAGCAATCTATCTTTTCCTTGTCATCTTGGTCTTCAGTCTACAGACTGGTTTGATGCAGCTCTCCATGCTAGTCTATCCTGTGCAAGCTTCTTCATCTCTCAGTACCTACTGCAACGACATCTTTCTGAATCTGTTTAGTGTATTCATCTCTTGGTCTCCCTCTACGATTTTTACCCTCCACGCTGCTCTCCAATACTAAGTTGGTGATCCCTTGATGCCTCAGAATATGCCTTACCAACCGATCCCTTCTTCTGGTCAAGTCGTGCCACAAATTTCTCTTCTCCCCAATCCTATTCAATACCTCCTCATTAGTTATGTGATCTACCCATCTAATCTTCAGCATTCTTCTGTAGCACCACATTTCGAAAGCTTCTATTCTCTTCTCGTCCAAACTATTTATCGTCCATGTTTCACTTCCATACATGGCTACACTCCATACAAATACTTTCAAAAACGACTTCCTGACACTCAAATCTATACTCAATGTTAACAAATTTCTCTTCTTCAGAAACGCTTTCCTTGCCATTGCCAGAGTACATTTTACATCCTCTCTACTTCAACCATCATCAGTTATTTAGCTCCCCAAATAGCAAAACTCCTTTACTACTTTAAGCGTCTCATTTCTTAATATAATTCCTGCAGCATCACCCGATTTAATTCCACTACACTCCATTATCCTCATTTTGCTTTTGTTGATGTTCATCTTATATCCTCCTTTCAAGACACTGTCCATTCTGTTCAACTGCTCTTCCAGGTACTTTGCTGTCTCTGACAGAATTACAAAGTTTTTATTTCTTCTCCATGGATTTTAATTCCTACTCCGAATTTTTCTTTTGTTTCCTTTACTGATTGCTCAGTATACCTTTCCTTATGTTATCGATATTGCAACATGGAGTTTGTGATATTTCAAAATAAATTATTTTTCACTATCATAATCTAAAATACAAAGCAAAATAAATATCCTCCCAGCAACAAAGGGTCTCAGCATGAGACTTCAAATCTAACAGTCCCATTCCTACAGTCCAGTTAGCAATTATATGTGATAACGATGAAAGCTAAGTATTGGCATTTGTTTATCAGTACCATCTGCTTTCTAAATATACAACAAAATGAGATAGGAAACAGTACTGCAGAATAACAGCTCCAGTAATGGTTGTTACATAAACTAGAAAAAAACTTGTTTATTTCAAGAATTTGTGGCTTTGTTCCTTGTCAGAGCATATTTTGGAGTATGAGTCTTTAGGAGGTGCAGATTCATGTAGTTTCAGTGAAGATATTAATTTGCAGATGGAAATACATCATAGTTTGTCATTTCCAAAATTATCAACAATTAACTTCATGTTTAAGTTTCAGGCAGTTCACTAGAGAGATATCTTCTGGTAAACCTTCCGGGATGCAAGGTCGTGGTCCATGAAACTCCAAACTCAGCTCCAAACGTTTCGTCCAGAGCTGCGCTGGACATCTTCGGAGGGGTGTTTCTTCTCCGGTGAGTCTTGCCGACTGACGGGTCGGACGTCTGAGAGCGACTTATATATCGTAGAAAGTGGGCGTGGCCAGAGTTACACGTGATATGCAGAGATAATCTTTGTCAGAGATAAAACTTAACTATCGATCGTAATCTCGCCGCGGATAAAACTGTCTAGCAATTCTTTAAAATTATCCCTATGTTTATATATTTCAATTGCTTCTCTACAAAGCCGTGGGTAATAGTTCATCGTAGATAAAATTTTTGTTTCGGAAGACTTCACTTGATGATTTCCTGACTGAAAAGCGTGTTCTGCTACAGCCGATTTATCTGTTTTTCCTAATCGGCAAAGACTTCTGTGTTCTTTCAACCGTGTATTTATGTTTCATAACCATGGGGATAATTTTAATCGGAAAGAAGAGACCATGAAACTTAGTGATATTTGGACAGTAGCACTGCAGAATTGCTAGACAGTTTTATCCGTGATGAGATCACGATCGATAGTTAAGTTTTATCTCTGACAAAGATTATCTCTGCATATCACGTGTAACTCTGGCCACGCCCACTTTCTAAGATATATAAGTCGCTCTCAGACGTCCGACCCATCAGTCGGCAAGACTCACCGGAGGAGAAACACCTCTCCGAAGATGTCCAGCGCAGCTCTAGACGAAACGTTAGGAGCTGAAGAGTTTCATGGACCACGACCTTACATCCTGGAAGGTTTACCAGAAGATATGTCATCCGGTCGTGAAAGCCTTCATACTATGATCACTAGAGAGAGATTTTCATTTAACAAGATCAAACATAATTAGCAACTTTATTGTTCTTTTCCATAATTAAACAACTCTTGCTTACTTCATGCCTAAAGCAACACTTTTAGACTCCATCATACATAAGAGCAAATAAAAGTGAGTCCAGGACAAATTACAACAATACTCATCAAAGACTGTTATACAAAACTAAACAAATGTAAAAAACTCTTTGATGCAAAGTATCATTGATATGAAACTTCCTGGCAGATTAAAACTATGAGCCGGACCGAGACTCGAACTCGGGACCTTTGCCTTTCGAGGGCAAGTGCTCTACCATCTGAGCTACCCAAGCACAACTCACGCCCCATCCTCTCATAGCTTTATTTCTGCCTGTATCTTGTCTCCTACCTTTCAAACTTTACAGAAGCTCTTGCAGGAGGCCATGGCTAAGCCATGTCTCCACAATATTCTTTCTTTCAGGAGTGCAGCGTCAAGGGTAACCGCAGCCATGGTCTCCCAGCTGATAGCCCGTGCTGCTGCAAACATCGTCGAACTGTTCGTGCAGATGGTTGTTGTCTTGCAAACGTCCCCGTCTGTTGACTCAGGGATCGAGACGTGGCTGCACGATCCGTTACAGCCGTGCGGATAAGATGCCTGTCTTCTCAACTGCTAGTGATACGAGGCTGTTGGGATCCAGCACGGCGTTCCGTATTACCCTCCTGAACCCACCGATTCCATATCTGCTGACAGTCATTGGATCTTGACCCACACAAGCAGCAATGTCGCGATACGATAAACTGCAATTGCGATAGGGTACAATCCTACCTTTATCAAAGTCGGAAACGTGATGGTACACATTTCTCTTCCTTACACGAGGCATCACAACAACGTTTCACCAGGCAACGCGGGTCAACTGCTGTTTGTGTATGAGAAATCGGTTGGAATCTTTACTCATGTCAGCACATTGTAGGTATCGCCACCGGCGCCAACTTTATGTGAATTCTCTGAAAAGCTAATCATTTGCATATCACAGCATCTTCTTCGTGTTGATCAAATTTTGCGTCTGTTGCACGTCATCTTCGTGGTGTAGTAATTTTAATGGACAGTAGTGTAGTTTACTCACTATGTTAGTTTAGAAGACTGGCAGATACAAGTGAACGGTAGTGAACACTGCTGAATTGTGTGCATACGCTCATTTGCTCGAGTTCTCTTCAATTCGCTCTGGAGTAAACTGAGCTTAAGAAGAAATTGACACGGAACGTAGTGCGGCCTAATAATGTACAGGATGGGAATGTAGGTTTTATCGCTGAATTTTTTGTAGATAAATCTTCTCCGGTTACCAGGTGGGTCGTGGTGTCAGGTTCTCACAACTGTTTGGAATGTTTCCAACGTGTCACATTCAGGCAAACTGTCGGGTTCATGTTCAGCTCATTCCTGTGTATCCAGTAGACCACAACAGGTGTACCTCAGGGAAAGATGTTTCTGCAGGTGGTTTTGGGAGACCCCTGTAGGGTAGAGGGGTTCCGACAGTGCAGTCATTGTGCTGGCCATCTGTCCTGTCAGCTATCCTCGCGACTGACATGTCAGTGTTTCTGGTTTATTGCTACTAATGCCACATCTTTTGTTCCATTTGACAAGATTGGTATCTACTCATATTTCCTCTTCCTCTGTAATGAGCGAATCCCAGAGACCATTGATGCAGTAGATCTTGGTTGTCTGTCCAAGTCTGCAGCATCAGTGAAGGTCACATGTTTGTTTTTGAAGAGACAAACGTTCTGTGCCGCACTTGCGTGTTCTGGGATTAGGTCACAAAACAGGCAGTGGAAGTAAGAGTACGTGACAGTTATACTGTGTTCTTTTATGGAATCAGTATGGGTAATGATAAAACAGTGTGACTGATCTCTTAAGGTTAGATGTAAGTTAAGAGAATCGTTGCAGTTGATCTAGGAGTTATGTTTAGGATTCACATACTTTAAGTGTCTGTAAAGTTTCTTTTATTTTCTTAGCAATTTCTTACGCAGTAGTTTTACTTCTGCGAATAGGCTAAAATTGTTCAAACTTCATTTTGTAATCAATTTGTTGTACCTTTTCTTGGACTGTGTTGCCTAGATTTTTGAATAAGAACTTTTCTTCTTAGTTCTACTAAATAAGAAGTTTCTAGTAATCTGCAACTATGTTCTCAATAAAAATGCAGAATGGTATATTACAAATGACGTATTTTTTCATAGGAATGGTAAATTAACGTTTGTTTATTATTCAAAAAAAATAGCTCTTGTATAGCAACTTCCATAATGTTCTTGAGAAGCAGCTCAAATCACACAATATAAAGCTCATAATACTTGATATGGTACCATGTCTTTAAAATGCAGTTAGCTATAATGTGCAGCAATTCTCGCGATAATTATACCACTAGACGGAATGTTTATGCTCAAAGCACTTAAAACATTTTGTCAACTTTGATAAAATCAAAGTTTAAAATATTACTATTTGTTTTATTTTCTGGCATACTTATTATTGATTGACCTTTTAGTGTTTATCAAAAAGAATTGTATAATTTTTGATATTAGCCTTCAGCAGGCACTGTACATTTGAACGATTCACTATACTATCTTGTCAACCTCGGCAGTAATTTCAGACTGAGTTTTTGTAGGATGTGGTATCGGAAAACACGGGTTAGGAATGCTCAGATGTGAAAGCGGCAGAGGCAGCGGGCGGAATAAAGAGACAGGACACCCCCCCACCATCTGTTTCTGCCTTCCACCGAATCCACCTCCATCAGATGGGACATGTCTTCTGGAGCCAAACAACTAGCTCCTCAAAAATCCCTGGCAGATTAAAACTGTGTGCCGGACTGAGTCTAGAACTCGGTACCTTTGCCTTTATCAGTGCACACTCCGCTGCAGAGTGGGGGCGGCAACTCTTCGCTGCAGAGTGAGAGTTTACTTCTAGAATTCGGATGATATCTCGAGAAGATATCGGCAACCTACATTATTTTTCACGTTCAGTTGCAGTGTGTGTCTCAGTGTGTACTTTGATGACGTGCACATCAAATAATTATCGTCCGTCGGTTGCAGACCCGCAGTACGAGGACATGTTCGAGAACGGCAAATTCCGCCGCCGTCAGCGCACGAATTGGCCGTTCGGCAGCTGCCCGTCAGCGGCGGTCGAGGTGGCAGCGGACCGTGGGCGCGCTTACCACGTTCGACACCGAAACCGCACTGACCACCCCCGACGGCAGCAACAGCACTCCGGCCTGTCGGAACACTGTCAACTGTCGAGCACAGGTACCGGGTCTCGGCACGAGTCCCCTGTGCTCCATGCTGCTGCCGCCACCGATACTGGAGAAGGAGGAGGAGGAGGAGGAGGAGGAGGCGGCGGCGGCGGGGGCAGCGACGGCGGCGACCTGTCATCCACCACCGACTCGCACTGTGCCAGGTACAAGAACAGCTGAGCACCTTGTCAAGTGACCACGTCGTCAAAAATAACACATCTCCCCTCACATTGTTATTACTCTCCATTTCATTAAAGTTCTTTATATCCAATTACTTCAAAAAGTATGGAGGCTGGATTAATAAAAAAAGAAAAAAGTTAAGATGTCAGTTTTAATGCTTCAGGTTTCCTACGTAGTCTTCTCCCCCCACCCCTCTCCCGCTCCTCTGCTCCCCACCCCTCACACTACTAGAGTACAATGCACAGAATGTTCGTACTGCTGTGTGAAACTGTCATAAAAGTCCTTCTTTGGAATATTGTTCAATTTGTATGTAACATTGGCTTGAATGTTTGGTTATGTCACCATAGTATTGAATTCCTTGCGAATTTCTGCACCTCGCCTGAAACAAATTGTCCGTGTTTGCTATTTCAGTGAAGTTGCTGTAGGCATCAGGGCATTTCTGTTGTCATCGTCTCCCCTCCCCTCCCCGCTCCCAAACCTGTTTTTTACCCCTCCCCCGTACTAGTCGCCACCGTCCCATCCCACATGCGAGTCAGTGTGTTGCAAGACCTTTGAGCACTTTTTTTCTCTCCTGCAAAGCATTCTAGAGATTGTTTTAAAAACATGTTATGTAGATAATGTTCCATTGCAATTTCTGACACAACAGTGTTCATATACTGTGACTGCACATCCTCAATGTAACACTGCATCCTCACAAGCGTCTAATCAAATCCACGTCAGTTGTTTGCAGTTGTTAGTTTGAGCCACCACTGTAGCTATAGTGCTGATTTTGCTTTATATGCCAGGAAAAACAAAAGCAGCCTTGGAACTTTTTTGATGGATTTTGTACGTTTCCTGCCAGTATCTCAAGCTGTGACCAGTTAGTCATAAGCTTCCTTAATTCTGTTTTAGAGCAGACAAGTTATTAAAAAGCAACCTGTGGAAATCTAATGGAAACTCCAACACGCAAACAAAGAAGTGACATTTTACAGTCCGTGGTATTACATTTCTGTGAAAATTAAGTTGATGCATCAACAATGCCATTGTACTTGGCTAGTGTCATATTTGACAGATTATTTGCACAATAAATGGTAATTGTGTGGAATGAGTCATTTTACTTCACACTGCAAATTAATTTGTAAAAACGGCTGCATGCGGAAAAAGTATAAGATTTTTTTTTAACAATCACAAGTGAGTTAGTAATTGTTACCCACTACCTTTTACACATTACTATAATAGAAATTCTTCTACAGAATAGGAAGAGTTGTCAGGGAAAAACCGTTTTAGTCTGCTTTCAAAATTTACTTTCCTCTCTGTCAGCCATTTTATATTAGTGGATAAGTTATCAGAAATATAAAATGTGCCCTTAAGCACCCCCTTTTTCTACTAAAGGCAACCTTAATGTGGAGTAATGAATTTATCTTTTCTTTCTGGTACAGTAATTATGTACACCATGGTTACTTTTCAACTGCAGTGGATTATTTACAACAAACTGCCTGAGGGAATAAATATACTGTGAAGCAGTAGTCTGAATGCTCAACTCCTTAAATAGGTGTCTACAAGAAAAACATGGGTGAGCAACAAATATTATTCTTATAGTGCGGTTTTGAGCTGTGAAGACCTTCTGTCTTAAAGATGAGTTATCCCAGAATGTTATTCCATTGACATATTTTGCATATTTTATGCAATTATGTCACATTTACAGATTTGTCTCTCCCCAAGATTTGCATTGATTCTAAATGTGTATGTGGCTGAACTAAGTTTGAAGAGTTCCAAAAATCCCTTTTAAATTGCCATCACTATGCACACCTAATAATCCATTCAGTTCATCAGTGATGCTACCCTGCTCTATGGCTTATTGTCCTGTCTCTTGGTTCCATATGGCCTTAAGTCTGTTGTCAGAATTACCGATTTCTGACATTGTGTGTGTGTTCCTCGATTCTTTAACAACTTTTCTTAGCAATTTTTGTAATGTGCTACTGCTGCAGGATCTCTAATTGTTTTTCCCAACAGGTATGTTTCCCTTTTCCTTTCTCATGACACTGTAATCCCTCTAGCGGTACTATTTGATGACCTTTCTGATTAGTTTACAGTAGGATAAGATTAAATTTAAAGTTAGCATTTGGTTCATTATAAATTTAATCCCAGGTTCCCTCGTGTAAGCTATTCTTAAAAACTTTTGTCTTGGAGTAATTAATCATTCTGACTGCTTTGCACTGGGTAGTATCAACACTGTAAGGCAGTATCTTATTCATCCTAACTGTGCATCGTGAGTAGAGAAAGCATTTATTACTGGGTAAAAAGTTATTTTCGTGCTTTGAGCATCACGGAAGAAAACATCATCAGTTAGGATCCTGTTGGCTTTGTCCACTTGTGTTGTAAATTTAATCATTGAGATCAAATTGTAGGATCCAAATTAGGTTTCCAGCTAATTTTTCCTGTCAGAATCCTTTAGAAGTTTTTCTCCGAAGCCATCACAGACTGTTACTGCCTGTTGCTGTTTGACGAATAGCTTAGCAAGGAATTCAGATTCTTCATAAAAAAAAAATTTCAATAAAAAGTGAACTATTTTTCAGTATTAATTCACAAGCACACACTTCTGTTTGCTGATCACTACAAAATCTACGTGTATCAGTGTTTTTGGATTTGCTTTCCGTCTTAATATACGTAACAATTCCTCCTTTTCCCGTATTACTTCTGCGTGAGAAAGATGTTACAGTGTAATCTTTTATATGTCACTTAGCTAACCCAGTGGTTATGCGGTGTTCAGAAAGGTACAGAATACCCTTATAAAGGAAAGTTGCCTTTTACGACCTCTGATTGGATATTCCAGAGAATAGAGACTCCAAAATACCATCCCACAAAGGTTGGTAGCGGTCTGATGTTGGTGGCATGCAGTCAAAGATGTGCATAAAAAATGTTATTGCATCCCTGACAAATATGCAATCGTTACTTGCCGGCAACACAGTCGTCCTCTTTGATGTCAAGGTGAGTGTCATCATGACTGTGCAATAGGTCCTGTGACGGGTACACAAACAGTAGAAGACGCGAGGTGAATGGACAGAATATTTGCAACGTGTGCCCGAAGTGTTCATGTCGACTGCAATGCTTTGTGTGAATTGTTTCCGACTGGCCGACTCGCAGTCGGCTGTTCTCATACTTTGAGCTCTGCCAATCATCGTGTCTCAAATTTGCCACCAACTACAGACAGAGCCCCTCCACAGCTGGCAAAACACACTTTCTCGGCTGTCGTAAAAGTTGCCGATTGAGATGCGTGCGTTACAATTGGACACTTGCTCACGGTCACACCTCTTGTTAAAGTTTGTGGGAGCTACCATCTCGGGAATATAAATTTACTTCAGGTGAAAAGGGTGAATAGTTACAGCTGTGAATATACAGTGTTCTTCGTATATTTTCTTTATAGAGACAGTCGCTCTGACTGTCAAAATCAGAGTTGTGGGCACTATCACTTAACCTCAAACTGATGTGAGTCAAACTCGCATATTTCTGACAGTCAGAAGAATCCATAAACAATAAATTTCATTTTATGTATGTACACCTAACACAGGAATTTGGACAAGTTTTCTTGTAGCTTTAATGATTTTCTCACAAATAATGTGTTTGTTCATATGAATGCTATTTTTTGTCATTGTATCACTAATAAATATTAACAAGTTACAGTCTTACATCTCTAATTACTCTATTTACTAATGCTGTAGCCACTTTCACTATTTCATGTTTTAAAAGAAAATTCACATTTTCATGCACAGCATGTGCGCGTAATTTGAAATATGTAATACTCGCAGAAAATCTATTAGAACAGTTCGACACTACTCACTGAGACCTATCTATTGACACTGTTTGTATGACTCGCTTAAAGTGTAATGAGGAGGTATTGAATAGAATTGGGGAAAAGAGGAGTTTGTGGCACAACTTGACTAGAAGAAGGGACCGGTTGGTAGGACATGTTCTGAGGCATCAAGGGATCACAAATTTAGCATTGGAGGGCAGTGTGGAGGGTAAAAATCGTAGAGGGAGACCAAAAGATGAATACACTAAGCATATTCAGAAGGATGTAGGTTGCAGTAGGTACTGGGAGATAAAGAAGCTTGCACAGGATAGAGTAGCATGGAGAGCTGCATCAAACCAGTCTCAGGACTGAAGACCACAACAACAACAACAACAACAACAACAAAGTGCTAGTGGGCTATTGATTTTTAAAGATCATTTTATATCCAAAACATTTAACGTTTAATAACTTGTAAACCAAATCTCATAATGAGGGTGCGTCTACAAACACACGTCTAATTTGTGTGTTTAAAATCATGTGACTGGCTTCTCTGTCACTGGTTTGGTTTAGTTTTTATTTAGAGTTTCCCTTATTTAATATTTTCTTTATACACCTAGTTCGGCCACGGCAACTACCCTCCACTGTCCATTCAAATGATCGGGTTTTTCCCGCCACACGGCCCGTGTCTCCATCTAGCCGACCCGCATTCGGCATTTCTCGCACTCTGAGCATTGCCGATCGTCACGTGTCAAATGTACCGCTACCCACTGACAGAGCTGCGGGGCTCGTCCGACTCGGCATTGCCCTTCCACAGTTGTCAAAACACGCTCTTTCTGCAGTTGTAACATTTGCCGATCGAGCTGCTAGCGTTACGACAGGACACGCGGTCGCGTCTCCCGTTAAAGTTTTTCGTAGCCATTTCCAAAATGTACCGTCTCGGGAGTATAGCTGCAGATTTAACTACAGTTAACATAGTGGGGACTGGTCAGATTCCTACCTTCTACAAAGGGCGATGAAAAAATGTTTTCCGATTACTGTTTGTTAGTAAATAATTTAGTTCCACAGTTTCTTGGGCACAGAATCCACACCTGACCTCAGTTTTTCACCTTTTTAAAGAATTTGAGTGACTGTGGACACCCATCCCACACATGTGGGCAGAGAAGCAGTCACCTGAAGATTTAAAAGAATTCCCGCGGCAGTGCATCGATGATGCAAGGACATCGTACAAAACTACACTCTGAACAGCTATAGGAGCACTGAAACCAACACCCGTACAATTCATATTTGGCGGAATGATCAGTCTTCGTGAACTCGCAAGCAATATTAATCAAAATCTTAATGAGGGGGCTTGTGAATGACTGGCGAAAGTACACAAGAATTGTTTCCACAGATTTTTTCCTTGGAAACTCTATAACTGATATTGCTATCAAAGCTTGTATGGATGAAGCAAATAATTTGGCTCAGGCTCTATTAGAAGAATAACAATGCTGACTCCACTCAGATTTTAGATTGCCATATCCATCTAATGCTTTTAGAAATTGATGAAACTTTATATGATTATCTACTTAAAAGATATTAATATGTGCTAGATGAAGCTTCAAAAAGTTAAAAAATAATTATATTTTTAATGCAAGTGCTGAAACTATGGCTATCATGAGGAGCTGACACACACACACACACACACACACACACACACACACACACACACACACACACACACAAAATAATGAATAAATTGAAAAACAATATTGTATGTAACCACTATGTAATAATAATAGTATCTCAAACAACTTAAAGTATAACTGAATAACGTAAACGTGATTGTTTTCTCAACGATTTATGATGTTTTCACATTGCGACGTCTATTTAAAATAGATACAATGAGTAATATTTTCTAAATACGTGCTGTTATGTAGACAAAATTAATTACTACAGTACTGCAGATCTTTTGAAAATAACCATCAACACTGTTACATAGTTGCTCTAAAGTCATAGAGTTCAATAATCCTTTCCACTTCCATACAAACCACGAAATGAGAGATGTACAAGATTTTTGTGTTTCCGATTCAGTAAACTGTACAGTAACTTTTTTTTTCCCCCCTCCCCCCATGTCCTTACCTGTTAGCAACAATGTGAACTAAGAGCTGTTTATTAAGTGCTGTGCACAAGAAATCATTAGGATGGGATATTTTATTTGATTTAATTACGAGAAATATGTGCTTGCTACATCTGCATTTGACATCACTGCTGAAAATGTGACGATGTGGACTGTTCGCAACGGCCAGACACTTCATATGGGCGTTGCAGTTGTCATGAACACTTCAGGTACATGTTGCAAACATTGTGACCACTCACCTCGCGTGTTCTATATCTGCTTCAGTCTGTTGACGTTACTTACATTGATGTCGAAGAGGATTACTATGTTACTGACAGGTACTGATTGCGTAGTTTTCAGGTATGCTGTAACATTTTTTATTAGTTGTCATTGTGTAATATGTATCACATTTCATCACACGGTGAATTAATGACAAACAACAGAAAAAATACAACTCTCTCTCTTGTACTAAGTACATCTTTCTTCATACATCACCATAACCCTGGTTACTGATTAAACTGTATAATTGCAAGACAAGTCCACGCATGTCTTTCACCACATGCTACCAACATCAGACTGATGGCAACCCTTTGTGTCATGTCATTTTGGAGTGTCTTTCCCCAAAAATATCCAATTAGAGGTTGTAAAAGACAAATCACCTCCAGAAGGGAATCCTATACCTATCTGAGCACCACATAATCACACGTTTAGCTGAGTGACATATAAAAGATTACACTGGAGAACTAATGTGGGAAAAGGAGGAGTTGTTATGTATATTCAGACAGAACATAAGCTCTAACACATTGAGACAAGTGTTTTTTGCAGTGATCGGCTCGTAGAAGTGTGTGCTTGTGAATTAATACTGAAAAACAGTTCAGCTTTAATTGTAAGTGTGTGTAGATCCACACTGGGAAATTTTGAACTGTTTATGAGGACTCTGTATTCCTTACTAAGCTATCTGACAGACAGCAGCAAGTAGTGACATATGTGGTAACTTTAGTGAAAATAGTGTAAATGATTCTGATAGGAAAAATGAGCTGCAAACCTTATTTGGATCCTACAATTTGATCTCAGTAATTAACTTTCCATCACCAGTTGACAAAGGCAGTAGGTCCCTGATTTATAAGGTTTTCTTTTGTGAAGCTCATAGCAATAAAATAACTGTTTACACAGTAGCAAATGCTCCCTCTGATCTCATGCAAAGTTATTTAGGATAAATAAGATAGTGCCTTACAGAATGGATACTGCTCAGTAGAAAGCAGTCAGAATAATTAATCACTTCAGGAGAAATATTTTTAAGAATAGTTTATAAGAGAACCTGGGATTAAATTTACAATGAACCAAATGCTAACATAAAATTTAATCTATTCTGTCATAAATTAGTATCACCATTTGAAAATAACTTTCTGCATAAGCTAGTCAGAAATGTCATTAAACAGGACCACTAGAGGGATTGAAGTACACTGTGAAAGGAAAGAGGAAATGTATTTGCTGGCAAGAACAATTAGGGATCCTGCAGTAGTTGCACACCACAAAAATTACTAAGAAAATTTGTTAAAAAATCAAGGAACTTGAACGTATCAGAAATCAATACTTCCAATAACAGATTTATGGCTATATGGAATGTAGACAAATGAGTCAGGACAACCAGCCACAGAACAAGGTGACAACACTGTTAAACTGACTGCAAGGACTGTAAATTAGGAGTGACAGGTAACAGATGCATTTAATAATTATTTCTTAAATGCAGTAGAAAGTATTGGGGCAAAGGTTTAAAGAGAGAAATGTTGAAAAAGCATCTGTTATAAAATTCAGTTGTATGCTTATATCACCAACTTGCCCTTGTGAAATTAAGATATTTATGCATTCTCGCAAAAATAAAAGCACATTTGGTTTTGATGGTGTTTCCAATAGAGTACTAAAGATTCATTCCCATGCAATAAGCCCGGTCTTATCTTAAATATGTAATTCATCGATAACTTGGTAAACCTTTCCTTTATATTTATTGTTGATGATGAATTTGTGGTACCTTAAGTTCTTCTTAAGTTACAGTCAGGAGTGTAAGTAGTAGTTCTTTGAATACAAAAAGTTGTCTGTCATAGTAAAAGTGGACACGGAAATATTTTGTACGACAGTGAAATTAACAATAAAACTATCCATTGAAGTTTAATCAAAAAATGTTCGTTAAAAAAATGTTTGCTACAGATTTAAAATGAAACTATAGTAGAATCTACGTATAAGTAGTGAGGAGAATTTGCAAAATTTACACGTAATTAAAAATGGTGGCTTTACAGCAGCTATGTAACAGTGTTTGTGGTTATTTTTCAAAAGATCTTCATGTTGTAGCACATATATTCTGTTTATATAACAGCCTGTATTTAGGAAATAATAGTCATTGTACCTATTGTAAATACATCTGATGTTGTGGAAACAACATAAACTGTTGTGAAAGTCATTCTGTCCATTAACTCATTTATGTTTAATTGTTTTACATACTTTTATTATTACACAGTGGTTACATACAATATTGGTTTTTCATTTTACTCATTGTTGAATGAAAAATATTTATGTATATTGACATCTCATGCCCTCTTTATCTTTTAATTGTTTTACTTACTTTTATGATTAAACAGTGGTTACATACAATATTGGTTTTTCAGTTTGCACATTGTTGTGTGAAAAAAAATAGTAACATGTCAGCTCCTCTTGATAGACATAGTTTCAGAACTTGTATTAAAAATATAATTATTATGTGCCTTTTTGTAGCTTCGTCTAGCACCTCTTGATATCTTTTAAGCAGATAATCATTCAAAGTTTCATCAATTTCTAAAAGCATTAGATAGATATGACAGTCTAAAACCTGAGTGGAGTCAGCATTATTAGTCTTCTAATGGAGCCTGAGGCAAATTATTTGCTTTATCTATGCAAGCTTTGATAGCAGTATCAGTTATAGTATTTCCAAGGAAAAAATCTGTGGAAACAACACTTGTGAACTTCTGCCAGTCATTCAGAAACCCCCTCGTTAAGATTTTGATTAATATTGTCTGCAAGCTCACGAAGACTGATCATTCCGCCAAATATGAATTGTACGGGTGTTGGTTTCAGTGCTGCTACAGCTGTTCAGAGTGTAGTTTTGTTCGATGTCCTTGCATTGTCGATGCACTGCCACGGGATTTCTTTTAAATCTTCAGGTGACTGCTTCTCTGCCCACATGTGTGGGATGGGTGCCCATAGCCACTCAAATTCTTTAAAAAGATGAAAAACTGAGGTCAGGTGTGGATTCTGTGCCCAAGAAGCTGTGGAACTAAATTATTTACTAACAAAAAGTAATCGGAAAACATTTTTTCATCGCCCTTTGTAGAAGGTAGGAATCTGACCAGTCCCCACTATGTTAACTGTAGTTAAATCTGCAGCTATACTCCCGAGACGGTACATTTTGGAAATGGCTACGAAAAACTTTAACGGGAGACGCGACCGCGTGTCCTGTCGTAACGCTAGCAGCTCGATCGGCAAATGTTACAACTGCAGAAAGAGCGTGTTTTGACAACTGTGGAAGGGCAATGCCGAGTCGGACGAGCCCCGCAGCTCTGTCAGTGGGTAGCGGTACATTTGACACGTGACGATCGGCAATGCTCAGAGTGCGAGAAATGCCGAATGCGGGTCGGCTAGATGGAGACACGGGCCGTGTGGCGGGAAAAACCCGATCATTTGAATGGACAGTGGAGGGTAGTTGCCGTGGCCGAACTAGGTGTATAAAGAAAATATTAAATAAGGGAAACTCTAAATAAAAACTAAACCAAACCAGTGACAGAGAAGCCAGTCACATGATTTTAAACACACAAATTAGACGTGTGTTTGTAGACGCGCCCTCATTATGAGATTTGGTTTACAAGTTATTAAATGTTAAATTTTTTGGATATAAAATGATCTTTAAAAATCAATAGCCCACTAACACCTTAAGCGAGTCATACAAACATAGTGTCAGTGGATAGGTCTCAGTGAGTACTGTCAAACTGTTCTAACAGATTTTCTGTGAGTATTACGTATTTCAAGTTATGCGCACGTGCTCTGTATGAAAAAGTGAATTTTTTTTTTTAAACATGAAATAGTGAAAGTGGCTATAGCGTTAGGAAATAGAGTAATTAGATATATATGACTGTAATTGTTCTAATTGTGTAGTATTTATTAATTATATAACAAAGAAACATAGCATCCATGTTAACAAAACAAAATTTGTGAGATAACCATTAAAGCTACCCATGAACTATGAGCAGTATTGAAAAGCTGGTTAAACGAGTGTCAGTTTCCTGTGTAATATGTATGTATGTGTATATATAATTAATGTTGTTGGTTGTGTATGCTTTCCAAAGTCGCGAATATGAGAATTTTAATAGCGTCAGTGCAAGGGTGTAAGTAACGGTGGCCATTTTAATACGGGGACTTGGATTTTAGCAATCGGTTTGGAGCAGAGTTTGGATGGACGTCACCTTGTGTGTGGGTTAGAAATATTTTCTAAAAATTTGGATGTGGGTTTGTAAAAATTTCATTTGTGTGCTAGGAACTCTGATATATCTGTAGCTTGTGTGGAGATAGAAAATTTGCGTCATAGGAGCGGGTTGGTTGGGACGTGTAAATATGTCGCACGTGTCACTCCTTGGGACTAGGCGACTTTGTATAAATTTTTAAGAACCGTTCTGCAGTTAATTTTTATTGTCATCTACAGTTAAAATATTATTAATTTGTGACCACAGTACTTCGGCTTATAAGTATGCTGAATCACCTAAATAATTTTTTTGGATTTTGAAAAGGTCAAGCAAACACGTGATGCCGGTCACCTTACTTAGGTTCTCGCACTGACGAATATGTTAATAATAATCTATTGTGAAAAGTGTAAAGAATATTCCATTTGTTTTTTATGCAATAAACTCAGTTTTTGAAAAGAAAAAATCAGTGTGAGAAGTGAGCATTGTTTCACCACAAATCCCTGCTTGCATATTTATTTTCTTGTGGCTGATTTCATTTTAGATTAATGTGATGGACGTGTCGGTTGGTCCCTGACCAATGACGTAGCCAATATTTTGAAGTCTAATGATGCATTAGGAGGCCTTGCGGACAGTGTTTTTCTTGCTTTATTTTACTTTTTTCGTACCGATGCACGTAGGGGCTCACAAGTCTATCTCTAGTGGAGGCAACAGTGGTTAACTTTATCTTTAACAGCAAGCAGCAAGAAGAGCAGTGTGAAAAATCATTATCTTTTAATTTCACAAATATTACCCTATTGTGTCACATTCTGCAAACCACATTGTGGAGTCTATTGGAGGCTAGTTTGTGTACGATACTTACGTCCGACATTTCACGTTTCGGTCGCGAATGGTGTGTAGGAAGAACATTTGCTGGTAAGGACCCTTGTGATCTAAAAGCTCTCTAATTTTACCTTCACGGCCCTTTTAGGAGTTACGTAGAGAAGAAGTAATATATTAGTTCACTCTACTAGGGACATACATCTACATCTACATCTACATCTACATTTATACTCCGCAAGCCACCCAACGGTGTGTGGCGGAGGGCACTTTACGTGCCACTGTCATTACCTCCCTTTCCTGTTCCAGTCGCGTACGGTTCGCGGGAAGAACGACTGTCTGAAAGCCTCTGTGCGCGCTCTAATCTCTCTAATTTTACATTCGTGATCTCCTCGGGAGGTATAAGTAGGGGGAAGCAGTATATTCGATACCTCATCCAGAAACGCACCCTCTCGAAACCTGGCGAGCAAGCTACACCGCGATGCAGAGCGCCTCTCTTGCAGAGTCCGCCACTCGAGTTTGCTAAACATCTCCGTAACGCTGTCACGCTTACCAAATAACCCTGTGATGAAACGCGCCGCTCTCCTTTGGATCTTCTCTATCTCCTCCGTCAACCCGACCTGGTACGGATCCCACACTGCTGAGCAATACTCAAGCATAGGTCGAACGAGTGTTTTGTAAGCCACCTCCTTTGTTGATGGACTACAATTTCTAAGGACTCTCCCAGTGAATCTCAACCTGGCATCCGCCTTACCAACAATTAATTTTATATGATCATTCCACTTCAAATCGTTCCGCACGCATACTCCCAGATATTTTACAGAAGTAACTGCTACCAGTGTTTGTTCCGCTATCATATAATCATACAATAAAGGATTTCAGAACTTTGGCAGAAAACTGCACTGTGAGGCACAAAGTCTTCTTTTTAGCGTCTGTCACTGGAGTCGCCTGAGCACCATCATGATGCTTACTGTACAGATTTGTCACAGAGCGTGGTGCTATTCTTTGGATCTTAGTGTGTGTCGAGCAAGATCGTAAGAGATGGAGAAGAGCCACTCTGGTACAACAACAGAGTTAGAAAACTGCTGCAGAAGGAAAGGGAACTTCACAGCAAACATAAACATAACCAAAGCCTTGGAGACAAACAAAAATTATGCGAAGCGAAATGTAGTGTGAGGAGGGGTATGTGAGAGGCGTTCAATGGATTCGAAAGCAAAGTTATATTTGGCAGAAAATCCTAAAAAATTTTGGTCTTATGTCGAAGCGGTAGGTGGATCAAAACAAAATGTCCAGACACTCTGTGACCGAAATGGTACTGAAACAGAGGATGACAGACTAAAGGCCGAAATACTAAATGTGTTTTTCCAAAGCTGTTTCACAGAGGAAGTTCGTTCTCTAGATTGTCGCACAGATGACAAAATGGTAGATATCGAAATAGACGACAGAGGGATAGAGAAACAATTAAAATCGCTCAAAAGAGGAAAGGCCTCTGGACCTGATGGGATACCAGTTCGATTTTACACAGAGTACGCGAAGGAACTTGCCCCCCTTCTTGCAGGGTTGTACTGTAGGTCTCTAGAAGAGCGTAGTGTTCCAAAGGATTGGAAAAGGGCACAGGTCATCCCCGTTTTCAAGAAGGGACGTCTAACAGATGTGCAGAACTATAGACCTACATCTCTAATGTCGATCAGTTGTAGAATTTTGGAACACGTATTATGTTCGAGTATAATGACTTTTCTGGAGACTAGAAATCTACTCTGTAGGAATCAGCATGGGTTTCGAAAAAGACGGTCATGTGAAACCCAGCTCGCGCTATTCGTCCCCGAGACTCAGAGGGCCATAGACACGGGTTCACAGGTAGATGCCGTGTTTCTTGACTTCCGCAAGGCGTTCGATACAGTTCCCCACAGTCGTTTAATGAACAAAGTAAGAGCATATGGACTATCAGACCAATTGTGTGATTGGATTGTAGAGTTCCTGGATAATAGAACGCAGCATGTCATTCTCAATGGAGAGAAGTCTTCCGAAGTAAGAGTGATTTCAGGTGTGCCACAGGGGAGTGTCGTAGGACTGTTGCTATTCACAATATACATAAATGACCTTGTGGATAACATCGGAAGTTCACTGAGGCTTTTTGCGGATGATGCTGTGGTATATCGAGAGGTTGTAACAATGGAAAATTGTACTGAAATGCAGAAGGATCTGCAACGAATTGACGCGTGGGGCAGGGAATGGCAATTGAATCTCAATGTAGACAAGTGTAATGTGCTGTGAATACACACTGGAAGCAGTTAATTCCATAAATTATCTGGGAGTAGGCATTAGGAGTGATTTAAAATGGAATGATCATATAAAGTTGATCGTCGGTAAGGCAGATGCCAGGCTGAGATTCATTGAAAGAATCCTGAGGAAATGCAATCCGAAAACGAAGGAAATAGGTTACAGTACGCTTGTTCGCCCGCTGCTAGCATACTGCTCACCAGTGTGGGATGCGTACCAGATATGGTTGATAGAAGAGATAGAGAGGATCCGACGGAGAGCAGCATGCTTCGATACAGGATCATTTAGTGATCGCGAAATCGTTACGGAGATGATAGATAAACTCCAGTGGAAGACTCTGCAAGAGAGACGCTCAGTAGCTCGGTACTGGCTTTTGTTGAAGCTTCGAGAACATACCTTCACCGAGGAATCAGGCAGTATATTGCTCCCTCGTACGTATATCTCGCGAAGAGACCGTGAGAATAAAATCAGAAAGATTAGAGCCCACACAGAGGCATACCGACAATCTTTCTTTCCACAAACAATACGAGACTGGAACAGAAGGGAGAACTGATAGAGGTATTCAAAGTACCCTCCGCCACAGACCATCAGGTGGCTTGCGGAGTATGGATGTAGATGTAGATGTAGATATTGATGTAGATATTGAAGTACTGTTCAGTTGAGCGTTTTGTAAGCTAACTCCTTTGTGGGGGTGGGCTACACTTCCTAGGATTCTTTGAGTAAATCTTAAGTTTCGGATCTGCCTTACCTGTGGTTGGTTTGGTGTAGTCATTACATTTTGAATCACTATGTTTCTGGACTCCTCAGTGTGTAATGGGAAGCTTCTTGGACATTCTGCCATTATCCACTTGGTCATTTATCTGTATTGTGAAAAGTGTTGGTGCTATGACACTCCTTTGTGATACGCTCAGTCACTAGTATATTTGGAGATACCTCTGTCTACAATATTATAAAAAGAAAAGTTGCTACTCACCATATGGCAGAGGTGCTGAGTCGCAGGCAGGGACAACAAAAAGACTGTCACAATATAAGCTTTCGAACAACAAGTCCTTTGTCGAAAACAAACACGAGCCACACTGTGAGCAACAGCAGCAGGGCATGAGAGTGGCAACTGGATGGCGGGAAGGAGGAGGCTGGGGCAGGAGGGGGAGGGATAGCTGGGGGGGGCGGCGCGGGACAGTGAAGTGCTGCTGGGGAGTGTGCATGGATGAGGTGGAGAGAGGGTAGGGTGAGTAGGTGCAGTCGAGAGGTTGTCTCGCCGTCATTCCCCAAATCCCTCAACGTGCAAACTAACCTCACATCCGCAGAAAGAACCACAGTCCACCATCTAAAATCTGATCCCGGCCTCGAGGTCCTACCTGCACTCAAAGGCTGTATCACTGCACTGGCAGGAGTCCGCCAGCTGTCAGATATGTCCACCTACAAACCTTGCCACATTGACCCCGTTTCAGAAATCCAGCAGGATCTCCAGTCACTACTCAAATCCTTAGGCCCGTCCCTCTCTCACCCCTACTACTCTCCGCACTCCCACCTTCTACACGCTTCCTTAACTCCGTGAACCCGACCACCTGGGACATTGCATTGTGGCCGATTGCTGTGCCCCCTACTGGGAGTATCTCTGCTCTTGTAGACCGACGCCTTCAGCCTATTGCCCAGAACCTACCCTCCTGTATAAAAGATTCCAACCATTTCCTTCACTAACTCCCCGCAGTTGCTGTTCCTTTACCCACAGGGTGCCCTGCTCGTCACTATTGATGCCACCCCCCCTTTACGCTAACATCTCTAATGCCCTTGGCCTTACCACAGTTGAACACTGCCTTTCCCAATGCCCGAAAGATTCCAATCTGTCAACCTTCTTCCTAGTTGCCGTGTCCAACTATATCCTCACCCACAATTACTTCTCTTTTCAAGGCACTACCTGCAAACAAATCAGAGGTATGGCTATGGGCACTTCATGACACCATCCTGTGCCAATCTATTTGTGGACCATCTAGAGGAATCCATCATAACCACCCAGAATCCTAAACTCCTCACTTGGTTCAGATTCATTAATGATATTTTTGCAATCTAGATCGACGGTGAGGGCACTCTATCCTCATTCCTCCAGAACCTCAACCCTTCTCCCCCATTTGCTTCGCCTGGTCCTACTCGACCCAACAAAGCACTTTCCTAGGTGTTGACCTCCACCTGAAAGACGGTTACATCAATACCTCTGTCCACCGTGTGAGGTGGCGCAGTGGCTAGCACACTGGACTCGCGATCGGCAGGGCGACGATTCAATCCCGCGTCCGGCCATCCTGATTTGGGCTTTCCACGATTTCCCTAAACTGCTCCAGGAAAATGCCGGGATGGTTCATTTGAGAGGGCACAGCCGACTTCCTTCCTCTTCCTTCCCTAATCCGATGAGACCGATGACCTTGCTGTCTGGTCCCTTCCCCCAAAAACAACCACCACCTCTGTCCATATCGAACCTACTAACCAGCGGCAATAACTCCACTTAAACACTGCCACCCGTTCCATTCCAAGAAGTCCCTTCCATACAGCCTAGCCACCTACGGTTGTCACAGATGCAGTGACGAGTGGTCCTTCTCGAAATATAGCGAGGGTTTCACTGAGACCTTCACAGACCATAATAATCCTCCCATCGTTGTACAAAAACAAATTTCCAGTGCCTTATCTTTCCAATCTCCCACAACCTCCCGAAGTCCCACAGTCCGGCCACAGAGGAACATTCCCCTCGTAACTCTGTACCACCCAGGACTGGAGCAACTGAATTACATTCTCCGCCTGGGTTTCAACTTCCTCTCGTCGTACCCTGAAACGAGAAATATCTTGCCCACTATCCTTCCCACCCCTCCAACAGTGGTATTTCGCCGTCCACCGAATCTACATAAGATACACGTCCATCTCTACATGACCCCAGCTCCCAACCCCTTACCTCGTGGCTCATATTCCTGTAACAGACCTAGATGCAAGACCTGTCCCATACATCCTCCCACCACCACCTACTCCAGTCCGGTCACTAACATCACCTATCACATCAAAGGCGGGGCTAGGTGTGAAATTAGTCACATGATCTTCAAGCTAAGCTGCAGCCACTGTGCTGCATTCTACGTGCAACCAACAAGCTCTCTGTCTGCACGAATGGCCACCGACATGTATATAATAGAAGGAAACTTTCACGTGGGAAAAAATATATCTAAAAACAAACTGATTTGACTTACCAAACGAAAGCGCTGGCACGTCGATAGACACACAAACAAACACACAAAATTCTAGCTTTCGCAACCAACGGTTGCCTCGTCAGGAAAGAGGGAAGAAGAGGGAGAGACGAAAGGATTTGGGTTTTAAGGGAGAGGGTAAGGAGTCATTCCAATCCCGGGAGTGGAAAGACTTACCTTAGGGGGAAAAAAGGACGGGTATACACACACACACACACACACACACACACACACACACACACACACACACATATATATATATATATATATATATATATATATATATATATATATATATATATATATATACCAGATTAGGTGGGTGAGGGCAATGTATTGTTCAGTTTGGAACTGGTATAGGGACTGATGGAAAGAAGGGTTGCAGCCAGAGATGGGAACTTTAAGTGTGAGGCCTTTGGGGGTAATGCCAAATGTCAGACAAGCCTGAGAAAATAAAATACGGGAGCGTAATCTGGCTAGGGCGAAGGCATGTTTGCGGAGGGAATGTAAATAAAACTTAATGGGGTCGTTGTGGGGGTGTTGTGAGGGTGACATGGTAATAGAAGGTGGAAAGTGTAACATTAGGCTGAAATGAAAATGAAAATGAAAATAAAAATAGATGGGGAGAGATAAAGGTGAACTAGAAAGTAACTGGAGATCTGGTGTGTAAAAAGGCGAAAAAGCGTTGGTTAAAGCTGGGCTATGTTGATCCTGCGGTGAACTTAGGTTGGTAGACAACGATGTGCACAAAGGTTAGGTGGTTGTGTTGCCGCCAAAACACGTTAAAGGGTGGAGAAATTTGGGAAAATTTCGAAAAAAACTGCGTGTAAATGTATTAAAAGGAGTGGTTTTGTGGTAGCAGATTATGAAAATGAGGCTAACAATTGTCTGACGAAGAAATAATGATGTTAAAACCTGTGGGAAGCGGCTAAAAATTATCAGTGATGTGGGAAAAAAACGGAAATGGAAATATAGCGAAAGTTATTAGAACTAGCCGAAATGGTTGTTTAATAGGTGAAAGGAACTGTTTGTGAACTAGAAACGGTGGATTTTATAGCAGCGGTAGTGTTGAAAGTGGAAAAAAATTTTTTTGGTTATGGTGTGGAAGTGGGTTACGTATTAATGAGTATATATAGGCGGGATAAAATTGTATGGTAGATAACGGTAAAAAGGAGAAGGTGAATACAAAGTGAAACTACTGGCAAAAACAGAAAGATAAAATAAGACGACAGAAAAGATTTCGAAATGCAACAGTGACAATAACAAACGTAATTGTTGGGTTCAAATTAATGATATGAATATAATAGAGGGAAACATTCCACGTGGGAAAAATATATCTAAAAACAAAGATGATGTGACTTACCAAAAGAAAGCGCTGGCAGGTCCATAGACACACAAACAAACAGGAACATACACACAAAATTCTAGCTTTCGCAACCATCGGCTGCTTCGTCAGGAAAGAGGGAAGGAGAGGGAAAGACGAAAGGATATATATGTGTGGATGGAAATGTATGTGTGTGTGTGTGTGTGTGTGTGTGTGTGTGTGTGTGTACCCGTCCTTTTTTCCCCCTAAGGTAAGTCTTTCCGCTCCTGGGATTGGAATGACTCCTTACCCTCTCCCTTAAAACCCACATCCTTTCGTCTTTCCCTCTCCTTCCCTCTTTCCTGACGAAGCAACCGTTTTTTGCGAAAGCTTGAATTTATATATATCGCGGAGAGTGGGCTTCAATTTGTGAAAAGGAGAAATCATTATCATTGACTGTTGGTGTCAAGCAACCAAAACTCTTCATCAAAGGGTTTCGGTGAATGAGTGGTGAATGAGAAATAAAACTGTGAACAAAGTTATGTTAAATAAAACAGAAGAAATAAGACAGTCTGGTCGTATCTGTTATTATTATTTCATAAACTGTATCATTTCTTATCGTTGAACGAAGCCGAGTTACGTTTTGGGGACCTGGTCAAGAGGGGGTAGTTCGTAGATCCTAACTACTGCAGCTGTTCTGAAATCAGGTGCTACCGTGACTGTTGTGTGTTGTCAGTGACTTAAGGTTACCATATCTCGTGCTCTACGATCGATGCACCTTTCCACTGGGTATAACGCCGACGACGAAGGAAGATACAGTAGACCTGCTCGGTGGAAACGTTCCACGCTTTACCTGAAAATCAGTGATCGTGCACTTTTGGACATGAGATAAATCACTCCTTTTCTGCATTAGGGCAACGACCACACTGTTTTGCACATTATCCTGACCCCAGTGTGCTTTATATACTGTCCACTGCTAGTGTTGCTATCTAGTGTGTGTGAGTGGCACACACGGTAGCCCCACTAATGTGAATGGACCGTGTCATATCGCGACAGCAGTTACATGTCCTGTCGAGTGTTTTTTGTTTGTTGTTGAACTTCTTTTTCCTTTAGTCCTCCTCAGACCTTGCAACAACCTTGTCTGTCACGGAAAATACAGTACGGGCGAAATAAAAGCCGCTCGTAAGGTAGTTGCCGTAAGACTGACGTGGCACGGATCCTTCTTAACGATCGTAACATAAGATGCTAAAAATGGCCACCGTTGATGTCGGTGCAGCTGTGTGCTCAGTTTTGTCCATCTGAGGGACACGTGTAGCAGGTCTGCACGAGGGGCCATTAGCAGTAGTGTTTTCAGTGTTCTGAAGCAGCTCTTTCATTGCATTACGATTATCTGAGTACACCTGACCCCTCCGTATTCCCCACAGTAAAAATCGCAAGGGGGGGGGGAGGGAATCACTCTCATGGTGGGCAGCAAATTGCACTACCTTTGTAGAATGTTCTCTCAAGCCAACACCTCATGTGACAGTAACCGATTGCCCCATCACAGTCACAATTTGCACCATTATCTGTGATGGGCAGCTTACCTGCTAAAAAAGAGGGTCAGTTAATCAGCCTTACAATTCCACCATCCTCGCAAGTACAATTCACTGCCAGAAATTAATGTTTTTTTAGCCTCTAAAATGCCTTTTTCTAAATAAACAAATTTTATCATTAGCAAAAGATGCAAAACAACCTGCACTGCCCTCGGTCACTACTCTTCACCAACACCAGCCATTTAAATAAGAAATTCTCTGTCTGAAGATGACGGTGTGAACTATCAAAACCTGGAGTGGCAAAATAAACAACTGACAAGAAACTGTTTTATGTGCATTTATCAACAGTCGCAGACGTCGTAATGCCGCCCCTTACAGACAGAATATTCCACGTGACATTGTCATCCGACCGTATCTTCTCAGTGCTTCTCTCTTTCCTCAGGTGTTGTACTAATGCCGGTATTTGTTCTACAGACTGTATGAGTAAAATTGATACATTTCCATTTTTGTTCATTTATTAGGGTACATCTAAACTACAGAAGGTTGTCTCCCCTACAGCTATTACCTGCTAGATTCCTCGGGCATCAGCAGCATTTGCTCAGCATAAATAGATTACACTTTCACAGCAACTTCTTCAAATCCACAATTCCGTAATCACTCGCACCATTGTGACGGACAGTCTTAAATATTGTTTTATTCGGTGGTTGCCGATACCAATTTTCTCTTGTTCACCTGTACGGCATGTTGTATTCCCAGGGTGTGGGTGAGCTGACTCGTGGTTGAATTCCCCGTAAAGTACTTCCGGGCCTTCCCGCATACTGTGGCTGCTGTACCTTCACAGGCACACCGGGTCAACTCATTCCTCCGTGGTGCTCCGGAACTCGTTACCTGCAATGACTGTGGCGTTGTTACTGCCTTGCTGGGAGTAAATGTCAGCAGAAAATAATTCAAAGTAAACATCATTACATAGTGTTAACTTCATCATTGGTAGCTGAAATAAATGTTTCTGAAATTTGGTGAGTGCTACTCAGTTCGTTGAAAATTAGCTTCATTTCGTTGCTTTGGTGGAGTTGATGTTTCTTGGAAGTTTAAGTGAAGAATGGCCAGAGAACACAGTGGTTCTCAAAAGACATCAAAAGTCGGTTATTGTTTTAGGTGTAAAATTTATTACATCACATAGGTTGCCCAAGATCTTACATTGTACTGCCCCCCCCCCCCCCCCACCACCACCAGCACCACCACACACACACACACACACACACACATATTTGCTAATTACAATTGCAGCAGTTGTTGATGATTATAAAAAAAGTTGTCATCCAGTGGTTACAATTGAAATGCATCAAATGTAATCTGAAGACAATTACATAGCTCTTGTTTTCGTAGAAAAATAAGTGAAATGGTACCAATAAACAATTCAGATTACATTTTTGTTAATTACACAGAAACTGCATTATCTCAAGTATTCCTATTCCTACCATGTTTTCTGTATCAAATATGAGCACATTATTTTTTTAATGTGGACAGGATTTCAATAAATAATACAGCATCCCTGATAGACCCTTTGTTTACATTGTTAATCTGGTTTTGTTTTATGAATTATAGTACTTATGAGCTAATTAGATGTTACGTTAGCCGATACCTTAGCGAGCTGGCAGTACGATAAACAGAGTTGTTACAGGTTTCAAACATTATAATTACAGTATATTTGGTGGCATCTCCATCGTTATTCTATTGTTCATAAATGAAAGGTGCTAGTTGCAACTGAACAAATTGATAACATGTGTTCCTGCCAATGAATGGACGTAATATTAGCAAGTACTTTGATAGGAAGTTGTTGAAAATTACTCAAAAGGCAAAATTATTTATACGGGTCCTACCTGAAGACATAACAGTTAACCATGTAATCCAGATTAGCTTCAAAATTGTATGAACAACGAGTTGTTACGTTTCAGTAATCCCCCTCCTCCCCAAAAGAAAATTGTTGTACGACGACAGGTTTGACAAAACTTTTGCAGGCAGCCTAAGAAACAACAGTCAAAGTACAACAACTTGAGCACTCGCCCATATGATCATAAATGCAGTACAAACAGCTTTAGTAGCAATCGGTCTTATGAAACCGTAGTACTATGTATAGAACAAAACTTTTTCAATTTTCCCTTACAAACTACAAAATTAGACTTTTTTTTCACAACATAACTCATTTTTCAATAGTGTTCGAATGAGGCAGACAAAACTAACATTCACTATATGATAAAAAGTATATGGACACCCCAAAACCATACGTTTTTCATATGAGGTGCATTGTTCTACCAGGTACTCCATATCAGTGACCTCAGTAGTCATTAGACATTGTGAGAGAGCAGAATGTGGCACTCTGCGGAACTCACGAACTTCCAACGGGGTCAGGAGATGGGGTGTCACTTGGGTCATATGTCTGTATGCATGATGTCCACACTCCTAAACATCCCTAGGTCCACTGTTCCCAATGTAATAGTGAAGTGGAAATGTGAAGGGACACTTACAGCACAAAAGCATAGAGGCCGACCTTGTCTGTTGACTGACAGAGACTGCCGACAGTTGAAGAGGGTCATAATGTGCAATAGGCAGACATCTATGCAGACCATGGCACAGGAATTCCAAACAGCATCATGATCCACTGTAAGTACTATGACATTTAGGCGGGAGGTGAGAAAATTAGGATTTCATGGTCAAACGGCTGCTCATAAGTCGTATATCACGCCAGTAAGTGCCAAACGACGTCTCGCTTGGTGTAAGGAGCGTAAGCATTGGACGATGGAAGAGTGCAAAAACGTTGTGTGCTTGTGTGGAGTGACTAATCGCGGTACACAATGTGACGAATCTGATGGCAGGGTGTGGGTATGGCAAATGCCTGGTGAACGTCATCTGGCACAGTGCATAGTGCCAACAGTGAAATTCGGAGGTGGTGGTGTTATGGCGTGGTCGTGTTTTTCGTGGAGGGGGCTTGCACCCCTTGTTGTTATGCATGGCACTATCACAACACAGGCCTACATTGATGTTTTAAGCTCCGTCCTGATTCCCACTGTTGAGGAGCACTTTCGAGGATAGCAACTGCATCTTTCAACACGATTGCGTACCTGTTCATAATGCACGGCCTGTGGCAGAGTGGTTGCACAATAGTAATATCCCTGTAATGGACTGGCCTGCACAGAGTCCTGACCTGAACACCTTTGGGATGTTTTGGAACGCTGACTTCATGCCAGGCCTCACCAACTGACATCGATACCTCTCCTCGGTGCAGAACTCCGTGAAGAATGGGCTGCCATTCCCCAACAAACCTTCCAGCACCTGATTGAATCTATGCGTATGAGAGTGGAAGCTGTAATCAAGGCTAAGGGCAGGCCAACACCATATTGAATTCTAGCATTACCGATGGATGGTGTCACGAACTTGTATGTCATTCTCAGCCAGGTGTCTAGATACTTTCGATCACATAGTGTACTTCCTAACTTTAATTTTGTTGTAGACAGGCACAACTTACATCTCAGTTTTTCACTTCAAACGTAACACTTAGTGATAGTTCCATAGATGTCCCTACACAAATAATCAATTTAAAGTCTCTCTCCCTCTCTCTCTCTCTCTCTCTCTCTCTCTCTCTCTCTCTCTCTCCCCCCAATTATGTAACAAATCATCAGTAGTGTATATTTCAACTTGAATGATTCCAGTATGTGTAAGTAAACATAAAATAAAGAGAGGTTCCCTCAGTTTGTGTAATCACATGAAAGTCTAATATCAGTTTTATGTTTACAAGGTAAGTAAGTAAATCGGTAGTGTTCATACCAGTTGTGTTAGTATGCACTGCAGATATAAATGATAATTCTGAATTCAAAAAATCTCGTGTACCTAGCCCAAGTAACACTTCTGTATATTGATGTACTAGTGTTAATGCACGCAACATATGTCAAGCAACAAAAAAGTCATTTCATCAATATCATATTAAAGCATATACATATATACATATCTAAAATACCTCTTGCATCTAAATCTTTTGATACACTGTCTACTACTAAATGTGGTGATGTGAACTACATCTAGAAATTAGTGGTGTTGCTGCACGGTTACAAAATCAATAAAAGCTTAAGCTCTGAACGAAAACCAAAAGTAAGCCCATCCTTCTCTCCCTTCCTCAAAACACACTTCAGACAGCATGGGTGTAGAATTAACAGAGCCTACATTCCTTATCCCAATGTTTCAGCATCATCAGTGTGCAATGACAGTTACAAAGTAGTGCAGTAATGTGAGTGAGTGGTCGACTTTGTATCAAAGAATGAGTCAGTACGGCTGTGTTATACATCTGGTTGTGTGTCATAGTGCCTTTCTCCTAATGTCTCAACACAGCATAATCAATACCTCTCCTCTTCAATATTATACACAGCCAGTAATGCACTTCATAAAATCAGATATGTCTGTACACATTTCTGGTTATAAGTGTATCAATTCATCAAAGTTACTAGCAAGTGCAGAATATATAATCATAAAAATGTCAAAATGTCTATATCAGTTTTATTCTCCCATTTTGTTGTGGTGAAACGAACAATTAACATAACATAACTACAACGCGTCATCTGTGTTTAAGTCATATATTGCAATTTGCAAAAAAGAAGCATGCCCTTCACGATAATGGTGTAAAAAAATCTGGAATCATTGTATTGGCAGGTAGTAGGACGAACCTACCTTCTCTATCTATATAAATGAAATGGGAAACAAATGTGTAGACTGGTACACTTTAAACTAAGCCAACCGTTAATGTGAGCAGTATTGCATTGTAATCCATTATGAAGTGAGCTACAGTTCTGACTTGCTAAGAGGTTCCTACAGTTGTTTAATTATAATTTCTCTTCCATATAACACTACGAATCTCAAATTGTAGCAGAGTAATTCACAACTTCATTGTCAGTAGCTCTCCTGTGTGTTAATGCTATAAGCCATAATTCATAATCTCTAAAACAAGTGTAAAATACTTTCAATTTTATCATCCTTGACAGTATGAGCTGAGTGCAATAATGTTCTGAACAAATAAGCATAGCATCACTTCCTGCTTCACATAATGAAAGTACTGTAGTGTAGTGTAATAAACAATACCCATTATCTTCGGTGTCTCATCACACTCGACGTAACTAAATAAAACTTCGACTCGTAAGTAACTTTGTGCTCGAGGTATGTATGTAGCATTGGCTCCATAGGTGCTGAACTTTAAGTAGTTACAATAATTAATTATCTGTGTGTAGCACATTTATGAACAAGGCTTAAAAAGATGATTGCAGTAAGACTCTGTTTGTGGATACTGGTCTAATACTGTGTCTCATCAAGGTAAATGTGTTGAAGTCTCAGACAGATGCAGCAAGTAGTTTGCAGACACGTGACAGAGTACAGCTAGTCCACAAATGGGAAAAAACTTGCGGAAAACAAAAGATATGTACATATGTGTGTATAATACAGTGTAAGCAAAATCATCTGAATGTAACATGGCAAAATTATTCCTAGTACAATTTTATAAGTGCAGTATGTGTATGTAGGGGCAAAAAAAAGTACATTATTAATCAAAGTTCCATCTTTTGTCGAGTATATGCCTGTTCATAGATCAAAATGTATAAATTAAATAGTCAAGTGTATGTATCTAGAATCCGTTCCATAGGTGCCGAACTTGAAGTAGTTACAATAAATAATTATTGTGTGTGTGTGACCGAGCGAGGTGGCGCAGTGGTTAGACACTGGACTCGCATTCGGGAGGACGACGGTTCAATCCCGTGTCCGGCCATCCTGATTCAGGTTTTCCATGATTTCCCTAAATCACTCCAGGCAAATGCCGGGATGGTTCCTCTGAAAGGGCACGGCCGACTTCCTTCCCCATCCTTCCCTAATTCGATGAGACCGATGACCACGCTGTCTGGTCTCCTTCCCCAAAACAACCAACCAACCAATAATTATTGTAAGTTAAGAGATAAAGGACAGCCTGAGAAAATATGTGACATCAGAAATGCGTTACTGTGGAAGTAAATGCCACGTGACCAGGACCCTAGAGTTTGCCACATGCATGATGCATGAATGAGTGGGAATCTCCCAGAGGAACTGAAAAGTGTAGTATGTTGTGAAATTTCAAGTAAACAAATTAGTACATGTGAATCATTAGTTCAGTTTGTATGTGCCCATTATTTCAACCGTGTCAAATTCCTAATTCCATAAAGCTTCATAGATTATGGATAGATAAGTCTGTATGCATTTCAAAAAGATTGATTGTGTGAAACCCAACTCTCACTTTTCTCACCTGACATACTGAAAGCTTCGGATCAAGGCAGTCAGGCTGATGTTGTATTTCTCGATTTTCAAAAAGAATTTGACTTGGGACCACACCTACGCTTATTGTCAAAAGTACGATCGTAGGGGGCATCAAGTAAAATTTGTGACTGGATTGAGAACTTCTTGGTAGGAAGGCCACAGCATTTTATCTTGGATGGAGAATCGTGATCAGGAGGAGTAGTAACTTCAGGTTTGCCCAGGGAAGTGTGTTGGGATCCTTGCTGTTCATGTTGTATATTAATTATCTTGCAGACAATATTAATAGTAAAACCAGGCTTTTGGCAGACCATGCAGGTTTAAGATTTCCAAGTGGTGCAGAGATTTGCATCTTGCTCTAAATGTTGAAATATGTAAAACTGTGCACATCACAAAATGAAAAAAAGGTAGTATCCTATGACTCAGTGAGTCACTATTGGAACCAGCCAATTCATACAAATGTCTGGCTGTAACATTTTGTAGGGATATGAAGTGGAATGATCCCATAGGCTCAGCTGTGGGTAAAGCAGGTGGTAGGCTTAGGTTTATTGGTATGATACTGGGGAAGTGCAATCAGTCTACAAATGAGATTGCTTACAAACCACTTGTGCGACTGGTTCTTGAATATTGCTCAAGCGTGTGGGACCTGTATGACATAGAGCTAACAGGGAATATTGAACATATACAGAGAAGGGCAGCACGAATGGTCACAGGTTTGTTTAATCCGTGGGAGAGTGTCACGGAGATACAGAAGGTACTGAACTGGAAGATTCTTGAAGATAAAAGTAAACTATCCAGAGATTGTCTATTAACAAAGTTTCAATAACCAACTTTTTAATGATGGCTCTAGGAATAGACTACAACTCTCTACGTATCACTCACATAGGGATTGTGAGGATAAGTTTAGAATAATTTTGCACACCCAGGGGCATTCAGTCAGTCATTCTTTCCATGCTCCATGTGTGAATGGAACAGAAAGAAACCATAATAATTGGTACAGTGGGATGTACCCTCTGCCATGCTCCTCACAGTAGTTTGCAGAATATAGATGTAGAGGTAGATGTAAATTTGGGTGTGTATTTTCTGAAGTGTCAAAAATGTAGCTCAAAAAACTTCTTAATTTCACTGTTTATAAGCTTTTATTTGGTGTAACTCATCACCCACAACACCCCCCCCCCCCCCCCACCGCCACCAAACCCTCCCCCCACCCCCACCCCATCCGCCCCACTGGTAACTTAGACGATGCATTGGTAATAATATTCTATTTCCCTTTCATGTACTCTACTGTGTAAGCAATCTGTTGTAAATAAACTACCCACCTGGTGACCTCCTACGGTATAATTTACATTCATGAATATAACACAGGGCTTTTTGGTTTGAATAAACTTTAACTTTATGACCAAGTAAATAATTCCTGAAGTTTTGAAGCCTCACACTATTTCTAAAAGCCCCATCTCTGTGACGATGTAGTTCTTCTTGTGTCTCTGTAAAGTTCTGCTAGCAAATGCAAGTGAATGATGTTCTGTAACCCCATTTACTAAATTTTCCTGAAACAAGTGAATACCTGGATCTGAATCATTGCTGTCACAGTAAACAGAATGGGAAAGAAAGATCTGTTCTATGTAGAATTTCACTCTTACGAAGTTGTTCTTTTATCCCATAAAAGGCAATTTGATACTCTTCACACCACTCCCATATTTTCCAAGGATTGTTTAAGCAAGGTACATTTAAAGATTGAGGTCTGACGTTCTTTCTGTAGAACCCTGCAAGATCAAAGAATGATAATAGCTCTCTGTAGACTTAAGCTTAGAAACTTTTGCAATGACTTGGATTTTCTCATTGTCAGGCAAACTCCTCTCATCTCTCATTCAGATCCTCAATCATTAAAAATTCCTGCACAAAAGAAACATAATTTATTTTGAAAAATAATAATACTTGTCAGGTGATCACTTTACTGCTTTTTCCAGTAGTTACTAGAAAACTCAGCAAAATTCTCCTCATCTGTTATTCTATATCTCACCTTTTTGATATTCCACAAACAGAACTTACAGTTCAATCATGCAATTATCCCTCCAATTATCAGTTTGAACACATACATATGGACTCCCCTGTGTATCACAGTTATCAATGTTTTCATCTTCATATAACAAATCCCCTTCTATCTCTCTGAAACCTGTACCTTTTTCTTTCTCTACAGATTCTCCATTTTCCACAGGCTGTCAGCATTTCAAAAGTCTATTGTAATGTACAGACTCTTCCTTAGGCTCAAAATTCGGATGTATGTGCTGCCAAGTTCCCTCCAAAACATCATGCTTTTCACAATCATTACTAGCATTATGAAAGTAACCACAAGCTGCTTTCAAAGTCTCATCACTAATCAGCTCACTTTGCTTACTAATGTCAGAACAAATGGGTGCTATTTCACTGATATTAACTTGTATAAGCAGATCATCATGTACATCTACATACATACTCCACTAACCACTGTACAGTGTGTGGTGGTGGGTCGCCCAAAACCACTACTTGCCTTTTCCTGTCCTGTTCCACTCGCAAATAGAGTGAGGGAAAAGCAACTGTCTGTGTGAGCCCTGTGCCTCCATATGAGCTCTGATTTCTCATATCTTATCTTCGTGGTCCTTCCGTGCATTTTATGTGGGTAGCAGAAGAATTGGTCGGCAGTCAGCTTCAAATGTGCAGTGTTACGTGGCTTTATGCTTAATTGCAGACTTACTGTTTCATCAGTTGATTTGTTTTCACCACGTAACGCCCGCTGTTTACGTTCTTCTTCGTTGCTGAGCCGATGTATCACTTTTCGTTCTGACGCCGCAACTCTTCCTTTCCTATATCTTTACCACTTTTTATCTATATAAATGATGAACTATTGGTTTTGCCATTTAACAACTTTTTAATAACTGTCGAAGTATTACAGGCATCAGGTCCCACCTAATGTGTCACCCACCTACAAGTTTTACGTGAACCTTTCAAGACTCGATCGATTTGTTTACCAAGAGAAAGCAGAATATCTTTTCCTTTGATGTTGTCCGACAATGACCTAGGAAGCTCGACACCCTCACAGCCCAGGCTCTTCCACAGCTTGCGGTAGTTTGCAGCATTCGTTTTATTCCCCGCCTACTTGCTGCTACATCGAACTTTCGTGGTGATCGTCGGGCAACGTCTCCCACGTTATCTGCAACATAAATAAACTTTCTTCCCATTGTATTTCTGAAAACCCAAAAACTAAGTTAAAGAACATAATAATAATAACAACTGTTCTTACTATTGTTCATGTAAGTCTTGGCCGATTTAATGAGGGGTGGGACAGGCCTAAGCCTTGTGACACCACAAATGCCAGTTCTCTAAATTTTCTCAATAGTGTTTCTTGAAAAGAATGTTGCCGTCCCCCCAGGGATTCCCATTTGAGTTCCCGAACGTTTTGTTTGAACCTACCGGTAACTAATCTAACAGTCTACCTCTGAATTGCTTTGATGTCTTCCTTCAATCCGTGCTGGTGCGGATCCCAGACACTTCAGCAGTACTCAAGAATAGGTTGCACCAGCATCCTATATGCGGTCTCTTTTACAGGTGAACCACTCTTTCCTAAGATTCCACCAATAAACTGAAATTGATCATTCATCTTCCCTACCACAGCTCTCACATTCTCTATTATTCACTAAATCATCATCAAAACCTAAAATTGTACTCTTACCATCAGCTTTCTTCAACCTTTCCTCTTTAAGCTCACAAATTGTCCCATCTAATTTCCCATAAAGCATAATATCATCATCATCAACAACAACAACAACAACAACAACAACACTAGCTGTCCTATCTTTTCCCTCTCAGGTACATGATTTTGAGTCTCAATACATTCAACCTCAACACAAACAGGTTGATCACTCTCTTCTGTGTTTTTGCTGTTAATTAACCTCAGAAGACCAAATTCATCACAGTTATCATCATCAGTATCTTTATTACAAACTCTGTTACAGCTAGAAAATTCATGAAATAAGTTTAAGACTTCGTCATCAAGATCAACTTCAGCCCTCTGCTTCCGTTTTCTTCCTTTTTAATTTCTCTTAATATATCTGCCCAAAATTCCATCCAAAACTCTATCATATTTATCTGGTGTGAACTACTGTGATTTCTGCAGTGTCACCACCTCTATAAATTACCTCTTCCTCTCCTAAAATTACTAGCACAATTTTGGTATCTATTTTGTCTCACCCTAAACTGACAGGCTGGGGCACAGTTTAGTTTTCCAATCTGATACTTCTGTTTTCAAACTTCTTGTCATCAGACCTTTTATCATTACTTTCCAAGTGCCTGTTTCTTTGCTCATGACCCCTTTCATCGCTCTCGTGTCTCTCATTCCAATTATTATTTCTTCTGTCATCATTCTTGTGTGCATCATCCCAGTGATTATCTGTCCTGTTCCTATTATCGTGGTAACAGTTCTTGTTCTCTCTTCTTTATCTCTGTCTCCATGATGATCACAGGGCCACCCTCAATTCTGATAAAATCCGTATTTTCTTTTTCTAAGTATCTGTGTAACATTTCTTTCCCAGGCCATATCTAGTTCATAAACTTAATTTTAAAATTGTTCAGTAGAATTATATGGTCGATATACTAACCCCCACTATACTTCATGTGACAATTACTTCTTTAATTCAACTACACTCCTGGAAATTGAAATAAGAACACCATGAATTCATTGTCCCAGGAAGGGGAAACTTTATTAACACATTCCTGGGGTCAGATACATCACATGATCACACTGACAGAACCACAGGCACATAGGCACAGGCAACAGAGCATGCACAATGTCGGCACTAGTACAGTGTATATCCACCTTTCGCAGCAATGCAGGCTGCTATTCTCCCATGGAGACGATCGTAGAGATGCTGGATGTAGTCCTGTGGAACGGCTTGCCATGCCATTTCCACCTGGCGCCTCAGTTGGACCAGCGTTCGTGCTGGACGGGCAGACCGCGTGAGACGACGCTTCATCCAGTCCCAAACATGCTCAATGGGGGACAGATCCGGAGATCTTGCTGGCTAGGGTAGTTGACTTACACCTTCTAGAGCACGTTGGGTGGCACGGGATACATGCGGACGTGCATTGTCCTGTTGGAACAGCAAGTTCCCTTGCCGGTCTAGGAATGGTAGAACGATGGGTTCGATGACGGTTTGGATGTACCGTGCACTATTCAGTGTCCCCTCGACGATCACCAGTGGTGTACGGCCAGTGTAGGAGATCGCTCCCCACACCGTGATGCCGGGTGTTGGCCCTGTGTGCCTCGGTCGTATGCAGTCCTGATTGTGGCGCTCACCTGCACGGCGCCAAACACGCATACGACCATCATTGGCACCAAGGCAGAAGCGACTCTCATCGCTGAAGACGACACGTCTCCATTCGTCCCTCCATTCACGCCTGTCGCGACACCACTGGAGGCGGGCTGCACGATGTTGGGGCGTGAGCGGAAGACGGGCTAACGGTGTGCGGGACCGTAGCCCAGCTTCATGGAGACGATTGCACTGCGTAGGATCCTACGGTCTTGGCGTGCATCCGTGCGTCGCTGCGGTCCGGTCCCAGGTCGACGGGCACGTGCACCTTCCGCCGACCACTGGCGACAACATCGATGTACTGTGGAGACCTCACGCCCCACGTGTTGAGCAATTCGGCGGTACGTCCACCCGGCCTCCCGCATGCCCACTATACGCCCTCGCTCAAAGTCCGTCAACTGCACATACGGTTCACGTCCACGCTGTCGCGGCATGCTACCAGTGTTAAAGACTGCGATGGAGCTCCGTATGCCACGGCAAACTGGCTGACACTGACGGCGGGGGTGCACAAATGCTGCGCAGCTAGCGCCATTCGACGGCCAACACCGCGGTTCCTGGTGTGTCCGCTGTGCCGTGCGTGTGATCATTGCTTGTACAGCCCTCTCGCAGTGTCCGGAGCAAGTATGGTGGGTCTGACACACCGGTGTCAATGTGTTCTTTTTTCCATTTCCAGGAGTGTATTTTTACTGTCTCGTGTTATGATTTATCTACATGTGCAAGTGTTTTAAGTTGCTGTTCACAAAAGTCTTTCATGCAAATGCTACCTTCTCTGAAACACGGTCCATTCAAAAAGTCCGATTTGGTCATTCAAAAATTGTTTTTCAAATTCTGCAAAAGTCATGTCTGTACATATATTGTAATTAGCCCACGAAAGTGCTTCCCCATCTAAAAAGTTCTGACAGATTTAATTTTCAAGTTGTCTGACATACTACTAATAAAATTGTGCTTGCCCTGTTTCCCCCAGGGAAGTTGTTTACATGAAGTACTACTGTTTTTACTACAAACATTTCTGGTTGCAACATTTTCCTCAGTTTCATCTGCTTTTATCATAACACTTTCATGTTTAAGCATAGAATGTAAGAGTTTTAGGCTCCTGGCATTGCTTTTTATCTCATTGATCGGATGGTGTTACGCCTTCTCAGTTTTGTCTTTTACAGAGGTAATGCTATGCTATGTGTTTACAAATATTTTGAAATCATTTAAGTCTACTTCTAATCCCTCAGTTGTGTTTGCAGTTTTCTCTACACTAACTCTATCATCATCTAAATCTTTTCTGATACATGTTAGTGCTTGATCTTGTTTCTTCAAGTTTTTATCCAAACAATTTAATTTTTTGTCTAATTTCTCACTTTGTGTTTCAAGTGCTTTTCCAATTGCTACTATCACCAGCCATTTCCTCACGACTGAGACCTCGAATGGGCAAACAAATGCAGTCTAAATCTCCACATACCTCTTCTTCTGATTGTATGTCACTAACATTATTTCCAAGTGCCTCCTCATTATCTTATATCGAATTTTCTACCTCTTCCACCTCTTGATTGCCAACCCTATCATTGTCACACACAATGAAAATATTTTACGAGAACACACAAAACAAAAAGAAAAACACTCCCTAAACAAAAAGTTTTCCACACAGCATACTGAACTGACAACATGGAAGAAAAGATGAAGTAATTGTAGATGATATCCTTCGATAGCTCCAATGTACTCATTTCAAAGTACACTTTCCTCATCCTCATAATTTTTTAATTCTAAACTGTTCTACCATGCAGTCCCAAAAATGTTGCTTCCCAAAAAAAAGTAGTGTTAAAATTGGTACACTGAAACACACAAGTTGGCTTTAGCTTTTTCACTTGAATTAAATCACTATTCCAGCTCATTCTGCTAATTCCAGTGTAACTTCAGTGAGCAGCGGGATAAGTTTTATAAAAAGAAGATAATTCAAAGGAAGCATATTTACTAAATATTAATTTTGTTGATAGTTGCTGAAATACACTATGTGATCAAAAATATCTGGACACTCCCAAATACATACGTTTTTCATGTTAGGTACATTGTGCTGCCAGGTACTCCATATCAGCGAATCAGTAGTCATTAGACATTGTGAGAGAGCAGAATAGGATACTTTGCAGAACTCATGGACGCGGCACTCCTAAACACCCCTAGGTCCACTGTTTCCGACGTGATTGTGAAGTAAGTGGAAACGTGAAGGGACACGTAAAGCACAAAAGCGTACAGGCCGACCTCGTCTGTCGACTGACAGAGACCGCCGTCAGTTGAAGAGGTTTGTAATGTGTAATAGGCAGACATCTATCCAGACCATCACACAGGAATTCCAAACTGCATCAGGATCCACTGCAAGTACTATGACAGGTAGGTGGGAAGGGAGAAAACTTGGACTTCATGTTCGAGCGGCTGCTCATAAGCCACACATCACACCGGCAAACGCCAAACAATGCCTCGCTTGGTGTGAGGAGCGTAAGCATTATACAACTGAACAGTGGAAAAATGTACAGAGTGAAGAATCACAGTACACAATGTGGCGATCTGATGGCGAGGTGTGGATATGGTGAATGCCTGGTGAACGCCATCTGTAGTGCCAACAGTAAAATTCAGAGGCGGTGGTGTTATGGTGTGGTCGTGTTTCTCATGGAGGGGGCTAGCACCCATTGTTGTTTTGATTGGCACTATCACAGCACAGGCCTACACTGATGTTTTAAGCACCTTTTTGCTTCCCACTGTTGGTGAGCAATTCGGGGATGGTGATTGTATCTTTCAACACGATCGAGCACCTGTTCATAATGCACGGTGGTTACACGACAATAACATCCCTGTAATGGACTGGCCTGCACAGAGTTGTGACCTGAATCCTATAGAACATCTTTCGGATGTTTTGGAACATTGACTTCGTACCAGGCCCCACTGAGTGACATCAATACCTCTCCTCAGTACAGCACTCCGTGAAGAATGGGCTGCCATTCCCCAAGAAACCTTCCAGCACCTGACTGAACATATGCCTGCGAGAGTGGAAGCTGTAATTAAGGGTGGGCCAACACAATATTAGATTCCAGCATGGAATCCAGATGGAGGGCGCCATGAACTTGCAGGTCATTTTCAGCCAGGTGTCCAGATACTTTTGATCACATAGTGTATCGTACAGCAGCCAAATAAACATTTTGTTTACATTGTTAGTCTGGTTTTGTTTTATGAATTACAGTAAACACAAGGTAATTAGATGTTGTTATGTTAGCCAGTAGCATAGCGAGCTGAGAGTATGATAGAGTTGTTACAAGTTTCTAACATTATAATTAAAGTATATTTGTTATCTCTTTTGTTACTCTAGTGTTTTTAAATGAAAAGCTATAATTGCTACAACAGAATTGACAGTGCATATTCCTACTAATGTGTAGATGTAATATCAGTGAGTACTTTGACATGAAGTTGTGGAAAATAACATTACAGAATTCAAAAGGCGAAATTACTTATACCAGTCCTACCTAATGACATAACAGTTAATGATGCAATCCAAATTAGCTTCAAAACCGTATGAAAAATAAACAGCTCGTTTCAAGTAATGTACAAAGTGCCCACGGTCTTCTCAGTAGAAATACACTTGTGTATTTTCCTCTGTTATCCGAATATCTCTTCTTTTACGAGACAGTACTGTTGGTGGGAGCACTGGTCAGGTGCCGGTTTGTCGTTTGGCCACTGCAGTGTTCAGTCTGAGAACGGTGCCGGCGATTGACACAGCTCTTCTCCAACATTTTCTGTTGCCTTGTGACGTACGGAGGAGACTCTCGTGGCTGTTATTTTCTATTTACTCATTTTGACAGTTCTGGGGGCCATAAAACATTGTATCTTGACTGTCATCGTCTGGTGTGTGAGGCAGCGGTGGACATGCTGGTGTTCCACGACTGTCCTGGGCACCATATTCAGGAGTCAGTTATATTTCTATTATCTGACTCTTTTTCTGTAGAACTTCCTATACATGCTGGCAACATTTGATAAGTTGCTCGTTTGATGTGGCATTCTTTACCAGAAGGGTTGGGTCGGGGTTGGATCGATCGGGGAAGGAGAGCAGACAGCGAGGTCATCGGATTAGGGAAGGACAGGGAAGGAAGTCGGCCGTGCTCTTTCAAAGGAAGCATCCCTCCATTTGCCTGGAGCGATTTAGGGAAATTACGGAAAACCGAAATCGGCTCAGCCGGATGCGGGATCGAACTGTCGTCCTGCCAAATGTGAGTCCAGTGTGCTAGCCACTGCGCCACTTTGCTCGGTCCGGAAGGGCTCGATACGTGTCTTCTGCAACTATTTTCACCGAGTCCCGAGTGTGTGACTTTGTCGACTACTGTTGTACACTGACGGAAAAAAAAAAAATAATCGCAACACCGAGGAAGAGTTGTGTGACGTAATAGAAGTTGGTAGATGTGTTTCTACATCCTAAAGATGATGTCTACTATAATTTCACGCCAGTCGCGTAAGAGTGGCACTAGTAGCAGCACTGTGAGGGTGTAAATCAGATTTGCTTTAAAAACACGCTGTAATGGTTGTGAGCATTAGTCACCTTTGGTATTGCAGAGCGCGACTTGGCGTTAGTCGACAGTGCCTTCGAGGTGACACAGGTGCGATTATCGACACCTCATGGAGTTTCAACGAGGTTGTGTAGTAGGGCTACGAGAAGTTGGATGTCCATTCTGCAATACTGTAGAAAGACTTGGCACGGATGTAGCCACTCTGTGTGTTTGCTGGAAGCTGTGGACACGAGAATGTACGGTTGCAAGAAGACCGGGCTGCGGACGGCCACGTGGCACTACTGACGAGGGAACCTCCCCGTCGCACCCGCTTTCAGATTTAGTTATAAGTTGGCACAGTGGATAGGCCTTGAAAAACTGAACACAGGTCAGCCGAGAAAACGGGAAGAAGTTGTGTGGAACTATCAAAAAAATAAGCAAAATATACAAACTGAGTAATCCGTGCGCAAGATACGCGACATCGAGGATAGTGTGAGCTCGGGAGCGCCGTGGTCCCGTGGTTAGCCTGAGCACCTGCGGAACGATTGGTCCTCGGTTCGAGTCTTCCCTCGGGTGAAAAGTTTAATTTTTTATTTTCAGACAATTATCAAAGTTCAGGCACTCACACATAATCAACTTCGCTCTCCAGAATTCCAGGACATGTTCAGATTTGCTTGGACGTTTGCAGGATATGATGGTCTACTCACGGAAAAATTTGAAAACGTTAAAAACGTATGTTTTGACAGAGCACAGGGAAAACTGTGCGACTGTGAAATTGTTGTATTCATTTGTTGCAGTTTATGTGACAAACTCTTATGTTTTCATCACTTTTTTGGTAGTGATTATCACATCCACAAGAAAACCTAACTCGGGCAAGGTAGAAGAATCTTTTTACCCGTTCGCCAAGTGTACAAGTTAGGCGGGTCGACAATATATTCCTGTCATGTGACGCACATGCCGCCACCAGTGTCGTATAGAATATATCGGACGTGTTTTCCTGTGGAGGAATCGGTTGACCTATGACCTTGCGATCAAATGTTTTCGGTTCCCATTGGAGAGGCACGTCCTTTCGTCTACTAATCGCACGGTTTTGCGGTGCAGTTGCAAAACACAGACACTAAACTTATTACAGTGAACGGAAACGTCAATGAACGAACGGACAGATCATAACTTTGGAAAAATAAAGGAAAAAAATTTTCACTCTAGGGAAGACTTGAACCAAGGACCTTTCTTTCCGCAGCTGCTCACACTACCCACGTGACCACGGCGCTCCCGAGTTCACACTATCCTCGATGTTGCCTATCTTGCACATGGACTACTCAGTTTGTATATTTTGCTTATTTTTTTCATAGTTCCACACAACTTCTTCCTGTTTTCTCGATTGATCTGTGTTCAGTTTTTCAAGGCCTATCCACTGTGCCAACTTGTAACTAAATCTGACAGGGGTGCGATGGGGAGGTTCCCTCGTGAGAGGGAAGACAGTCGTGTTCAGTGTACGGCTCTGGTGCATCGTACTGCATTTTCAGTAGCAATTTGAGCAACAGTTGGCACCCCAGCGACACTACAAACTGTGTCAAATCTGTTACTTCAAGGACAGCTTTGAGCCAGTCAACTTGCATTGTGCATTCCAGCGACACCAAAATGCCACCATTTGCGAGTTCAGCGGTGTCGAGCTAGAGCTTGTCGGAGTGCAGGGTGGAGGACTGTTGTTTTTTCTAACGAGAGCCGGTTCTGCCTCGGTGTCGGTGATGGCCGTGTGTCGGTTAGGAGGAGGCCGGTTTAGGGCCTGCAACCGACCTGTCTGCGTTCTACACGCACTGGACCTACACGCAGAGTTACGGTCGGAGGTGTGGTATCGTATAACAGCAGGAGCACTGTCGTGGTCGTCCTACGTAACTTGTCTGCACATTTGTACGGTAACCTGGTGATTCGACCTGCTGTGCTGCCATTATGAACGGCACTCCAGCTGGTGTTTTCCGACAGGATAACGATCGCCCACACGTCTCTGTTGTAACGAGACATCCTCTGCAGAGTATCGACACGTCACCTCGGCCTGCTCGATTGCCAGATCTTTCTGCAATTGAGCACGTGTGGGACGTCGTCGAATGACAACTCTGTCGGTCGTGTGCGGCATTAGCTGTCCCTGTACTGACCGACCGAGTGCAACGGGCACGGAACTCCCTCTCAAGGACTGACATGCAGCACCTGTACAACACGATGCCTGCACGTTTGCGTTCAGCATTCTGGTGGTTACACTGGTTATTAACCTAACAGCATTTCACATTTCCGATGGCTTATTTCGCACTTATATTAACCTGTGATCCTGCAATACTAAACACTTAAATATGTTATCTAGACAAATGTATTTTCATTACTCTACATAATAAGTTTTTGGTGTTTCAGTTTTTTTCTGCCATTGTATTTGGACTGACAATGCGTCATAGCCTGAAAACATCTGGTGTATAAGGCGATATCATGTCCCCGTGGTGGTAGGTCCTTTTCTTCTCTTGTTTTTCTTCTGCGTGGACTTATTGTTCATTGTTGCCTTCTTCTTTTCAACCGTGAAGCTGTTCCAGTGATCAAGCTTCTCCTCATTGTTCTCAAATCATTGCTGGACTGTGCTGCCCAGGTACAATTAGTAGCAAGTCAGTCGAATACTTGCAGCCATTTTTTTCCGGTTCTTACTGGCGTCTCTGAAAAACACAGATGGATGTCTGATGTACAACTGACTCACAGCATTACAGCTTTCTTCTTCTTCTTCTTCTTTAAAAAAAAAATCTGATTCCTAAATTTTCGGATCTTAGGATGATGTAATATTTGTATTCCAGCTCCTGTTTGTGGTGTAGGAAACATAACACAGTGATGTAAATGTTGTGAAGTACCCAGCATCTCCACCAGACACTGTCACATTGTAACTACTCTAGAGCTCAAATCTGAAGGCAGGACATGAAAAGGCACCAAAAAGGGCATTCCTGGCAAAAGGAAGCCTACTAGTATGAAATTTACACCTTAATTTTAGGAAGAAATTGCCACGAATGTACATTTAGAGATCAGCCTTGCATGTTAGCGAATTACGGACTGCGGGAAATCAAGAAAAGATGAGAATCAAAGTATTTGAGAGGTTGTGATGTGGAAGGATGTCAAAAATTAGGTGAGCAATAAGATAAGAAATGAGGCGGCTATTCACAGAATTGGTGAGGTCAAGTACATGTGGAAAACACTGCTGTGGAGAAGCAACTGAGTGAGGGAACTTGCGTCAAGACATGGTGCGAAAACATCTGTGGTACTAGAGGAATCTGCACGAGGGTAAAAACTGTAGGGGAACGTATTTTTTTAGAAGTCTGGCAACCGCAGCTAAAGTTGCACATGACGAATAAAATCTCCCACATTGGCTGTTAAAATACTTTTATTGAAAAGTCATAACCTGTTTTGCATCAATAAGGATGCACCTTCAGGTGATCTGTACAAGAAATTGAAACATTACAGAATTACAATGATTTTAAAAATAAATGTGTCATACCACAAAAATTCATATATCAGTGAGAGCCGAGTACTAACAAGTTTATTTTTTTAACAGTCACAGCGCAGCAAAGTGAATGCTATGATCTTAGTCACATCATTTGTCATCAAGATCAAATTGATAGCATACTAAAAGCAGTTATTTATGACTGGCACTGCACTGCACCTATAAGTGAGATTAAAGTCAGATAAAATTCTTTAAATTTCTGACTGCAGTGTAGTTGTGGTGTCCAACTAAAAACACCATATTAGCATGCCTTAACTCTGACAGAGGAATATAATGTAGCTTTTAAAGCCTCACTATGTCATAGAGATGAGAGGAGAGCACACAGCACCAGCATAAACTGTACCTACGGCTCGTCGTTTCAAGCGAGGTGGCGCTAATGCGAGTCCGACACTGAACTGGTGCTGTCTGTGACAAGAGAGGTGGGGATTGCCTTTACAAGTTATATTGTCATTGCAAACTTCTTTTTTAAAAACATTTATAGTTAAAAATGGTTAAAGACATTAAAACACGAGTTAATGTGCCTCTGGAAAAAACCTGACTAATAACATGAAGTTTTTGAATACTAAATTGCACTATTTTTAGAACCAGCAAAGCATCTAGTGTACCCATATTATTGCAAGGCACATGAAGAGGTGTTTTTTGGAAAGCCAGTTACATTAAGTGACTATAAAACTAAATAGAATGAAGTCTTATGAAAACAAAATCAGAACGAAGAAGAACAGTGTTGTGTATGGAAGTAATAGATAGGTGGGCTGACTATTATCTACCCTTTTCACAGTGCAGCACAAGCAAATTTGAGTGAAAGCTAGTAACCAAATGACCTGTTTCACGTGAACGGGCACTTAAAGTTGACCTCGAGTCCGAGTTTTTCCTATGTTCTCTAAAACGGACCTCAAAGCTTCTTCCTGTCTGGCTATATATTTTAAGTTATCCCAAATTTTATCTACTCTATGCCTGAATTTTACGCCATTATTGTTTGGGACAAAATAGGCCAGAACTATTTTCTTTACTTCACTGCACCATGACCGTTTAAAAGAATATACTTGTAAGTACTCGGCTCTCATTGATAGATGGCACTTTATGGTAGATCTGTTTTTAAAACCGTTGTAATTCTCTAATGGTTTCAATTTCTTATACAGACCACCCGAAGATCCAACTCTGCCGATGGGAAACCAGTCGTGACTTTTTAATAAAAGTATTTTAACAGCCAGTGTGGAAGATTTTATTCATTGCTGCAAGGGAAAGCAGAGACTGGGATACATCCAGCAAATAATTGAGTACATAGGCTGGAAGTGCTGCTCTGACAATAAGAGGTTCGCCCAGATGAGGAGCTTGTGCAGGGCCACATCAAACCAAACAGAAGACAAAATAATACCAATAACAAAAATAATAATAATGAAATAAAGAGATGAAATCAAATTTCTTTAGTGACTTACATTACTTTCAGTTTATTTAAAGTTGTTCGTAACCTCCAAGAGTGCAACTTCTATTCTACCTGGTTATTAGGGGGACCATGACTTTGCTGGAGTTGATAATCAGCTCTCTCATCCTGCGGTAAGCTTCAGTCAGTGGATGAAATTTTTTCCACCCAGCAAGTGGCTGTACCCATCAAATGTATAAACTTATTAAGAGATTTCATAGATGCCTGCCTCTCCTTTAGTTTTTAAGTTTTTCCCTTTCTCGCTCACGATAACTATCGTATCGACATTACGAGGATCAGTTGAAGACGTATTGGTAGCACAAGCAGCCACTATGACACACCGTATAGTGGCTCGTGTAATGTAGGTGCAGGTGTGGATGATACTATATGTGGTTGTTGTTGTTGTGATCTTCAGTCCTGAGACTGGTTTGATGCATCTCTCCATGCTACTCTATCCTGTGCTAGCTTCTTCATCTCCCAGTACCTAATGCACCCTACATCCTTCTGAATCTGCTTAGTGTATTCATCTCTTGGTCTCCCTCTACGATTATTACCCTCCACGCTGCCCTCCAGTACTAAATTGGTGATCCCTTGATGCCTCACAACATGTCCTACCAACCGATCCCTGCTTCTAGTCAACTTGTGCCACAAACTTCTCTCCTCCCCAATCCTATTCAATACCTCCTCATTATTTATGTGATCTACCCATCTAATCTTCAGCATTCTTCTGTAGCACCACATTTCAAAAGCTTCTATTCTCTTCTTGTCTAAACTATTTATTATCCACGTTTCACGTCCATACCTGGCTACACTCCATACAAATACTTTCAGAAACGACTTCCTTACACTTAAATCTATACTCGACGTTAACAAATTTCTCTTCTCCAGAAACACTTTCCTTGCCATTGCCAGTCTACATTTTATATCTTCTCTACTTCGACCATCATCAGTTATTTTGCTCCCCAAATTCCAAAACTCCTTTACTGCTTTAAGTGTCTCATTTCCTAATCTAATTCCCTCAGCATCACCCGACTTAATTTGACTACATTCCATTATCCTCGTTATGCTTTTGTTGATGTTCATCTTATACTCTCCTTTCAAGACACTGTCCATTCCGTTCCACTGCTCTTCTGAGTCCTTTCCTGTCTCTGACAGAATTACAATGTCATCGGTGAACCTGAAAGTTTTTATTTCTTCTCCATGGATTTTAATACCTACTCCGAACTTTTCTTTTGTTTCCTTTATTGCTTGCTCAATATACAGATTGAATAACATCGGGGAGAGGCTACAACCCTGTCTCACTTCCTTCCCAACCGCTCCTTCCCTTTCATGCCCCTCGACTCTTATAACTGCCATCTGCTTTCTGTACAAATTGTAAATAGCCTTTCACTCCCTGCATTTTACCCCTGCCACCTTCAGAATTTGAAAGAGAGTATTCCAGTCACCATTGTCAAAAGCTTTCTCTAAGTCCACAAATGCTAGAAATGTAGGTTTGCCTTTCCTTAATCTTTCTTCTAAGATAAGTCGCATGGTCAGTATTGCCTCACGTGTTCCAACATTTCTACAGAATCCAAACTGATCTACCCCGAGGTCAGCTTCTACCAGCTTTTCCATTCGTCTGTAAATAATTCGCGTTAATATTTTGCAGCTGTGACTTATTAAACTGATAGTTCGATAATTTCCACATCTGTCATCACCTGCTTTCTGTCGATCTCATTTTTGAGGCGTTTGTTTTCCTTTTTGCCTACTTCATTTACTGCATTTTTATATATTCTCCTTTCATCAATTAAATTCAATATTTCTTCTATTACCCACAGATTTCTACTAGCCCTCGTCTTTTTACCTACTTGATCCTCTGCTGCCTTCACTACTTCATCCCTCAAAACTACCCATTCTTCTTCTACTGTATTTCTTTCCTCCATTCCTGTCAATTGTTCCCTTATGGTCTCCCTGAAACTCTGTGCAACCTCTGGTTCTTTCAGTTTATCCAGTTCCCATCTCCTTAAATTTCCACCTTTTTGCAGTTTCTTCAGTTTTAATCTACAGTTCATAACCAATAGATTGTCCACAACTGCCCCTGGAAATGTCTTACAATTTAAAACCTGGTTCCTAAATCTCTGTCTTAGCATTATATAATCAATCTGATACCTTTTAGTATCTCCAGGATTCTTCCTTGTATACAACCTTCTTTCATGATTCTTGAACCAAGTGTTAGCTATGATTAAGTTGTGCTCTGTGCTAAATTCTACCAGGCGGCTTCCTCTTTCATTTCTTAGCCCCAATCCATATTCACCTACTGTGTTTCCTTCTCTCCCTTTTCCTACTCTCGAATTCCAGTCACCCATGACTATCAAATTTTTGTCTCCCTTCTCTACCTGAATAATTTCTTTTATCTCATCATACATTTCACCAATTTCTTCATCATCTGCAGAGCTAGTTGGCATATAAACTTGTACTACTGTAGTAGGCGTGGGCTTCGTATCTATCTTGGCCACAATAATGCGTTCACTATGCTGTTTGTAGTAGCTTACCCGCATTGCTATTTTCCTATTCATTATTAAACCTACTCCTGCATTACCCCTATTTGATTTTGTGTTTATAACCCTGTAGTCACCTGACCAGAAGTCTTGTTCCTCCTGCCACCGAACTTCACTAATTCCCACTATATCTAACTTTAACCTACCCATTTCCCTTTTTACATTTTCTAACCTACCTGCCCGATTAAAGGATCTGACATTCCACGCTCCGATCCGTAGAACGCCAGTTTTCTTTCTCCTGATAACGACATCCTCTTGAGTAGCCCCCGCCCGGAGAGCCGAATGGGGGACTATTTTACCTCCGGAATGTTTTACCCAAGAGGACGCCATCATCATTTAACCGTACAGTAAAGCTGCATGCCCTCGGGAAAAATTTTGGCCGTAGTTTCCCCTTGCTTTCAGCCGTTTGCAGTACCAGAACAGCAAGGCCGTTTTGGTTAGTGTTACAAGGCCAGATCAGTCAATCATCCAGACTGTTGCCCCTGCAACTACTTAAAAGGCTGCTGCCCCTCTTCAGGAACCACACGTTTGTCTGGCCTCTCAACAGATACCCCTATGTTGTGGTTGCACCTATGGTACGGCTATCTGTATCACTGAGGCACGCAAGCCTCCCCACCAACGACAAGGTCCATGGTTCATGGGGGGGGGGGGGGGCTATATGTGGTAGGGGGAAAAAAACTGGGATCAGATGGGGATTCTGTGCTCAAAAAACAATGGAACTAATCTGTTTTCTAATAAAAAGTAATCAAACAGTATTTTTTCATTCACCTGTCTAGGAGGTAGAAACCTGTCTGGTCCACACTGAGCTACTTACATCTACACCTACATACCAGAAGTCATGTTGCAGTGTGTCATGGAGACTTTTTTGTGTACCTTTGTCACTCCCCACATTTCATGTTTCAGTCACAAATAGCGTGCGGGATGACGATTGCTGGAGTCCCCTTGTGATCTTGAATCTCTCTGATTTTACGTTCATGGCTTCTTTGTGAGATACACTTAGAGTGGAAGCAATTTATCGGTTGACTTTCCTACGACTATACATTTTTAAGTCCCTACTTTGATGAACTTTTTTTTTAAACTAGTTTTTGAATCACTGTCATATACAGGGCTATTACAAATGATTGAAGCGATTTCATAAGTTCACTGTAGCTCCATTCATTGACATATGGTTACGACACACTACAGATACGTAGAAAAACTCATAAAGTTTTGTTCGGCTGAAGCCGCACTTCAGGTTTCTGCCGCCAGAGCGCTCGAGAGCGCAGTGAGATAAAATGGCGACAGGAGCCGAGAAAGCGTATGTCGTGCTTGAAATGCACTCACATCAGTCAGTCATAACAGTGCAACGACACTTCAGGACGAAGTTCAACAAAGATCCACCAACTGCTAACTCCATTCGGCGATGGTATGTGCAGTTTAAGGCTTGTGGATGCCTCTGTAAGGGGAAATCAACGGGTCGGTCTGCAGTGAGCGAAGAAACGGTCGAACGCGTGCGGGCAAGTTTCACGCGTAGCCCGCGGAAGTCGGCGAATAAAGCAAGCAGGGAGCTAAACGTACCACAGCTGACGGTTTGGAAAATCTTACGGAAAAGGCTGAAACAGAAGCCTTACCGTTTACAATTGCTACAAGCCCTGACACCCGATGACAAAGTCAAACACTTTGAATTTTCGGCACGGTTGCAACAGCTCACGGAAGAGGATGCGTTCAGTGCGAAACTTGTTTTCAGCGATGAAGCAACATTTTTTCTTAATGGTGAAGTGAACAGACACAATGTGCGAATCTGGGCGGTAGAGAATCCTCACGCATTCGTGCAGCAAATCCGCAATTCACCAAAAGTTAACATGTTTTGTGCAATCTCACGGTTTAAAGTTTACGGCCCCTTTTTCTTCTGCGAAAAAAAAGTTACAGGACACGTGTATCTGGCTCATGCCACAACTGGAGACCGACAGCGCCGACTTCATCTTTGAACAGGATGGTGCTCCACCGCACTTCCATCGTGATGTTCGGCATTTCTTAAACAGGAGATTGGAAAACCGATGGATCGGTCATGGTGGAGATCACGATCAGCAATTCCTGTCATGGCCTCCACGCTCCCCAACTTAACCCCGTGCGATTTCTTTCTGTGGGGTTATGTGAAAGATTCAGTGTTTAAACCTCCTCTACCAAGAAATGTGCCAGAACTGCCAGCTCGCATCAACGATACTTTCGAACTCATTGATGGGGACATGCTGCGCCGAGTGTGGGAGGAACTTGATTATCGGCTTGATGTCTGCCGAATCACTAAAGGGGCACATATCGAACATTTGTGAATGCCTAAAAAAACTTTTTGACTTTTTGTATGTGTGTGCAAAGCATTGTGAAAATATCTCAAATAATAAAGTTATTGTAGAGCTGTGAAATTGCTTCAATCATTTGTAATAACCCTGTACTCGAACAAACAGGCTGCCACCATGAAGGTAGTCACAAAAAGAAAAACTTAGTACAGTGTAGGCAAAGTGGAAATGACCAAGGAAATACACTGCCTGAAAAAAAATTGGTATGCCTGGGAAGTCAAGAAGATGTGTAAAAATCAAATTTTTGGGCCAAATAGTTTTTATGAAATCGAAGGATAATTGTGTCAAAGCAGTCGGAACACCACATGTCTGCAAACAGGCGAGCAGTGCAGTGATGACAAAATCGCGCACATCGCGGAATGCGGAGAGCATGTCTTTGTAGCAGCGAAAGGGTTAATGCGGCTGTGGTGGCTTTACTTCATAAACTTCGTGCTCCCCCCCTAAACGTTAAGTTTGCCAACTATACTATACTATGGCGCTGCTTCTCTAGGCGCGTACAACTGGCAACGCAGCAATCTCCCGCATCTGGGCGGGCATGCGCGAACCGCCAAGATAAAAGAATTGAACTATAGTGGTCGATCGTACAGCTGCCACAGCAGACATAAGGGATTGTGAGCCCAGTCATGTCAACACCAACTGTTGCGAACTGGTTATTAGCTGTGGAACTATGGGCAGACACACCTCTAGCCCAACTTCCACTCACACCACAGCATCGACAGGCACGGCTGGACTGGTGCCGTCAAATGATCACTTGGAAGTTGGAATGGTGTGCCACAAACTTCAGTGATGTGAGGAGATTCTACCTGCACACAAGTGTCGGTTGTCTGCACGTACAATGAGTGCTGTCTCATAGTTCCACACACACTGGCTCCTCACCAGACCGTATAAGCTACAATTCTCGTTCATCTTTGATGTTTTTGGAGGGGACACTGACTGGCACTAAGTACTTGCAAAATGTTGTTAGATCCTTATTATGCTTATCCATTATGGATATTTTAGAACCGTGACTGTATATTAATGTAAATAAGTTATACACAACTGCAACCAGTCACTTTTTTCAATAATAATGCTTTATTACATTAACCGGTTTTCGAACCCTTTCAGGTTCATCTTCAGATGATTTCGGGAGGATCCGGGAAGTTACATCATTACTGGTAGTAGCGTAATGCTGGGTGCTGGTTTGTGACAGTATAGGCGGCTTTTTTCGTATCTGTCTGCCTCCATTTTTGTGTCCTGAACACTTTCACACGAACTGGATGCTGGTAAAGTGTCACTGTTAAAGTGTGGACTAATATAGTTCGTGTGAAAGTGTTCAGGACACAAAAATGGAGGCAGACAGATACGAAAAAAGCCGCCTATACTGTCACAAACCAGCACCCAGCATTATGCTACTACCAGTAATGATGTAACTTCCCGGATCCTCCCGAAATCATCTGAAGATGAACCTGAAAGGGTTCGAAAACCGGTTAATGTAATAAAGCATTATTATTGAAAAAAAGTGACTGGTTGCAGTTGTGTATAACTTATTTACGTTGTTAGATCCGTCTTTTTTTACTGTCGTTCCAACTGAATAATGCTCATCTGCACGCTGCCCGTGAAACTCGACCAACTCTATATAAGACGAACAGCAACTGCTACGGCCAGCACGATTTCCAGACTCGTGTCCAGTCGAGCACGTGTGGGGTGTAACGAAGTGAGAAGTGACTCGTGCAACTCGTCGAGCAATAAGTCTTACAGTACTGTGTGCGTGTGTTTAGCTGGTGTGGTGTGACACATCCCAGCACAGTGTTCACAAACTGTACAACTGACTGGGTGCCGCAGCGAGTGCCTGCGCGTGGAGGGCACGCCGTCTATTAGTGTAGGTGTTTCGGCATAGGTCGACACCTGATCCTCAGAACTGGTTGTGCCACTGATCTGTACACACAATAATTTCGTGTGTTCCCTATGCACTGTTGCAACAATAAATTTTGAGCAAATTGGAAACGTCTAAAATGATGTCCCCTTTTTTTCGGGCTGTGTATTTGCCACAAAACACATGTCGGGTCGACTGTTGCTCACGAACACTGCAGAAGTTGCTCGGAATGGTCATCTCTGACGTCACTGCAGTACTGTGCCGATTTATCAAACGATTAGCGTTTTTAGTGTTCCGATGTAGTTCTTCTAGTGTTGGAGTATTATTTGAGTACACCTGACATTTCAGTTTACCCCATAGTTAAAAATCAGACTGAGAGATCAGGCAGTCAGTGTGGTCAGGAGAGAGAACTGCCTCTGGCGACTGTCCTCTGCTCACCCAACACTGTGCACCACGGCAGTCGATCAGTGCATCGAATGCACGAATTCGAACATTTTTTGTGACGGGCAGTTCTCCTACTCTTTAATGAGGGTCAGTTCCGTTATCGGTATTATAAATATTTTCCGAGCCAGTTGTATTTTGTTCACCCTGTATAAATAAATAATAATAATCAAATGTGTAGCCTTTGCAGATGGCCGTGCAGTCTTTGGAAAAGATATCAAATGTATCAGAGAAAGCAGACCTACAAATCTCAACATCCAATACAAAATAAATGACAAGTGTTGTGTCTGCCCCCAAATCATTGAAAACGTATTCTGGGAAAGTATGAGATTTAAATGTCTCAGAAAAAAAAAAATCAGTCGAACCAAAGGACTGACCAGAGAAGCAAACAAAGCCATATTCCAGAAGTTGTCAATGGCAGATAGATTCCTCACTTACATTTTCAACAAAAAGAAGGTCTTCCTCAATGTAAAAATTAGACAAAATGAAACAGCTGTAAAAGTGCTGTAGGCAGCACAATGCATTGTCATACTAAAGTAAGAGAAATACAAATAATAGAGAGAAAAGGATACTTCAAAAAATTCTGGAACCCACTAGAGATGATAATTAGGAAGGAACAAAGGAGTCTAAAATAAATTCCTAAACTGTCACACACAATCCAAAGAAGGCTATTGAGTTTCTGAGGACGTGTGTAAAGAATGGATGACAATGTATCCACTAAAAGACTCATCCAATATAACAATAATAATAATAATAATAATAATAACAAAATCTATGCATCACAGTTACTCATAAAGACTTATGAAAGAGGAAAATAACTGGAGACAACTTTCAAAACAGAATAACTCAGAACCAAAATAAAAAACTGTATGGGTCTTAAAGAAAAACTGAGGAAATGTGCTAGAATCTTGACCCAGGAACAAAAAGAAGGCACACTAAGAGAATATAGGGAGGAGAACTTTATGTGAAAGAAAAATGCCCCTGGGTAATTGTGTTATGATATCCACAGTTGACTGAAGTCAGTTGACTGTTTACAAAACAAGTGCATCTTCAGCTTCTGACTTGAAAACAGAATTTTCCTTTGAAAGTTCTGGAGATGTATTTAGTCATTTGATCTTCACAATTGCAGCCTATTACTCCAAACCCTTATGCAATTTGCATTTGGTGTACAGTAAAAAGTGAATATACTAATTGTTTGGATATGGTACTTACAAATATTACAAAAAAAAAAAAAAAGAAAATCCTGATACTACAAGAATACTGTGAAAAACCGAATATTACAACAAAGGAATAAAAAATGTAAAAATAGAGATAACGTCTTTCTATAGGATAAACTACCTTTGAGCCCTAATCCTTTACCCAACTATACTGCCTGACACAAAAAGTGAACAATTCAGAAGGGAAGAAGAAATGTAAAACTTCAAGGGTTGAGAGGGTATGTGACATCATTTTGGTGAAAAAAAAATTGAGTCAAATTTGTGAGGAACTTGACAGTGTGACAGCCTCATCTGGCACAGATGTGTGTACTGATTCACTCCGGGATCGTATCGTGAAGCTATTGTACCTCCCCTGAGGTGAGCTGGTCCTGAACCGCTGTAAGTGGTCGTCAATGTTCTGAATACTGGCACCGGGACGCAGTTGACATCTCACCCTGTGCAACACTTTTGCTTTTGGGAACAGATCTGAGGATCTTGCTGGCCACAGTAGTACATCACCATCATGCAGGCAGTTCATAGAGACATTTGCCACATTTGTAGAAGTATTGTCCTGTTGAAAACCAGCATCCCGATATTGTGGCACAAGAGTTAAAGAGTGGGGATGCAGGATGCCTGTGATGCAATGTAGGGCTGTCACAGATCCGCTCAGTTGCCACCACCAGTGATCTGAAGTCACATCCGATGGTTTCTCTCACCGTGATGTGGTGACCAACACTACGGTGCCTCTCCAAAACGGTGGAAGAAGCGACTTCACAATTAGAGCTTATTATCTGGAAACTAACATAGGCCATACAACTCACATTTTTGTGAATTATAAAAAGTTTATTCCTGGTACATGGAAACTTTGCAAAATAAAAAAGAAAAGAAAAAAAAAATACTGTGAAATACATAATACTAAAACAAAGAAATTTTGAGAAAGCATTTGACTCACAAGGGAACCTCCCCATTGCACCCCCCTCGGATTTAGTTATAAGTTGGCACAGTGGATAGGCCTTGAAAAACTGAACACAGATCAATCGAGGAAACAGGAAGAAGTTGTGTGGAACTATGAAAAAAATAAGCAAAATATACAAACTGAGTAGTCCATGTGCAAGATAGGCAATATCAAGGTTAATATGAGCTCAGGAGTGCCGTGGTCCTGTGGGTAGCGTGAGCAGCTGCGGAACGAGAGGCGCTTGGTTCAAGTCTTCCCTCGAGTGAAAAATTTAATTTTTTATTTTCAGACAATTATTATCTGTCAATCCGTCCGCTCGATGCGAGGTAACTGCGCCGTAGTATGGGGACGCTACACCAAAACAAACATCGAAACACACTTTTCTGGGAGTGATTATCACATCCACAAGAAAACCTAAATTGAGTAAGGTAGGAGAATCTTTTTACCCATTCGCCAAGTGTACAAGTTAGGTGGATCAACAACATATTCCTGTCGTGTGACGCACATGCCGTCACCAGTGTCGTATAGAATATATCAGATATGTTTTCCTGTGGAAGAATCGGTTGACCTATTGCAATCAAATGGTTTTGGTTCCCATTGGAGAGGCACGTCCTTTTGTCTACTAATCGCACGGTTTTGCGGTGCGGCCGCAAAACACAGACACTAAACTTATTACAGTGAACAGAGACGTCAATGAACGAACGGACGTATCATAACTTTGCAAAAATAAATAAAGTAAACTCTTCACTCAAGGGAAAACTTGAACCGAGGACCTCTCGTTCCGCAGCTGCTCACACTAACCACGGGACCACGGCGTTCCTGAGATCACACTATCCTTGATGTTGCCTATCTTGCACACGGACTACACAGTTTGTATATTTTGCTTATTTTTTCATACTTCCACACAACTTCTTCCTGTTTTCTCGATTGATCTGTGTTCAGTTTTTCAAGGCCTATCCACTGTGCCAACTTATAACTAAATCTGAGGGGGGTGCAATGGGGAGGTTCCCTTGTCAGTAGCACACCTGCACTTATTGTCAAAAATTGATGATATGGGGCAGTGGTCAAATTTTTGACAGGATTGAAGACTTCATAGTAGGGAAGACACAGCATGTTATCTCAGATGGAGAATCATCAGGCGATGTAGAAGTAACTTTGGGTGTACACCAGGCAAGTTTGTTGGGACCTTTACTGTTCATGCTCTCTATTAATGACCATGGAGACCATATTAATAGTAACCTCAGTCTTTCTGCAGATGGTGCAGTTATCTATAATGAAGTACTGTCCGAGAGAAGCTGCATAAATCTTCCATCATATATTGATAAGATTTCAAAGTAGGGCAAAGATTGTGTGCTTCACAAAACGAAAAAACGTAGTATCCTATGACTACAATATCAATGAGTGACTGTCGAAATTGACCAATTCATAAAAAATAGTGTGGAGTAACACTTCATTGGGACACAAAATGAAATCATCTCTTCAATTGTGGGTAAAGCAGGTTGTAGAATTCAGTTTATTGGTAGAATACTGGGCAAATGCAATAAGTCAACAAAGGAGACTGATTACAAATCCTTTGTGCAACCCAGTCTAGAATATTGCTCAAGTGTGCAGGAGTCGTACGAGGTTTGACTAACAGCGGATATTGAACGTATACAGGCAAGGGCAGCACAAATGGCCACAGGCTTTTTAATCCATGGGAGAGTATTACAGAGATTACGAAGAAACTGAATTGGCAGGCTCTCGAACATATACATTCGGGAGGACAATGGTTCATGCAATTTGGTCATATGATGACATGATGGAGACCGTGGCTGTTGTTTGAAGACAAATGTTGATGATGTTAGGACAGCAACCAGCCGCATACAAAGAGCTCTTTGTATGTATCAAAACATGTGGTGCGTGGTAGAAATGATCTCAGCGACAAATCTGAAGTGTTCAGTGAGAACTATTTACGTGTGCAACAACGAGGATGCAGTGATAATGCATTTACATCTGTTGGACGAATGTTATGAAAACAAACACTCGAAACCGACGTTTCACAACAATTAATCTGTAAAAACACACCACATATCATAAAGAAAGCGTGTAAACCATCTAAGGATGAATCACAATGGTAATGGTATCCTTTGAATAAAGGAATTGAAAGTAAATTTGTGGCTGGTTGCTGTCCTAACACCATCAACATTTGAGAATGGTTCAGACCTGTGTCTGGCCGAGCAGATTTAGGTTTTTCGTGATTTCCCTAAATTGCTACTGGCATTGTCAGGGTGGTTCCTTCATAATCACCATAACTTTAGGCCGCTCCACTCACACCGTCAACAGAACAGGCTCTGCTAACGGTATACTATGCCTTCCACATCGCTGGCAAAGGGTTCTACGCAACACTGGTGACTACTTTGAAGGACAGTAACAGATGCAAATACGTAACACTTTTGTATCGGTTGTGAATAAATAGTTGTCACTATTTAAGTTCCAACCCTCGTATATGCCCTTTTCGTTTTGCTCTGTCTGTCTGCTATGAGTGTCCCTTAACAAGTGGCATCGTGACCATTATTTTTCATGTCAAGGTGCTGTGGTACACAGCAGATCTCTGAAGCGGGTTGACATTTTCACGGAATAACTGGCCCCACAATCAGGTGTCTCCGTATGGCAGGAACCCAGTTGCTCTTTGCTCCAGCCTTGCAGATATGCTGCATGCACTTTTGCTCTCACAACATGCAGAAAAGAAACAAAATTTCCCACGCAGTATGTGGCCCAAAACAAACACATACTTGTAAATAACAAAACAGTTTGCTCGAGGCCACGACTGCTCTTCATCGGATAGAGAGACAGAGGGAGTAACACACTACTTTCTTCAAAGTGATATATTACCCGTCAAGTCTTACAGCATGTACTTCGGAGTGCCCACACTGCTTCAAGTGCAAGTTTCATTCATTTGACTCGCAGTTTTTTTCAGATACGTCCAGGATTGGTCAGGTAATGTATTACTCTGCTCAGTGGGTGAAAAAAATCTAATTTTTAATCACTCCATGATTTTGGGGAGAACACCGTATTTTCCCCTGCCTCTGCTGAAGTTTCCCAGTCATTTTACAGTCTTGTAGTAACTCATTCATTTTGGCCTCAGTTCCAAGTATTCTTCATACTTCCATTTGAACATCTTCCTGTAACCAGTATAGAGCGTCTTATACCTTTAGATCAGATTTACTTTTTGTTCCAACTGATCCGTAGTGAGGAGATCCTCTGGGATGTCGAACACGTCAGATAACCAGAATACGCAATAACTATTTACAACATAAGAACAGATATGCTAATGTACCTTCCACAGAGCCCGAATGAAATCTCCCTTGAGAAAAAAAAAGAAAGAAAAAAAAAAAAAACAACAACAACTTAGGCAGTGTTACATTTAAAAGTATATGAAACTTGTCACCAAATATTAAATGTTCACTGCACTTAGGTGCATATGATAATTTTTAGGATATTGTAGTCACGCATGATCAAATAAAAAATAAAAAAAATAAAAAAGAAAAAAACATTTTACAGCACTTATTTTCGAGGATTGCATTACTGCACAAAATTTGTGCAGAAATCATATTGTACGCAACATTCATATTATGGTGATGTTAAAAATAGCATACAAGCATCAGTCAGTTCTGCTAAGAAATATGTCAATGGAGTAGAATGCGTTCGCAGGATTTGAACAATTTTGCAAGTTTCCTGTTACATTGTAATATTCTAATTTGCTTAAAAGGATATTGTTATTTGACAGTTCACAAAATATACCTCGGAAATATTTTATTTGAGGTCAAGAAGTTAAGGAGATGACTGTATATTATCTTTTCTAAAATTCTGGAGAGTGTGGGCAAAAATGAAACTGGACAGAAGTTTGATGATGGTATTTCTTTATCTCCTTTCTTGTACAAAGGCATAACTTCAGCATATTTCAGCCATTCAGGAAATGTTCCACTAATAAAAAATAGGTCACACAAATAACTTAAAAATTCACCAAACTCAGTACCACACTGTTTAATCGACCTTGTTGATATTTTATCATAGCCGCTATAATTGTTTGATTTAATGATTTTATGCTGGTCATTACTTCTGCTGGTGTTGTGGTGATCATTATTATTGTAGCTACTATTATTATATATTATGTTGTTGTAGTTATTTGTAGTGACCGGTCTGAGGTATTCCGTGGCAGCATGTACTGAACCTTAGAACTCCACTGAACACTGTCTGTGTTATTCTGAAACAGCTCTGCCCCCCTGCCCACACCCAGTCTGTCAGTCTCCAGTGTTGACGGCACTGGCAAGGATGCCGCCAACTCGCTCCACACTGACGACGGCCACTGCGAGGCCGACGCCCCGGCACCGGACGAGACGGTGTCGACGGGCACGGCCGCCACTTCGACCTCCGGATCCGACGGCACCGCGAACGGCGACGGCAGCAGCACCGGTGTAAACGGTGGTGGCACCACGGCGAGCGATGCTGCCACTGGAGTGGGAGAGGAACAGCACACGGGAAACACTGACTCTGCCAGCACTGCCGAGAAGAGGCCGCCGTTCTCCTACAAGGCACTCATTGCTATGGCCATAGCACAGTCACCTCACAGGTTGGTAGGACTGCAACAAAGTGCTAAATGTCTTCACTAAAATACACTACATCTTCCTAGATATGTACTATCACAGTTCAGCACTGCCCACGGTACCGTTTATCAGCAAAGTCTCCACGCAGCAGGGAGGATCACGGGTCTCGCCTTACAGGTTGTGACAGCACATTCGAGTCTTTGTCTGCACATTCGAGTCTTTACTGCACGTTCTGTGGCCCTGCAGTGGTGGAGTGGGGACAGCCGTGTTGCATGTGCATTGCAGCTGTTAGTTTTGTTACTGTCTAGGTCTTGCGTAAGTCGAGTGAGAATGTTTATTGTGCAGAGAGAGTGTTTTCAGTGGAAGATGTTTCCCGTACAGGAGGAAACTTTTGGAGCCTGTGAGGCAACAATTTAGTTTGCGTTTTTCCGCATCGTAACACTGTATGTGGTTTCATTCACAAATTCCCGACGACAAGTTCAGTTTGTGATGCACCACGAACTGGTGGGCCCAAAATTTTAACAGAATGGGACCTTGATGGCATTTTCGACATCTTGTTGCGGAGTCCAACAAAATCAGTGAGGGGATCATTACAAGAGGCTAAAGTGTCTTGTACGACAGCACATAAGGCTGCAACCAAAGAACTGGGGATTTATCTGTGTAAAATTAATGCTGCGCAACATTTACATTCCTCGGACTGTGCAAATAAAATAGCGTATTGTGAGTGGTTTCGGCAATTTGTTAAACTGTATGGAGTTAGTGTTTCAGATTGAACCTTTTTCACTGATAAGGCACGGTTTCACCTATCTGTCTACGTAATTCCACAAAATGGACGAGTTTGGTCACAATAAAATCCACATGCCTTAACAGAAATACACTCTACATGGAGAAAATCAGCGTGTGGCTTACTGTAATGCGAGCACTAATTATAGGGCCAATTATTTTTGATACTGGGTACCCATTCCATTGGCTACTGTTCCCATATAATTTATCTATTTATTGTCCTGCTGAATGAAAATGAGACCAGAATTGATTTTTCCGAAAAGACAATGCTACTGCTCACATGGCATACTAGTTGCTATGATTTTTAGATGAAGTGCTTGGAGACAGAGTAATTTTGAAAGATCTCTGGCTCCCGTGCTCAGCAGATCTGTCTCCGCCCAACTTTTTCCACTGGGGTGGGTGAAACATTTCTGTATCAATTTAACCCAAAGACAACAGACGAATTGAAGACAGCGATAATTGATTGTCTGAAGTCGGTTACACGTGAAACATTGGTAAAGGTATCCGCAAATAAATGTAAACGTGATAAACTGTGGTTTCAAGAAAGAGGAAAACATTTGCAGCACTTAATGTGATACCGGTGAGTACAGTGTATTTAATTGTAATCAGTATAATTAATTAATTTTATTGTTTTAATTGTAATACTGTTGAATACCATCCCCAATCGTAACTGCAGCCACTAGCAGTGAATCCCAGCCCCTAGCTCAGAGTGACATAAACGTGCTGCCAGTCTTACACACCCCACAAGGCGAGATGCGTCGAGCTCACTGCTGCAGAGACTTTGCTGTTGCACTGTATCGTGCTCATACGGTAGACATAAGTTAATGGTGTTTGCATCATCAACCATAATTTTGGGTCGATCCCTTTTTTCTGTCTTCAGTCGTCTGACTGGTTAAATGTGATCCTCTCGACTTCCTCTCCTGAACCATCCTCTGCATTTCAGAGCAGCACGTCTGCCCAATGTCCTCATTTGTTTAGTGGAAATATTGGAATTTCTTTCTTCCCATTTAGTTCTAACCATTCACAAGTCCCTCCAGCACCATCAAAGTTACCCCCTTTATACTTAATATGACTTATCATCATGTCCTTCCTTCTTGTCAACATTTTCCAATTGTATCTCACTGATCCTGCAGAGGAACTCCTCACCTCTCATCCTCTCAGTCTGCCCAATTTTCATCATCCCTCTACAGCTCCACATCTCAAATGCATCTGTTCTCTTCTTCTGTACCAGTTTCCTCACTATTCATGATTGACTTCCATGCGTGCTGTGTTTCAAATGTGCGTTCACATAAATTTCTACCTCAGATTAAAACTTGTGTTTGATACTATCATTGGTCAGGAATGACCCTTTTGCCCGCTTTTTTATGTGCGTCATCCTTTGTCCGTCATGTGTTATTTTGAGTATTCCCCAGCTTTGATGTTAAATTTATTGCCGTTTTTGCAGCTGCTACTCCTCATTACTTTCTGTCTGCCTTGCATTCTCATAGCTAGGCCTACCTGTATGGTTCCACCACCCTATCAACTGCAGTTTTCCCCAATCACCCATGTAATATGTGGACAATCATTCCATTTTGTTTGTCTACATCTACATTTACATTTATATAAAAAACAAAGATGCTGTGACTTATCAAATGAGAAAGTCCTGGTAGATAGGCACAATAAAAAACACAAACACTCACACAAATTTAAAGCTTTCGCAACCCACGGTTGCTTCATCAGAAAAGAGGGAAGGAGAGGGAAAGACGAAAGGAGAGTGGGTCACACACACACACACACACACACACACACACACACAAACACACACACACACACACATATCCATCATCCATCTGCACATATACAGACACAGGCAGACATATGTAAATTCAAAGAGGCTGGGCAGAGATGTCAGTTGAGGCGGATGTACAGAGGCAAAGATTTTGTTGAATGACAGGTGATGTACGAGGGGCGGTAACTTGAAATTAGCGGAGGTTGAGGCCTGGTGGGTAAGTTGCTGTCCCTCGTACATCACCTGTCATGCAACATCTTTGCCTCTGTACTTCCACCTCAACTGACATCTCTGCCCAGCCTCTTTGAATTTACATATGTGTGCCTGTGTCTGTATATGTGTGTGTGTGTGTGTGCGCGCGCGAGTGTATACCTGTCCTTTTTGCCCCCTAAGGTAAGTCTTCCCCCTCGCGGGATTGGAATAACTTCTTAGCCTCTCCCTTAAAACCCACATCCTTTCGTCTTTCCCTCTCCTTTCCTCTTTTCTCATGAAGCAACCTTCGGTTGCGAAAGCTTGAAATTTGTATGAGTGTTTGTGTTTTTTATTGTGCCTATCTACCAGCACTTTCTCATTTGGTAAGTCACAGCATCTTTGTTTTTCATATATATTTTTCCCACGTGGAATGTTTCCCTCTATTATATTCTACATTTATGTACATACTCTTGCAAGTCACAACATTGTGTATGGCAGAGGGTACCCTTTACCACAGCTGGTAATGTCCTTTCCTGTTCCACTGACAGATAGAGGGAGGGAGAAACAACTATCTGTGTGCCTCCGTATGAGCCCGCATTTCTCGAATTTTATTTTCGTGGTACTTACATGCAATGTACATTGGTGGCAGTAGAATAGTTCAGCAGTCAGCTCCAAATGCCAATTCTCTAAATTTTCTCAGTAGTGTTTCTCAAAAGAAATGTTGCCTTCCCTCCAAGGATTCCCACTTGATCTCACAAATCATCTCCGTAACACTCGGTTGAACCTACCGGTAACAAATCTAGCCACCCGCCTCTGAATTGCTTCAGTGTCTTCGTTCAGTCTGATCAGGTACTGATCACAAACACTTCAGCAATACTCAACAATAGGTTGCACCAACATCCTGTATGTGATCGCCTTTACAAATGAACTACACTTCCCTAAAAATCTCCCAACAAACTGAATTTGACTATTCACCTCCACTACTACAATCCTCACATCCTCATTCCATTTTATATTGTTTTGCAACATTACGCCTACATATTTAAACAACCTGACTGTGTCAAGCAGGACACTGCTAATGCTGTATCCGAACAATACGGGTTAATTTTTCCTATTTGCCTGCATTAACTTACATTTTTCTACATTTACGGCTAGCCACCATTTGTGACACCGACTAGAAATTTTGTCCAAGTCATCCAACTTCGACACTTTCATGAACACCACAGCATCATCAGAGATGATTGTACCCATCCTGTCTGCCAGGTCATTTAAAATACAGAAAATAGCAATGGTCGTATCATATTTCCCTGGGACACCTCTGTGTCTGATGAACACTCGCTGTCAGGGACAACATACTGGGCTCTATTACTCATTATTTCTTCCTACTCTTTATTAGACATACTTTGTCACCGACTTGTTACAGCCTGTCATAATTCCTTACTCGATCAGTCTGTTTGGTCTTTTACTGCCCCTGTATCATTCGTTTTTCGTGCACACGCACATACGCAGCATTTCTCTAGACTTGACAACTTATTAATCCTTTTCTGCTATACGGTTGCAGCTGTTTCCTTTTATAGAAGTCATCTTGCTGTATGTAATTCTTGCGAGAAAGTGTGACGATCTCACTGATTGCATTAATATATGGTAGACTGGACTGAGTGATTCAATCTGACCCATCTTGTCGTGTTCTGTGGCCTCCCATGAACCATTCTGCACACACACATTGCACTGCTGAAAAACTTTGTCCCACACGAGCAACAGTTTCCTGGATGAATGTATCACATTTTCTTATGCCAATAATGTGACCTGTTTGAGACACTCTTGATTTGACAGTACGTTTCACGCACATGTCTGTGAGACATCCTGAAAGTGTGCCCAAGTCACACTGATCCATTACCTTTTGTTTATTGTGACAACGAGAGCTGCAGATGTTTTTTACTGGTAGGTGCTGTTGTGCTGCGATAGCTACATTGATCTCGAATCCCTGGACTGAAATGGTTCAAATGCTAATCATTTCTACAGAACATACTAATGTACATCACCTGTGAATGCCAAAGTCTTATCTGTTGTCGTTCAAGTTTTTTTTTTTTTTTTAATCTCCTAAATTATCTGTTGAACTTACTCCAGTCTGTCTTCTCCTACAGTTCTTTCCTTCTACCATGCAATCAGTGCACATATTTTTGTCTTGGTGCGTTTACGAGCCAGCCATCTACCAGGATGAACAGCCACCGCTAAACTGTGGCCGAGAGCAAAGTAGACCACACAGTGGCACAACATGAAGCTGAACACAATGTACTTGAATTCGATGGCTGCTTCACTATCTGAAACATCCGGATCCTTCCCTCCACCACCAGCATTTCTGAACTGTGGATTTGGGAGTTGTTCTTACAATACGGTCTCCGCTCCCGTAATTATCCCGGCCCCAACCTGTGGTATCGTAGTGTCCCCACACCCTCTGTCCAACACTTTCCACCCTCTCTGTCCTATCACCTCCTCCCCATTATCATCTCCCACCCACCTTTCCCACTCATCACTTTTTCGCTCCTTTTTTCCCCACCTCTATGCCTCACAACTTCCTGTTGGCATTCTAGTCCCTGCACACTCCACCAGACAGCACTCCTTTCTCCCCCACCTGTACACTACTGTCCCTCCCCCTTCTCCACCCCCTCCAGATTGCTGCTTTCTTTCCATGTGAGAGCTGCATTTTGGCCAGAGATGCCAGAGATGGTGGTCATGTGAGCATGTGGTGTGCTTGCTTGTATGAATGGATGTATGTGGGGTTCCTCTCCTGAAGAAGGTTTTGGCCAAAAGCTAATGTGTAACTGTCTTTTTGTTATGTCTGTCTGCAACTCATTGTGTCACCTTTAAGGTGACTAGCAATCTATTTTATTTTATTTTACTTTTTTTTTTTTTTTTTACTATTTTGTCAAAAACTGATATTCTGACTTTGTGGCTGTGTACAAAATACAGGCTTACTCTTACAGAGAAGATAACTGCAGTCAACCACTTTTTATAATGCTATTTGTCTATGTAAATAGCATCATTACAGGTTTCAAAGCAACAGGTTCGTAATCAGACGGCTTGTTCTGTTAAGATACATTTTTTATTACTTTGCATTAGCTTTCTTTTTTTATTCCTCCAGATTTTCTTGGGGTGGTAGTGCCGTCAAAAATTCTTTGCCATTATGTTCCAGTGCTGACTGCTTCTGATCGTGCACCAACAAACACTGCATGAAGCACTTTTTTTATGTATATGTACGCACATAATCTGAAGCACCACTCACACACCAATAGGTTTGGCCCCATGGAAGTATGTATACAAAGATGGCAATATCACAACCATAATAATACCAAAGACTTTCTGTTTCAGACATAGTTTGCTATATACATTGATGTGACAGTAGAAATTTACAGTCTACAAACATTCCATTGCTTACTGTTCATATTAAAAGAGAACTGATTAAGATTAAGATAAATGAATAAAGCAGCCAGTTTCTTATAAAGTATTACTGCAGTGATAAGGAACAGATGTACATAAATAAATGTTACAGCAGTGTACAGTGGACAAGCCTGAGGAAATTTCATCATATGGGGGAATAAAAAGTGAAAGCTAATACAAAGTAATTAAAAATGTATTTTTAATGTGAACAAGCTGTCTGATGATGAATCTGTCAGTTCAAAATGGGTAACAGTCTTATTTATATAAATAAATAACATTGTAAGGAATGGGTTGTTACTGTTATCTTCTCTGCAAGAATCCACATGTAGTCTGTCTTTTCCTTGTATTTTGAAATACGATTTAAAAGTGACATGTCAGACACCCATATCGAATGTGGCAAGAATCGCCCTTCGCCAGTAGTTCCGACTCGGTGTTTCTTTCAGATGATGCGCTCTGAGCTGTTCGCTGTTGTCTGTCTGACAGGAAGGCGAAGCTGTCTGAGATCTACGCCTACATCACGAGCCGCTTCCCTTACTTCGAACACAACAAGAAGGTTTGGCAGAACTCGATCCGCCACAACCTGTCGCTCCACAAGTGCTTCATCAAAGTGCTGCAGAAGGGTAGAAAGGAGAAGGGCAACTACTGGGTGCTCGGTGAGTGGTGCGGGCGGCCGGGTGTGACGTCGCCTCGTTCTGTCTTCTGGAACTCGTCACTGATAAAAATATAAAATTTCTTGGGCTTCTAGCTGCATCATCAAATGGTTGAAAAACCACTAGCTTTCAAATGAGTGCACATTGGCCATGGTCGAATGTAATGACTGTTGGTGGCCTGCTGATATACCCTTACATAATCTAGCTAATGGCTGGTGAAATGTTCTTATACCCTTTTCTTACATGTTTGAGCTTAGTCGGGACACTCACATTGGGTCTGTCACCTGTCTTACCATGCATTAATGTACCTCGGTCACTGTTAATTATCTTGTTTATGTGGAAGTCAATAATGAATAAAAAAAATAGGAGTGCAGGTAAGCTACTACAAACAGCATAGTGAACGCATTATTGCGGCCCACGCCTACTACAGTTGTACAAGTTTATATGCCCAACTAGCTCTGCAGATGGTGAAGAAATTGATGAAATGTATGATGAGATAAAAGAAATTATTCTGGTTAGGAAGGGAGACGAAAATTTAATAGTAACAGGTGACTGGAATTCGAGAGTAGGGAAAGGGAGAGAAGGAAACATAGTGGGTGAATATGGATTTGGGGGTGAGAAATGTAAGAGGAAGCCGTCTGGTAGAATTTTGCACAGAGCATAACTTAATCATAGCTAACACTTGGTTCAAGAATCATAAAAGAAGGTTGTATACATGGAAGAATCCTGGAGATACTAGAAGGTATCAGATAGATTATATAATGGTAAGACAGAGATTTAGGAAACAGGTTTTAAATTGTGAGGCATTTCCAGGGGAAGATGTGGACTCTGACCACAATACATTGGTTATGAACTGTAGATTAAAACTGAGGAAACTGCAAAAAGGTGGGAATTTAAGGAGGTGGGACCTGGATAAACTGACTAAACCAGAGGTTGTACAGAATTTCAGGGAGAGCATAAGGGAACAATTGACAGGAATGGGAGAAAGAAATACAGTAGAAGAAGAATGGGTAGCTCTGAGGGATGAAGTAGTGAAGGCAGGAGAGGATCAAGTAGGTAAAAAGACAAGGGCTAGTAGAAATCCTTGGGTAACAGAAGAAATATTGAATTTAATTGATGGAAGGAGAAAATAAAAAAACGCAGTAAATGAAGTAGGCAAAAAGGAATACAAATGTCTCAAAAATGAGATCGACAGGAAGTGCAAAATGGCTAAGCAGGGATGGCTAGAGGACAAATGTAAGGATGTAGAGGCTTGTCTCACTAGGGGTCAGATAGATACTGCCTACAGGAAAATTAAAGAGACCTTTGGAGAAAAGCGAGCCACTTGTATGAATATCAAGAGCTCAGATGGAAACCCAGTTCTAAGCAAAGAAGGGAAAGCAGAAATAGAGGCAGGAGTATATAGAGGGTCTGTACAAGGGCGATGTACTTGAGCACAATATTATGGAAATGGAAGAGGATGTATATGAAGATGAAATGGGAGATACGATACTGCGTGAAGAGTTTGACAGAGCACCGAATGACCTGAGTCGAAAAAAGGCCCCGGGAGTAGACAACATTCCATTAGAACTACTGACGGCCTTGGGAGAGCCAGTCCTGACAAAACTCTACCATCTGGTGAGCAAGATGTATGAGACAGGCGAAATACCCTCAGACTTCAAGAAGAATATAATAATTCCAATCCCAAAGAAAGCAGGTGTTGACAGATGTGACAATTACCGAACTGTCAGTTTAATAAGTCACGGCTGCAAAATACTAACACAAATTCTTTACAGACAAATGGAAAAACTAGTAGAAGCCGACCTCGGGGAAGATCAGTTTGGATTCCGTAGAAATGTTGGAACATGTGAGGCAATACTGACCCTATAACTTATCGTAGAAGAAAGATTAAGGAAAGGCAAACCAATGTTTCTAGCATTTGTAGACTTAGAGAAAGCTTTTGACAGTGTTGACTGGAATACTCTCTTTCAAATTCTAAAGGTGGCAGGGGTAAAATACAGGGAGCAAAAGGCTATTTACAATTTGTACAGAAACCAGATGGCAGTTATAAGAGTCGAGGAACATGAAAGGGAAGCAGTGGTTGGGAAGTGAGTGAGACAGGGTTGTAGCCTCTCCCCAATGTTATTCAGTCTGTATATTGAGCAAGCAGTAAAGGAAACAAGAAAAATTTGGAGTAGGAATTGAAATCAATGGAGAAGAAGTAAAAACATTGAGGTTCGCCGATGACATTGTAATTCTGTCAGAGACAGCAAAGGACTTGGAAGAGCAGTTGAACGGAATGGACAGTGTCTTGAAAGGAGGGTATAAGATGAACATCAACAAAAGCAAAACAAAGATAATGGAATGTAGTTGAATTAAGTCTGACACTTAAAGTAGTAAAGGAGTTTTGCTATTTGGGGAGCAAAATAACTGGTGATGGTCGAAGTAGAGGGGATATAAAATGTAGACTGGCAATGGCAAGGAAAGCGTTTCTGAAGAAGAGAAATTTGTTAACATCGAGTAGAGATTTAAGTGTAAGGAATTCGTTTCTGAAAGTATTTGTATGGAGTGTAGCCATGTATGGGAGTGAAACGTGGACGATAACTAGTTTGGACAAGAAGAGAATAGAAGCTTTCGAAATGTGGTGCTACAGAAGAATGCTGAAGATTAGATGGGTAGATCACATAACTAATGAGGAGGTATTGAATAGAATTGGGGAGAGGAGGAGTTTGTGGCACAACTTGACAAGAAGAAGGGATCGGTTGGTAGGACATGTTCTGAGGCATCAAGGGATCACCAATTTAGTATTGGAGGGCAACGTGGAGGGTAAAAATCGTTGAGGGAGACCAAGAGATGAATACACTAAGGCCAGTATTACACTATCAAATTTCTTTGTCCATTACCTTTGTCAAAGATATTTGATAGTGTAATAGGGACTTTGTCAAATGTCGTCCAATATTTGATCAAATCTAGGGCCTCGCTGTATATTTGATCAAAGAAATCGCTTGTCTTCTGTTCACTGCAATGTGACATGTTACCACATGGAGCGCTAGCATCGCTGCATTCTGTCGTCTGTAGTGTTTTTATAACCATTGCCGGTAAATACAATTGGTGTGTGCTGACAACTACAAAATTAATAGAGATGTCTGAAGCTGATGAGGCGCTTTACAACGTGAGGCACCGTGAATACAAAAATAGATTAAGAAGATTGGAGACCTGACCTGACCTGACCTAACCTAACCTAACATAACCCTTGCCTGTAGCAAGGAATCGGAGTGTTACAGTGAGCCTGTCTTCTGAAGATGTAGCAGTTCTTAAGTGAATATTGTGCCTTGTGATATGAGGATACACTTCATTGAGCACATACAGAAATGTATGCTCATCCATTCTTAAGTAATTGATGTACGACTTGACGTCTTCCACTGTAAGCTCACGTAACAAGTTTTGTTGAATGCTTTTATCGTGTCGTCGTAAAACCCATGGCTTCACCCAGATTAGATTAGTTTTTCGTTCCATAGATCCGTGCTGAGGAGATCCTCGTGGATGTGGAAAATGTCAATTTTTTTTAAGCTGAAATAACAATACTAATAGTGTGAATAAATACATCATTTGTTTCTATTAAAAATTTTGCAAATGGAGTAGAAGGAGTTGGCCAGTAGTAAGTCTTTCAGGCTCCTTTTAAACTGATCTTTATTTCTAACTAAATTTTTTATGTTTCCGAAGATGAGTGTTCCTGAGTAGTGGACCCCTTTTTGAACTAAAGTAAGTGCTTTTAAGTCCTTGTGCAGATCATTTTTGTTCCTGGTATTCTATGTATGAACTGAGTTGTTTGTTGGAAAAAGAGATATATTATTTACGACAAATTTCATTAAGGAGTAAATATACTGAGAGGCAGTAGTTAGTATACCCAGTTCTTTGAAGAGGTTTCTGCAGGACGTCCGTGAATTTACTCCACAAATAATACGTATTACACGCTTTTGGACTCTGAAAACTTTTGTTTGACTTGAAGATGTACCCCAAAATATTATCCCATATGACATTATGGAATGAAAGTAGGCAAAGTATGCAAGCTTTTTCATTTTTGTGTTGCCTATGTCTGCTAACACTCGAATTGCAAACAGATTTGTTAAGGCCTTTCTGCAGTTCTGTGGTGTGCTCCTCCCAACTGAATTTATTATCAAGTTGTAATCCCAGGACTTTTAAGACTGTCAGCCTCGTATGTATGGTTCCATTTTTCCCCCACTTCTTTTCCGCCTGTGCACACAATGCAATTGCGGTACGTGCAACTGCTGCGGTTAATAACAAGTTGTTGTCAGCCATCTTGAACTTTGACGAAAAATTTGATGACAGTGTAATACCCCTTCTAGCGCTACGACAAAGATCTTTGTCAAATATATTGGACGGAATATTTGATCACATCTTTGATCAAATCTTTGACAAAGAAATTTGATAGTGTAATACCGGCCTAAGCAGGTTCAGAAGGATGTAAGTTGCAGTAGGTACTGGGAGATGAAGAAGCTTGCACAGGATAGAGTAACATGGAGAGCTGTGTCAAACCAGTCTCAGGGCTGAAGACCACAACAACAGCAACAGCTGGAAAGATGACATCAAGTATGATCCGATGGTGGCATGTGCCACCTGGGGGACAGTAGACGTACCGATCACGGGTTCAGTTCCGTCCGCCCACAGATACTGTAGTGGCACAGCTACCAGAACGCCACCTGCATCTACCCCTTAATAGGAAATGCGCACAGCCAGGAGTGTCAGTGTAGTGCTAACGTGTGAAGCGAGCATACGACCGCGCCACCGAGAGACGTCAGTGCTTCCTACAGCGAACTGAGCGAGTCTGAAAGGAGTAGTCCTCCCGGAGAATTGCCACACGAGTCTTACGTGCTACGTCAGTCGCGTGATGCCGGTATCGATAGTCACGTGAACATTGTCACACCTGTGGACACACACACACGGCACAAATGCCTGTCAGGATTGTCATATTGAAAGGGCAGCAGTGACAGATTGTACACCTACCACGCACGCCCGTGAGCTCAGATGTGTCGACATGAGCTTTTAGCAGTGGGACTAGGGGCACGTACGCCTCCAGCCCTTCTTCCACTCACACCACAGCACCAGCGCGTGCGGCTCGACCGGTGCCGTCAGAGGATCACTCGGAAGGTGGAACGGTGTGCCACGGTCTTCGGAGATAAAAGGAGATTCTGCGTCCACGAAAGTGACGGTTGTTCACGCATACAGTGTAGATCTTGTGAGTGCTGTTTCGTAGAGTGCATTTGTTTGAGACGCACTGGTGGCACCCCAGGCCTTACGGTCTGCGGTGCGACAAGCTACAACTCCCGTATGTGACCGTAGCCTTTCCCAGTGTAAACTGTCGAGGAAAGTTCCTCGGCTCTCCGGCCCTGTGGTAGCGTCGATATCTCGCGACGTTTCGGGAAGTGTCGTACTACCCGTCTCCTGGCGAAGTGTCGAGATTTGTGGAGAGCGGGCTATTTATATGTGCGGTCACCCCCCTCCACTGGACCTCGGGTGGCTGTGGTGGACCGATGGCGGGCGCGCGGTGGTGGGGGCGGCCCGTAGCAGTCGCTTTCCTACAGTGCTGTCGAGACGAGAACATTTTACCGAGGTGATTCGACATCCAGTAAAATCTGAGAACACCGACCGAATATTACGACGAGCAGGCACGGCCTCAGTAAGGGAGCGCATTCGTTTCACTCGGAAGGAGCTCGACAGGAATGGGCGCACCCTCCTCACGTGCCACCTATAACTGGCAGGGACGTTACCAGCCTACCTGTGGGAATGGGTCGACTGCAGCACTGACTCCCACTGTGAGGTGCAAAAACGGGGCTCTACATCTAAACAACTCGGCTAATTCGACAGACTAGCCGGGACTCGGGACGACTAAAAAGGAGACGAATGACACCGGAGCCGTGGTCAATTTGATTGGAAAATAACTGGACGCTGCCACAATCTCAATCCTCAGAAAAGGACCAAATTTCACCCCCGTCCCCGGAACGATCCCGAAATGAGACATTATCAACGGCGTGGAAGAAGCAGTACGAGGGCTTCTGAAGGAGGAAGCGGGGGAAGTCGGACGGGAAACTTGCAGAACAATCGACAGATCTCGATTACCTAAAATGAACGTATCTGCGGAAGAGCGAGCAGCTCTCCGGTCCCTTAGAGATGACCCCCATATAACGATCCTCCCGGCAGACAAAGGGAACGCTACGGTGCTATTCAGCACTGCCGATTACCGGCAGAAGATACACCTGCTGCTACAAGATGAGGCCTACGACAGGCCGAAGAAGGATCCGACCCTGACGATGAGTAGAAAGATGACAGCTCTGCTGAAGAGATCTGACTTACCTGAGCCAATGAAGATGCGGCTGTACCCCAGAGTGTGAGCGATACCACGCCTCGGTGGACTCCCCGAGATCTGTAAGGATGGGGTACTTCTGAGACCGATTGTGGACTCCACCGACTTTCACAGCTACGGACTTGCTAAATATCTAGCGACGCTGCTCAAATGCCTTGCGGGACACTGCAGCCACCGTGTGAGAAACTCAGCCGAATTTGTAAAAATACTCGGGGACACGCGACTATGAAGGGCGGACCTACTCGTGAGCTTCAACGTGACGTCGCTTTTCACGAAAGTGCCCCTTCGAGACTCCTTGGCACTTTTATCCCAGCACTTTGAACCACAAACAGTCAGCCTTTTCAAATACGCACTAACAACCACCTACTTTCGGTGCGACGGGGAATTCTTCGAGCAGATCGATGGTGTGGCCGTGGGCTTCCCAGTGGCCCCTGTGATTGCAAACCTCTATATGGAAGGTGGCCCTTCAAACTGCCAGACAGAAACCGAAGCATTTCTTCCACTAAGTCGACGACACTTTTGTCGTATGGGGATGTGGCAAACAGGCGCTAGATGGGTTTCTGGAACACCTCGACAGCATCCGTCCGAACATCAGATTTACAATATAAATGGAGGAAAATGGATTCCTCCCCTTCCTTGATATTTTAATTAAGAGGAAGGCAGATGGTTCACTAGGCCATGCAGTACGTAGGAAGAAGACACACACAGACCTATACCTTCACGCTACAAGCTACCACCATCCGGCACAAAGACAAACAGTACTGACCGCCCCGGTACATAGGGCGCACGCCGTCTGCGACAAAGACGGCCTACCGTCTGAGCTGCAACACCTGAGGGAAGTGTTCCACCAGAATGGCTACAGTGAAATGCAGATCAACAGGGCCTTAAAAGGAAGAAGGAAGCAGTGAGAACCCCAGAAGAAGTTGATGATGAAGAAAAAAAAAACAAATGACTCGCGTTCCTTCCGTACGTGGGTCCGCTCTCCGCCAAAATTGCTCGACTTCTGGGCAGATACAATATCAAAACCGTTCTCCGACCACCACCGAAGACGAGGGAGCTCCTAGGTCCTGCCAAAGACGCGCTGAACCTTAACACACCAGGAGTATACAGCATTCCACGCGAATGCGGTAAACGATACATCGGGCAAACACAGCGCTTTATGTGTAAACACTGCGAAGAACATATCAGTTGTGTGCTACTAGGTCAAAGAGAAAAATCAGCCATAGGAGAACACTGCATAAATGGAGAGCACACCTGCAGCTGAGAAAACACGGAGGTACTGTGGCGAGCATCTGGCTTCTGGGAAAGCATTATCAAAGAAAATAAACTATTTTTTCAGCCTTCAGTTGCAAAGTAATTTTTACTTGTTTACCTAGGTTTCGATTCCAGTAATGGAATCTTCTTCAGAACCTATAAATTAAACCACATACGGACGTATGTTACTCACTGAAATGCATTATCAGTCTAATGATTGAATAATAAAGAAATCGTAATACTTACAAAAAAATTAAATTATTTTGAGAGCCAAACACTGGCCATGTCACAGATTAAAAATTAAAACAATAAAGACACATAATCATAAGATTATGTCTGTCAAAATTAAAACCATTAAGGCGAACGTAGACGGAGCTACACCGACCAGAAATAAGGACCACACGTGAGCGGCTCGGAAACTAGGCGTCGTGAGCAGTTCCGCGGCGAGGCTCGGCCGCAGCCAAGTGCATGCGCGAGCACAAGTGCAAGCGCAGGCGTGAGAGACAAACTGTCTCAGAATTACTTAGAGCAAATATACATATAAACAAAATGTGACTAAAAGCCATCCTACAAATGGACAAACCTATCTATTGGTATAGCAACATTAAACAATTTACCTGAGAACAAACTACAAAGCCAAGGTATAAAAATTTTTTTACATTTAAATATTATAGTAAGAGGGCGAAACGCCACTACAGTAAGTACAGTAAGTAATTCTGAGACAGTTTGTCTCTCGTGCCTGCGTCTGCGCTCGCACATGCGCTTGGCTGCGGCCGAGCCTCGCCGCGGAACTGCTCACGACGCCTAGTTTCCGAGCCGCTCACGTGTGGTCCTTATTTCTAGCCGGCGTAGCTCCGTCTACGTTCGCCTTAATGGTTTTAATTTTGACAGACATAATCTTATGATTATGCGTCTTTATTGTTTTAATTTTTAATCTGTGACATGGCCAGTGTTTGGCTCTCAAAATAATTTAATTTTTTTGTAAATATTACGATTTCTTTATTATTCAATCATTAGACTGATAATGCATTTCAGTGAGTAACATATGTCCGTATGTGGTTTAATTTATAGGTTCTGAAGAAGATTCCATTACTGGAATCGAAACCTAGGTAAAGGAGTAAAAATTACCTTGCAACTGAAGGCTGAAAAAATTGTTTATTTTCTGTACATTGCACAGTTGCTGACACGCTGCATTATGTTAAAGATTTGTACATTAACGAATAATCCGTAGAAATAAGGATTCACGACAGTCTGGTCAACAGAGGTGAGGGATACCAACTCGGCGCTGCACGGAACCCTGCGATAGTGGCAATCTGTGGGGAGCGCGCCTGTCAACATCCTCAGCTGCAGATGCAGACAGAATGCTTACACCGAGAACAGAGCGCGACTGCCGGGGGCGACCGCTATCCCCCCCGACCACCGCGCGCACGCTCCAGGTCCACCGCAGCCACGCGAGATCTAGTGGAGGGGGGTGACTGCGCATATAAATAGCCCGCTCTCTGCGAATCTCGACACTTTGCCGGAAGACGGGTAGTATGACACTTCCCGAAACGTCGCGAGATATCGACGCTACCGCCCTGCTGGAGACCCGAGAAATCTTCAGCGGCTACTACTCGAGTTCACCTCTGTCGTTTCTGGAAGGTACGCTAACCGGTGCTAGGTAGTTGCAGAATGTTGCTAGACCCATTCTTTTGCCCTTCTTGCAACAGCGAGGTCACGTGTTGTTCCTACAGGATAATTCCCGTCCGCACATTGGCTGTGAAACTCGGTGTGCTCTGCAAGGTACGCAGCAACTTCCCTAGTCGACCCAATCTGTGGGCGTATCTCCAATCGAGCACGTGTCAGATGTGATGAGACGTGAAGCGGCTTACGTGACTCGTCAGCTGATAACTCTTACAGAACTATGTGAACGTGTCGAGCAGGCACCAAATAATGTATTGCGGGACAGCATTTGTCATCTATACGATTGACTGGATGGCAGAGACAGCACCTGCTTTGCCGCACATAGAGGGCGTACCACGTACTAATACGGGTGTTTCAAAATGGGTCGATACGTATTACCTCTGAACAGGTTCTGCTATTGATGTGTAAATGTAATCATTTTGTGCACTTCGTATGCAGTGTTGCAACAACAAATCTTGAGTGAATTGGAAACCTTTAACAGGGTGTAGATTTTTTTGTCAGTGTTTATTCATTCTCATTGTAATAATTGCTGTTTTCTCATTAGCAATAATTGTACTGATTTGGTGAGGATCCAGCCCGTGGGGAAAGTGTGCACACTCAGCTACTACGTGTTTGTAATAACTCGACTCACACTCTAGTGAACTACGATAATGTCACAGATCCCAGTCCAGTTTTCTTATGTAACCTGGGTGGGTGCGTAATGTATATATATCTGAGTAAGAGGTTGTAACAATACGAGAGCAGGAAAGTTGCCACTCACCATATAGCGGAGATGCTGAGTTGCTATAGGCACAATAAAAAGATGCACACAATCGTAGCTTTCGACCATTGAGGCCTTTGTCAGCAGCAAGCGCAACTTGCACACACATCTGCAGTCTCAGAGAGCTGAAACTACACTGTGATCAACAGCATCAGTGCATGATGGGAGTGGCGACTGGGTGGGGGTAAGGAGGAGGCTGGGGCGGGGAGGGGGAGGGATAGTATGGTGGGGGTGGCAGACAGTGAAGTGTTGCAGTTTAGACGGAGGGCAGGAGAGAAGGTGCGGAGGGAGGAGGGGGTAAATAGCGGATAGGAGAGGAGTAAAAATAAAATAAAAATAAAAGGAATTAAAAGACTGGGTGTGGTGGTGAAATGACAGCTGTGTAGTGCTGGAATGGGAACAGGGAGGGGGCTGGATGGGTGAGGACAGTGTCTAACGAAGGTCGAGGCCAGGAGGGTTACGGGAACGTAGGATGTATTGCAGGGAAAGTTCCCACCTGTGCAATTCAGAAAAGCTGGTGTCGGTGGGAAGGATCCGTATGGCACAGGCTGTGAAGCAGTCATTGAGATAAGGGGTATCATGTTTGGCAGCGTGTTCGGCAACAGGGTGGTCCATTTGTTTCTCGGCCACAGTTTGTCGGTGGCCATCGTGCAGACAGACAGCTTGTCGGTTGTCGTGCCTACATAGAATGCAGCACAGTGGTTGCAGCTTAGCTTGTAGATCACATGACTGGTTTCACAGGTAGCCCTGCCTTTGATGTGATAGGCAATGTTAGTGACCGGACTGGAGTAGGTGGTAGTAGGAGGGTGTATGGGACAGGTCTTGCATCTTGGTCTATTACAAGGGTATGAGGCATGAGGTAAGGAATTGGGAGGACAGATTGTGTAAGGATGGACGAGTATATTGTGTAGGTTCGGTGGACGGCGGAATACCACGGTAGGAGGGCTGGAAAGGAGAGTGTGTAGGACATTCCTCATTTCAGGTCATGACAAGAGCTAATCCACACCATGGCGGAGAATGTAATTCATTTTCTCCAGTCCCGGACGGTACCAATTTACGAGGGAATATTCCTCTGTGGCTGGACTGTGGGACTTTGGGAGGTGGTGGGAGACTGGAAAGATACGGCACAGGAGATTTGTTTTTGTACAAGGATGGGAGGATAATTACGGTCAGTGAAGGCTTCAGTGAGACCCTCGGTATATTTAGAGAGGGACTGCTCATCACTGCAGATGCGACGACCACGAAGGCTAGGATGCACGGAAGGGACTTCTCGGTATGGAATCGATGGCAGCTGTCAAAGTGGAGGTATTGCTGGTGGTTAGTAGGTTTGATATGGTCGGAGGTACTGATGTAACCATCTCTGAGGCGGAGGTCAACATCTAGGGAGGTGGCTTGTTGGGTTCAGTAGGACCAGGTGAAGCAAATGGGGGAGAAGTTGTTGAGGTTCTGGAGGAATGTGAATAAGATGCCCTCGCCTTCAATCCAGATAGCAAAGATGCCAAAGATGGATTGAAGGTCAGGACACCTTATTCACATTCCTCCAGAACCTCAACAACTTCTCCCCCATTTGCTTCACCTGGTCCTACTCAACAAGCCACCTTCCTAGATGTTGACCTCCGCCTGGTGGATGTTCCCACAATGAGATTTTCACTCTGCAGCAGAGTGTGTGCTCATATGAAACTTCCTGGCAGATTAAAACTGTGTACCGGGCCAAGACTCGAACTCAGGACTTTTGCCTTTTGCGGGCAAGTGCTCTACCATCTGAGCTATCCAAGCACGACTCACGCTGTGAAGCTGTGGCTAAGCCATGTCTCCACAATATCCTTTCTTCCTGGAGTGCTAGTTCTGCAAGGTTCGCAGGAGGCAGGAGGTGAGTTACTAGCAGAAGTAAAGCTGTTGGGACAGGGCGTGAGTCGTGCTTGGGTAGCTCAGTTGGTAGAGCACTTGCCCGCGAAAGGCTGAGGTCCCGAGTTTGAGTCTCGGCCTGGCACACAGTTTTAATCAACCAGGAAGTTTCATGTCAGTGTACGCTCCGCTGTAGAGTGAAAATCTTATACATTCTCTCTTCATTAACAGATTTCAATTGAATGTATCTATGTAACAAGTTTTCACTTGACCTCAAGACATCATAGGCATTGCTGTGGCTGCTTTTCTTCTGTGGTGGACACCATATCTCCTAGGCAGGAACCGACAGCATAGAACAAACTGACTGACCAGCAAGTAACACGAATGTGGTACAATGTTTATTGTCGTCCCAGCTTGCAAGTACACTGCGTCCGTCCACCTCATGATATGTACACGTGAATTGAGGGAAGATCAGAAAGTAATGCCCAATATTTTTATTACCAACAAGTTCAATAGATAATAAAGCAAAAAAAGTCACATATGAACTTAAATCTTTTACCTGCTTTTCCACGTAGTCACCTCCGTCATCGACACATTTGTCCCATTGTGGTACCAGTTTCGGTATGCCCTGTTCGTAGAAGTGTACTCGGTTGGAGTGTAGCTATCTGCAACCTGCTTGTTTCACTCCCACATCAATCACGAAACGTTGGCTGGCCACGAATTTCTTCATGGGACCAAACAGATGGAAGCCTGATGGTTCTTTATGGTGGATGCTGGATCCTGTCAAACCCCGATTTGGCAATTTTCTCACGAACAGAAGCAGCACCGAGGGGGTGAGCATTGCCACGAAGGCGTTTGACACTGCCAGTTTTGTGGTATCTGTCACGGAGAGCGTGATGGAACTTAACTGAAGTTTTAATGTAGGCTGCAGTATTAACAGTGATCCTGTGTTCGGCAAAGTCCAACAGTAATACACCGTGTGTATCCCAGAACAGTCACGAGCACTTTCCTAGCAGATAGAGCTACTTTGAATTCTTTTCTCATTCGGGAACCAGCGTATTCCTGTTCCGTAGAGGACTACTCAGTTTCGGACATGTTTTGTTGTGTACACCCGTGACTGATCACCAGTGATGATTCCTTTCAGAATGTTGAGCTCTTCTGCAATGTAATGCTTAAGTGATCTGAGCTCGTCATCATTCGCCGGCCCTCGTGGTTGTCTGTCAGGTTCTGAAGTACCCAACGAGCACTCACTTTACGAAATTTCGACACGTCACCAGCAATATCGTATGCTGCAGCGTAGGAAACATTGAACTGCTGCGATAACATTCGCAGCTGCACATGCCGATCATTTAAAACTGCTGTCTCGATGGCTCGAACGTGCTGTGAGGTTGCAGCTGTTGCCGGCCACCCGGAGTGTGGTGAATGGCTGTAGTCACGCAGCCCTCTCAGAAGAGGACACACACCTGCAGACATCGCTACAGTCTATGCAATTGTCCCCTTACATGCTACGCATGTAATGGCAAATTACACTCAGTTTATGCCCTGTGGCCCATAAATATCAAACAACATTTCACTGCTCCTTACAAGTCCACGACAGTAAAATCCGTGCTGTGTTTCTTTTGTAGTTAAGGATTCTGTCGCTAGAGCTGGAAAAAAAGAAAGAAAAAGAAAATAAATAAATATGTACATACTCTCTGTAACACAAACTTCAAACTTTATTGTTGTGAAATTTCAACTTTCCAGCTACAACACCAGCGGAGAGAAAAATTACTGTGCGTTACTTTCCGTACCTCACTCATAAAATGTATGTCCGAACAGAAAAATATCTAATGCATTACAAAAATAAACTTATTATCGTGGCAATCATCATTTGTTGGTTTGAAAAATCCTTGTGCAGCACATCACCAGGAGATGCCAAAGAAGATCCGAATAGGGGAGTTGCAACATTGATTGTGTAAACCCTGGTAAACACTGCTGAAGACACCAGCAAAATGTGTAAATGGTAGGCGAGTGTGAGCCGACTGCCTTCAGTCCCATCCCATTCGCCTTTGCTCCTATCTGATCCTGTTCCGTTGGTTGTCTATCTTGTAGAGAACTGTCTATGAAAGTTTGCATCCTATCTGACTCTTCCCTAGCAGTGGAGAAACCTTTCCTCTGTCTTGCCCACCTCTGTTGTTGGCACGAGTTGTGTCGGCAATAGACCATTCTGAAGAGAATGTAATGTTGCTGATAGAAGAATATACTAGTCACACACGTTTCTGGGATCCAAGACATCCACAGTGCAAATGCCAATGTAAAAGAAATAATATTTGCAAAAAATTCCCAAAGCAGAGGTCCATCCGGGAATATGAAAAGAATAAATTCATTAGATGCTTGCATCAGCAGGAAATAGTCAGTAAGTCTCGTATGTGTTTTCATCAGAAAGGAAAAGCATAATAAATCTTGTAGGAAATCAATAAGTGCACATATCCCGTTGAGACCCACTGGCCGCAATTGTGTTCATTAAATTTTACTGTCTCTTAGCTGAAATAGAAATATTTTTCCCCAGTGAAAGCCTTATGTACATATTTGTTAATGTTCTATCTTTTTATCATATACGAGTGCTGCCAACTGTTGGGATTCACTATAAAAATGTCAACAAGCAACACGGCATGAAATAGCTCCAGATGACAAATTTTTTGTTAGAACAGTGCAACGAAATCTGGCATTAATGGGCTACGGTAGCAGTTGTTATTTTGCATGATAATTATAGACTGGTCATTTTTTATGACAACAGTGAGTATTTCAAAATTAGTTGTTTTAGTCCATAGAAAGAAGCCAAATATGCAAAGCATGGTTTTAAACAGGCACAATTTTTGTATAAATCTTGCATCTAAAGTGACTTAAAATCATGTAAGAGCATTGCAGTATATAGAAAAAGTTCTCTTACTCTAGAAACAAAAATTCCGCTCTGGAAGAGTTACTCAGGGTGGTCAGCAACAGTCAGATAAGTGTGTAAAGCTGTTGCAGTGTAATTTATTCTGAGAAATAACAACTAAGAAAAAAAATCAATACTTGGCACCACTTCCAAATTAATTACCATTCAGTTTAGGCAATCAGGCTTTTGTGTACGCCCCATCACATTTGAGCCCTGCCATCAGCTCTTACTGACTGAAATCAAGACTCATCTCTTCAGGCCACAGTATTGAAGTTGTCTCGGGCCCCAACCACTGTGGTCAGGAGCCCAGGAAAGGTGCTGCAGGGGATTTTGTGCTGTTAGAAAAGGCACTCATGTTGGTCGTCTGCTACCGTAGCCCATTAATGCCAGATTTCGTTGCACTGTTCTAACAAAAAAAATTGTCATCTGGAGCTATTTCATGCCGTGTTGCTTGTCTGGTAGCACTGACAACTCTACGCTGCTCTCGGTTGTGAAGTGAACACTGTCACCCACTGCGTTGTCCAGGGTGAGATATAATACCTGAAATTTGGTAGTCTCGTCACAATCTTGACACTGTGGATTTTGGAATATAAAATTTCCTAACAATTCCTGAAGTTAAATGTCCATACATCTAGTCCATAGTCTACAAGTCTGCATTCAAATTCCCTAGTGGCCGTAATCGTGTCAGAACCTTTTCACATCAATCAGCTGAGTACAGAGGACAGCTCCACCAATGCACTGCACTTTTATACCTTGTGAATGCGTACTACTGCCATCTATAAACGAGCATGTTGCTACCCCGTGACTTTTGTCATCTTGTTGTATTTTGGCTCAAGATGAGAAGTAGGAAACTTGTCTAAATATTGTGACAATGTGACGCTACAGTTTGGCGGAAAATGCAGAAAGGTTTCATAAACCTAAAAGATTATATGTTTTACGATGATGAATGTCCTAGAGTGTGCTCGGATGATCTCTCAATCATAAAATGACTTTCAAAATGATGGAGAGCAACAATCAGTCGTATCCTTTGTAACTTTATTAAGGCAAATCCAGATATTGGCTACTAACTAGCCATTATCAATGTACTATTTGATAATGACTATTTACCAGCCGAAATTGGGATTTGCCTTAAGGGGGGTAGGACGTCAAACAGGCCGACTTGGAGCAGGAGAGGCACCACAGTACATTTTAATTTCCACTGTCTATACTTTTACAAATAAATTCATAAAACTTTGTCAGCATGACCAGGAAGGACTCTGGATTCACACTCATAGCAGTGGAAGTTCAAAAACATAACAAAATATTTTTTTTTTTTTAAGATATGAAATTTCATCATTTTTTCACTTACTGTTGGCTGCATTTGTTGCTATAGGTACATTTTTCTTCACAAGTAAGAGAGATTCTTTGATGAATTTTGCACAGCATACAAACCATACTTACAGGTGTATGAAACTCTAGACTTTTCCAAATCTATTAAAAACTGGGGTAAAAATTGAGATAATTAACTACAAAATTTGATTTTTTTCTAAACATAAAGTTTAAAACGTAGTAGCTCATTCATTTTTTCATAAATTAAATAGATTCTAGAGTTTCAGACACCTGTAAGTATGGTTTGTATGCTCTGCAAAATTCATCGAAGAATCTCTCTTACTTATGAAGAAAAGTGTACCTATAGCAACAAATGCAGCCAATAGTAAGTGAAAAAATGATGAAATTTCACATGTAAAATAATTTATTTTGTTATGTTTTTGAACTTCTGCTGCTATGAGTGTGAATCGTGAACTCTTCCTGGTCATGCTGACAAAGTTTTATGAATTTACTTGTAAAAGTATAGACAGTGGAAATTAAAATGTCATGTGGTGCCTCTCCTGCTTGAAGTCGGCGTGTTTGACGTCCTATCCCCCTTAATAAACACAAATTGCAGTCACTGCAGTGCATTCCACATTCCTAATGGAAGGTAATTTGATAAAATTATTTTGTTGCCCGGTTGCAGACCCGCAGTTCGAGGGCGCGTTCAAGGACGCCAAATACTGTCAGCGACAGTGCAACAAGCAGCCATTTCCCAGGGATGTGGGGGCGGCGGCAAACTCCGCAGTGCCCGGTGACCTCGCTGCTGCCGACCTGCACTTTGCCAGAGATGAGCACAGGTCAGTACCTCGTGAGGTCAATGTGTCCTCAGCAACTTCAGCTGTCACCTCCCATTATTATTAATCTGTGAGTGATTTTATGCTCCTTCAGTCCAAAAAGTTTCAGGCCCATATTAATAAAAAATGGAGAATAGTTAAGATGGTGACTTTAATGCTTCAGGTGTTCTCCATAGTTTGCCCCCCCCCCCCCCCTCCCCCCGCCCCCGTCCATTATACGGCCATGAGACACTGTTAGAAAAGTCCTCATTTTGGACATCGTTCAGCTTGTGTCTCACAATGGCTCGAATGTAATTGCATGGATAAACAAATCTAGTCAACAAGACACAGCAGTAGAACGAACGTACAAAAAGTAGGCAGTTTGCAAGCTTTCAGAGCCAGTGGCGCTTCCTTCCGGCAGAAGGGTTGAGAGGGAAGGAAGACGGGTGAATTAAAATGACTGGCGAGATTTAGGAAATGTGGAGCATTCAGAAAAATCGCGCAGGACTCCTAGTCAGGGGACGTTTACCAGACAAGATGAGAAGGAGACTGATTGTTAGGGACTGCATCGGATGAGATTTGAAAACCTGAGAGCTTAAAGCTGGAAGCCAGGGTAATTTGCAAGACAGGTCTGCACGAGTTAATAAAAGTGAGAAGCTAAGTGCACTGTACGTGATAGTGATGGGATTGGGGCAGTGAAAACTAGACAGGTCAGAAAATGTAAGTTGTAGAAAACCAAAAGGGAGTGAAGAAAGGAATAGTTACTGTGAAGAAATTCTGAGACTGAAGAAATTAACATAAATTAATGTCGTGTGAGTGGCAAGAACAGAGGATGTGCTGTAGTGCCAGTTCTCCCCTGCGGAGTTGTGAGAAACCGGTGCCTGGGGGAAGAATCCAGGTGGCGCGTGTGGTGAAACGGGCACCGAGGTCACGATGTCGCGTTGTGGAGCACGTTCTGCGACAGGGTATTGTATGTCGCCAGCTCACACCCTCTGCCCATGCCCATTCATCCTAACTGATAATTTGGTGGTGGTCCTGCCGATGTAAAAAGTCAAACAGTGTGCACCTGACAGCTGATACATAACTTGTCATTTCACAGGTGGCTCTCCCTTACGTACCATCTGCTAAGTCTCCCCTGACCTGGGTTTCTTGGCAGTGTTTCCAAATTCTGCCCTTTTACATTAACCTCACCAGTCCTTTTCCTTCACCCCTCTTCCTTCCCCTTCAACCCTTCTGCCAGAAGAAGGACGCACTGGCTCTAAAAGCCTGCAAACTCCAATACCTTTTATATTGTACTCCTGTTGCCTCTTTGTAAGTCAATTTTTTATCCATCCATTTTCTTATATTTTCAAAAATTGATTATTTGCGTTGATGTATTGGCTTGACTGGTTGGTTATGTCATTGGAGCATTGACCCTTCATGTTAATTTCTGCAGTCTCTACGTCTACATATATACTCCACAAGCAACTGCACAGTGCATGGTGGGGGGTACCTAGTATCACTAGTAGCCATCTCCTTTCCTGTTCCAGTGGCAGAAAGAGAGAGGAAAAAAATGACTGTCCAAAATCTCTTACATTCATGGTTCTTATGCAAATTGTATGTTGGTGGTGGTAGAATCATTCTGCAGTTAGGCTCAAATACCAGTTCTGGCAATTTCTGCAACTGTGCATCGCGAAAATGGTGTCACGAAGCATCTCTGGAATACTCGCCTAACTCATTTGAGACTAACTATGAAACTGGACAAAATAAAAAATGAGCTGGCAAATGAAATGCATGAAAATCTATAAGTGAGCAGACATGAAGCTGAAACTGAAGCGTTTGGAGAAAAAATGGGACCTGAAAAGTATAGGAAAGATTCACATGGTGGAGTGAAGAGATAGAAAACATTGTAGATGAGAAGAAATGTGCTTATGAGTAATGGTTAACTATCAGGTGTACCGGTATGAAATGAGCATTAAGATACAAATGTGTCGATAGGGAACATTTGTTGTGAATGAGCCTTTTTTTTTCGGTTGGTATGACATCTGTCAAAGATATTTACTATACATCAAGTCATGGAACAAACAACATCATATGTTTTCATTGTGTTAACAATGTCGAATTTTGTACCAGAAAGTGATGATTTGTGGGAAGCATTAATTTTTTGTTTTCATTTGAAAAAAGTGCTGCAGAGTCGCATCGAATGCTTGTCGAGTGAAATGGTGAACCTACTCTATCAGAAGCAACGTGCAAAAGATGGTTTCAACGGTTCAGAAATAATGATTTTGATGTAAGAAATGAGGAACGTGTAAGACCGCCAAAAAAGTTTTAAGACGCCAAATTGCAAGCAGTATTGGATGAAGATGGTACTTTGAGTCAGAAGCAAATGGCAGCAATTTCTGACCGTTTGAAATCTATGGGAAAGATCCAAAAGTGTGGTAAATGGGTGCCACATGAATTGAATGAAAGACAGATGGAAAACCGAAAAACCATTTGTCAAATTTTGCTTCAAAGATATGAAAGAATATCAATTTTGCATTGAATTGTTACTGGCGATGAAAAATGGATTTATTTTAAAGAATCCTAAATGGGAAAAATCGTGGGTCGATCCGGGACAACCGTCAACATCGACTGCAAAACCAGATCGATTCAGCAAGAAGACAATGCTCTGTGTTCGGTGGGGTCAGAAACGTGTGGTGTATGACGAGCTTCTAAAACCCGGTGACACTGTGAATACTAATCGCTGCAGACAACAAATGATTAATTTGAACTATGCATTGAGCAAAAAAAAGACCAGAATGGGCCAGAAGACATGGCAAAGTAATTTTTTTACACACAAAACAAAACCGGTTCAGGATGCAATCTTAACACTTGGCTGGGAGCTGCTACCCCACCCGCCGTATTCACCACACTTGGTCCCTTCCGACTACCATTTGTTTTCATCAGTGGTACATGCATTGGCTGAGGAACACTTCGATTCCTACGAAGAAGTCGAAAATTGGGTGTCTGATTGGTTTGCTTCAAAAGACGAACATTTCTATTGGTGTGGTTGTCCACAAATTGCCAGAAAGGTGGTCAAAATGCATATAAAGCAATGGTCAGTACTTTGAATAATTTTTTTTTTACTTTTCAATTCATAATTAGTGTTTTATTTTCACAAAAAACGCTCATTTCATACCGGTAAACCCGGTACACCACTACTACTACTATTACTACTGCTACTGCTACTACTACTACTACTTCTACTTCTACTTTACTAATACTAATACTATCAACCCTTTCACTGTGAGCCCAGCTACACTGATTAAGAAGAAAAGTGGAGCATTCAGAACAGGAGGAGGAAATAAAACAAAACTTAATGGCCCGAGAGGATTTTGGTAATTACAAAATGGAGTCAAACTTGGAGAAACCGTGGCAGCATGAGCCGACTTATCATTGTGACATGTACATCTGTCTGGCCTGCAAGCACTTGGGAAGGGTCTCGTAAAGCTGTTTTACCCTCTCCCGAGGCAGGCTGGCCCACAACTGTTGTTTATGGGGCTTCATATCCTGTACACTGGCACAGGGGTGGGGTAGATATCCTAACTGCTCCCACACACGCTCTGTCGGGTACAGATCTAGGAATCTAGCTGCCTGAGAGCTATCTCAAAATTACATGGGCAGTTCGTAGAGACCCGTGCCCTCTGTGGACGAGTGTTATCCTGTTGAAAAATGTCACCACGACACTCTCGCGTGTGAGGTAACACTTAAGGATGCAGGATTTCCGTGATTTACTGTTGTGCCACCATTTCCCCTCAGTTACTGCTGCCCATGACCTGACGTCCTTATTTATTTATATCCCTTAAATCCAATACTGCGAGGCATTCACATGGATGTAGGGCGTGTCAGAATTATTACAAATAATAAAAAAGCAATACATAAAAGTACCTCTTGCAAGAGGATATCTGGTATAAGACAAAATACACATTAACAGGTATAGAAAAAAATTACATTAAAAAATATGGTAGATCTTAATAGCTAAATGAAAGACACAGTAATGTTAAAAGTGTTTGTGATGCACAATAGCACATCAAATTAGTAAATGAAAAAATCAATTACAGTTAACTGTACTGAAATATTCTTCTACCGAATAGAAGGAATTATCTAATAAATACTGTTTGAGCTGTTGTTTAAATTTGGGAAGCTTATGGATAAGTAATTTCAGTGATGGTGGGAGAGCATTGAACACCTTGCAGCTCATGTAATGGACTCCTTTTTGTACAATAGTAAGGTTTTTTGATTCATAATGGAGGTCCATCTTTCTCCTGGTATTGTGGGTATCATTGGTTTTGTACGATTGTCCATTTTTACCAATGAAACATAACAGGGAGTAGATATATTGACATTTATGTATTTATTTATTTCATGTTCCATAGATCCAGTTAGTGAGTCAATCACAAGGATATGGAACGTGTCAAATTGTACAGGTGTCAATTTAAACATACAATAAATAGAAGGGCAATTCAATGCCAAATTGTACATAGTTTAAGTAAGACATACTATACATACAGTAATAGATATAATGTCAGCTAGATGACATAACAACCATTTAAGAGAAAAAGTAGTTTCAAATAAAGGTTAAAAATAAGAGCACAAGTTAAATCAGATATTAGGCCTACAAGAGTAAATACAGGTACAGCCAATCTGTTGTTACCAAAAGTGTGCTAATGCTCAAGTGCACAATAAAATCAATTGAACTACTTCTAGACACAATAAGTTTAGTGATGGTATACATTTTCTTTCAAATATTCATCCACAGTATAAAAAGATTTCTCTGTCAGGTAATCTTTGAGAACTTGTTTAAATTTTGGCAGTTCTGTATGAACACATTTGATATGTAGTGGTAGAGCATTGAACAGCTTAATGCTGGAGTACTAAACTCCTTTTTGTACCAGAGTGAGACATTTCATTTCGAAATATAAATTGTTTTTGTTTCTGGTGCTATAGTCATGGAATTTACTGCTGTCTCGGTAGATAGAATAAGTTTTGCACACAAAGGTCAGCAAGGAAAAAAATACTGTGAGTGTTAGGATACCTATCTTCTGAAACAAGTGCCTGCAAGAGTGTTTTTGATGGACCCCACACATTATTCTGATTGATTGCTTTTTTTTTGGGGGGGGGGGGGTGAAAACTTTTTTTGCAAGTGGTTGGTTCCCCCAGAATATGAATATTATAGGCAAATGTTGCCGAGCTAAGTTTTTTTACATAGATGAAGAACGTGAACTAACCAATTACATTTGCTGTCTATGTAAGCACCCAGGAATTTTGTATCTTCAACCTTCTGTATTGGTTGATCTTTACATTTTATGTTAATTTCATCAAGATTACTTTGTGATGTATGGAACCTGATATAATTGGTTTTATTTGCATTGAGTGAGAGACCATTTGAGGAGAACCAATTTAAGATGTCATTAAAAACAGTATTTGTAGTTTGTTCAAGATTGTGATCTATCAAATCGTCAGGTACAATTGTGGTATCATCAGCAAAGAGGGTAAATCTGCTGTTTGCCTCAGAATAAAGAGGAAGATCGTTAATGAAGATGAGGAAAAGCAGTGGGCCCAAAAGGGAGCCTTGAGGCACACCACACGTTATCGTGCCCCATTCAGACGAGGCAGGTTCTCCAGAGGAGCCATTTAGTATTACAGTCTGCTTTCGATCCTGTAGATATGATTGTAGCCACAAGCCAACAGTACCACCTAAACCATAGTATTCTGCCTTTTTCAAAAGAATTTGGTGGTTTACACAGTCAATGGCTTTCATAAGATCACAAAAAATACCCACTGGAGACATTTTTTTGTTAATGGCTTCCAAAACTTGGTTGCTGAAAGAGAATATTGCCTGTTTCAGCAACCAAGTGCAGTTGACAGTATCCCTAATTTCCTGAAAAGGTTCCTACAAGAATATCTAGGCTGGACTCCACTCATTATCCTAATAACTCTCTTTTGGGCAATGAATATTTTTTTGGATAGTGGCTAATTACCCCAGAAAACTAAGCCATACAGCAATAATGCATGGAAATAACTAAAATAAGCAGTTTTTGTGGTGTCTCAGTCACATACAGTGGAAATAATACAAACAGTGAATGTTGCTGAGTTTTTTGGGGAGGTGCAAAATATGTTCAGACCATTTTAGATTGTTGTCAATGTGTACACCCAGAAACTTGGTTGAGTCAACTTGTAATAACTCACTACCATTCGATGTAATACTTAATTGATCCTCAACTTTTTTCCTTACTTGGACATGCACAAACTGTGTCTTATTGACATTTAGTTATAACCCATTATTTACAAACCAATTACATACTTCACTAAAGACAATATTGGCCGATTCCTCGAGATTGAGGTTGGGAGTTTTGTTGGTGAGGATAGAGGTGTCATCAGCAAAAAGAGTAAAGTGAGTTTTAAAGCTAGTACACAAGGAAAGGTCATTGATGAAGATGAGGAAGAGAAGGGGGCCAAGTGCAGATCCCTGAGGAACACCACAGCCAGTAGAGCCCCAGCTAGGTGACACAGAGTACCCCTCAGAGTCGTTCAACGTGACCTCCTGCTTTCTTCCAGCTACGTAGGATTTAATCCACGAGCCAACTGAGCCACTTATACCGTAATATTCGACCTACCCGCTGGCTCACCGCACCGTGGTGCCACAAGTAACACTGCTGTTCCTCACCAAAATATTGCAAGAATGGCACCTCTCCCCAGCTCGCAGTCATATTTGTCTACAATGGTCATCCGGTGTAGTTCAGAACTGTGACCCGTCACTAAATACAGTGCGATGCTGTTTGTCAGCAGTCAGTGCTTCGCAGTTGAGGTACCACTCCACACACATCTGTTTGTGTTGTTGTTGTTGTTGTTGTTGTTGTTGTTAAACAGCAGCTTGTGTGTGGGATGGTAATTCCTTGCTCCAGCTGCTCCTAGTTCAAAAATGGTTCAAATGGCTCTGAGCACTATGGGACTCAACATCTGTGGTCATAAGTCCCCTAGAACTTAGAACTACTTAAATCTAACTAACCTAAGGACATCACACACATCCATGCCCGAGGCAGGATTCGAACCTGCGACTGTAGCGGTCGCGCAGTTCCAGACTGAGCACCTAGAACCGCTAGACCACCGTGGCCGGCTGCTCCTAGTCTTCAACCAGCAGTGCAAGATGACACAAAATGTAGGAGAGTGTCTATTACTTGCTCACTGATTGAAGGCGCAGATTTCGTGGGGTTACAATTTGCTTCGCGTGCAACAAGTCGACTGTCCCATGTGGCGGTCAGATGTGGTCGACCAGAATCTTGACAATGAGTGTACCTGTCCCAAAGTAACCATGCAGCTCACCTTTGTGCCACCATTGTAGTGCAGCCTCCCACAAACCAGAATATTGCACGATTCGACCAGCCACTGGAATGTTGTACTGCCACTAGTTTGACAGGTGCAGTGAAATTCTCGGATATTTTGCATAGCACCTCTAATCATTTATTTACCTGCTGTCTCAAACTCTGTCAGGTTACAGTAACACTGTTTCACACAAGTACACAGCATTTCTGTGGTCACTCAACATGTAACACTGTTCGTGCTCTTATGCAGGGTGGTCAGAAACAGTCTAAAAGTTTGTAAGGGTGTTGCAAGGGAGGTTGTACTGAGAAATACCTGTTAAGGAAACAATTTGATGCATTCTGCCATTTCTAAATTATTCAATATTGAAGTTAGCCAATCTGGTCATTGTGCATGCAAATTCAAGCACTTGCATTTGCTAAAATGTGGTGATGCAGAGTTGTCTGTGACTCCGTGAGTTATCACTTGTTTGAATGCTCATTACCAGTTGAAAGGTGCCTTTTTCAGCAGTGATAAATTTAATACTTTGAGACCCTCTGGTTTTAATTATGTATAGTAATATTTAGTGTGTGTTAGCTGCAACAGGAATATTTTTCCTCAATGGAAATATGTTGCACGCATCTGTGAATGTTCAATCTTTTCATTGTGCTCCCACCTCGTGGGGATCACTGTAAAAATAGCAACAACTGAATGCAGAAATGTGCAGCAACTTGTGACCGCCAGAATTTACGGAAGTTGTCGGTTAGTTATACTGCACTGTATAACTGAATATTACTATTATTATTAGTCACAAAGCTCCCAGATTTGAAGATGCTAAGTATAGAGGGTTCATTTTCCGTTCTTCTTGTTCTTATTTGCCCACCTGTTTTTCATTGTTTGCGAGAATTTAGCTCTTCTTTCTTCTCTCCATTTTGCTCCGGTCCTTCAGGCTTTTGTCTCTGGTTTAACCTCCCATTTTTCTACTTTTACTCTAAAATTGTTCCTTACGTCTATTTCTTCTTTGGTGATTGTGACTACTTCCAAGTCTTTTTTAACATTTTACATCCATTCTCCATTTAGATCCGTTCTTAGTCCAGCTTGGTTCCAAAATTTTCCTAATTATTTTTCTTTCTTCTTTCTTTAGATTTTGTATATCAGTTTACCTGTTTAGTGCCAAGGTTTCACGGGCGTATAGCATCGATGGTTTAATCACTGTTTTGTAATGTCGAATTTTGGCTATTAAAAATAAGCATTTTTTATTGTAGAGGTTTTGCACTAATCCTAAATCTTTATTAGCTTTTTGTATTCTTTCTTGTTGTGCATATTTCTGAGAGGTAATTTCTCTTAGATATTTAAAGTGTGATACTCTGCTAATTTCTCCATATTGGTTTGTAATTTGAAAATTTCTAAATTTGTTGTTGTAAACACTGTCTTTTTGAATGATGTCTGTAGGCTGACTTTCTCTGCGCAATTGTTTAGGGTTTCTATCTGTTTTATAGCAATCTCACAAGAATCTGCCATAATTGTGAGATCGTTTGCAAAGGCTAAGTAGGAGATTCGTAGTTTTTTTTTTTTTTTTTTTGTGAAATTGATTTCCAGCGATTTTCTTCTTCAAATTTCTTTTCCCATTCTTCCACATTCTTCCATCACTCTATCTAGAACTACAGGGTGATTCAAAAAGAATACCACAACTTTAGGAATTTAAAACTCTGCAATGACAAAAGGCAGAGCTAAGCACTATCTGTCGGCGAATTAAGGGAGCTATAAAGTTTCATTTAGTTGCACATTTGTTCGCTTGAGGCGCTGTTGACTAGGCGTCAGCGTCAGTTGATGCTAAGATGGCGACCGCTCAACAGAAAGCTTTTTGTGTTATTGAGTACGGCAGAAGTGAATCGACGACAGTTGTTCAGCGTGCATTTCGAACGATGTATGGTGTTAAACCTCCTGATAGATGGTGTATTAAACGTTGGTATAAACAGTCAACTACCCGAGGCGATGGATCAGCTGCCAGGCAGCCCGTGACAGAGCACTTCATCACTGGCCTCCAAGAAGCCCTGATCTTACCCCCTGCGATTTTTTCTTATGGGGGTATGTTAAGGATATGGTGTTTCGGCCACCTCTCCCAGCCATCATTGATGATTTGAAACGAGAAATAACAGCAGCTATCCAAACTGTTACGCCTGATATGCTACAGAGAGTGTGGAACGAGTTGGAGTATCAGGTTGATATTGCTCGAGTGTCTGGAGGGGGCCATATTGAACATCTCTGAACTTGTTTTTGAGTGAAAAAAAACCTTTTTAAATACTCTTTGTAATGATGTATAACAGAAGGTTATATTATGTTTCTTTCATTAAATACACATTTTTAAATTTGTGGTATTCTTTTTGAATCACCCTGTACATTGAACAACAAAGGCGATAACCAATCACCTTGTCTTACCCCAGCTTTTGTCTCGAATGGTTTTGAAAGTTTTCCCATAAATTTCACTTTGTATGTTGTATTTGTTAATGTCTGCTGAATGATATTCCAATCCAATCCTTTTTCTTCAAGAAACCTAAATAGTGTGGGTCTGTGGATTGAGTGATAGGCCTTTTTTAAGTCGACAAAGACATATACTGTAGGCGTGCCTCGCATCTTCCTTATTCTCGTGATTAATTTTAGGTTTAAAATTTGCTCTGGGCATGGTCTATTTGGCCTGAAACGAGAGATTTTGGGTTTTAGCACTTACTGTGCTCCTTCAAGTATACAAGCTCATAATATCTTATGTGTAACAGGGAGTAGAGAAATTTCTCTGTAATTATTCGCATCATGTTTGTCCTCTTTTATATGTAATAGGTGTATTAAGGCACAAATCCAATCTTCTGGGATTTCTTCGGTGATTCATATATTTTGCATAATTCTTACTAGCTCCTTTTTTGATTTAGGCCCTAGACTTTTGAGAAATTCAGCTGCAATTCTATCCTCCCCATAGGCTTTGTTATTTTTTAGTTTCTTTTTGTGTTTGTTAATTTCTTCTTCCGTTAGCAGTGAAGAATCTTTTTGTGGTGGGGCTTTGGTGTTGGATATTGGCAGGGTTTCTGTTGGTTCGGGACAATTTAGTAGTTTTTCAAAATATTTGGCCTAGTACTTCACAATTTTCTTCATCACTTAGTGCTAAATTCCCATCTGGTTTGTGGAAGCAAACATTTTGAGGGTTCTGCCCTTTAATTTTGTTTGCAAAGGTCTTGTAGAATCCATGTGTATTATAATTTTCAAAATCTATTTCTATTGACTCCAGTTTCTGGATTACATATTTTCTCTTTTCTTGTCTGATAATTTTATTCGAAACTTTTTGTGTTTCTAGAAAGTTTTGGTAACTATCCTAATTCTTATTCGAGGTCTATTTTGCAAAGGCTTTTTTGCGTAGTTCAAATGCCTTTTCACATTCTATATTCCACTATGGATGTTTGGGTTTCTTCTGTGACAGTATTTGTTCCTTGCCTATTTCTGTGATTTTTGTCTTGAATTTTTCCCAATTGTTTGCAGGAGAATTTTCCCATTTTTATATTGTTTCTGATTCTGTTGGTTTTTGTAGATCAAATTTTGGAATTACTGATGGTGTTCGTGGTGCTTTTTGTCTTGGGGTGAACTGTACTCGAACCCTCACGAGGTGGTGATCAGAGTCGATATTTGTGTATTTCTTAACTTGGATATCTCTGATCTCTTTTTGGAAGTCATAAGAAATGGCTACATGGTCTATCTGAAATTCTCCAAGTTGGCCTATAGGGGATCTCCATGTTTTCTGTTTACTAGGTTTCTTGTTTGAAGGAAGTTGAGCTGATTTTCATGTTGAACTGTTGGCAGAGTTGGATTAGTTTCATGCGCTGGGTGTAGGCCAACTGTCTTTATAATTTTTATTTTATTTTATTTATTTATTTATTTTTGCCAATCTGTGCATTGACATTTCCAAGAAGTATTTCTATGCCATTTCTTGGTATTTTAGAGATTTCAAGTTCTAATTGTTCCCAGAATTTATCTACGTTTTCTCGGTTCTTCCTATTTTCCATGTTGCAAGATGCATGAACATTAATTAGAGTGTAGTTTTTATTCTTATTTTTAAACCTAGGAAACATTAGTCTGCTGTTAATGGTTCTTATAGACTTTATAGATTTAACAGCAGATTTTTCAACAATAAAGGTCGTACTGAGCACGTTTGCCCCTCTGCCAATTTTCCTGTCAGTTCCGCATTTGAAGATTCTGAAGCTATTGTAATCAGTGATTTGATCATCCGGGAACCTCGTCTCTCGTACTGCTAGGATATGGATTTTCAGTCTCTAATTCATCTGTTACTGTATGTAACTTTCCTGGTTGTATCAGTGTCTGTATGTTTATTGTTCCAATGTAATTTTTGTTCTCGTTTTGGTTTCTGGGAAGTTTTCCAGAGTGCTCCGAGTCACTCACAAATCGTGTAGGCCCAGTCTCCCCAGAATCCAAACAACTGGTTGCCACCTTTTCACTAGGTGGGTGGATCTTACCACCTGGGGTAATTTTGTTATTATGTACACGAACCATGATTTTACTTGTAATTTATAATTTTGTCTGGCACGTGCCCCAGTTGACACGATCTGACTCTGTTGGGCACCACCTCTGACATGTGGAGCTGACGTGCCCTTTTGTACTAGTTTTGGTCCACCCCGGGTGTTTTATTTTCCCGGTACCCACCATATCTGGTGAGCATGTCCCTATCCACCTGCCTCCAGGGGAGGCACCCGGTAGGTAACTAGTAACCATTATTATTATTATTGTTAACCATTATTATTATTGTTATTTTGCATAATTATTGAAATATTTGTATAAATCATTAAAATGTTGGCTAAGAGCATTATAGCATAAAGAAAATTTTTCCTTCCCCTCTCAGAAAAATTTCACATGTGAAATGGTTAAGGAAAAAGAGCAAAAGCTAGAGTTATTTGGTTTGTGGAAACTCAATGAAGAACAACTTTGGCAATACTGTCTCTGGTAGGCTGCATTGAATTGGCACTTGCGTCAATCTGGTTGAGTAGCTTCAGTGCTAAATGACTCAGAAAGAGCCCAAAGGATTGATTTCTTTTTTGTTAACAATTATTTTTTAGCACAACCCACACTGCAACATTTTTACAAGCTGTTCAGACAGTTTCTGATCATGCTGTATACCCGACCAGGCCGTTTAACAACTAAGCTCAAAGACCTTCGACGCACTCTGGTTGCTGTTCTACCTGTTACATATGTGGTGCTACCCGTAATATCTGAGAATTTCATTGTAAAAATCAGAAAACTGTACTTACATCCTAATATCCTCTGTCACCTTTGAAGTAATCACCTCAGGCACGTGTGCAGTGATCCCAGAGTTATCCCCATTTTTGGAACATTTCTGGAAAGCCGCAGGGTGGATGGGTGTTCAGAATCCACTGTGATTCCAGTCAGATGTCTACAATCGAGTCGAATCATCGCCCTTTCAACACTGTTTTCATTCTTGGGAACAGGTCGAAGTCACACAAGCCTAGGTATAGTGACGAGGAAAGGTGGGGGCTATTGCCGTGTTGTTTTTGGCCAGGAATTCCTCCACGGCAAGCAAGTTTTCATTGTTCTGTCTTTCTTAACCTATTCTTGCAATGTTTGTATCATCTGCAGACAAAACAATCTCGGCATCTGGTAACATTACTGGTGAAAGGTGATTGATACACGCAAGAAAATGTAAGGACCCTGAGATGGGACCTTAGGGGCCACCACATGAAATTTGTTCCAAATTGCATGATGCCTGACAGTTGAATACATGTTTCTTTCCTATGGATACCCTTTGTTGACTGTCAGAGATACAGGATTTGAACAATTTTGCGCCTTTTCCCGTTACACCATAATATTCTAAATTGCTTGAAAGGATATTGTGATTTGACAGATCACAAAATATACCTTGGGTATTACTTTATTTGTGATAAAATGGTTAAGAAAATGAATGTTTATTTTCTTTTCTAAAATTCTGGAGAGTGTGGACAAAAATGAAACTGGGCAGAAGTTTGATGATGGTATTTCTTTATCTCCTTTCTTGTACAAAGGCATAACTTCAGCATATTTCAGCCATTCAGGGAATGTTCCACTAATAAAAAATAGGTCACACAAATAACTTAAAATGTCACTAAACTCAGAACTGCACAGTTTAATCAAAGTTGTTGATTTGTTGTCATAACCACTACAATTGTTTGTTTTAATGATTTTATGATGGACATTACTTCCACTGGTGTTGTGGTGATCATTATTATTGTAGTTATGATTATTATAAATTATTGTAGTTATTTGTAGCGACTGGTCTGAGATATTCCATGGCAGCATCTACTGAACATTACAATTCCACTGAACACTGTCTCTGTTATTCTGAAACAGCTCTGCCCCCCTGACCACACCCAGTCTGTCAGTCTCCAATGTTGACAGCACTGGCAAGGATGCCGCCAACTCGGTCCACACTGACAACGGCCACTGCGAGGCCGACGCCCCGGCACCGGACGAGACGGTGTCGACGGGCACAGCCGCCACTTTGATCTCCGGATCCGAGGGCACCGTGAACGGCGACGGCAGCAGCACCGGTGTAAACGGTGGTGGCTCCACAGCGAGCGATGCTGCCAGCGGAGTGGGAGAGGAACAGCACACGGGAAACACTGACTCGGCCAGCACTGCCGAGAAGAGGCCGCCGTTCTCCTACAAGGCACTCATTGCTATGGCCATAGCACAGTCACCTCACAGGTTGGTAGGACTGCAACAAAGTGCTAAATGTCTTCACTAAAATACACTACATCTTCCTAGATATGTACTATCATAGTTCAGCACTACCCACGGTACTGTATATCAGCAAAGCCTCCACACAGCAGGGAGGATCACGGGTCTCCCCTTACAGGTTGACAGCACATTCGAGTGTTTGTCTGCACATTCGAGTCTTTACTGCAAGTTCTGTGGCCCTGCAGTGGTGGGGTGGGGGCAGTCGTGTTGCATGTGCATTGCAGCTGTTAGTTTTGTTACTGTCTAGTGTAACCTCCGTGACACAGTACGCATTAAAGCCTGTTGCTGTGGTAACTGAGTGGGATTCACCTTATGAGAAAGGATTTTCGTATAGATATCGACCGCGTGTACCTGAATGGTGGCAAATCAGACTTACATCCACTCTGTCATAACAATGATACGTCAAGTAAGTTCGAAATGCAATCACACGTCAGGACGGAACAAGAGCAAACCAGAAGATGTTATCAATGTGACAATAATATAGTCGCCAGCCTAATTAGGCATTAACTGAGTTTCTTCCCTGTACAATTTTTTATATAGTCATGGAAAACAACAAGTTGTAACACTGAATAATATAGTAGAATTTTAGAACCAGAAAATCTATTAAACTGATAGTTTCACATTCTGTACTGATATGAAAAATCATGAATACATAACACTACACTATAGTGTTTACTACAAAACTTTATACTGTCTATTAATCTGATTAAAATCGGGCATACGTTACCCTGTATTTAAAAAGAAAAATGATTACTGAATTTATTATTCATTCAAGATTTCCAGTATATAAGTTTTCATCTTATTTACTGCTCATTTAAATGCCTTCAAATATGTCTTGAAACATTTAACTTCATTACTATATCAATTCTAAAGTTATCTTTCGACTTCGTTAGACCTTCGCTATTCATTTACTGGTTCATTAACAAAACATTTCTTTAAACACTGTTCTAATATACCTAGTTCTGCAAATAATTATTATTAACACAATTTTAAAGTTTCATTTCGGGACACTCGGATTGCACAACGTTTGGGAAGGTCCCTGTCTAGGTTAGTTGTGGGGATAATTAAATGATGGAAAAGTTCTGGCAAAATTTAGGTTATTATTGCACCAAACAAACACAGTTCACTCTCTGACCCATACGAATACAGTACTAAAAGTTTCAACTTGCTAGTATCGATGCGGCGGTTGGCGGGCGGTGAGATGGTGAGGCACAGAGCACACTTACAATTACAGCTATGGCTCTTGATGTGTCGGCACTTTAATTCTTCTTAGCGTCACAATACTTTTCCATTTAGTGCCTATGGAATTTTGCCATGCTGTGTGGGCATTGGAACGGCATACCCGAGGCTCAGTGAAGTTATGTCTTCCAGGAGAGCCTCCTCGCTCCAGAAGGTGTTGCTCAAACCAGTGCCAAACTCCAACAACAACTGTGTCCATTGTGTCATGCAGTGCCTGCGCGCATTTTCCCGCGCTCGCCTGCCATCCATCTTTTACCACTCCCTGACAGACCGGGTATTCACCCGAGGTTTTGCGTTCTACATATCCTAACACATTGCCTACATATGGACCAGACACACAGTTACAATTTAAACATCTTACAACAGTTTCAACATTCGTTACATTTCAGTTCTATTACAATATTACTTGACATTTGATATAAACATTAATATTCAAATTGAAACTTATTTATAGTTTTCTTAGCATAATGGGATGAAACAAAAAGAACTGGAATCAGAACATCAATTACCCAAGTTTATCGTAAAATAAGATGAAAAGGATTACTAATATGTACAATAGTACAGAGTCATTGTTGTTACACTAGGTCTTGCGTAAGTTGAGTGAGAACGTTTACTGTGCAGAGAGAGTGTTTTCAGTGGAAGATGTTTCCCGTACAGGAGGAAATTTTTGGAGCCTGTGAGGCAGCAATTTAGTTTGCATTTTCCTGCTTTGAGGTGACCGCATCGTAACACTGTATGTGGTTTCATTCAAAAATTCCCGACAACAAGTTCAGTTCGTGATGCACCACGAACTGGTGGGCCCAAAATTTTAACAGAATGGGACCTTGACGGCATTTTGGATATCACCTCATGGAGTCCAACAGAATCAGTGAGGTGATGATTACAAGAGGCTAAAGTCTCTTGTACAACAGCACATAAGGCTGCAACCGAAGAAGTGGGGATTTATCCGTGTAAAATTACTGCTGCGCAACATTTACATTGCTCGGACCATGCAAAGAAAATAGCATATTGTGAGTGGTTTCGGCGATTTGTTAAACTGTATGGAGTTAGTGTTTCAGATTGAACCTTTTTCACTGATAAGGCACGGTTTTACCTATCTGACTACGTTAATCCCATAAATGCAAGAATTTGGTCACAATAAAATCCATATGCCTTAAGGGAAATGCCACTCTACATTGAGAAAATCAGAGTGTGGATTACTACAATGTGAGCATGAATTATAGGGCCAATCATTTTTGATACTAGTGTCCCTTCCATTGACTGCTGTTCCCAGGTAATTTATCCATTTATTGTACTGCTGAATGAAAACAAGATCAGTCATTCGTATTTCAAAAAGACAATGCTCGTATGGCACACCAGTTGCTATGACTATATTCAATTCCTATGAAGTCCTGGGAGACAGACTAATTAGGAAATATCTCTGGCTCCCATGCTCACCAGATCTGTCTCCGCCCAACTATTTACTTTGGGGTAGACAAAAGATACGTGTATCAAAATAACGAAACACACAGCGTACAGTTTGTGACAGAGAACTCTTGCAGAACTAAAATTTTTGTGTCCTAAGATGATCAAACAGTTGAGGAAATCAACCATTTTAAATTTTTATACCTCAGGGTAAATGGATGGCTTTTTTGGAAGTACAGCATTCAAGATCTTTTGCAGAAACCGAATGCTGCTATATTTACAATAAAAATAATCTCCACTTCCCTGACACTCAAATGCTAAGGCTTCTTTACTTTGCCTCACACTATTGTCTCGTATTTTGCTATATTTTGGGGCACCACTGTGCATTCACCAAGAATATTCCCAACCAGAGAAGGGCAGTCACACAAATTAGCAGTGGCAATTCACGAACTTTGTGTAGACCTTTGTCGAGGTGTCTAAGAATCCTAACACTGCCACCTCTGTACATTCTGTATATACTCCCATCACGGGATTTTTTTCGAATATCGACTCGTTGAACACTGGATGGAAAAATGTGCATTTTGATGACAATCCATTAAGTTATGTATGAAAAGTTGAGCACTATTCAGCAGTAACCATTTTCAATAGGCTTCCAACAGAACTGAAAATGTTGATTGCCAAACCCCCAGTGTATGAATGCAGGTCAAAAAGTACAATGCACATCTCTTTGTGTTGGTACGACTACCAACTAGCTGTCTACCAGGATGAACAGCCTCCACTGAACTGTAGCCGAGAGCGAGGTAGACTTCCCTGTGGCGCAACATGAAGCTGAACACAAATGGCTGCTTCACTATCTGAAACATCTGGATCCTTCTCTCCACCACCAGCTTTTCTGAACTGCGGGTTTGAGAGTTGTTCTTACAATTCAGTCTCCGCTTCCAGCCCCAACCTATGGTATCATGGTGTCCCCACACCCTCCATCCAACAATTTCCACCCTCTCTGTCCTATCACCTCCTCCCCATTCTCATCTCTCACCCATGTTTCCCACTCCTCACTTTTTCGCTCCTTTTTTTCCCCACCTCTATGCCTCACAACTCCCTGTTGGCATTCTAGTCCCTGCACACTCCACCAGACAGCACTCCTTTCTCCCCCACCTGTACACTACTGTCCCTCCCCCTTCTCCACCCCTCCAGATTGCTGCTTTCTTTCCATGTGAGAGCTGCATTTTGGCCAGAGATGCCAGAGATGGTGGTCATGTGAGCATGTGGTGTGCTTGCTTGTGTGAATGGATGTATGTGGGGTTCTTCTCCTGAAGAAGATTTTGGCCAAAAGCTAATGTGTAACTGTCTTTTTGTTATGTCTGTCTGCAACTCATTGTGTCACCTTTAAGGTGAGTAGCAATATATTTTTTTTACTATTTTGTCAAAAACTGATATTCTGACTTTGTGGCTGTGTACGAAATACAGGATTACTCTTACAGAGAAGATAATCCCAATCAACCACTTTTTATAGTGCTATTTATCTATATAATTAGCATCATTACAGGTTTCGAAGCAATAGGTTCATAATCGGACGGCTTGTTCTGTTAACATACATTTTTTCATTACTTTGTATTATCTTTCACTTTTGTTCCCCCAGATGATGAAATTTGGGTGGTGGTGCTGTCAAAAATTCTGTGCCATTATGTTCCAGTGCTGACTGCCTCTGATTGTGCACCAACAAACACTGCATGAAGCACTTTCTTTATATATATGTACACACATAATCTAAAGCACCACTCACACACCAATAGGTTTGGCTACATAGAAGTATGTATACAAAGATGGCAATATCACAACCATAATAATACCAAATACTTTCTCTTTCAGACATATTTTGATATATACATTGATGTGAGAATAGAAATTTACAACCTACAAACATTCTATTGCTTACTGTTGATATTAAAAGAGAACTGATTAAGATTAAGATAAATGAATAACGCAGCCAGTTTGTTATAAAGTATTAGTGCAGTGATAAGGAGCAGATGCACATAAATAAATTTTACAACAGTGTACAGTGGACAAGCCAGAGCAAATTTCATTACATGGGGGAATAAAAAGTGAATGCTAATACAAAGTAATAAAAAATGTATTTTTAATGTGAACAAGCTGTCTAATGAGGAACCTGTCAGTTCAAAACTGGTAACAGTCTTATTTATATAAATAAATAACATTGTAAGGAATGGGTTGCTACTGTTATCTTCTCTGCAAGAATCCACATGTAGTCTGTCTTTCCCTTGTATTTTGAAATACGATTTAAAAGTGACATGTCAGACACCCATATCGAATGTGGCAAGAATCGCCCTTCGCCAGTAGTTCCGACTCGGTGTCTCTTTCAGGTGATGCTCTCTGAGCCGTGCGGTGTTGTCTGTCTGACAGGAAGGCGAAGCTGTCCGAGATCTACGCCTACATCACGAGACGTTTCCCTTACTTCGAACACAGCAAGAAGGCGTGGCAGAACTCGATCCGCCACAACCTGTCACTTCACAAGTGCTTCGTCAAAGTGCTGCAGAAGGGTAGAAAGGAGAAGGGCAACTACTGGATGCTCGGTGAGTGGTGGGGGCGGCCGGGTGTGACGTCGCCTCGTTCTGTCTCCTGGAACTCGTCACTGATAAAAATAAAAAATTTCTTGGGCTTCTAGCTGCATCATCAAATGGTTGAAACACCACAAGCTTTCAAACGAGTGCACATTGGCCATTGTCGAGTGGAATGGCCGCCGGTGGCCCGCTGATACACGCTTACGTACTCTAGCTGATGGCTGGTGAATTGCTTATTGACCCTCTTCTTACATGTTTGGAGCCGAGGCAGAACTCACATTTGATACATCACCCGGCTTATTGTACATTAATTTACCTTCAGTGTAACTCGGTCACTGTTAATTATCTTGTTTATGTGGAATTCCTGCAAAGCAGTATCTCTGTGGAACCACGTGTAGCCCTAGAAAGACTTCAGTGCCTCTCCTTTGCCCCCATCACTGACGGAAGGAGAAACGATATCTACGGTAATTATCAAATGACATCAACATTTCATCATTGTATGTCTTGTACTTGTTTCAGTGGGTATACAGATCACTATTACTTCGTAACGGATACAATATAAATTAAATACAAAATCCGCCATGGAGGCTCAACGAGAAGTAATTAACATTTCATTTTACAGCTTCCTTTGTTCATTGCTGTTTACATTCTTGGAGCGGCTGTCTGTTCCTTGACAATTAAGACACACCGAGCCGCAACATCAAAACATAAGAGGCTCCGCCCACAGCAGGTGAAGGTGTTTACTTGCCGTCGCACTTGCCAATTACTCAAATCACACACCTCTCTGTTCTACTGTGCACAAAAGTAAAACAAAACAATTGCGTACAGTATGCAGTTGGTGACTTATTCCCTGTGTAATACTACATTACTATTTCATCATGATCATATTTCCTTCTCATAAATGGGAAGTGGGCAGTGACATTTGTCTAAATGTAACACTACATTGGAATGTCATCTGTGGTCCATGTAGTAATACTGGGTGATCAAAAAGTCAGTATAAATTTGAAAACTTAATAAACCACGGAATAATGTAGATAAAGAGGTAATAATTGACACACATGCTTGGAATGACATGGGATTTTATTAGAATAAAAAAAAAAGATGCACCAGGTGTTGCAGCATGTTGACGTTTACCTGAAAAGGCGCTTTTATTGAAGCTGTATTATCAGATGCCTGAAAGATCTCTTGCGCGCGTCATTCGATGATGACCATGTGCTCAGCTGCCACTTTCGTCATGCTTGGCCTCCCAGACCTCAGTCCATGCGATTATTGGCTTTGGGGTTACCTGAAGTCGCAAGTGTATCATGATCGACCGACATCTGTAGGGATGCTGAAAGACAACATCCGACGCCAATGCCTCACCGTGACTCCGGACATGCTTTACAGTGCTGTTCACAACATTATTCCTCGACTACAGCTATTGTTGAGGAACGATGGTGGACATATTGAGCATTTCCTATAAAGAACATCATCTTTGCTTTGTCTTACTCTGTTATGCTAATTATTGCTGTTCTGGACATTTTTTGCACTTTTGTATTTTTTTGGTTCTAATAAAACCCCATGTCATTCAAAGCGTGTGTGTCAATTTGTACCTCAGTATCTACTTTATTCTGTGATTTATTCAGTTTTCAAATTTATACTGACTTTTTGATCACCCGATATATACGGGCATACACATACTACTCATTTGATGTGCCAGCTTTAGTCTTCAGGAACATTGGTTTCTCCTGTTTGCTGGAAACTGTGAAGGACCAATGTCACATTCACTTGTAAAATGGAATTTTCTCATATTTATTGTGAAGGCCAATGTTTATGGTGTTATATGGACAACATGTTTCAGTAAGTACAAAATTGAGAGTTTTTCCAGCAGCAAATGAAGGCACTTCTTTGCCATCACACTATAGGTGTGTAGCCCAGCAAGCTCTGTGTAGCTTCACATGTCAGTATGTAGCTTGGCAGCTATGTTACTTTTTATCAGTTGTTGAAATCAATTGTTGGAATTCAAGTTTACATGTTCCCACATTTCCAGTTGTAGCCGAGTTATAATTTATAGCATATTACTTTTCCTATCTCGTAGCTGCAACAGAAATATTTTTCCCCAGTGGAATTCTTATGTACATATTTGTGAATGTTCTATCTTTTTATCATATATGAGTGCTGCCAACTGTTGGGCTTCTCTATAAAAATATCAACAAGTCGATACAGCGCGCAGCAGTTCGTGACTCACAGGATACGTGGAAGAGGTCGGTTAGTTATATTCTACTGTATAAATCAATATTATCATTGTTATTTTCCATTTTAATTATAGACTGGTCAGTTTATTTATTACGACAGTGAGTATTTCAAAATTAGTTGTTTTAGTCCATAGAAAGAAGGTATATTTTGAAAACTGGTATAATTTTTGTATAAATCTTGCAGCTAAAGTCATTAAAAATCATCTAAGAGCATTACAGCATAAAGAAAAACTTTCCTTACTCTATAAAAAATAAATTCAGTTCTGGAAGAGATACTCAGGGTGCTCAGCAACAGCCAGATAAGTGTTTAAAGGTGTTGCAGGGTAAGTTATTCTGAGAAATAACAGATCAGAAAAAAATTCAATACGCAGCACCATTTCCGAATTAATTACCATTCAATTTAGGCAACACAAATTCGAACAGCCCACCAGAGGTAGTGTTGTCAAATGTGTTGTCTAAAACTCTACATCTACATCTACATCCATACTCTGCAAGCCACCTGACGGTGTGTGGCGGAGGGTACCTTGAGGCCCTCTATCTTTTTTCCCTTCTATTCCAGTCTCGTATTGTTCATGGAAAGAAGGATTGTCGGTATCCTTCTGTGTGGGCTCTAATCTCTCTGATTTTATCCTCACGGTCTCTTTGCGAGATATACTTAGCAGGGAGCAATATACTGCTTGACTCCTTGGTGAAGGTATGTTCTCGAAACTTCGACAAAAGCCCGTACCGAGCTACTGAGCGTCTCTCCTGCAGAGTCTTCCACTGGAGTTTATCTGTCATCTCCGTAACACTTTCGCGATTACTAAATGATCCTGTAACGAAGCGTGCTGCTCTCCATTGGATCTTCTCTATCTCTTCTATCGACCCTATCTGGTTTGGATCCCACACTGCTGAGCAGTATTCGAGCAGTGGGCGAACACGCTTACTGTAACCTACTTCCTTTGTTTTCGGATTGCAAATACGTAGGATTCTTCCAATGAATCTCAGTCTGGCATCTGCTTTACCAACGATCAACTTTATATGATCATTCCGTTTTAAATCACTCCTAATGCGTACTCCCAGATCGCAGATAATTTATGGAATTGACTGCTTCCAGTTGCTGACCTGCTATAATGTAGCTAAATGATAAGGGATCTTTCTTTCTATGTATTCGCAGCACATTACACTTGTCTGCATTGAGATTCAATTGCCATTCCCTGCACCATGCGTCAATTCGCTGCAGATCCTCCTGCATTTCAGTACAATTTTCCATCGTTACAACCTCTCGATATACCACAGCATCATCTGCAAAAAGCCTCAGTGAACTTCCAATGTCATCCACAAGGTCAATTATGTATATTGTGAATAGCAACGGTCCTACGACACTCCCCTGCGGCACACCTGAAATCACTCTTACTTCGGAAGACTTGTCTCCATTGAGAATGACATGCTGCGTTCTGTTATCCAGGAACTCTTCAATCCAATCACACAACTGTATCGAACGCCTTGCGAAAGTCGAGAAACTCGGCATCTAGCTGGGAACCCGTGTCTATGGCCCTCTGAGTCTTGTGGACGAATAGCGCGTGCTGGGTTTCACAGGACCGTCTTTTTCGAAACCCATGCTGATTCCTACAGAGTAGACCTCTAGTCTCCAGAAAAGTCATTATACTCGAACATAATATGTGTTCCAAAATTCGACAACTGATCGACGTTAGAGATATAGATCTATAGTTCTGCACATCTGTTCGATGTCCCTTCTTGAAAATGGGGATGACCTGTGCCCTTTTCCAATCCTTTGGATCACTACGCTGTTCTAGAGACCTACGGTACACCGCTGCAAGAAGGGGGGCAAGTTCCTTCGCGTACTCTGTGTAAAATTGAACTGGTATCCCATCAGGTCCAGAGGCCTTTCCTCTTTTGAGCGATTTTAATTGTTTCTCTATCCCCCTGTCATCTATTTCGATATCTACCATTTTGTCATCTGTGCAACAATCTAGAGAAGGAACTGCAGTGCAATCTTCCTCTGTGAAACAACTTTGGAAAAAGACATTTAGTATTTCGGCCTTTAGTCTGTCATCCTCTGTTTCAGTACCATTTTGGTCACAGAGTGTCTGGACATTTTGTTTTGATCCACCTACCGCTTTGACCAAAATTTCTTAGGATTTTCTGCCAAGTCAGTACATAGAACTTTACTTTCGAATTCATTGAACGCCTCTCGCATAGCCCTCCTCACACTACATTTCGCTTCTCGTAATTTTTGTTTTTCTGCAAGGCTTTGGCTATGTTTATGTTTGCTGTGAAGTTCCCTTTGCTTCCGCAGCAGTTTTCTAACTCGGTTGTTGTACCACGGTGGCTCTTTTCCATCTCTTATGATCTTGCTTGGCACATACTCATCTAACGCATAATGTACGACGGTTTTGAACTTTGTCCACTGATCCTCAACACTATCTGTACTTGAGACAAAACTTTTGTGTTGAGCCAACAGGTACTCTGAAATCTGCTTTTTGTCACATTTTCTAAACAGAAAAATCTTCCTACCCTTTTTAATATTCCTATTTACGGCTGAAATCATCGATACCGTAACCGCTTTATGATCGCTGATTCCCTGTTCTGCGTTAACTGTTTCAAATAGTTCGGGTCTGTTTGTCACCAGAAGGTCTAATATGTTATCGCCACGAGTCGGTTCTCTGTTTAACTGCTCAGGGTAGTTTTCAGATAAAGCACTTAAAAAAATTTCACTGGGTTCTTTGTCCCTGCCACCCGTTATGAACCTTTTGAGTCTCCCAGTCTATATCCGGCAAATTAAAATCTCCACCCAGAACTATAACATGGTGGGGAAATCTACTCGAAATATTTTCCAAATTATCCTTCAGGTGCTCAGCCACAACAGCTGCTGAGCCAGGGGGCCTATAGAGACATCCAGTTACCATGTCTGAGCCTGCTTTAACCGTGACCTTCACCCAAATTATTTCACATTTCGGATCTGTGTCAGTTTCCTTCGATACTATTGCACTTCTTATCGCTATAAACACACCTCCCCCTTCACTCCAGCCTGTCTCTGCAGTATACATTCCAATCTGAGTTCAGAACAAGGGAGCAACACAAATATTGGACGCGGGACGGTAGTACAGATCGAACCCGAGCTAAAGGCCGAGCAGTCTTGTGCACAGTTATCTACACTATGAGAGCAACTGCAACCAGTATCGTGTAGTGGGCCACTCGAATTTCCCTGATTGGCTAACTTCAGTGCCAATTAACTGAGAAACGGCACAGTGTATTGCATTTTTCTCTTAACAGTTATTTCTCAGAACAGCATACCCTGCAGCACCCTTACAAACTTCTCGCAAAGGCAAAGGTCCCGGGTTCGAGTCTCGGTCGGGCACACAGTTTTAATCTGCCAGGAAGTTTCATATCAGCGCACACTCCGCTGCAGAGTGAAAATCTCATTCTCGCAATGTTTCTGACCCCTCTGTGTATCAATTATGCTGGTTAAAATTAATAATACTCGAAAGATGTGATTAACTTTGTTACTTCTCTCACAGTATCGGTAGTTACAGGGCTATTATGTTTAGAGATTTTTGATAATAAATAAAAATCTTTGCTTTGGATCAAAATAACTACCCTCGACAAACTGTGCGTCACATTTAATCGAGTAATCTCTGTGACATGTAACATACATGTTTCTGAATTCATTAATGATATTCTATTGACAATACTGTCCTTAGATGCAGTTTAAAAAAATCACTGAAGTGCTTCTCGTATGTCACTGCAGACACGAGAAATTCTGAAATGCGAAAATATCAGTGATTTAAATTTCTTTAGTTGCTAATAACCACAGTGTTAATGCCGGGCTTTCTTCAGTGTAGGTCGGTCAATGGCGATTGGCGTTCTGCTTCTAAATTTCCTCCTGAGTTTTGATGAAAAATCAGCAAAAGTTGTCAACCGACATATGTGCAACACATGAGACTTTTTTCTTCTCACGGCATTACGAGCACAGGTCTCGTGCTCTTCAACAGGTTTCTCCCATTCTGCCCCGTCCGGCGCAGTTCTCCGCTATCCTCTGACTCCGAGAGATTTTGTATCTTCTTCTGCGTCACCTGTCCACCACTGTTGTGGCCTTCCTCTCTGTCTCCTTCCAGTGGGCCTCCATTCGGAAACCTTTTTAGTTGTTAGTCCAGTATCCATCCTAAGGACATGTCCACATTAGGCTGTCCTCTTACTTTTTACTGTTCTTACAGTTTCAGCTTCTCGTACGAGGTAATCCAGCTCAGCGTTCCTTGTAAATCCCCAATCCTGAATTGCCCTGTACGTCTTGTGCAGAATGCCGTGTTCAAATATCCTCAGCTGCTGCTCGTCAGCACTCATTGATGTTTCACATCCGTAGGCTACAACTGGGCTGATTATTACTTTATAAATTTGAAATGTCAGTTGTGTATTAAATCCTCGAATCCAGCAATTTCTTAAATATATGTGATATGGAGTTCAATATAATAGAGGGAAATATTCACTGTAGGAAAAATGTATCTAAAAACAAAGATGATGTAACTTACCAAATGAAAGTGCTGCCATGTTGATAGACTCAAAAAAAAAATCACAAACACACACACAAATTTCAAGCTTTCGCTACCCACGGTTGCTTCATCAACCTATCAGAACTCCGGAGATGGGAACTTGCCCTTCAATATATCCTCTCTTCCTGTTACCCACCAGACCTCAACCTCCGCTAATTTCAAGTTGCTGCCGCTCATACTTCACCTGTCATTCAACAACATCTTTGCCTCTGTACTCCCTCCTCGACTGACATAACTGCCCAAACTCTTTGCCTTTACATATGTCTGTGTGTGTGTGTGTGTGTGTGTGTGTGTGTGTGTGTGTGTGTGTGTGTGTGTGTTTTCCCCCTAAGGTAAGTCTTTCCGCTCACAGGACTGGAATGACTCCTTCCCCTCTCCCTTAAAACCCATATCCTTTCGTCATTCCCTCTCCTTCCCTCTTTCCTGTTGAAGCAACCGTGGGTTGCGAAAGCTTGAATTTTGTGTGTTTGTTTGTGTGTCTGTCAACATGCCAGCACTTTCATATGGTACGGTATGGAGTTCAGCCGTAACACATGTGACAGCTACAGTGCACGAGTCACAGAAAGCAATTCCCACACGGTCCGTAGCAGCCACGTGGGACGTTGATGTATGCCCTCAGATCAGCAGGGTCACACCAAAAGCTACAGAGTGCCAGGTACCTCACCAGGCATCAGCAGGAGGTCACTGGCTGTGCCGGCATCCGGCCACGAGCTACTGAGGGTCACCACATCTCTTCACGGAGAACAGCTATTTAAGGAAACCCGGGGATCACTGCGGACAGTTCCTTATCGGAGTCGGCCGACTCGGGCACTGACTGCTCTCGATCTCTCAATTGAGCTCTCGTCGACGTGCCGTCGGTTACGGCAGCGTAATGCCGAGAAGTAGGCTTTTCCGTCGGAAAGTAGCTCTCTTCGAGTCTTGGCCATTTCGGTGTTCAGTTCCAGCTCCAGGGAGTCAGATGGACCCAAATCCTGAGGACTGTACTTTGTTTGGAACCGCATAAGAGGTGGAGTTAATTTGTAATTATAAACTGCAATGAACATATTTTTACATTAAATGTATTTGCTATTGAGAATATGGGCAGCCATCAGCTCCAGAAAGGAATGACGACAAGGAAATTTCTATCGGACTGGGAATCGAACCTGGATTTCCCACTTATCGTGAGCGGTTGCCGTACCGTTTGGCTCTCCGTACACGACTCGGAGCCGGACCCGAACTTCCGTACGTCATTAACTGTGTGTCTACAACCTGTACTTGTACATCCACTGTGTATATTTCCTTACAGGAGAGACGTATGGAAGTTTGTGTTGCCGGTGATTCGTGCAATGAGAGCCAAATGGTGAGGCAACCGCTTGCGATTAGCGGCAAATTGGGGTTCGTTGCCCGGTCTGGCACAAATGTTCATTGTTGTTATTCCATTCTACAGCTGACGGTTGTCCGTACGCGGAATAGCAAATACATTTATGTATTTCATAATGGCTGTAGTCGCCACAGTACTTGTTCCTTTGGATATGCGTGTGTGTCCGTAGAAACTTTGCATCGTAATTCAGAATAACACAGGCACTGCAATATCAAACAGATTTTTCGTTTTTTGAAGGAAAATAAAGAAGCTATTGTACTTCTACTGGGACTTCTTTCAATTAGAAAAAATAAACAGATTTTGCGCTGTGGAAGCATTTATTACAACTTAGGATGTCCTGTTTTATTTCAGTTGACATGGAATTTGTCCTGTTAATATGAGACCCCAGGTGAACAAAGTTCTGCACTGTACAGGTTCAGAAATGAATGCAGCTACTGACAGTTTATCCAAGTTATTATTCCTCTTCTTTGAGAAATTCGTTTATCTAGTCTTCTTTTCATCAACAGTAAGGCTTTAGAGTGGTTTAGGTCATACCTCATGAACAGAAAACAAAGGGTAGTTATATCAACAAGTGAGGGAAATTCCTTCTCTGAATGGATGATTATTTTGGAAGGTGTTCCACAAGGCTCAGTTCTGAGTCCTTTTTTTATGTAAATAACCTACCCCTGAACATAAATTCAAACTGAGTTTTATTCACTGACGATACTTCTGCCCTTGTTGAGAGCTATGGCCCCAAACAAATTCTTTCAACTGTCACAAAACTATTAGACAGTTTGGAAAACTGGTTCCAACTGAATGGGCTAAAATTTAATATTGGGAAAACACATTTGCTGCAGTTTAAAACTAAAAACTCTCAGCTAAAAGAATTCCACATTAGTCGTAGAAACCAAGAACTGAGAGAAGTGGACTGTGTTAAATTTTTGGGCATGCATTTGGACCAAAATCTATCCTGGTCTTCACACACAGTGATTTAGCAAGTAAATTAAACTGCCTGGCATTTGCAATGAAAATCCTGTCGTATTGAACTAGCATGGAGATAAGAAAAATAGTTTACCACAGCTATTTTGAATCAGTGATAAGGTATGGTGTTATCTTTTGGGGAAGCACAAGCAAAATGAATAGAATCTTAAAATTACAGAAATCAGTTGTTAGAAATATGTCCAATGCAAAACTGGAAGTATCCTGTCGCTCACTGTTAAGAAATTTAAAAACATTAAGTGCTCCATGTTTGTACATTTATGAACTGATTATTTTTGTATACAGTCACCCCAAGTTGTTCATAGATGATACCTTTAAACATCAATAGTTTACTAGGAACAAGGAGAATTTCTCTGTAAATTACAAATTAAAAATTATTGTTTGTGTAATACACCCAAATTGTAATGTCAATATTGACAAGTCCCCTGTACATTAAATCTTGTGATTTAACTCTGTATGTTGTGGGATAATAAAAATTCTGATTCTGATTCTGCCTCTAGGTGGGGTGGCTTCTTTCAGCTCGGCTACTCTTCTCTTCTGTGAAATTCTTATTCTACTAATAACTGCTACATCATCAGCATACGCACACATTTACTGAGTTGTCCATCCACTCGCACTGCAGTCTCGGAACCGATCAGTGTTGCTCGGATAAGTGAAACGCACTTAGACGGTATATCAGACAGCAGCTAATCAGTTAGCATTTTCGCCCTATCGAGACTATCGAAGGTAAGCTCAAAGTCCACATAGAGGTTATGAAGCTCCGTCGTATACTCACACACATTTTCTCGTATTTGCCTCATCTCGAATGTCCGATCTGTTGCTGACCTATTAGGCCGAAACCTACTCTAACATTCTCCCAGAATCTCTTTTACATATAGAACTAGCCGGCTGTAAATAATATTAGAAAGAATCTCACATGTTACATTCAACGGAAAATTCCTCGGTAATTCGAGCAAGAAGTCTTGCCTCCTGTTCTGTTGACTGGTACGATTACCCATAAGGTCCACTTTTCTGGGATTCTTTCCTGATTACATTGTTGTTGTTGCTGTTGTTGCTGTTGTTGAGGTCTTCAGTCCTGAGACTGGTTTGATGCAGCTCTCCATGCTACTCTATCCTGTGCAAGCTTCTTCATCTCCCAGTACCTACTGCAGCCTACATCCTTCTGAATCTGCTTAGTGTATTCGTCTCTTGGTCTCCCTCTACGATTTTTACCCTCCACGCTGTCCTCCAGTACTAAATTGGTGATCCCTCGATGTCTCGGAACATGTCGTACCAACCGATCTCTTCTTGTAGTCAAGTTGTGCCACAAACTTCTCTTCTCCCCAATCCTATTCAATACTTCCTCATTTGTTATGTGATCTACCCATCTAATCTTCAGCATTCTTCCGTAGCACCACATTTCGAAAGCTTCTATTCTCTTCTTGTCTAAACTATTTGTTGTCCATGTTTCACTTCCATACATGGCTACACTCCATACAAATACTTTCAAAAACGACTTCCTGACACTTAAATCTATACTCGACGGCAACAGGTTTCTCTTCTTCAGAAACACTTTCCTTGCCATTGCCAGTCTACATTTTATATCCTCTCTACTTCGACCATCATCAGTTATTTTGCTCCCCAAATAGCAAACCTCATTTACTACTTTAAGTGTCTCATTTCCTTATCTAATTCCCTCAGCATCACTCGACTTAATTCGACTACATTCCATTATCCTTGTTTTGCTTTTGTTGATGTTCATCTTATACCCTCCTTTCAAGACACTGTCCATTCCGTTCAATTGCTCTTCCAAGTTCTTTGCTGTCTCTGACAGAATTACAATGTCATCAATGGACCTCAAAGTTTTTACTTCTTCTCCATGGATTTTAATACCTACCCCGAATTTTTCTTTTGTTTCCTTTACTGCTTGCTCACTATTCAGATTGAATAATATCGGGGAGAGGCTACAACCCTGTCTTACTCCCTTCCCAACCACTGCTTCCCTTTGATGTCCCTCGACTCTTATAACTGCCATCTGCTTTCTGTACAAATTGTAAATAGCGTTTCGCTCCCTGTATTTTACCCCTGCCACCTTTAGAATTTGAAAGAGAGTATTCCATATCAACTTGATAAGTGCTAAGGAAAGCTGGAGATGCAGTTCAGTTATAAGTGCACCACCTTCACGCACTTCATGCTTATGTACATATTCAGACACCTAGATTCTTCAGTTTTCCTTACTTGGCCAAAAACAGTGCACCCGCCACACAGAATAATCCTCTCTTAATATCAGAGTCTGGCATCACAGCTCTATCTGCATAGTGCCATATCCTGTGTGCCAATAACTACCACCGAAAAACAATAATGCAGCATTCCTAGGCCGTGTCAGGAATGTTGTGTTCTCTTCGGTTTCTGCTAGTGTAAACGCTTTTTCACAGACACGAGGAACTGGCACCGAACACTGACAAACTGCCTGGAAATCGTCATTTGCTCGTGTTTGCCTTCGTTTGGTCCGGTGTAAACCGGGCTCGAGAAGAAACTTAAGAGGACCGTCGTGTCGCCTTACGACCTGGGTGATGTGAATGCGTACTTATTAGCAGGAACAGAAAAATTTTGTGAAAATGATAATGCAAAATTCGTGGCTTGTAGTGAAATAACATGAATCAGCTTCCTTAGATTTTACAAAAATTTGTTACTTTGCTGTATAAAAATTTTATAAATTTGTGAATGTAAGTTTATGAATATAATAGAGGGAAACATTCCACGTGGGAAAAATATATCTAAAAACAAAGATGATGTGACTTACCAAACGAAAGTGCTGGCAGGTCGATAGACACACAAACAAACACAAACATACACACAAAATTCAAGCTTTCGCAACCCCCGGTTGCTTCGTCAGGAAAGAGGGAAGGAGAGGAAAAGATGAAAGGATGTGGGTTTTAAGGGAGAGGGTAAGGAGTCATTCCAATCCCGGGAGCGGAAAGTATGTAATTATGAATGTAAGTTTACTAATAGTTGTGACTGGTAGTTATTGAATGTTAACTTCGACTTCTAATTTTCTCAAAAATAACACCGGAACTGTCCAGAAATGACATCGAATAACTGACAGTATGAAATCTTCTGTGATTGTCAATTGAGTCCTGGTGACACTTTGTCACAAACTTTTGATGAAATCTGCAGTGCCTGTAGTGGTTAATAAAAAAGAAAAAGAGAAGAAAAGAAAAGAAAGGTTGAAAATGTGGGAAGAAATGGTGAATAAAAAGGGGGTTTTAAAATCCTTAATGACCGTGAAAAAGGGAAAGAATGAAATGCAAATCGGACTTCGTATTACAGAAAAGTTATCGCACTTCGTGATTCGGAAAAGCTATTGTTGGGGAGGTCCTTGCGGCGTTTCTGAGCAAAAGTCAAACCAATATCCACTACAAAAATTATTTGAAAGAGAACAGAGAATAACACAATGTGATTAACAGGGGGAAATGGCGTAGATAAGAGTTCATCCTTTACCATGTTAACACGTCTTCTCTCGTGCGGCGCCCAGGTCTTGTTCTCCAAAAATCTCCTGCTTCATTTCTGCATGAAAAGTCATAGCTGCTCTGAAATCTTGCAATAAATTTCATTGTCCAGGAATTACTAATGTTTACAAATCAAAATTGTCTTGATATTAAATGCAATGTATTTTATGTTGATGCTTCCATCCTCCAAATTTCACACAAACTTCCACAATACGTCTGCACATTAATAAGTTTTTTTGTCTTAATCCGACCAAGACTAGCTAATAAGTAAGTTAAGCTTCCACTCTCGAGAGACAAAAGATGGATAGATAACAAAAAGGGTTACAATTTTAGTACCTTCATTTTCTTATATATTTTCTCTGCCGTCGAGCGCTCGTACCGCTGTGATGGTATAATTTATATCTGAGGGAACGAGTGTAGCGCGGCGAAATTCAAAGTCCCACTACATGCCATTTGAGATTTCTCTACCGAGGGCCTAAAGGGTGGATGCAGTCGGGTGCCTCCAGAAGAGGTGTCACGGCTGCCTATGGTGAGGTGTCAAGTTCTGGTGCTGCCTATCTGTTCTGCCATCTGCATCTGCTGCTTTCACATCACAGAGGTCCTGACATACTTTTGCTATCTCAACAGTTCCGTTTGTCATGTACTCGTACATCCACTGTGTGTCTGAGGACCGAATCCCAGAACCCACTGACATGTGGCACAGAACCTTTGTCTGTTCGTGTCTGCGATGGCAGAGCACGGCATCGACAGAGGCTACGTACATCTTTTTCTCTTTGTTCCTATTTTTTTTAAAAAGAGAAAAATAACAATCTATTGTACCAGTACAGTGGGTTCTCTCTGAGCTCTGGTGGTAACAAAAATGTGTGTGGAACACACCGATGTGAAAGTGGGGTGGTGGCAGTGGGTGGATTAGGCCAGTAGTACCAGGAGTGCTACCCTCCCACCCCCCCACCCCCTCCCCCCCACCCACCCCTCTTACCAGGTGTACCGGTATGAAATGAGCGCTTTTTTTTTGTGGTAATGAAACACTAATTATGAATTGAAAAGTAAAAACATTTTATTCAAAGTACTGACCATTGCTTTCTATGCATTTTGACCACCTTTTTGGCAATTTGTGGACAACTACGCTAATAGAAATGTTTGTCTTTTGAAGCAAACCAATCAGGCAACCAATTTTCGACTTCTTCGTAGGAATCGAAGTGTTCCTCAGCCAATGCGTGTCCCATTGATGAAAACAAATGGTAGTCGGAAGGGGTCAAGTCTGGTGAATACGGCGGGTGGGGTAGCAGCTCCCAGCCGAGTGTTTTGATTGTATCCTGAACCAGTTTTGCTTTGTGTGCAGGTGCATTGTCATGTAAAAAAATTACTTTACCACGTCTTTTGGCCCATTCTGGTCTTTTTTTCGATCAATACATAGTTCAAATTGATCATTTGTTATCTGTAGCGATTAGTATTCACAGTTTCACCGGGTTTTAGAAGCTCGTGATCGACCACACCTTTCTGACCCCACCAAACACAGAGCATTGTCTTGTTGCCGAATCGATCTGGTTTTGCAGTCGACATTGATGGTTGTCCCGGATTAACCCACGATTTATTCCATTTAGGATTCTTAAAATAAATCGATTTTTCATCGCCAGTAACAATTCGACGCAAAATTGATTTTTTTTCATGTGTTTGAAGCAAAATTTGACAAATGGTTTTTCGGTTTTCCATCTGTCTTTCATTCAATTCATGTGGCACCCATTTTCCCTACTTTTGGATCTTTCCCATAGCTTTCAAACGGTCATAAATTGTTTGTTGTGCAACATTCAGCATTGCTGCCATTTGCTTCTGACACAAAGTACCATCTTCATCCAATATTGCTTCCAATTCGGCGTCTTCAAATTGTTTTGGCGGTCTTCCACGTTCCTCATTTCTTACATCAAAATCGTTATTTCTGAACCGTTGAAACCATCTTTTGCACGTTGCTGCTCATAGATCATGATCACCGTATGCCTCGACAAGCATTCGATGCAACTCTGCAGCACTTTTTTCAAATGAAAACAAAAAATTAATGCTTCCCGCAAATCATCACTTTTTGGTACAAAATTCGACATTGTTAACACTATGAAAACATATGATGATGTTTGCTCCATGACTTGATGTATACTAAATATCTTTGACAGATGTGATACCAACCAAACAAAAAAAAAAAAAAAGAAGAAGAAGGCTCGTTCACAACAAATATTCCCTATCGATACATTTGTATCTTAACGCTCATTTAGTACTGGTACACCTGGTAAATCCTACCGTATGTCCCCATTACCACCAGCTACAAAACTTCTATCTGAGTGATTGGTGCACCTGCTGCGTTCTAAGCACAGGAGTCTGTGGTCCAACAACTATAAAGGAACAAACTGGACACGAACCGTATACACTGTGGTAACAGAAGTCACGGGTACCTCCTAATGTCGTGTCGGACCTCCTTCTCCCTGGCTCGATGTTGCATAGACTCGATAAGTCGTCGGAAGACCCCTGATAAGATATTGAACCATGCTTTTTCTCTTGTGTTGCCGGTGCAGGATTTTGTGCACAAACTAGACTCTCTATTATGTCCTATAAGTGTTTGACGGGATTCAAGTCAGGCGATAAGGGTGCCACATCACTCACTAGAATTGTGTAGAATGTCGTTCAAACAGTTAACGAACAGTTGCGGCACGGTTGGTGTGGCACATTGTCATCTGTAAAAAATTTATCATTACTTGGCTGCAAATGGTCTCCAAGTAACTGAACTTAACCATTTCCAGTGAATCATTGGTTCAGTTGCACCAGAGGACTCGGTCCACTCTGTGTAAACACAGCCCACAACATTACGGAGCCACCGTCAGCTTGCAAAATGTCTTGTCGACAACTAGAGTCCATCAATTTGTGGGTCTGTGTTACGCTGTCACATTTGAAACCTATCATCAGCTTATACTGACTGAAATCAGGACTCACCTCGTTGGGCCACAGCACCGAAGTCGTCTAGGGCCCCAACCACAGCGCCAACGAGCCCAGGAAAGGTGCTGCTGGGGATTTCCGCACTTGAGTCGGTCGTGTGCTTCCATAGCCCATATTAATGCCAGATTTCGTTGCACTGTTCTAACGAATACATTTGTCGTATATCACCCATAGATTTCTGCACCTATTTCATACTTTGTTGCTTGTCTGTTAGCACTGACAACTCTACACTGCTCTCGGTCACGAAGTGAACACTGTCACCCACTGCATTGTCCAGGGTGACAGGTAATACCTGAAATTTGGTATTCTCGGCACATACTTAACACTGTGGATTTCGAAATATTGAATTTCCTAACAATTTCCGAAGTTAAATGTCCCACACATCTAACTCAATCTACAAGTCTGCATTCAAATTCCCTAGTGGCCATAATCATGTCAGAACCTTTTCACATCAATCAGCTGAGTACAGAGGACAGCTCCACCAATGCACTGGACTTTCATACCTTGTGAATGCGTACTACTGCCATCTGTATATGTGCATGTTGCTACCCCGTGACTTTTGTCATCTCGTTGTATTTCGACTGGAGATGACAAGTAGGAAACTTGCCTAAATATTGCGACAATGTGATGCTATAATTTGGCAGAAAACACAGAAAGGTTTCATAAACCTAAAAGAATTTCTGATGGTGAATGTTGTAGTGTGTGCTCAGATGACCTCTCAATCATAAAATTACTTTCAAAATGATGGAGAGCAGCAATCAGTCGTATCCTTTGTAACTTTATTAAGGCAAATCCAGATATTGGCTACTAAATAGCCATTATCAATGCTCTATTTCAGAGTTTTACTACATGCCCTAGTACGTCAAACCCTGTTTTTTAGGCTCCTGCCATTGTCATTCATTGAGTCTTGGATGAACTGTGACAAGAGGTCAAACAACATGGGTTGACGTACCGGAGCATGTGTTAAAACTCTGACATAGTGCATTGATAATGGCTATTTACTAGCCGAAATTGGGATTTGCCTTAATAAAGAAAGGGTACGACTGATTAGTGTGCTCTCCATCTGGAAAGGCAAGTCACAGTCACCGAGTGCATTCCACATTCCTAATGGAAGGTAATTTGATAAAATTATTTTGTTTCCCGGTTGCAGACCCGCAGTTCGAGGGCACGTTCAAGGACGCCAAATACTGTCAGCGACAGTGCAACAAGCAGCCATTTCACAGGGATGTGGGGGCGGCGGCCAACTCCGCAGTGCCCGGTGGCGTTGCTGCTGCCGACCTGCACTTTGCCAGATATCAGCACAGGTCAGTACCTCGTGAGGTCATTGTGTCCTCAGCAACTTCAGCTGTCACCTCCCATTATTATTAATCTATGAGTGATTCAAATTATTTATGCCCCTCCAGTCCAAAAAGTTTCAGGCCCATATTAATAAAAAAATAGAGAAAGTTAGGGTGGTGGTTTTAATACTTCAGGTGTTCTACGTAGTTCCTCCCTCCACCCCCACTTGAGCACAATACACAACATTCATACAGCCATGAGACACTGTCAGAAAAGTCCTCATTTTGGACATCGTTCAACTCGTGTCTCACACTGGCTCGAATGTAATTGCACGGATAAACAAATCTAGTCAGCAACACACGGCAGGAGAACGAACGTACAAAAGGTAGGTAGTTTGCAAGCTTTCAGAGCCAGTGGCGCTTCCTTCCAGCAGAATGGTTGGAAGGGAAGGGAGACGGGTTAATGAAAATGACTGGCGAGGTTTAGGAAATGTGGAGCATTCAGAAAAATCGCGCAGAACTCCTAGTCGGGGGAGGTTTACCAGACAGTATGAGAAGGAAAGGGGGACTGCGCCAGATGAGATTTGAAAACCTGAGAGCTTAAAGCTGGAAGCCAGGGTAAGTTGCAAGACAGGTCTGCACGAGTTAATAAAAGTGAGAAGCTAAGTGCACTGTATGTGATAGTGATGGGATTGGGGCAGCGAAAAATAGACAGGTCAGAAAATGAAAGTTGTAGAAAACCAAAAGGGAGTGAAGAAAGGAATAGTTACTGTGAAGAAATTCTTAGACTGAAGAAATTAACGTAAATTAAGGTCGCGCGAGTGGCAAGAACAGAGGATGTTCTGTAGCGCCAGTTCTACCCTGCGGAGTTGTGAGAAACCGGTGCCTGGGGGAAGAATCCAGAGGGCGCGTCTGGTGAAACAGGCACCGAGGTCACAATGTTGTCTTGTGGAGCACGTTCTGCGACGGGGTATTGTGTGTCACCAGTTCACAGCCTCTGCCCATGCCCATTCATCCTAACTGATAATTTGGTGGTGGTCCTGCCGATGTAAAAAGTCAAACAGCTGATACATAATGTGTCATTTCACAGGTGGCTCTCCCTTACATCCCATCTGGTAAGTCTCTCCTGACCTGGAATTATGGGCAACTTTTACAAAGTCTGCCCTTTTACATAAACCTCACCAGTCCTTTTCCTTCACCCCTCTTCCTTCCCCTTCAACCATACTGCCAGAAAAGGAGCATGGCAAGACTTGAAATCAGACAAAACACACACACACACACACACACACACACACACACACACACACACACACACACACACACACACACACATGGCCAGTCGCTGGCATCCTGGCTTCAGCTGCCAGAGACTGTGGTCGTGTGTGTGTGTGTGTGTGTGTGTGTGTGTGTGTGTGTGTGTGTGTGTTTTGTCTGATTTCAAGTCTTCCTGTGCTGATTTTTTCCAGAAACAAATTGTCTGTGTTTTGCATTTCAGTTTATGTCTGACAGATGTCCATGCATCACCATTTTTGTACAGAGTCAAGGTGTGGTGGATAAACTTCACACACACACACACACACATTACTCTTCTTCAAAACATTCTCAAGAATGTCTCGATCACTCGATTTATAGATGTTCCTCCAGCACAGTGTGTGACACAACACCTTGACAGACTACAGCTGCACAGCTTAACACCGCACGCTAACAACTCACAGTTTGAATGCAAATCTATTGTTTACAGCTGTTATTTCATGAAGCCACCGTAGTTAACTGCATTAAAATTTGCTTATAACTCAGGAATAAAATCATTCTCAGAACTTTTTTGAAGGATGGTGTATGTTTACTGCCAATATCTTATGGTATTGCTGGATAGTTGTAAGCTTTCTTATCTTGCCTAGAAAACAGACAAGTCATTAAAAAATAGCCAGCGGAAAGCTTTTGAAAACCTCAAAATGCACTCAAAGAAAGTGACATTTGGTGGTCCTAGTTATTCATTTCTGTGAAAATAAAGTGATGGATTAACAGTGCCCTAGTAGGACTGCACAAGAGTTTTTGCACTTACAAGAGAGTAGGGGCATTTGTAGAACTTTACACCTTCTCTGCCCAAATGCACTCTCTTTCCTTCTCATCCCATCCGGTACAGTTCCCCTGACCTGTGGTTTTCGATGACTTACCCGAAACCTACCCCTTTTTCTAGACCTCTCCAGTCCTTTTCCTTCACCCCTCTTTCTTCCCCTTCAACCCTTCTGCGTGAAGAAGGAGCCACTGGCTCCGACAGCTTGTCTATTAAAACCTTCTTTTATGTATGTGTCCTGCCGCTGCTTAGTGAGTAGATTTTTTGTCTATCCAATTAAACTACCATTATGTACTAAATTCAAGTTTATTTCCTTCCAGTACCTCTCTTGCAATAATGCACTCTAACACAAAAAAAGAACACATACCTCAGAGAAAACTTTTAAAGGAACGGATATCGGTAGCTGTGGTGTACGTGTACAGACAAGCAAATGATTACAATTTCAGAAAAATTGGATGATTTGTTCAAGAGAAAGATCTTCACAAATTGAGCAAGTCAATAATGTGTTTGACCACTTCTAGCCCTCATGCAAGCAGTTATTTGGCTTGGCATTTATTTACAGAATTGTTGGGTGTCCTTCTGAGGGGTATCATGCCAAATTCTGGTCAATTTGCACGATATACTGTCAAAATAACCAAGCTGGTTGGAGGGCTCTGCCTGTAATGCTCCAAACATAGACAGTTGGGGAGAGACCTTGCTGGCCAAGGTAGGGTTTGGCAAGCACAAAGACAAGTAATAGCAGGCATTTTCTTGCTGAAATGTAATGTGAGGATGAGCTTGGCATGAAGGGCAATAAAAAGGGTACAGAATGTCGTCAACGTAACATTTTGCTGTATGAGTGCTATAGATGACAACCATAACTCCTGGGTGCCTGGCTGTACGGTGGCTGAAAGACAGGTTGCTGTCCGACCACTATCTGGGGCATATCCGGATATGTCTTTGGCCTGGAATCTTATTCACCAGAGTAGAGTTGTGTTTAGTGATGTGTCTGGAGATGCACTGGACAGCAGTAGGATATCGACCTGACTGCCACCTACCACACAGTTCGACAACCAGTTCTTTTCACAGCAGGACCCCTTTGGTTGTCATAGACAGAACCCTTACAGTACAGCAGTACACTGATGATATTCTACTACCCATTTTGTTGCCCTTCATGGCGAGCCATCCCGGGCGTACATTTCAGGGAGACAATGGGCCACCTGCGCACACCGAGGGTTTCTACTGCTCGTGTTGGTGCTGGCCAAATCCTACCTCTGCCAGCAACATTGCAGGATCTCTCGCCAGTTGAGAACATTTTGAACAGCTCGGGAGATTGACGATCTAATGTATCAGTTGGCCAGAATTTGGCACAATGTCCCACAGGAGGACACCCGACAACTCTTATCGATCAATGATAAGCCAAATAGCTGCTTTAATAAAGGCCAGTGGACCAATGAGTTATTGACTCACTCAATATGTGAAGCTCTTTCTCTCGAGTAAATCATCTAGTTATTCTGAAACTGTAATCATTTGCTTGACTGTACATCTACTCCACACCTACCAATTTCCATCCCATTTTAATCATATGTCTGTAGTTTGTTTAAGTAACTAAATCATTTCTTATGTTCATGCTAATCTGTTTCTTCAGCAGTAAATTAGGAAATTATTATTAAGTATCAGTACACTCTGGACTGTTCTGTTTATCTCTATTTGTTTGATTTTCTTGATGTTTCAGGTCTACTGAAATTCCTTCATTTGAAGAAAGCTACCTTCAAAACGTGTCCGGTGGTGAGGTAGCGATGAAGGAAGAAAAATCAATCCATTTCATCAGTTGTGGTGCTCCAACACGAGGAATTATCTTACAGTTGGATAATTCCTTCTGTAGTGCAGCTTATATGAGCATGGTGGACAATATCTTTTCTGTCTTCACCTGCAGTTCGTGCCTACAGAGGTTTTCATCGAAATACAGCCTCATAATGCACGTGTTCATTCACATCGATTGTGTACAGCCACCGTTACACGTTTGTAGATACTGCGGTGAAGTGTTTCTCACTTATTTTGGCCTGAATAAGCATTTGAGGACGAAAGACGACGACGGGACTCTGATCGCACGACCATTTTCTGATGCCGGAAAGACGTGTCACTCTAGTGATTTGTGCAGCGATGTAGTCAGTTCCGAAGACCACGTGCCTGTTTCTTTCGACTCAGTCACTGGTAACAGTTCAAATGAACAAGTCACTAACACAGATCTTGTGAAAAGGGCAGATTCTACTCGACGTAAAGATGACAGCTCGAGCTGCATACAGGCACAACAAAAAGACTGTTACACTTGAGCCTCCGGCCGAAACCTTCTTTAGAAAAGGAAAAACGTCCGCACAGTCCCACAAGGAAGCACATCTCTCGCACATGCGTCTGCCATCTCCAGCCACACTGGCCGCACGGTAACTCGCGTCAGACGGGAACAGAAATCCGGAGTGGGGCACGGAAGTGGGAGGGATAGTAGGCTACAGGTGGGGGGGGGGGGGGGGCAAGGGAGAAGTCAGCACTGCTTGACGGAGCATGCAGGGATTAGAGGTGGCAGTACAGGGCTGCCAGGCGCCGCGTCGGGAGGGAGTGGGCGTAACGGGGAGTGGAAAAGGGGAGGAGCACAGACGGGAAGAGAAGAGTGGCATCGGCAGAGAGTGGAGCACAGTGAGGGTGGGGGATGTGAATTGGGAGGAAATTACAGGACAAAAGGGGCGGAAACTGTTTCATCTACATCTACATGGATACTCTGCAAATCACATTTAAGTGCCTGGCAGTGTGTTCATCAAACTTCCTTCACAATTCTCTATTATTCCAATCCCGTATACCGCACGGAAAGAATGAACACCTATATCTTTCCGTACGAGCTCTGATTTCCCTTATTTTATTGTGGTGATCATTCCGCCCTTTGTAGGTCGGCATCAATGAAATATTTTCGCATGCAGAGGACAAAGTTGGTGACATAAACTTCGTGAGAAGATTCTGCTGCAACGAAAATTGCTTTTGTTTTAATGATGTTCACCCCAAATCCTGTATAATTTCAGTGACGCTCTCTCCCCTATTTCACAATAATACAAAATGTGCTGCCCTTCTTTGTACTTTTTTGATGTACTCCATCGATCCTATCTGGTAAGATCCCACACTGTGCAACAGTATTCTAAAAGATGGAGGACAAGCATAGTGTAGGCAGTCTCTTTAGTAGATCTGTTAGATTCTCTAAGTGTCCTGCCAATAAAACGCAGTCTTTGGGTAGCCTTTGCAGTGTTATGTGGCTTTATGCTTAATTACAGACTTACTATTCTCTCAGTTGATTTGTTTTCACCACGTAACGCCCGCTGTTTACGTCCTCCTTCGTTGCTGAGCGATGTATCACTTTTTGTTCTGACGCCGCAACTCTTCCTTTCCTATATCTTTACTACTTTTTATCTATATTAATGGTGAACTATTGGTTTTGCCATTTAACAACTTTTTAATAACTGTGGAAGTATTACAGGCATCGGGTTCCACCTAGTGTGTCACCTGCCTATACGTTTTACACGAACCTTTCGAGACTCAATCAATCTGTTTACAAAGAGAAAGCAGAATGTCTCTTCCTTTGACGTCGTCCAACAACGACCTAGGAAGCTCGACGCCCTCGCGGCCCGGGCTCTTCCACAGCTTGCGGTAGTTTGCAGCATTCGTTTTATTCCTCGCCCATTTGCCGCTACGTCAAACTTTCGTGGTGATCGTTGGGCAACGTCTTCCACGTTATCTGCAACATAATAAACTTTATTCCCACAGTATTTCTGAAAACCCAAAAACAAACTTAAAAAACATAATAGTAATAATAATAATAATAATAATAATAATAATAAAACAACACCACATAACAAACCTGACATCATACTCACCAATAAAAAGAAGAAATTAACACAACTAATTGAAATATCCATACCCAACACAACAAATATACAGAAGAAAACAGGAGAAAAAATTGAAAAATACATCCAACTGGCTGAGGAAGTCAAGGACATGTGGCATCAGGATAAAGTCGACATTATACCAATTATACTATCAACTACAGGAGTCATACCTCACAATATCCACCAGTACATCAATGCAATACAGCTACATCCAAACATATATATACAACTACAGACATCCGTAATTATTGATACATGTTCAATTACCCGAAAGTTCCTAAATGCAATATAACATATACCGTACAGTTAAAAGGAAGTCACGCTTGATCAAGGTCCGCGTCACTGTCCATTTTTGACCACACATAACGTCTGAGAATAGAAAGAAATAATAATAATAATAACTGTTCTTACAATTATTCGTATAAGTCTTGATCGAATTAATGAGAGGTGGGACAGGTATAAGCCTTGTGACACCACAACTCCATCACTCCTATCTGGTAAGACCCCACACTGTGCAGCAGTATTCTAGAAGAGGACGGACAAGCATAGTGTAGGCAGTCTCCTTAGTAGGTCTGTTACATTTTCTAAGTGTCGTGCCAATAAAACGCAGTCTTTGATTAGCCTTCTCCACGACATTTTCTGTATGTTCCTTTCAATTTAAGTTGTTCATAATTGCAATTCCTATGTAATTAGTTGCATTTATGGCCTCCAGATTTGATTTATCTTGTAACTGAAGTTTAATGGATTCCTTTTAGTGCTCATGTGGATGACCACGTACTTTTCATTATTTAGGATCAATTGCCAATTTTTGCACCATACAGGTATCTTTTCTAAATCATTTTGCAATTTGTTTCGATCTTCTGATGACCTTACTAGTCAATAAATGACAGCGTCATCTGCAAACGACCTAAGACGGCTGCTCAGAAGGTCCCCAGTGCTTTTCACATAGTAAACATCCTTTTATTGCAAAACCAACTACAGAATCAGAAAGCTTGGACTTGTAGTTATTTTTGAGCCTACTTTCTGTCATGATTGATGCATATTTGGAGCCATTCTAGAAGCTTTTTCATACCTGCATCATACCATTCTCTTGCTGCAGACTTGTGCAGGAAGGAATGGTCAGCTTCCTTCAGCTCTTCATCGCTTGACAATTTCGTTCCCCCCAAGTGTTGTTTCAAGTTCGGGAACAAATAGTAGTCACTGGGAGCCAAATTAGAGCTGTATGGAGGATGATCAACGATTTCCCACCCGAATTTGGCGATGAGATTCGTCGTGATGTGGGCGACATGAGGGCGGGCGTTGTCGTGGTTCAACTGAACTTCCTTCGTGAGCTGACCCCTCCTTTTGTTCCGTACAATCCAGCTTAGCTTTGTTAGTGTCTCACAGTACCTTGCCGCATTGATTGTTGTACTTCTTTCCAGGTAGCCTATAACCCTCCTAACTCTCCAGCTAATCAGGCTTTTCTATATGACTGTGTACCTAAAGCCCATAATTTGTGGGGAAAAGGCATCTACTCTGAAGAATAATGCAAAACCGAGAGAAGTAGATGAAGATATAATCAAATTGCCATTGCTCAGTACTTCAGCAGTGACGATTAGAAACAAAGTTTGGTTAAATTTATGTATTTTTAAAGAACCAACGGTTACCAGTTCCTCACCGGAACAAGAATAATTGAATTGAAACTGAACTTAATACTCATAAGCAATGTTACGTAAGAAAAGTTATTGGCTTCATAACGTAGGAACAGTACCTAATGCACACTTTCAAGAACTTCACACCACACGTCACAGTAATCAAATAATAATCAAATAGCAAACAAATACAATATATTATATTAATTTTCAGAGATCAATTACAGTTAAGATTGTTTACTGGTTGTGGACAGAAACTTTTTGTTGCATTACTCACCGTAATACTGACTGTCGTAATTGTAGCAAGCAGAAAGATTGTTTGAATTTATTCATTAGTAAGGACTGTTATTTGCCTAGCAGTTACTCTGGTATTTCTTTGTAATAAAAGTTATAAATTATTCCACAAGCTATAAATTAGAAACTGTGCTTTGACAATGAAATAAAGTGTCCAAGTTACGTAAAGTTTTACTACCAATTTTTTACTATAAAAGTTACTCTATTTTTAGCAAATGAATTAATACTGGCTTTTGCGTCATTCTATTTCTGACATTATTCATGCTAAATCCAAAGATTTCATTATTATGTAATTGTCCAAAAGTTGTAAAAATTATGTTTTGATAATGTAATAAATTAATATTCATTTCATTTTCAGTTCATTTTCTGATTATCTCAGTTCATACAATGGGATAGGATGGATACTACTTGGATAATGACTCAGGGAAATTATTTACATGACAATATGCATGAAAACAGTGTTATTTAAGCAATAAAATTTCAACTATGCTGCTCGTCCCATTACACATCTAGTTATAAAAAGTCTAGATCTTACTTCACTTTATGATGCCGTTCATTTAGCAGTAAAACAGGGCACAGGTTGATCTTCTTGCCCTACAGTAGCCAATAACAAGGTCCCACAATACTCTAGGTGTTTTGTGAATTACTCTTGTTGCATCTGTACTGTGCCCAATAAATGCCATACACATAGGTTGCCCATATTAAGCATCCACCAAAACAACCATTTCAGTTTGTCACTGCTCTCCACTTCAGAAACAGACTTTCTATCTTCGCACTTTTGCATAGCCACACGGGCGAATACACACAGCCGACGACACCAACTGTCTCCTCGCGACTCCCGACTGCTACTTTTTTGGCGCACTTGCACACCCAGCAATAATGCATTTACAATTTATTACACTCTTTGACAATAGCTTTTTCTCTGACTAGGCCAGCGTGTCATCTTACAAAATGTTAACATTCCGTGTGCATTCTCTTTCTGAAATAAAAAGTAGCATTTGTAACTTGACAACACATTTACAAAAATAATATCCAGCACAACTAATAAAAAACCTTCATAAAACATGTAGAAAATGTACGATCATCCACAGAGTTGTGGTGTTATAAGTCGACTAGCAGAAAGCTTTTCCTATCCCGAAATACTGACGCCATCACCTTTGCTGCCGATGGCATTTGCTTGAACTTCTTGACATTGGGAGAACCGGAATGTTGCCATTGTTTTGATTGTTCCCTAGTCTCTGGCTAGAAGTAATGGACCCAAATCTCATCCTCATTTACAACTGAATTCAGAAATGATGCAGAAACTGGCAGGCACTTTTAATGCGCTTATTTTTGTGTTTGTCAGTGAGCATCTGCAGCACCCACCTGGCACACACTTCGTGATTCTACCAAATGTGCATCAAAATCGTGTCCCCAGTAGTCTTAGAGACATCCCTCGTCAGTTCGGCAATCTCTTGCACAGTCACACACCAATCCGCAAACAAAACTTCTTTTACTTTCATCACTCTCTCATCTGAAACTGACGGATGCCCTGGCCAGCCTCGTCGTGGAGTTTTGTATGAGATTCTGCAAACTTCCTTCACCAATACACACATTTTTTACATCTGTACACTTTTCACCGTACACATCAGTCAACTGGCGATGGATTTTGTTAGGGTTTGACCCCTTCATCATCATCATCATCATCATCATTTAAGACTGATTATGCCTTTCAGCGTTCAGTCTGGAGCATAGCCCCCCTTATACAGTTCCTCCATAATCCCCTATTCAGTGCTAACATTGGTGCCTCTTCTGATGTTAAACCTATTGCTTCAAAAACATTCTTAACCGAATCCAGGTACCTTCTCCTCGATCTGCCCCAACTCCTCCTACCCTCTACTGCTGAACCCACGAGTCTCTTGGGTAACCTTGCTTCTCCCATGCGTGTAACATGACCCCACCATCTAAGCCTGTTCGCCCTGACTGCTACATCTATGGAGTTCATTCATAGTTTTTCCTTGATTTCCTCATTGTGGACGCCCTCCTGCCATTGTTCCCATCTACTAGTACCTGCAATCATCCTAGCTACTTTCTTATCCGTAACCCCAACCTCGTTGATAAGGTACCCTGAATCCACCCAGCTTTCGCTCCCATACAACAAAGTTGGTCGAAAGATTGAACGGTGCACAAATAGCTTAGTCTCGGTATTGACTTCCTTCTTGCAGAAGAGAGTAGATCGTAGCTGAGCACTCACTGCATTAGCTTTGACTCCTTAAACCACAGAAATCTAATGACAGAACACAGTTCACACTTGGTGGGAGTGTCGATTTTCCCACCCCTCATTAATGGGTGCTGCGCCAAGACTGAACATCGCAGAGATCGATTAATTGATTGAGGGGGTATGGGGCTAAATGGTGAGGCCATCACTCCTGTGATTCCAAAATTACATACGGAAGTGAGAAGGTCTAGTGAAAGTCGAGAGGAGTCAAACTATAAAACAAGGAAGTTGAAACATACACAGTAGAAGGTATTAAAGGGTAGCCAAATCTAAAAACTCAGAAAACAGAGGGATAAAAGAATGGTCTGTTGAAGGGGAAGTGGTCATGAGCCCCAGACCCAGAAAACACTAAGAGAGGACCCGGCCACAACCACGCTGCCCCTGATTCAGGCAAAACTTTATATCTGAAAATAAAAACCACTTTCACAGAGGAAACTGAGGGCCACTTCAACCGTCCGTGTATCATCTGCCAATATTAAATTTGAGGAATCTTGAAGACTATACTTAGGATAAAGAGCCAAAAGAAGGAGACATTCCACCAATATAGGATACCGTCAGTCTGGCCCCACAACCACATTGTAGGGGTGGTTTGTTGTGCAAGAGGACACAGTGAGTGAGTCTGGTATGACTAACGCGTAGACAGCATAAGGCAGTCAGAGGAGCGAAAGGAAGAGTGGCAAACCGCAGTGGTCCCCTCGGTCGTGTATAGTTTATTACCGAGAGCAGAAGTACACAGGATGTCATTCCAGTTCTGGGCAAAGAGAGAGTTGACGTAGATCCGCGCATCCGCAGCTGGAATCGTGAAAGGGAATGGGGGTAAGTGCCTGCGTCTCTAGCCAAACGGTCAGCCAGTTCGTTCCTCGGGATGCTCACGCGTCTCGGAACCTAGAGAAAGAGAACCGAGCAAGTGGCACGGCAAAGGGCAGAGAGGGGGATAGCAGGGACCGAACGGTGACGAGAGTAACGTCGGTCGGTGGCCTGCAGGCTGCTCGTGGAGTCTGGACAAATTAAAACACTGTGCAGGGCTCTGTGAATGGCCAGGAGCTCTGTTGGGAACACACTACACGACCCCAGCAATAAATGGTGTTCTAAGACAGTAGGAGATGTGAAAGCATATCCCACCTTATCTATTGTCTTACAAGGGGACCTCCCCATCGCACCCCCCTCAGATTTAGTTACAAGTTGGCACAGTGGATAGGTCTCAAAAAACTGAACACAAATCAATCGAGAAAACGGGAAGAAGTTGTGGGAGCTATGAAAGAAATAAGCAAAATATACAAACTGAGTAGTCCGTGCGCAAGATAGGCAACATCGAGGACAGTGTGAGCTCAGGAGCGCCGTGGTCCCGTGGTTAGCATGAACAGCTGCGGAACGAGAGGTCCCAGGTTCAAGTCTACATCTACATCTACATCTACATCCATACTCCGCAAGCCACCTGACGGTGTGTGGCGGAGGGTACCTTCAGTACCTCTATCGGTTCTCCCTTCTATTCCAGTCTCGTATTGTTCGTGGAAAGAAGGATTGTCGGTATGCCTCTGTGTGGGCTCTAATCTCTCTGATTTTATCCTCACAGTCTCTTCGCGAGATATACGTAGGAGGGAGCAATATACTGCTTGACTCTTCGGTGAAGGTATGTTCTCGAAACTTTGACAAAAGCCCGTACCGAGCTACTGAGCGTCTCTCCTGCAGAGTCTTCCACTGGAGTTTATCTATCATCTCCGTAACGCTTTCGCGATTACTAAACGATCCTGCAACGAAGCGCGCTGCTCTCCGTTGGATCTTCTCTATGTCTTGTATCAACCCTATCTGGTACGGATCCCACACTGCTGAGCAGTATTCAAGCAGTGGGCGAACAAGCGTACTGTAACCTACTTCCTTTGTTTTCAGATTGCATTTCCTTAGGGTTCTTCCAATGAATCTCAGGCATCTGCTTTACCGACGATCAACTTTATATGATCATTCCATTTTAAATCGCTCCTAATGCCTACTCCCAGATATTTTATAGAATTAACTGCTTCCAGTTGCTGACCTGCTATATTGTAGCTAAATGATAAGGGATCTTTCTTTCTATGTATTCGCAGCACATTACACTTATCTACATTCAGATTCAATTGCCATTCCCTGCACCGTGCGTCAATTCGCTGCAGATCCTCCTGCATTTCAGTACAAATGGTTCAAATGGCTCTGAGCACTATGGGACTCAACATCTTAGGTCATAAGTCCCCTAGAACTTAGAACTACTTAAACCTAACTAACCTAAGGACATCACACACACCCATGCCCGAGGCAGGATTCGAACCTGCGACCGTAGCAGTCCCGCGGTTCCGGACTGCAGCGCCAGAACCGCTAGACCACCGCGGCCGGCATTTCAGTACAATTTTCCATTGTTACAACCTCTCGATACACCACAGGATCATCCGCAAAAAGCCTCAGTGAACTTCCGATGTCATCCACAAGGTCATTTATGTATATTGTGAATAGCAACGGTCCTACGAGACTCCCTTGTGGCACACCTGAAATTACTCTTACTTCGGAAGACTTCTCTCCATTGAGAATGGCATGCTGCATTCTGTTATCTAGGAACTCTTCAATCCAATCACACAATTGATCTGATAGTCCATATGCTCTTACTTTGTTCATTAAACGACTGTGAGGAACTGTATCGAATGCCTTGCGGAAGTTGAGAAACACGGCATCTACCTGGGAACCCGTGTCTGTGGCCCTCTGACTCTCGTGGACGAATAGCGCGAGCTGGGTTTCACACGATCGTCTTTTTCGAAACCCATTTCGAAACTCCAGAATAGTCATTATTCTCGAACATAACACGTGTTCCAAAATTCTACAACTGATGGACGTTAGAGATATAGGTCTATAGTTCTGCACATCTGTTCGACGTTCCTTCTTGAAAACGGGGACGACCTGTGCCCTTTTCCAATCCTTTGGAACGCTACGCTCTTCTAGAGAGCTGCGGTACACCGCTGCAAGAAGGGGGGAAAGTTCCTTCGCGTACTCCGTGTAAAATCGAACTGGTATCCCATCAGGTCCAGCGGCGTTTCCTCTTTTGAGCGATTTTAATTGTTTCTCTATCCCTCTGTCATCTATTTCTATATCTACCATTTTGTCATCTGTGAAGAAGGAACTACAGTCGCACAGATTATCACAGGAATAATCACACAGATTGAGGTCTGGGAACCTGTGAGGGCGAGAATGACGGAAGTGGCAGTTCAGCGTGTGATCCATACTAAAATGATGTGCACAAGACGCGTCTGACACGTGTAGCAGTACTGGACAGAGTGTCGTCCTGCACAGTATTTATACTTTCCATCAGGTGTTTATCAAACTTCGTGCTGTTTTCTTCACGACGACATTTGTGAAAGGACCTTTACCCACTTGAATACCCTTCTTATGGCGATAGGATTGCGAAGCCACAGTAGAGGATTCCCCATTGCGATAGCAAAGCTTCACTGACTGTGCCTCTCCTGGTAAAATCGACACGAGGCGGCTGCCGGCACATCCAACTTCCTCTCTCACTACCGCTCATTTTATTTACAATTCTTATGTGGCTTCACTGACATTTTGCCATCCAGCGTCATCCGTTGGCTGGTTTTTGCACTCGTTGTTTGTTTCAAGGGAACTGCATGTCATTTCAGTTTTACCTCTCTACCTAAATTATTCTTGCAATTGGGGCATTTTCAAATGTTAAGGGACTTTCGGGTCACTCTGTATATTGAAACAGCAATACTGGCAGCCTTTACCACATGTTAGCTGTTTGGAACCAGAGAGAATCTCGTATGATCCAAAGTGATGCACATCGTTGATACCGACGTAAGACACCACCTGCTGTTGTATTCTCCGACAGTTTATTGAATATAACTTCTTCAATATAATAGCTGGCTGTACAATAGATGTAAACGTCTGTCGATCTAGCCGGAGATGTGGTTCCTCTCGGTCGGCTGGTACTTCACTTGGCGGCGGCAGTACAGTGGCTTCGGTGATATCTTCTCGGAGACTCTACTATAGCGCTTGCCATTAGCAGCGGACGCAGACTGGTCTGCCTTTGACCGGCCGGGCCTGTATAGTGAGCTGGAGCCAATAGAAACCCGGCGTAGGAATCCGTGGCCGGATATGTCGCGGCGACTAGAGTCCTGCATGACCGAGTACACGAGCACGAAATACGAGATGGGGCGAGCACACCCTAACTGGATAGGCTGCCCGCACTAGTTCTAGTGACCGAGCATAAAAGCCGTGACCGAATACATAGCACGCAACTTCAAACACATTACACGTGTCATTATCCGTCTGAGACTGCAGCCAGTACGGGCTTCTCATTTGTGGTGTCTCTCTCTCTCTCTCTGCAATCACGCAGTGCGAGGAAGCCAGTACAGTAAGACCTAAGATTGAAACCAATGTTTACACATTGAAGGAACGGGAAGGTCTAAAAAGCCAAGTATGGAGTACATTTCTGTTGGTTTTAGATGAAAACAGTGCGTCTAGTGGGTACGTATCGTGCATAAACTGCTCCACATTATTGTGTTTCCAGTCGGGAACCCCTCATTTCAAGAACACAGTTGCAGGAAACCTCACAAAGATACAGCTCCTTTAGGGATACCGGCAGTAATATAAAATAGTATTACAGCAAAATGTGTTGCAATGTGTGCGAAAGATACGAGACCTTTTAATGCTGTTTGCGGTAAAGGTTTCACAGAACTAGGCCAAGAATTAATACATCTAGGTGCGCATTATGGAGAAGTTAACGTGGCAGATGTCATGTCACATCCCTCTACTGTAAGTAGACATGTCGAAGAACAAGCTGATGCAATGCGAAGCAGCATAATACCTTCTGTTATTGCAGAGGTTATTAATAAAACAAGTGCTGCGACAGTTGATATGTGGACGGATTCGCATAATCAGGTGCACTGTTTGACACTTACAACACATTACATTAACAGAGATTGGTTTCTTGTGAACAATGTTTTATTTGTAACAAAATTTCCTAACGTTAAGAAGACGGGAGTAAATATTATGAAATAAATTGAAGAGAGGATGGCTGATTGGGACATTTCGCCGCACAAGTTGCACAGTTTTGTTTTTGCTGCTCATTGTATAAACACAGCACTTAGCCATACTTTCGATGAAGATAACTTCTTGTTAAATCATGCCCCGAACGTCACATCGACAATAATTACTGCAAAATGCATTGTAAGGTTCATTAAGAAAAGTGGCCTCTGCTCGCATTTGAAATCATCGTTCAAAAATGGTTCAAATGGCTCTGAGCACTATGGCACTTAACATCTGTGGTCATCAGTCCCCTAGAACTTAGAACTACTTAAACCTAACTAACCTAAGGACATCACACATCAAGGCAGGATTCGAACATGCGACCCTAGCGGTCACGCTGTTCCAGACTGAAGCGTCTAGAACTGCACGGCCACACCGGCCGGCAAATCATCGTTGGAACAAGAGGTCTGCACTCGCTGGAATAGCTTGTACTCTATGCTGGAATCCTTTCACACTCAATATAATGAAGTTGCTGCTTTGCTGACGGTAAAGGACTCCGCTTACAGATTACAAGGATGTGATAATGAGCTTGCAGGAAAAATTGCGCATTTTCTGAGACCATGTAAAGAGGGCTCAGATGAATTAAAAGGCGAAAAAGAACCGACAATCCAGTTAGTTCTTTGGTTTCAGAAACTGCAACAAATCTGCAGCGTCAATGACACTGACTGTCGGGTGAGTAATTACTGCAGTTAAAAGCACTGTTTCATTATGATATGTGATATATTTATAATTCACTAGCGTAATTGATGTGTACTAACATATATGTATTTTTTAAGAGGATGTAGAAATGATTAAAAATCGAGCCTTGACTTTCGATTGTGAGACATAAAATTGCTACGTCTTCTATCCGCGATTGTATTGAAATATCATTTCACTTTCCAAGTGCTTTATGAATTTAGCTGTGTCACGTACTCGTTCCTGGAAACGTTACTTTTGTATTAAAAGAGAGAGAGACAGAGATAAATACATTGTGTGTGTGTGTATGGAAGAGAGAGAGAGAGAGAGACAGAGACAGAGAGGCGTTGGATATGTACAGTACAGTGCAGCGAGCCGGGGTGAGGGGAGGTGAGACGTCAGCGGTGACCGGTCATGCTCGGTTATCCGCGTGCCCGCAATCCGGACATCAGACATGTGGCGAGTACGTGACCGAGCCGAGTCGTGTGGGGCCGGACATGAGCAGCTCGGTCCCCACGTCAACTGGCGAGCCGTGACCGGTCAAACATTGAGCGTTGCAGCACTCTAGCGGGGACCTCTGCAAGGAAAGGTTCCTATTAATCGACTAGAATCTTCGCCGTGTTTACCTGATGTCTTCGCCTGTCTGGCTGTTGGTTTGTTTCCCTCATAGCGTGGCTGTTATGCGGTGCTGCCTGCCATTTAGGGGAACCCGATGGCAGACAGTACACCTGCAGTTGGCTGCACCCCGTGCTCTTCATGGCATCCGGGAGGTCCCGTTCCCTGTCTGGAATGAATCCACTCGGTATGCACACAGAGTGCACATTGGCTTTCCTCCCTTTCTTGGCAGCCGTGTCCCTAAGGAGCCCTACAATGCGCCGAACGTTGGAGATCCCAACTATCATTAGCCCCGTGCTCCACGATTGTCCAGACTTGCAGGCTGAGAGATTTCCTCTGAAACACGACAGGCGACAGCATCTGGCTCAGCGACAGTGTCAGCCACAGACAGCACCTGGAATTTGTTTCTCAGACTAACCGGGGAGGCCTTACATGGCCGCGTAACCTCGGAAGTCTTTCGACGACTGCCACGCCCTGGGGTGACTTCCCGCTCGACCGCAGGTAAGGGGTCAGCCTCAGTGCGAGCAGTAACTAGACTGGCCACTGGAGAGTACCAATTGGAGGACTCGGACATACTGGACATCTGTTGGAGCCCCACAGCCGGCCCACGACAGTGGTGCCCATCCACTCCAGCCTCAAGCTGTGTAACCGAAGTCATCACAGCCAGGAGCTTGGGCGCTAATGACCATTGAAGTTGTGCGCCCTAAACCCACAAAAAAAAAAAAAAAAAAAAAAACCGGTCAGGAGCTGAGAGCAAAGTGTCACCAACTCAGCTCACATCTGCACACAACAATCACAGTCCCTGTCCATAGTAAAGACTGTGGAAAACTAAACTATCCACTATCTACATAAGAACTTAAATAGTAAGTTTGAAAGTAGGCTTGAAATTCAATTACAGAAAAGTAAGCCGGCCGCTGTGGCCGAGCGGTTCTAGGTGCTACAGTCTGGAACCGCACGACTGCTGCGGTCACAGGTTCGAATCCTGCCTCGGGCATGGCTGTGTGTGATGTCCTTAGGTTAGTTAGGTTCAAGTAGTTCTAAGTTCTAGGGGACTGATGACCTCAGAAGTTAAGTCCCATAGTGCTCAGAGCCATTTGAACCATTTTGAACAGAATAGTAAATTAACGTGCAACCAACAAATCGATAAAACTCGTAGGTTGGAGAGCGAAGGAAATAAACAGGGAAATAAAAATAACCTGGGCTTCTTTCCTGTAAACTCAGTATGGTTACCTAAACGAAGATTACAATTTGTTCAAAAAGCGAAGTTTAGAGATATTACCCACAAGTACAGTACTTGAAGGAAACGTTTCCATCAGAGATGCTTCGTTGAGAACCGAAAGTGGATGTTGTGCTAAAAACCAGGGTGGCCACCAGCGTTGTTGCAGTATCGTTATTGAAGAAAAATCGGGACGAAAATCAGAAAAGGAAGAGAAAAAAAAGATTTGTTTTGGTGAAGAAATGGATGCAGATGTGTTCACACAGGGTGACAATTATTGAACTGTATGAGAATAAACGTAAATTAGTAACAAACTACGGCTTGCACACATTTTATTCAACATATAAATGTCGCTACATATATTCAGATTTAGATTATGTTCACTCTGCCCGCCATCATTGGCAATGGTGTGGTGCAGACAAATAGCGAAGTTCTGCATGACCCTTGAAGTGTCAGATCACTGATCGATGACCTCCTTCAGCCGAGCAAAGGTTTTGGGGTTATGTCTGTAGGCCTTGTCTTTAATAAAGCCCCACAAAAAGGAGTCGCACTTGTTCAGCTCCAGAGAAAATGTTGGCCAGTCGATGCCCAAGTGGTACCCCAAAGTGGTCCTGCAGGGCTTCAGACACACTCCTGGTTCGGTGGGATCGACGTCCGTCTCGCACGAAACACATCTAGTCGAAATCGTGGTCACTTTGGATAACGGGGATGAAATCATTTTCCAAAAGCTTCACGTACCGTTCGGTAGTCACCGTGCGACCGAGGAATATCGTACCAATTATTCTGTGACTGGACATTGCACACCACACAGTCACCCGTTGAGGATGAAGAGACTTGTCTAACACGAAATGCGTATTTTGAGTCCCCCCAAATGTGCCGATTTTGCTTATTGACGAACCCATCCAAATGAAAAAGGGGGGCTTCGTCGCGAAACCAAACCATGTGTGCGCGTACTGATTCCCATCATGCCCCGTGGCCAATCGTGCAGTTTGAACATCCTAATGCAAACCATTCAGAAGTTAAGTTGACTTTTATTTCATATAGTTCAATAATTGTCACCTTGCATATCCCTCTGCCGGCTTGCCCCAAGGTTCTGTCCTTTCCCCTCTCCTCTATCTCCTGTACACTGCTGGTATGCCCAAACCTCCCCCACCGGTTCATCTCCTCCAATTTGCTGATGGCACCGCCTTCCTAGCCCTTTATCCTACCCTTCAATGGTCCCAGCATACCCTCCAAACCCACCTTGGCCAATTTACCGCTTGGTGCAACCAGCGGTTCCTCCGTATCGACCCCTCCGAGACCCAAGCCGCACCACCCGCTCTTTCCGTCTCCAGGGTTTCTACCTCACCATTTATGGTCGTCCTATCCACCTCACTCCCACCCTCAAATACCTTGGCCTCACCTTCAACTGTCACATCACCTGGACTATCTCTTTACCATACAACACAAAGCTCACAACAGACTCTGCCTCCTGAAACTCCTGTCCGGCTGGACATGGGGTCTGCATCTTTCCACCATCCTTCACAGCTACAAATCCTTGATCTGCCCCATCCTCTGTTATGCCAGCGTAGCTTGGATTTCTGACCCTCCCAGGTTCTATAAATCCCTCCAAATCCTCGAACGCCACGCACTCCGCCTCGCCTTCCACATCTGCCTCTCGTCCCCCACTCGCCGACCTCATCCCCTTCCCCCACCTTCTCCTTTTCCTTGAATACATCCGCACTCTATATATTGTCCGCCGCCTTGGTCTCGCTCACCCCCTGGTGTCTCCCTTCCTCTCCCCCCCAGCATGTTGCCACGCTTTTACCATTGTGTCCCACTCTCTCTCCATCTCCACACCCTCCGCCTCCTTTCCCGACGCAACTTCCATCCACCCCTCCCAGATGATGAGCTTCGCCCTGACATCTACCCTTCCTACCAACTCTAACCCCACCTTCCTCCTGCCTCCTCCTTAGGGCTCCCTCTCCTCCCCCTCCCTTCTCCTGAGCAGCTTTCCCCTCCTACTCCCCCCCCTCTCTGTCCTGTAATCCCCTTCAGTGTCTTTGCCCTCCTGATTTTTCTTCCCTCTTCATCTCCCACCCCATGTGTCTCCCACCTCTTGGTGTACCCACTGACACCCCTACTCGTTCCATCCCGCCCCCTCCCCTGCTGCACCCTGCTCTCCCCTCCTTTTCTATCCTCTCCAACCTCTCCCTCGGCAGGTACCAGCTGGTAGTTTTACTCTTCATTGTGTGTGCTCTAAGTGGGTTTAAAGTGTGTTGTGGAGTGTTTTTAATACTGTGGCCAACTTTTAATCTGTGCGTGTGACTTCAGTGTCTTTTTTGTGCTGTATGAATTGCCAACTGTGTTGTTTAACTTTATGTCAACTTTTTTCATTGTCCACCCATGAATGTCTCCATGCCAACCTCCATTATCTTCCCTTACTCTTGTAAGACGTGTATATTTCTATTGTTTATTGTCAAATCACAATTTATGAAAGATGTTTATATTTTATTAATAGGATTAAGTAGGAATAATTAATATTTGTCATGTTGGAAATAATTGTGGTAGCAGGGAATGTCTGCACCAAAGTATTATTGACAAGAGACACCGCAAATTGATATAATTTTAAAAAGGGCGGGAGAGACTGCGTATGGATACATTTTGTAATGGTAGCAGGGACTGTCTGCACCAGAAAGCATTGTTGGCAGGAGAGACCGCACTTTAGCTTTCGTAGGGAGTCAGCAGTAAGCGAGAAGTGAAGCGAGTCGGTAGCAGGTCTGAAGCGAGAGGTTGAGCGGTGTGCCTGCCAGCCACCAGCTGTGATTTAGAAGAGATTATAAACGGATGTACAGAGACATCAGCTAACTACTATAATAAGAGGAACTAATATTATTGAGTTAATTTTTTGAGACACTCAAGGCTACTGAAGGTATGTTTGCGCATTGCTAGTTGTAAGATTATTGTAAATAGTAAGTTCCATTTGAACGTTTGTAAAATCATTTCATTCAGAATATAAATAACTTTTGCCAGCAATATTGCATTTCTAATTATCATCCATCCCAAAAACCATCTACGTAAAATTTTGCAAAATTTTATTGTTGTCAAGAAAAAGCTTAACTATGAATTACGTAATTTCAGTCAAATTAATTATAGAATAACGTCAGCTTTGCTATTAAAGAATAACGTCAGCTTTGGTAATAAATACAGCCACTTATTATGAAAGCCCATAGTAAAACAGAGTAAGTATATTCATGTCGCAGTTCGATGTAGCGGTCAAATGGCAATCCAGTAACAGAAAAAAAGGTAAGGAACAATTTTGGGTTATTGCAGATAACAACTGAGGGCCACGACGACGACACATTCTATGTTTCGTAGAAATAACCAGAAAATCACTTTTAATAAGCAGCAATTAAATTTGTATGCGAAGATAGAGAGAAGAGAATAAATTTCAGAGGGAAGATTTCATTTGTTATTAAGCAAGAGACAGAAATCCTAAGAAAAGGTTACACAGTTTGCTGTAAAAGGGAAGGTTATCAATAACACAAGAGGTATAGAGGAGACGGGAAGATTTCACTCTGTTTTATGTCTCCCTTTTTTATCGCCTTATATGTAACATTTTCTTCTTGTATTAGCTGTCACGTGACTCGGTTGAAGAGCGGCGGATTGTGCCACTGACAGCCCTCCCTTGTCCATATGGGGCAGTGGAATGAAATCGCAACAAAGAAAAAAAAAAACACTATAACCAACTACAGAAGTAAGCTTTTCCGTGTTACCTTCAAGTATTCCTGATTTAACTAGAATATCCATAATTCCCCCTTCATATATCATGTTACAGTTCACCGTCACCACACCAAGATTACATGGAAAGGGGGGGGGGGGAGGGGCATGCCACTCTCCAACAAGTCTTTACCAGTAATTAAATGGCGGAAAAATTACGAGTATAGGATGGCGTAACATGGGGAAAATGAAATTTTCATTATTCACTCACTGTATTTAACATTTATTTACAAAAATGGTTCAAATGGCTCTGAGCACTATGGGACTTGACTTCTGAGGTCATCAGTCCCCTAGAACTACTTAAACCTAACTAACCTAAGGACATCACACTTATCCATGCCCGAGGCAGGATTCGAACCTGCGACCGTAGCGGTCAACGCGGTTCCAAACTGAAGCACCTAGAAAAACACGGCCACACCGGCCGGCCATTTACTTACCATTCCTTTAAAAATCACATAATAGCTTGTATTAAACACAGTTCAATCACTCATTCTGCAAACTTATTTCATAATTATGGCACTTTTAAACTGCAAATCCTCTAAGTGATGTCTTGAATCTTCACGATTCTCTCTCAAGAGTCTTGATGTGGACAGATACGGATAGTCGGAACTGTGTCTGCATAATCACAAGATTTATTAAACATTTTTGCTGTCACTAGTTACAAGCAATGTAATTGACAGAGTAGTTTTGCTAATATATCCTGTAATGAAAGACACTCAATGGGGGATGTTTCACATTTGCAGAAACGATTCCACTTAAGTACTTAATTTCATCGAAACACTTAGAAACTAACCTTCGCCAGAAGATGATGGGTACGAAACTCACTGAAACGTCGCGCCAAGACGACGCCAGCACTCGGCTGATAACCCGAGAAGAATTCATTGACTAAACTCTCGTCCGACAAAGACAGTCTAAAGACCAGTGGCAATTTCTCCAGATCTGTTGACAATGATATTTTGAATTATCGCTATACTGAGTGACTGAAATGTAGTTCGGGTACATGTAAACTTCACAATACGTTAGAATTCGTTTTCTAAACACGAACTTTTACGGTACTGTATGGCTTCTTACACGTTACATTATTAATATTTTCGCAATTGTTTATTTAATACAAAATAAAAGCCAACTGGGGAACAAACGGGAACCATATTTATTAATGACCGTTTAGTTTAGGTGCTCCTTTCTCCGTAGGCAAGTGTAGCTTTTTCATATGGTGATAAATCGCAGGAGTCACAGAAATTGCAGTGGTAGGGTGCGGAGGGATACAAGACCTGGATTTGTTAACTGCGACAAATCACACTTAAGAATAACAGTTACTGTAAAGCAGAATTCACAGAAATCACTGATATGAGAAAATCGCAGTTTAGCCCATCACTATACCTGATAAATCGTTACTGCCTCTCAAAAGCAAACAAAATACGCAGTGGTTAGAGGCACCTGTTTGTGGTGAAATTTTTTGCCCGATTTCGTCTTTTATAAAAAGTTATTTCGGTATATTTTTCGCTAGTTTTTTTTTCCATTTCGTCAATAATTTCGCTAAATTTTATTTCCACTTTTCAGCAGTAAAAGATAAAGGAAATACATTTGTGGCACATTTGCTGTGAAAAATCTTTTATTTTACGTAAATTGAAAAAGCATAAAAGTTATAAATCTTATTAAAACACAAAAACCAAATCATGAAAGTTTGGAAAACATTTCTCCTGTCCTAGTCTATGTACACTACACACAACTCAGTCTGAGAAAGACAAGGATACCGTGAGTTCCATATTACTGGGAGTCCGATCTGTTATCCAGCCAGACAGTATATTGCAGTATCTAGAAAATGATCTCTCACTATCAACATTACTGACTGGGATCCACAAAGTCTTCACTTCAGCTTCCACAAAAAGTCGATAGTTTGCTTTCAGCGAAAGATAAATACCAATCACATCAACATCTTTACCTTCTCTACAAGTACTAGCTACCAAATCACTAAACAATGCGTGTGGTACAAGAAATTCTGACGTTGGAAGTTCTTGTAGAATCGGAATTTTCTTTATCAGCTGAGAGATTTCAGCACTATCTGAATTGCCTTTGTTATGTTTCTCGGATCAAACAATTTACCTATGGAAGAAATGACAATTTTTCCTGTGTCACACTCCATCAAGTAGTTCAGTTTGTAAGACTTGCTCTTCCTATGTACTGGAAGAGTGATGTTAACTGTACTTGCATATGCTCTGGCAGTTTAAGAAGTTTTTCTGAGGTTGTCTCGGAAAAAAAGCATCCTCTAGTAACTTAAAGCTCTTTGCAAGGTCACCAAGCTTAGACTGCAGAAGATAAATTAACCCTCTAATGTCAGCAGAAAATTTCAACATTTTGAGCAGTCATCAATAATAAAAATAGCTAGGCATTGAATTTTTTTGCTTCAGCAGAAGCCAAAGCTTAAAATAATTGACAGCTACACTCTCATCCTCAACAGTTTGAACAAACGCTGCTATATCACAGAAATATTCTCCAAGGTACTCGACACTTTCGAACCACGAGTTCCACCTGGTGATGACAGGAACAGAGAAAAGTTTAGCTTTTGTGGGTACACCTACATATGAGGGCTATCCATAAAGTACATTACGTTTTGGAATTAAAAATAAATAAAATATTGGAAATTTTTTATTATATACAGATGAAAGCCACACTTAAATACTACTTTTCTACATAGTTACCATTTAAATTAAGGCACTTATCGTATCGATGGACGAGCTCGGAAATTCCTTGGTCGTAAAATTCGGCCGCCTGCGCCTTCAACCACGTGGTTATCTCTTCTTCAAGCTGTGCGTCGTCATCAAAACGCTGCATAGCCAACCACTTCTTCTTCGTTGCTGGGAATAAGTGGAAGTCGCTCGGTGCCAGGTCGGGACTGTACGGCGGATGAGGAAACGACTCCCACTTAAAAGATTCGAGAACTTCACGAGTGCCATTTGCCGTGTGGTCCCGGGCGTTGTCGTGAATCGGCAAGATCTTTGAGCCCAACTTTCCCCTGCGCTTGTTTTGTAATGCTCTTCTGAGGTTGTGCAGAGTTTGGCAATACCTTTGAGAGTTTATTGTAGTGCCTCTTTCCAGGAAATCCACAAAAATCACACCTTTTCTGTCCCAAAAGACAGTCATTACGTGGTTGAAGGCGCAGGCGGCCGAATTTTACGACAAAGGAATTTCCAAGCTCGTCCATCGCTACGATAAGTGCCTTAATTTAAATGGCAACTATGTAGAAAAGTAGTACTGAAGTGTGGCTTTCACCTGTGTATAATAAAAAAATTTCCAATACTTTATTTATTTTTAATTCCAAAACGTAATGTACTTTGTGGATAGCCCTCGTATTTCTGAGCTAACAACTGAACGTATGTATGCTTTCTCTTTCGGGTATTAAGGAAGATGTGTTTTGTCTGCAAAACACAATGGTTCAAATCACAAAGTTCCACAACCCACACATTGCCAACCAAATTTAATTTATGAGCCCAGCATTGTGTGTGTGTGTACTAATCCTTCTGAAATTAAAACCCTAACTGCATTTATACACTAGCCCATATAACGGGCTGAATCTGAAGTTATAGAAACTACATTTCTGTACTGAATTTCAAGTTTCTGTATTACACTCATAATTGCTTGTGCACGTCCTGTAATAACTTTCACTCCCCCGACAAATAATTTCTGAACCGCACCATCGCCACAACTAAGAACTTTTATCAGAACCACGAACACTCACTCCCTTTTCTGTCTGTCGTTTCATCACAAAGAACTGAAACTCTTTCGTCTTTCACGGCTCCTTTTAATCTTTCCTCTTCTTCTTTGATGAATCGAGGTATGTAACCTTCCCGTAGTTTTCCAGCTGAGGGTAAGTCTCCAGCACCTTAAAAATGTCAATAGAACTGCTGTTAGAGCACTATGTAACGAATTAAATTACCACACTACCCGATTACAAGACTTTTTTTGGAGGGTGCTCATGGAGAAATTATTTTTAATATCGGCCCATTCCGACCAACAAAAATTATTGGCTATTGAGATTACCTAATCTTTTCTGCGATCAGCAGACGGTAAATTAATTATTACACAAACCTGGTATGTATTTGTTCATCCATTCTCTCAGCTTCGGATGATCAACTTTTTCCATCGGAATGTTAGCCTCAATGAAAGCTCGAGTAGTCGATAAAATGAATTCTTCTTTCTCATTTTTCGCTCGTTTTGCCGCCGCAGTGACTTCCGTGAGCGTAGCTTGTCTTTTTATACCAGTAGTCGTTAGCGCCTTCTCCTTGTGGGAAGAAATGTTATTAATGTGTTTCAGGCACGTGTCCTTCCTCTGCCACTCATTACGCACATTGCAGTATTTGCACACAAGTATCTTCCTACTTTTGTCGAAAACATAAAATTCTTCTGACGAAAATTCCTTTTCTCGGTCGAAAACAACTGCCAATTATTCGAATGCGGTGGCTTGTGCGCATGTGCAGTAATCCCGAACCCGTTCGAAGGCGAGTTATCATTCTCCCATCCTTCTGAAATAGACGGTTATTGCATCCACTAGAGTTGTGGCGATTCGTGAATGAGTCAAATGAACGACTCTAAATAAAGAATCGAATCGTGATACGGAGGAATCGTCGTTCAAAAGAATCGTAAGAACGATTGCGTGTTTCCGAGTCGTGACGATTCCAAGTTCCAACGATTCAGCGATTCTTAGCACGCTATGCTTCGGAGGCAACTTCCGAATCATGCCGAATGATTACGACCGCCAGATGGCAGTCAAGTGGAGAATGCGTGTGAACAAACAACAAAGGAAGCTCGGAACGAACAAACGAAGTTCGTGGGCCGTAATATTACTCGTGAAAACCAAGCTCACACTAGGCGCCAGGCGGTGTCGTCTTCTCAAGTAAATAGTAGTGACAGCAGCAAGTTCTCAGACAAATTAAAGGCAAAATACCTATGCTTTGTATTTAGAAGAAATGAAAGTCAGCTAAATTTGCCTTGTGGGAGGGCTGTCAGCTGCGTTATGAACTACAAGGGTGATGTGGACTTGGAAAGACATCTTAGCACAGAAAAACATAGGATGATATGAGCCAAACCACGTCTGCCTCACTGCTACATTTTGTTACTATAAAACAGACGTCTGTAGTTAGATACGTTCAAGCCACACAACCAAACTGGCATACCACTTAATTTTGCACCACATATCGACTTCTCTTTCCCGCATACTGAAATAAAACAATAGATGCAATCAAATAAAACGTGACCTTTCATCAATTAAGGCATTACACGTATAAATCGAGAATCACACTTGTAACGTCATATGCATGTTTACTCATAAATCAACTATTTCTGGCTTATCTTATCATGACACAGTTCGATTCTAACGCCATTGACAATTTCGGACATGTCCTGCCATCTGTGAGTAAGATGTAGAACTTTTTGCATTCCATAAGAATCGTGCCGTCGCAGACTAGAAAGAATCGTAGGAACCGATTCGCAATGTGTGATTGAATCGAATCAGGAACAAGAATTGAGTTGCCTAACTCTAGCATCCACTATAATTCACTCCACACTCTTAATGCGCAGATCGTATAGATCCACGCCCCTCCCAAAGTGTCTTATAGAACAACTATGCAGGTAACACGGCTGCAATACATGAAGTTGCCGTACATAAAAAGTAAGTTGCCAAGTTAGTTTCCGGGTGTGAAGTATCTTCATCACAAATAGTCAAGAGAGATTAGCAGTTACTGCTGTTTCGTTAACAAACTAGAAATAAGTATTTCATGTAGAAGACGTTTGTTATTTCCAACCGTTTGTTACTAAACTCGTTAATGAGAAACAGAATGAACGGCTCGTGGCGCAGTGTTGCGTCAGGTTGCCGAGAGATGTCAGCTCGAACGCTACTGCTGGGTGAAGGAAGGAAGCGTTGTGTACTTATTTGAAGCGAGAAGAAGATGGCGACGAAAGGCAGGAAGAGCAAACTGGCAGATCACAAGAGAAGCTCGATTGTTTGCAGTAAGTGCAACTTTGATGCGATATCGTAATTATATGAGAGTTAAGATTCACGTAACAAAGACATGCAGTATATTAACGTGAACATATCTGCGCCGAGGATTGCTGCGCAGCGTTGACGTGAAATTCTTGACGTGTCGATATAGTTATGTACTTAGAGTAGGCCTAATTCGAAACTATTAAAATATGTTATCTACTAACATATCTTACCAAACGGATCCTCGTTTCAGTTTGCAGTGTGCACTTCCTGAAGCACGCTTTTTTTCATTTGTTTTAGTTTATCATTACAAGAAACAAGGAATTAAAAGAAGACAATTTAAAAATATAACAGATACGCTAACATAATGGAAATAGTTTATCTACAGACGATTTTTTTTTTAATTTCTCGGTATTTTGCATTTGTTTCTCCACTGCCATCTGAACTCCAAACACTAGATACAATCAGTATGTGTACACACACTTATCATCAATGAAAAGTAACGACATACGTGCGAAGGAATGAATATTCGCCGTTTCTAACAACTAACTTTCGTGCAGTGACCTAAGTAGTATGCGATAGAGGAGAAACTGTCATAGTGCATTATTCAGCCATGTAATGTTCCGTAAATTGGGATTAACTTGGCCCTATTTTTACCTGTAGTAGTAGTAGTAGTAGTAGCAGCAGCATCATCTTTATTCATTCGTAGATCTCGTTTTACAAGGATATGGGACATGTCAGAGTATTTACAAGTTTAGACAAATTTAAAATAAGCTAATTCGTATACAGATACACTTAGAAAGTTCTAGTTAGAGACAATCATTAGATTTACTCCTGGTATACAATATTTTTTTTTTTACGAAAAACTTATTACATAATGTAACGCTAGACTGTTCACTCTTACCTCACTACCAGTCACTACACACACACTATACACCCATTGTTTTATAACATGACACACACACACACACACACACAAAATTGCTGATAACAGCACAGATTTTATGTGTGTGTGTGTGTGTGTGTGTGTGTGTGTGTGTGAATCAACTTGGTGGATTCATCGTTCAGTCCCTGCCACTGGATTGTTATCCATATTATTTTTTGTTAGAGAGCAGTCATTGTGTGATGAAATATATGTACACTACCTGCAGAATCACAGGGGTTGAAATTAATTTTGTTTAATGTTTCTCATTGGTCTGTTACAGCTTTAACCACTTGCTCATGATCCAGTTTCCATTGCTGATACGCAGATCATTAAGGAACAAGTGTGTCGCTGCCGTGTGTCAAGTTCTGATATTTCTTTGCCGATCTCACTAATGACATTGGCTGTCACTTAGTTCTGAGCAATTAGTCGAGCACAGTATTACTGCACCTGGGGGTGTGGGTCCTTCAGTTGCTTATAGTGACTTTTTATCGCGACATGTTATGAGGACACACAGCAACACTTGATAGTACACTAGTGGCCATTAAAATTGCTACACCACGAAGATGACGTGCTACAGACGCGAAATTTAACCGACAGGAAGAAGATGTTGTGATATGCAAATGATTAACTTTTCAGATCATTCACAAAAGGTTGACGCCGGTGGCGACACCTACAACGTGCTGACACGAGGAAAGTTTCCAACCGATTTCTCATACTCAAACAGCAGTTGACCGGCGTTGCCTGGTGAAACGTTGTTGTGGTGCCTCGTGTAAGGAGGAGAAATGCGTACCATCACGTTTGCGACTTTGACAAAGGTCGGATTGTAGCCCATCGCGATTGTGGTTTATCGTATCGCTACATTGCTGCTCGCGTCGGTCGAGATCCAATGACTGTTAGCAGAATATGGAATCGGTGGGTTCAGGAGGGTAATACGGAATGCCGTGCTGGATCCCAACGGCCTCGTATCACTAGCAGTCGAGATGACAGGCATCTTATCCGCACGGCCGTAAGGGATCGTGCAGCCACGTCTCGATCCCTGAGTCAACAGATGGGGACGTTTGCAAGACAACGACCATCTGCACGAACAGTTCGACGTGTTTGCAGCAGCACGGACTATCAGCTCGGAGGGCATGGCTGCGTTTACCCTTGACGCTGCATCACAGACAGGAGCGCCTGCGATGGTGAAGTCGACGACGAACCCGGGTGCACGAATGGCAAAACGTCATTTTTTCGGATGAATCCAGGTTCTGTTTACAGCATCACGATGGTCGCATCCGTGTTTGGCGACATCGCGGTGAACGCACATTGGAAGCGTGTATTCGTCATCGCCATACTGGCGTATCACCCGGCGTGATGGTATGGGGTGCCATTGGTTACACGTCTCGGTCACCCCTTGTTCGCATTGACGGCACTTTGAACAGTGGACGTTACATTTCAGATGTGTTACGACCCGTGGCTCTACCCTTCATTCGATCCCTGCGAAACCCTACATTTCAGCAGGATAATACACGACCGCACGTTGCAGGTCCTGTACGGGCCTTTCTGGATACAGAAAATGTTCGACTGCTGCCCTGGCCAGCACGTTCTCCAGATCTCTCATCAATTGAAAAGGTCTGGTCAATGGTGGCCGAGCAACTGGCTCGACACAATACGCCAGTCACTACTCTTGATGAGCTGTGGTATCGTGTTGAAGCTGCACGGGCAGCTGCACCTGTACACGCCATCCGAGCTCTGTTTGACTCAATGCCAAAGGCGTATCGAGGCCGTTATTACGGCCAGAGGTGGTTGTTCTGGATACTGATTTCGCAGGATCTATGCGCCCAAATTGCGTGAAAATGTAATCACAAGTCAGTTCTAGTATAATATATTTGTCCAATGAATACCCTTTTATCATCTGCATTTCTTCTTGGTGTAGCAATTTTAATGGCCAGTAGTGTATATTCACAGCTGTCTCGAAATCTTTTCCTGTATCCATCGTACTTGTTTACAGTTAACGTCACCGCGTGTTTCGGATGACAGCCACCTGAGGCCAAGTGCACTAATATCATGGTGGGGTAGTCTATGCCTGCGATGTGGGTGGATGGATACTGCTGCAGCACTCTTTCCATACATGAGTCATTTCCTCTTGTGGTACAAATAGGCAGCAATGTTCTCAAAATTATGTGACAACTGATGTTACAGTAACGAATATTGTGGAATGTCACCGTTAAGCAGAGGTGTAAAAGTACATTCTCCTACATGTTATGATGGATGCATGGGACATAAGACCGTGAACATCAACAAGAGTCTCTTTTAGCTTTCAAATTACTACGGTACCTCTAGTGCAACTACACGCAGACACGAACTAAATACGCACGTCAAAAAAAATTTGAATCACCCCAGTTCCCAGAACTCCAGAAGACAACGTTGAGTGTGGGTACTGTATCACAGACACAGTCCCTTTGACTGTTCAGAGATGTCACTAGACCCGCCCAAAGATGTAAACAACCACGCATGAGCAGCGCCTATTAGACGGAGGGGGTCCGACAGCCGATCAGTTCCAGTCACTCCACCAGGAAGGAGGTACACGGCTCGTGTTGTCTGGAGTTCAACCGTGCCTAGACGGTCAATACCGCGGTTCGATCGCGCCTGCATTGTTACTTTGTGCCAGGAAGGGCTCTCCACAAGGGAAGTATCCAGGCGTCTCGGAGTGAACCGAAGCGATGTTGTTCGGACACGGAGGAGATGCAGAGAGAGACAGGAACTGTCGATGACATGCCTCGCTCAGGCCGCCCGAGGGCTACTACTGCAGTGGATGACCGCTACCTGCGGATTATGGCTCGGAGGAACCCTGACAGCAACGCCACCGTGTTGAATGATGCTTTTCGTGCAGCCACAGGACGTCGTGTTACGACTCAAACTGTGCGCAACAGGCTGCACGACGCGCAACTTCACTCCCGACGTCCATGGCGAGGTCCATCTTTGCAACCACGACACCGTGCAGCGCCGTACAGATGGGCCCAACAACATGCCGAATGGGCCGCTCAGGATTGACATCACATTCTCTTCGCCGATGAGCGTCGCATATGCCTTCAACCAGACAGTCGTTGGAGACGTGTTTGGAGGCAATCCGGTCAGTCTGAACGCCTCAGACACACTGTCCAGCGAGTGCAGCAAGGTGGAGGTTCCCTGCTGTTTTGGGGTGGCATTATGTGGGGCCGACGTACGCCGCTGGTGGTCACGGAAGGCGCCGTAACGGCTGTACGATACGCGAATGCCATCCTCCAACCAAAAGTGCAACCATGTCAGAAGCATATTGGCGAGGCATTCATCTTCATGGACGGCAATTCGCACTCCATCGTGCACACGTTGTGAATGACTTCCTTCAGCATAACAACATTCCTCGACTAGAGAGGCGAGCATGTTCTCCAAACGTGAACCCTATCGGACATGCCTGGGATGAACTGAAAAGGGCTGTTTATGGACAACATGACGCACCAACCACTCTGAGGGACCTACGCCAACACCGACTCAAGGGAAGGCCTCGGCGCTTGTTGGTGAAGTCACGTCAGCTAGTCACGGCGAATGCCAGGTCTGTTGCAGGCAGAAACGCCTGGGCGAGCTTATCACTATAAATCTCTTATTTTTGGACAAAATGTTTGGTATTGTTTTGGATTCTGCAGTTTTTTTAAGATGAAAGATCTTCTTACTATCGTAAAGCTACAAATGAAGATCATAGTTCTGTATTACTGAATCCTGTCGAAACAAGCGTAGATCAATATGAGAAGATGCTTTGCCCCATTGCAAGCTTCGGAAATTTTACATTCAAGTAACTATATTTACTTGATCCATGTTATCCATTTTGTTGTCGAAACTTACCCCAACCCCCTTACAATGAACTCGTTTCTTTTATTTATTTATTTATTTTCGTTTGACATCGTCACTGGAAATGTGAACTAATTTACATGTGTAAATGTCGAACTGTTGCCAGTCATTAGATTACAGTCGTTTTCAACAAAAGGAATTCTAAACAGTAAACAAAATAGCTTCATACACCGAAAATACTGCCGAGCTTAAACTTTTTTAAACCTGCACGTTAGAAAAGATAAATATTCCCCTCTTGCAACTGATAGGATAAACTTTATAAGATAAATAAATTTTATTTGATAAAACTAGTATCTCTCTTTTGCCTCTTCTACTGTCCCCCACCCCCTCCCCCAACGTGTACAATCGCAAGATATTTCACTAACAGTCAGTGCTCCTCACACCATAGTCAACCAAGATACCTAAAGAAGAGCACCAATATGTTCACAGTTTCTTGTAAAAGCAACCCAGTACAAACGTAACTTCCTCAGATTTACAAATAAGGTAAAGAAGCACGAATTCTGTTGCTGCTGGACCATGAAGTTGTTTTTGTATGTCAACCCTTAAAACAGGTGGAAATTTAAGTTTAGGAGTACACTATTTGTTAAGAAGTGTAATGAATTGCGCAATTAATTGATTGCAGAAATCTCTCAGAACAATGTGTGTCGGTCAACTACCGCCAATAGTTTCACATTTTCCTGCGTCAATAGTTTCACATTTTCCATTATGAGTCTGCCTGCAACAGACCTGGCGTTCGCCGTGCCTAGCTGACGTGACGTCACCAACAAGCGCCGAGGCCTTCCTTTGAGCCGGTGTTGCCTACACCGAATCGCTGTTGAGGAGTGGGACTATCTCGACCCACACTGCCTTGATGAACTTGTGGATAGTATGTCACGATAAATACAGGCAGGCATCAATGCTAGAGGACGTGCTACTGGGTGTTAAAGGTACCGGTGTCTACAGAAATCTGAACCACCACCTCGAAAGGTCTCGCTGTACGGTGGTACAACATGCAATGTGTGGTTTTCATGAGCAATAAAATGGGTGGAAATGCTGTTTATGGTGATCTCTGATCCAATTTTCTGTACAGGTTCCGGAACTCTACGAACCGAGGTGATGTAAAACTTTTTTTTGACGTGTGTACACGACCCACCTTGTACACAGTACTGATGTGAACTGGATGAGAATGGTGGAATCTTGTGGTCGTTGCGAATGTGAATCTGAATATGATGACAGGCATTATAAAAAAATTGTGAAGTTAATGGGTGAGGCAAGGTGTTGTAATGCGCCACTTTATCTAAGATATCTTGCCAACTGCCCTGTTAATAAACAAGCACAAACTCAAATTTTGATGACAGTGCTTTGTTTCCAAAACAGATTCACACCACAAATAGCAGTAGTAACACAACCTTTCTGACTCTCTATGCTGTGTTCACATCACAGCGTTCGGAAGTGACGTGTGAAAAAGCACCGTGCTTTGGGTCCAGTACGTCTCCCAGCTTAACAGTCTTGTTGTTTGTCACTAACTTGGCTACAGGTCAGTACATAAACGATGCCCCCTAAGTTCATTCACAAACTTAGAAAATAACCGCGCTTCTGACAAAGATGGTGTAAAGAAGCTGTGGCAAAATTTCCAGTTCTGCTGTCACCCATATTTTGTATTATTGCTACATCGAGTGGCTGAGAATGTCGTTCAGACACTTGTGAACGTAACAACGCGATTAGAAATCGTATTGTAAACATCAACTCCTATGGTACTGCGTGGTATTTATGCTATGATTCTCAACATCGTCGTCGTTGTTGTTGTTGTTGTTGTGGTCTTCAGTCCTGAGACTGGTTTGATGCAGCTCTCCATGCTACTCTATCCTGTGCAAGCTTCTTCATCTCCCAGTACCTACTGCAGCCTACATCCTTCTGCATCTGCTTAGTGTATTCATCTCTTGGTCTCCCTCTACGATTTTTACCCTCCACGCTGCCCTCCAACACTAAATTGGTGATCCCTTGATGTCTCAGAACATGTCCTACCAACCGGTCCCTTCTTCTAGTCAAGTTGTGCTACAAATTTCTCTTCTCCGCAATTCTATTCAATACCTCCTCATTTGTTATGTGATCTTCCCATCTAATCTTCAGCATTCTTCTGTAGCACCACATTTCGAAAGCTTCTATCCTCTTCTTGTCTAAACTATTTATCGTTTACGTTTCACTTCCATACATGGCTACACACCATACAAATACTTTCAGAAATGACTTCCTGACACTTAAATCAAAACTCGATGTTAACAAATTTCTCTTCTTCAGAAACGCTTTCCTTGCCATTGCCAGTCTACATTTTATATCCTCTCTACTTCGACCATCATCAGTTATTTTGCTCCCCAAATAGCAAAACTAGTTTACTACTTTAAGCGTCTCATTTTCTAATCTAATTCCCTCAGCATCACCTGACTTAATTCGACTTCATTCCATTATCCTCGTTTTGCTTTTGTTGATGTTCATCTTATATCCTCCCTTCAAGACACCATCCATTCCGTTCAACTGCTCTTCCAAGTCCTTTGCTGTCTCTGACAGAATTACAATGTCATCGGCGAACCTCAAAGTTTTTATTTCTTCTCCATGGATTTTAATACCTACTCCGAATTTTTCTTTTGTTTTCTTTACTGCTTGCTCAATATACAGATTGAATAATATCGGGGAGAGACTACAACCCTGTCTCACTCCCTTCCCAACCACTGCTTTCCTTTCATGTCCCTCGACTCTTATAACTGCCATCTGGTTTCTGTACAAATTGTAAATAGCCTTTCGCTCCCTGTATTTTACCCCTGCCACCTTCAGAGTTTGAAAGAGAGTATTCCAGTCAACATTGTCGAAAGCTTTCTCTATGTCTACAAATGCTAGAAACGTAGGTTTGCCTTTCCTTAATCTTTCTTCTAAGATAAGTCGTAGGGTCAGTATTGCCTCTCGTGTTCCAACATTTCTACGGAATACAAAGTGATCTTCCCCGAGGTCGGCTTCTACTAGTTTTTCCATTCGTCTGTAAAGAATTCGCGTTAGTATTTTCCAGCTGTGGCTTATTAAACTGATAGTTCGGTAATTTTCACATGTCAACACCTGCTTTCTTTGGGATTGGAATTATTATATTCCTCTTGAAGTTTTAGGGTATTTCTCCTGTCTCATACATGTTGCTCACCAGATGGTAGGGACTGGCTCTCCCAATGCTGTCAGTAGTTCTAATGGAATGTTGTCTACTCCCGGGGTCTTGTTTCGACTCAGGTCTTTCAGTGCTCTGTCAAACTCTTCACGCAGTATCACATCTCCCAATCATGCTATCAATATTTTCACACTTGTTCCATTAATATAACACTAAAGCCAAAGGAAGAACATTGTTAAATACTAACTGTTTTGTTGAGGCGAAAGTTTGTGACTCAAAATGGCTCTTAGGACTATAGGACTTAACATCTACGGTCATCAGTCCCCTAGAACTTAGAACTACTTAAACCCAACTAACCTAAGGACACCACACACACCCATGCCCGAGGCAGGATTCGAACCTGCGACCGTAGTGGTCACGCGGTTCCAGACTGAAGCGCCTAGAACCGCACGGCCACACCGGCCGGCGCGAAATTTTGTCTGTGTGCAAGCGTATCTTTCGTATATCATGTGACAACTGAGGAGCAATCGTTGAAAATATTTTCGGTAACTTTTTGTCATTTGGGTTACTGAAACGTTAGATTAGGCCCTTGTAACTAATCGACTATACAAGGAGAACGAATTTCTCGGTTGCATTCCCATAGTTTATTTCTTACTTGCGCCTAATAACAGTGTAACATCTACGGTGATAAAGCGCAGATATCGCAGAAGTCACAGAAATCGTGTAAGTCGCAGGAGTAGCAAAATCGCAGAAGTCGCACAAATAGCGGAGGGATACAAGTCGTAAATTCGTTAACTGCTAGCATGAGTTTCTTAGAAGTAGATACCTTAGGGGTTGCGAAGCAACTCAAATCGCTTGATACGGGCAAGTCTTCAGGTCCAGATTGTATACCGATTAGGTTCCTTTCAGATTACGCTGATACAATAGCTCCCTACTTAGCAATCATATACAACCGGTCGCTCACCGATAGATCTGTACCTACAGATTGGAAAATTGCGCAGGTCGCACCAGTGTTTATGAAGGGTAGTAGGAGTAATCCATCGAACTACAGACCTATATCATTGACGTCGGTTTGCAGTAGGGTTTTGGAGCATATACTGTATTCAAACATTATGAATCACCTCGAAGGGAACGATCTATTGATACGTAATCAGCACGGTTTCAGAAAACCTCGTTCTTGTGCAACGCAGCTAGCTCTTTATTCGCACGAAGTAATGGCCGCTATCGACAGGGGATCTCAAGTTGATTCCGTATTTCTAGATTTCCGGAAAGCTTTTGACACCGTTCCTCACAAGCGACTTCTAATCAAGCTGCGGGCCTATGGGGTATCGTCTCAGTTGTACGACTGGATTCGTGATTTCCTGTCAGGAAGGTCGCAGTTCGTAGTAATAGACGGCAAATCGTCGAGTAAAACTGAAGTGACATCGGGTGTTCCCCAGGGAAGCGTCCTGGGACCTCTGCTGTTCCTGATCTATATAAATGACCTGGGTGACAATCTGAGCAGTTCTCTTAGGTCGTTCGCAGATGATGCTGCAATTTACCGTCTAGTAAGGTCATCCGAAGACCAGTATCAGTTGCAAAGCGATTTAGAAAAGATTGCTGTATGGTGTGGCAGGTGGCAGTTGACGCTAAATAACGAAAAGTGTGAGGTGATCCACATGAGTTGGAAAAGAAATCCGTTGGAATTTGATTACTCGATGAATAGTACAATTCTCGAGGCTGTCAATTCAACTAAGTACCTGGGTGTTAAAATTACGAACAACTTCAGTTGGGAAGACCACATAGATAATATTGTGGGGATGATTGGCAGGACACTTGGAAGATGCAACAAGTCCACTAAAGAGACAGCTTACACTACACTCGTTCGTCCTCTGTTAGAATACTGCTGCGCGGTGTGGGATCCTTACCAGGTGGGATTGGCGGAGGACATCGAAAGGGTGCAAAAAAGGGCAGCTCGTTTTGTATTATCACGTAATAGGGGAGAGAGTGTGGCAGATATGATACGCGAGTTGGGATGGAAGTCATTACAGCGAAGACGTTTTTCGTCGCGGCGAGATCTATTTACGAAATTTCAGTCACCGAGTTTCTCTTCCGAATGCGAAAATATTTTGTTGAGCCCAACGTACATAGGTAGGAATGATCATGAAAATAAAATAAGAGAAATCAGAGCTCGAAGAGAAAGGTTTAGGTGTTCGTTTTTCCCGCGCGCTGTTCGGGAGTGGAATGGTAGAGAGATGGTACGATTGTGGTTCTGCGAACCCTCTGCCAAGCACTTAAATGTGAATTGCAGAGTAGTCATGTAGATGTAGATGTAGATGTAGATGTAGATGTAGAACTGCGATTCGTAACTGCGACAAATCGCAGTTGAGAATCGCAGTTACCGAAAAGTAGCACTCATAGAAACCACGCATATCGGAAAATCGCAGTTTAGCCCATCCCTACTGCGCATCAACAGCGCGAAAATCAGAACGCAAAAGTGCAGAGGCTGCGCCTGTACACCATTTTTGAAATAAAAACCACATAGCTAAAGTGTGGTTAAGAAAAGCGTTGGTGGCTGTTAATACCTTAGAATATCTTAAAGTTTCATTTCACGTAACTTACAAGGGAACCTCCCCATCGCACCCCCCTCAGATTTAGTTATAAGTTGGCACAGTGGATAGGCCTTGAAAAACTGGACACAGATCGATCGAGAAAACAGGAAGAAGTTGTGTGGAACTATGAAAAAAATAAGCAAAATATACAAACTGAGTAGTCCTTGCACAATATAAGCAACATCAAGGAAGCTGTGAATCCTAGAGAGCCGTGGTCTCGTGGTTAGCGTGAGCAGCTATGAGACTAGATGTCCTTGGTTCAAGTCTTCCCTCGACTGAAAATTTTAATTTTATATTTTCAACAGTTATTATCTATCCGTCCGTCCGTAGGATGCGAGGTAACTGCGCCGTAGTGAATTGCAGTGCGTCAGGAAAAATGGAGAAAAGACTGGTGAAAGACTTTAATGAATGTGTGATTGCTCTTTACGCGGACAAAGATTTTGCCTTACTCCTTGACAGCTATACAGGACAGAAGGATCAGGCATTGTACAGTTTTAGTGTGGGAGTAGACATGATTACCATTCCTCCAGGTTGTACACCTCTTGTGCAACCGTTACATGTGTTTGGTTTTCGGCAAGTGAAATACTTCGTGAAAAGACTCTATGATTTTGCGAAGCTGCACAGGTACACAGAGCAGTATTGTTTACGTTATCGTGTGTCAATTATCAAAGTTCAGGCACTCACACATAATCAACTTCTCTCTCCAAAATTCCAGGACATGTTCAGTTTTGCTTGGACATACGCAGGATTTGACGGTCTACACACGGAAGACTTTGAAAACGTTAAAAACATATGTTATGACAGAGCACAGGGGAAACCGTGCGACTGTGAAACTGTTGCATTCATTTGTTGCAGTTTACGTGACAAAGTCTTACGTTTTCATCACGTTTTTGGGAGTGATTATCAAATCCACAAGAAAACCTAAATCGGGCAAGGTAGAAGAATCTTTTTACCCATTCGCCAAGTGTACAAGTTAGGTGGGTCAACAACATATTCCTGTCATGTGACGCACATTGCGTCACCACTGTCGTATAGAATATATCAGACGTGTTTTCCTGTGGAGGAATCGGTTGACCTATGACCTTGCGATCAAATGTTTTCGGTTCCCATTGGAGAGGCACGTCCTTTCGTCTACTAATCGCATGGTTTTGCGGTGCGGTCGCAAAACACAGGCACTAAACTTATTACAGTGAACAGAGACGTCAATGAATGAACGATCATAACTTTGCGAAAACAAAGAGTGTGAACTTTTCACTCGAGGGAATACTTGAACCAAGGACCTCTCGTTCCGCAGCTGTTCACGCTAACCACGGGACCACGGCGCTCCTGAGCTCACGCTATCGTTGATGTTGCGTATCTTGCGCATGGACTACTCAGTTCGTATATTTTGCTTATTTTTTTCATAGCTCCACACAACTTCTTCCTGTTTTCTCGATTGATCTGTGTTCAGTTTTTCAAGGCCTATCCACTGTGCCGACTTATAACTAAATCTGGGGGGGGTGCGATGGGGAGGTTCCCTTGTTATTAATAATATACCTAATACACTCCTGGAAACTGAAATAAGAACACCGTGAATTCATTATCCCAGGAAGGGGAAACTTTATTGACACATTCCTGGGGTCAGATACATCACATGATCACACTGACAGAACCACAGGCACATAGACACAGGCAACAGAGCATGCACAATGTCGGCACTAGTACAGTGTATATCCACCTTTCGCAGCAATGCAGGCTGCTATTCCCCCATGGAGACGATCGTAGAGATGCTGGATGTAGTCCTGTGGAACGGCTTGCCATGCCATTTCCACCTGGCGCCTCAGCTGGACCAGCGTTCGTGCTGGACGTGCAGACCGCGTGAGGCGACGCTTCATCCAGTCCCAAACATGCTCAATGGGGGACAGATCCGGAGATCTTGCTGGCCAGGGTAGTTGACTTACACCTTGTAGAGCACGTTGGGTGGCACGGGATACATGCGGACGTGCATTGTCCTGTTGGAACAGCAAGTTCCCTTGCCGGTCTAGGAATGGTAGAACGATGGGTTCGATGACGGTTTGGATGTACCGTGCACTATTCAGTGTCCCCTCGACGATCACCAGTGGTGTACGGCCAGTGTAGGAGATCGCTCCCCACACCATGATGCCGGGTGTTGGCCCTGTGTGCCTCGGTCGTATGCAGTCCTGATTGTGGCGCTCACATGCACGGCGCCAAACACGCATACGACCATCATTGGCATCAAGGCAGAAGCGACTCTCATCGCTGTAGACGACACGTCTCCATTCGTCCCTCCATTCACGCCTGTCGCGACACCACTGGATGCGGGCTGCACGATGTTGGGGCGTGAGCGGAAGACGGTTGCGAATGGTCCTCGCCGATACCCCAGGAGCAACAGTGTCCCTAATTTGCTGGGAAGTGGCAGTGCGGTCCCCTACGGCACTGCGTAGGATCCTACGGTCTTGGCGTGCATCCGTGCGTCGCTTCGGTCCGGTCCCAGGTCGACGGGCACGTGCACCTTCCGCCGACCACTGGCGACAACATCGATGTACTGTGGAGACCTCATGCCCCACGTGTTGAGCAATTCGGCGGTACGTCCACCCGGCCTCCCGCATGCCCACTATACGCCCTCGCTCAAAGTCCGTCAACTGCACATACGGTTCACGTCCACGCTGTCGCGGCATGCTACCAGTGTTAAAGACTGCGATGGAGCTCCGTATGCCACGGCAAACTGGCTGACACTGACGGCGGCGGTGCACAAATGCTGCGCAGCTAGCGCCATTCGACGGCCAACACCGCGGTTCCTGGTGTGTCCGCTGTGCCGTGCGTGTGATCATTGCTTGTACAGCCCTCTCGCAGTGTCCGGAGCAAGTATGGTGGGTCTGACACACCGGTGTCAATGTGTTCTTTTTTCCATTTCCAGGAGTGTACATCAGTAGGATCTACTTCCAAGAGAGTAACAACACCAGTGTAAGTGTGTTACGGCTTCTGACCAATCATTGTGTTTGTGTTTGTTTACATCGGGTTTATTCTTATGATGAACGGAGTATAGTCGTGACCGACCCATTCTGCTCGCTGCTTCTGTGTTGACGACAAAAATCTCCCCTCTGCTTTTTATACAGGCGGGATATGTGGATATGTCCTGACACCTACGATCAGATACTGCGAACCAAGTGATGCGCACATTTTTGAGGCGTACACCGAAAAAGTTCAAAGAACGGTAGCTCCTTTTGTATTATGGCGAAGTAGGAGCGAGATGGGATGACAGTCGTTAAAGCAAAGGCCCTTTCGCTGCAGCCAGATCTTTCTTTCTTTCTCCTCCGAATGGGGAAATATTTTGTTGACGGCCATTTACATAGCGATAAGTGATGATCGTAATAGAATAAGAGGAATCTTAGCCGAGCGGTCTGAGGCGCTGCAGTCATGGACTGTGCGGCTGGTCCCGGCGGAGGTTCGAGTCCTCCCTCGGGCATGGGTGTGTGTGTGTGTTTGTCCTTAGGATAATTTAGGTTAAGTAGTGTGTAAGCTTAACTTAGCAGTTATATCCCATAAGATTTCACACACATTTGAACATTTGAACAATAAAAGGAATCGGAGTTCGCAAAGGAAAATTTTAAGTGATCATTTTTGCCACGCGCTGTTTGAGAACGGAACGGCAGAGAAATGGTGTGAAAGTAGTTCGATGAACCTTCTGTCAGAAGCTTTCCAGAGAAGCCATGTAGATGTAGTAGTAGATGCTGTAGGATAGCGCAAATAGAATTAAAATTTTTTCGACCAAAACTGACCGAAAAAACAAAGCGTGTAGCATTACTTATTTTTACGGCCCTCGTACGAGTAAAAGTCGGTACCTCGAATTCTCGTAAACACTTGAGAAGCACATGGTACTAGAGGAGCATTTGTTATATCTAAAGTATGCCCTGCAAACATGCGCAAGGTGAGCAAAATTGGACACGAGTTCCATGCTCTACATCTACATCTACATCCATACTCCGCAAGCCACCTGACGGTGTGTGGCGGAGGGTACCTTGAGTACCTCTATCGGTTCTCCCTTCTATTCCAGTCTCGTATTGTTCGTGGAAAGAAAGATTGTCGGTATGCCTCTGTGTGGGCTCTAATCTCTCTGATTTTATCCTCACGGTCTTTTCGCGAGATATACGTAGGAGGGAGCAATATACTGCTTGACTCCTCGGTGAAGGTATGTTCTCGAAACTTCAACAAAAGCCCGTACCGAGCTACTGAGCGTCACTACTGCAGAGTCTTCCACTGGAGTTTATCTATCATCTCCGTAACGCTTTGGCGATTACTAAATGATCCTGTAACGAAGCGCGCTGCTCTCCGTTGGATCTTCTCTATCTCTTCTATCGACCCTATCTGGTACGGATCCCACACTGCTCAGCAGTATTCCAGCAGTGGGCGAACAAGCGTACTGTAACCTACTTCCTTTGTTTTCGGATTGCATTTCCTTAGGATTCTTCCAATGATACCCAGTCTGGCATCTGCTTTACCGACGATCAACTTTATATGATCATTCCATTTTAAATCACTCCTAATGCGTACTCCCAGATAATTTATGGTATTAACTGCTTCCAGTTGCTGACCTGCTATTTTGTAGCTAAATGATAAAGGATCTTTCTTTCTATGTATTCGCAGCACATTACACTTGTCTACACTGAGATTCAGTTGCCATTCCCTGCACCATGCGTCAATTCGCTGCAGATCCTCCTGCATTTCAGTACAATTTTCCACTGTTACAACCTCTCGATACACCACAGCATCATCCGCAAAAAGCCTCAGTGAACTTCCGAAGTCATCCACCAGGTCATTTAAGTATATTGTGAATAGCAACGGTCCTACGACACTCCCCTGCGACACATCTGAAATCACTCTTACTTCGGAAGACTTCTCTCCATTGAGAATGACATGCTGCGTCCTGTTTTCTAGGAACTCTTCAATCCAATCACACAATTGGTCTGATAGTCCATATGCTCTTACTTTGTTCATTAAACGACTATGGGGAAGTGCATCAAACGCCTTGCGGATGTCAAGAAACACGGCATCTACCTGTGAACCCGTGTCTATGGCCCTCTGAGTCTCGTGGACGAATACCGCGAGCTGGGTTTCACACGACCGTCTTTTTCGAAACCCATGCTGACTCCTACAGAGTAGACTTCTAGTCTCCAGAAAAGTCATTATAATAGAACATAACACGTGTTCCAAACTTCTATAACTGATAGATGTTAGAGGTATAGGTCTATAGTTCTGCACGTCTGTTCGACGTCCCTTCTCTAAAACGGGGATGACCTGTGCCCTTTTCCAATCCTTTGGAGCGCTACGCTCTTCTAGAGACCTACGGTACACCGCTGCAAGAAGGGGGGGGCAAGTTCCTTCCCGTACTCTGTGTAAAATCCAACTGGTATCCCATCAGGTGCAGCGGCCTTTCCTCTTTTGAGCGATTTTAATTGTTTTTCTATCCCCTCTGTCTAAAAATGCTTAGACTGCTGGCCATTAAAATTGCTACATCAAAAAGAAATGCAGATGATAAAAGGGTATTCATTGAACAAATATATTTTACTAGAACTGACATGTGTTACACTTTCACACAATTTGGGTGCATAGATCCTGAGAAATCAGTACCCAGAACAACGACCTCTGGCCGTAATAACGGCCTTGATACGCCTCGGAATTGAGTCAAACAGAGCTCGGATGGCGTGTATAGGTACAGCTGCCCATGCAGCTTCAACACGATACCACAGTTCATCGAGAGTAGTGACTGGCGTATTGTGACGAGCCAGTTGCTCGGCCACCATTGACCAGACGTTTTCAAATGGTGAGAGATCTGGAGAATGTGCTGGCCAGGGCAGCAGTCGAACATTTTTTGTACCCAGAAAGGCCCGTACAGGACCTGCAACATGCGGTCGTGCATTATCCTGCTGAAATGTAGGGTTTCGCAGGGATCGAATGAAGGGTAGAGCCACGGGTCGTAACACATCTGAAATGTAACGTCCACTGTTCAAAGTGCCGTCAATACGAACAAGAGGTGACTGAGACGAGTAACGAAAGGCACCCCATACCATCACGCCGGGTGATACGCCAGTATGGCGATGACGAATACACGCTTCCAATGTGCGTTCACAGTATGTCGCCAAACACGGATGCGACCATCGTGATGCTGTAAACAGAACCTGGATGCATCCGAAAAAATGACGTTTTGCCATTCATGCACCCGGGTTCGTCGTCGAGTACACCATCGCAGGTGCTCCTGTCTGTGATGCACCGTCAAGGGTAACCGCAGCCACGGGCTCCGAGCTGATAGTCCTTGCTGCTGCAAACGTCGTCGAACTGTTCGTGCAGATGGTTGTCGTCTTGCAAACGTCCCCATCTGTTGACTCAGAGATCGAGACGTGGCTGCACGATCCGTTACAGCCGTGCGGATAAGATACCTGTCATCTCGGCTGCTAGTGATACGAGGCCGTTGGGATCCAGCACGGCGTTCCGTATTACCCTCCTGAACCCACCGATTCCATATTCTGCTAGCAGTCATCGGATCTCGACCGACGCGAGCAGCAATGTCGCGATACGATAAACCGCAATCGCGATAGGCTACAATCCGACCTTTATCGAAGTCGGAAACGTGATGGTACGCATTTCTCCTCCTTACACTAGGCATCACAACAACTTTTCACCAGGCAACGCCGGTCAACTGCTGTTTGTGTATGAGAAATCGGTTGGAAACTTTCCTCATGTCAGCACGTTGTAGGTGTCGCCACTGGCGCCAACATTGCGTGAATGCTCTGAAAAGCTAATCATTTGCATATCACAGCATCTTCTTCCTGTCGGTTAAATTTCGTGTCTGTAGCACGTCATCTTCGTCGTGTAGCACTTTTAATGGCCAGTAGTAAATTTCGATATCTACTACTTTGTCATCTGTGCGACAGTCTAGAGAAGGAAGTACAGTGCAGTCTTCCTCTTTCGAAAATGGTTCAAACGGCACTGAGCAATATGGGACTCAACATCTTAGATCATAAGTCTCGTAGAACTTAGAATTACCTAAACCTAACTAACCTAAGGACATCACACACATCCATGCCCGAGGCAGGATTCGAACTTGCGACCGTAGCAGTCCCGCGGTTCCGGACTGCAGCACCAGAACCGCACGGCCACCGCGGCCGGCTCTTTCTCTTTCCTCTTTGGAAAAAGCTGTTACCTCGTAAGCTGTTACCTCGTAGCTTTTGCGCATTATTACGTGACGCAATGACATCGCATCAATTGTATAGGCTACAGATCACTCTTTTTTTTATCAGCCGCTGTAGGAGAACAAAGAACTGTTGCGACCCACATTCTGAGATTGCGCGCCGCATGTTACGCACATATGGGGCCCATACGCCTGTCAGCGCCGAGAGTATTAAGAAGTCTGGCTGTAAACAAAAAGTCCCACGCTGACAGCATTAGGGTGGAAGCAACACAAGGGCCCGCTATTAGCACCTCATAATGACTTGGCTGCTGCTAGCAACACTGCACATGAAAGAAACTCACCTCGCCAGAAGTTCAAAAAAATAAAATAAAAGGACACCGTTTCTTTTTAGCCTGTCTGCCTTTCTGTCGTACCGATCTGTTCGGAATATTTGAAGCCGATTCGTCAGACAGTACCGCGATTTGAGGAATTAGTTTTTCGCGGCGACATCCTATAATAAACGAATTTGCCGAGCGTTCTCCACCGTCCCCGGGAGTGGCTAATTTTCTTATGGAGCATTTCGAAGAACACGCGTTAAATTCAGCTCCGCTTCGTCCATCTTGCTACTTTCTCTGCGTTGACGAGACATTTATGATCTGGCCACGTGGAATCTATGCCGGCTATCTGAACAGCGTGCACTCTACTGCAAAGTTCGCCACTGAGATGAAGAGAGAAGGAACATTGCCCCCCGCCCCCCTTTGTTTTTTTTTTTTAACCGCGTCGATTTCACACAAATCCCGATGTCACTGTGTTTTCTGGAAGCCCAGTCACACATACACTACTGGCCGTTAATATTGCTACACCCCGAAGATGACGTGCTACAGACGCGGAATTTGACCGACAGGAACAAGATGCTCTGATATGCAAATGATTAGCTTTTCAGAGCATTCACACAAGGTTGGCGCCGGTGGCGACACCTACAACGTGTTGACATGAGGAAAGTTTCCAACCGATTTCTCATACACAAACAGCAGTTGACCGGTGTTGCCTGGTGAAAAGTTGTTGTGATGCCTAGTGTAAGGAGGAGAAATGCGTACCATCACGTTTCCGACTTCGATAAAGGTCGGATTGTAGCCTATCGCGATTGCGGTTTATCGTATCGCGACATTGCTGCTCGCGTCGGTCGAGATCCGATGACTGCTAGCAGAATATGGAATCGGTGGGTTCAGGAGGGTAATACGGAACGCCGTGCTGGATCCCAACGGCCTCGTATCACTAGCAGCCGAGATGACAGGTATCTTATCCGCACGGCTGTAACGGATCGTGCAGCCACGTCTCGATCTCTGAGTCAACAGATGGGGACGTTTGCAAGACGACAACCATCTGCACGAACAGTTCGACAACGTTTGCAGCAGCAAGGACTATCAGCTCGGAGCCCGTGGCTGCGGTTACCCTTGACGGTGCATCACAGACAGGAGCACCTGCGATGGTGTACTCGACGACGAACCCGGGTGCACGAATGGCAAAACGTCGTTTTTTCCGATGAATCCAGGTTCTCTTTACAGCATCACGATGGTCGCATCCGTGTTTGGCGACATCGAGGCGAACGCACATTATAAGCGCGTATTCGTCATCGCCATACTGGCGTATCACCCGGCGTGATGGTATGGGGTGCCATTGGTTACACGTCTCGGTCACCTCTTGTTCGCATTGACGGCACTTTGAACAGTGTACGTAACATTTCGGATGTGTTATGACCCGTGTCTCTACCCTCCATTCGATCCCTGCGAAACTACATTTCAGCAGGATAATGCACGACGCATGATGCAAGTCCTGTACGGGCCTTTCTGGAGACAGAAAATGTTCAACTGCTGCTCTGGCCAGCACATTCTCCAGATCTCTCACCATTTTATAACGTCTGGTTAATGGTGGCCGAGCAACTGGCTCGTCACAATACGCCAGTCACTACCTTTGATGAACTGTGGTTATCGTGTTGAAGCTGCACGGGCAGCTGTACCTGTAAACGCCATCCGAGCTCTGTTTGACTCAATGCCCAGGCGTGTCGAGGCTGTTATTACGGCCAGAGGTGGTTGTTCTCGGTACTGATTTCTCAGGATCTATGCACCCAAATTGCGTGAAAATGTATAATGTATAATATATTTGTCCAATGAATACCCATTTATAATCTGCATTTCTTCTTGCTGTAGCAATTTTAATGGCCAGTAGTGTAATTACACCGTTTCAGCTCCCACTATTCACGGAACGGTGAGCCTCCTTACAGGTTTGGTTGACAGGGCACTCTTACAACACGGAGCGTGAAGTGGTATAGCTACAGTTGATTTTATTAAGTTTATTTTGGTTTCACGGAATACTGAGTGTAGAGCAATTAGTGTTCATACCTACAAAGTTGCCAGAATCAGGTTTTCACTCTGCAGTGGCGTGTGCGCTGATATGGAATTTCCTGGCAGATTAAAACTGTGTGCCGAACCGAGACTCGAAGTCGGGACCTTTGCTTTTTACGGGTAAGTTCTCTACCATCTTAGCTGTCCAAGCACGACTCACGCCCTGTCCTCACAGCTTTACTTCCGCCGAGTTTTAATCTGCCAGTAAGTTTCATATCAGCGCACACTTCGCTGCAGAGTGAAAATCTCATTCTAGAAACAACCCCCAGGCTGTGGCTAAGCCATGTCTCCGCAATATCCTTTCTTTCAGGAGTGCTAGTTCTGCAAGGTTCGCAGGAGAGCTTCTGTAAAGTTTGGAAGGTAGGAGACGAGGTACTGGCGGAAGTAAAACTGTGAGGACGGGGCGTGCGTCGTGCTTGGGTAGCTCAGTAGGTAGAGCACTTACCCGCGAAAGGCAAAGGTCCCGAGTTCGACGCTAGGTCAGACAGAAAGTTTTAATCTGCCAGGAAGTTTCAAAATATATGGAAATATAACCTCGTATGGTTTTGCGATTGCTTCATATTAGCGCAGCTGCTAAATTTCAGGCAAAATCTTTTATTAGTCGTAAGTCCGTAACTAAACATTTGCGGACCTATGTTTACATGAATTTTTTTCTTTAGTTTTACTTGCAGAACAATATACTTGCATGTCTTTGTGAATCACCCTTTATATTACTGACGACTAACATCTGTGTTATATGTGTCTGTTGTGTCCATTACACTTACGGAAAAGCGCTACGAACGTATGCACCAACCTAGTATATCACTCGCCATTTTCGCCAGTGTGGTTTAACGTGTAAGTAGACTGTTTAGGTTTTTATGTTGGTAACGCCATGTAGCGCTCTGTGTGAAAATCTCTGACTGTGCTGTGTGCAGTCTGTGGCTGATTTGCTTTGTTGGAATATTCGTCATTGTAGTGTTGAGCAGTTGGATGTGAGCAGCGCGTAGCGTTGCGCAGTTGGAGGTGAGCCGCCAGCAGTGGTGGATGTGGGGAGAGAGATGGCGGAGTTGTGAGAGCGGACGATCTGGACGTGTGTCCGTCAGAAAAACGAAATTTATAAGACTGGATGTCATGAACAGTTACAAAAAGTGCGCTCGTACGGTCTATCCAATGACATATGCGGTTGGACAGAAAGTTTTCTAACAGACAGGTAGCAGTATGTCGTCCTGAACGGGGAGACTTCAACAGAAACAAGCGTTAACATCAGCTGTGCCCCAGGGCAGCGTAATAGGGCCTCTGCGTTTTACGATTTACATAAACTATGTCGTTGATGGTATTGACAGCGGCATTAGACTGTTTGCCGATGATGCTGTAGTCTACAGGAAAGTAGTATCACACGAAAGTTGTGAACTAGAGATGGGCAAACTGAAACACGTAACTGTTTCGAAACAAATGAAACAGTACAATGTAATGTTTCGATACGCTGATTCGAAACAGTGAAACAATTTGTGATTTGTAACCTAATAAACCTACACATTTTATCATCTTGAATGTATTCTATAACTATGTCCATATAAACACAAATTAGGTGCGAGAGCGCTAATCATATCGCAGAAAGTATGAAACTCATCACTTGGGCGTCATGGCAGTTTCGTGAGCAAACTGCAGAAACACACATTCCGTTAGTATGGGTAATATACCCATCCTGCTAATTTCAATCTACACAAGGGGAATCATTGTGGATAATAGGCACAGTGACTATAGACTCATAAATAACGCCAAATAATTCGAATAAATAACAAAATATAACAGAAAATTTTTTTGTCTTTCAAGGTGTTTCGAACCGTTACTATAAATTCACCATGCTTCCTAGTCCTTCCCGTTCACCATTACACTATCAGTGATATGTCAAACAGATTGCTTGCAATTATACCTACATCAGATTTATGTATATGTCTAATAACTGTCACTCTACGCCTTTTTTATTCAAAATGCTGTAGTCTTACTTACGCTTCTTAATATGATTACTGTACATGAACAGAGGAGCGCATGTTATAAAAAAAGTGTAATTTAGCTGAATGATTTTCACATATTTATTATTTTGAATGTGAATAGTATGCGTTGTTTTATTGTTTGGTTAGTGTTTATAAAGCAGATATTACGCCATTTCGAAACAGGACAGTCAGGTAGAAACGAAGCTTTATTTTCGGATATCTTAAGCTTCATGCTATTGCTTGTCAAAAAGATTTCGACACTCTTGAAAGTGTTTCACGAAGTGGTCTGTTGTGTTTCAGTACCTGTGCCGAGCCCGAATGTCGTACGACAGAGAGCGGAATGAAACATCGCTGTTTCGATACAATTAGTCCGTTCCAGGCACAGGTGGACTGAAACAGCCTTATTTTGAAACAACGATACAGTTTCTGTGTCTGGCTCGAGATCGAATCTGGTCCGAGACAGGGGCGGAATGAAACACCACTGTTTCGAAACAGTGAACCACAGCCGTTCCGAAACACTGAAACAGTTCCACGTGTCGGTACACTGTATCGAAACATAGAAACAGTGGCCAAGTCTATTGTGAACAAATCAGTGAGGATTTGCAGAAAATAAATGCGTGGTGTAATGACTGGCAGTTATCTCTCAATATTAGTAAGTGTAACCTACTGCGTATAACAAGGCGAAAATCCACATTAATGTACGAGTACAAAGTAAATGCCCAGTCTTTGGAAGCGGTAACATCCGTCAAGTATCTGGGTGTGATTATTCGAAATGATCTCAAATGGAATGATCAGATTACACAAGTAACGGGTAGAATCCTGAAGCGATGCAGTCCTTCAACAAAGGAAACAGCTTACAATACGTTAGTTCGTCCAGTCTTAGAGTATTGTTCGTCTGTATAGGACCCTTACCAGATGGGTTTCATTCAAGAGATTGAGAAAGTCCAAAGAAGAGCGGCAAGATTCGTTACTGGTACATTTAGCCATCGCGATAGCGTTACAAATCTCATGCAGATAGACGAGGCGCTAAACGGAAGGGGCTGCTGCTCACTAAATTCTGAAATCCGATCTTCGCCGAGGATGTAGAGCATATATTATTACCACCAGCTTTCAATTCGCGACATGATCACCATTCAAAGATTAGGGAAATTATAGTTCGTACTGAGGCGTTCAGACAGTCGTTTTTCCCTTGTGCGATCCGCGAGTGGAACAGAGGAGAGGAAATATGACTTAGGCGCGAATTCTACCCTCCGCCACACACCGCTTGGTGGATAGCGGAGTATATACGTAGTTGTATAACTTATATATATATCTTAATAATGTTCAAAAGTCAATATATATATATATTTTGAACATTATTAAGATAAAAACATTGTTTTTCCTCCATCAAAATGTTACATTTGCAAACTGTGCCTATCAGTAGTTAGTGCCTTCAGTAGTTTGAATCTTTTATTTAGCTGGCAGTAGTGGCGCTCGCTGTATTGCAGTACTTCGAGTAGCGAAGATTTTTGTGAGGTAAGTAATTTCTGAAAGGTATAGGTTATTGTTAGTCAGGGCCATTCTTTTCTAGGGATTATTGAAAGTCAGATTGCGTTGCGCTAAAAATATTGTGTGTCAGTTTAGTGGTCATCAGAATAAGTACAGAGAGAAATGTCTGAGTACGTTCAGTGTTGCTCAGCTGTTTGAAAATTAAATAACGTAAGAGGTTTACCAGCACAGTAATTCATAATTTTCTATGGGGACGTTTGAAACGTAGATGGATTGAATTTCATGCCATACATATGTACCTGACGTTGCTCATGCGACAAAGGTAGCGCTGTTACCGGTGATATTCGTAGTGATACAGTGTGTGTGTGTGTGTGTGTGTGTGTGTGTGTGTTTTGGACGGCATCATACACACGCGCTGCTGAAGCAGAATGCTTCGCAGCCGGTGCGTGGACGGGAGTTTACAAAACACTGCCCGCCTTGTTTGCACAACACGAATCTCGCGCGGGGGTCCCTCGCAACTGGAGAACTCAGCCCGCTACCGAGACTCACTCGCCCTGTTATGTTTTTCCGCTCTTTTCCCCTGACATACGACTTCGTCGCGCTACGTCAAAACTTCTGCCCACACGAGTCGCCGAACACGAAACAACGCCGGCTGCTACAGACGTCGGACTGCATCAAAATACTACGAAATTACTCCATTACTCACACGAGAACGACTCAAATGTTTTTATGACCACTGTAATTTTTTTTTCTTTATTGATTTTCAATTCCCCCGCGAAGGGGGCGGGCTGGCAGCAGCTTAGTATGCTGCTCTACAGCCTACAGACTTTTTTTTTTTTAAAAAAGGAAGAAGAAAGAAACAAGGAAAAACAGGCGATAAAATGGTGACTTAAAGTGTAAAATGGCGTAAAAACGCGGAAAGTTAAAACAGAAAGCAAAAGGGGTTGGCAAAATACATAGGAATCAGACAAGTAACATAGTAGACACACAAGTAAAAAACAGGGCGACAGTCTGGTTTCTGTTCGCAAGAGATAAAAACAATCACACCCAGCGACAGTATGATGGCTGTTCGCTACACTTCCCAAAAGACACAACACGGAACACTCACTGGAAAAACACACACTGGAAAACACCGCACGAAAATGGCGGCACAAATATGGCACTCCCGAGCGAAAGGCAGATGGGGGGGGGGGACTTGGAGGAGGGGGAAAAACAAGGAGGGAGGAGAGGAAAAAACGAAAAGGGGGGGGGGAACCAAGGAGGGAGAGGACTAATAAAGGGGGAGAAGGGCAGACGCGAGAGGGAATGAGAGGAGGCAGAGGAGGGAAATGTAAAAGGACTCAGGCAAAAAAGGGGGCAAAGAGAGTGGAGGTGGGGAAGAAAGAGGATGGAAGGGGGGGAGAGGGAGGCCGGGAAAAGGACAGAGGAAAGGAGGGGGAGTGAGGATCAGAGTTGACCACTGTAAGGAACCATTCCGACTTTAATACACAGAATGCTAGAAAACTGTTTGCGTACTACGCTCTTTCTGTTTGACAAACATAGGCGCTGTCCAGCCAACCGATTGCAAATATACCGGATGATCAAAAAGTCAGTATAAATTTGAAAACTTAATAAACCACGGAATAATGTAGATTGAGAGGTCAAAAAATTGACACACATGCTTGGAATGGCATGGGGTTTTATTAGAACCGAAAAAAAAAACAAAGTTCACAAAATGTCCGACAGATGGCGCTGGACAGCAAAACGTCAGTGACTGCGCATGACAATCGTGTATAAAAGGAGGTGTAATGAGAGAGAGAATCAGATGCGCCAGCAGTCGCAGTATGTTGACGTTACCTGAAAAGGCGCTTTTAGTGAAGCTGTATTATCAGAGTGGGGAATGTGCTAGTTCAGCGTTACGATTTTATCGCCATAGGAAGGGGATTCGAACGGGTAAAGGTCCGTTGACAAATGGAGCTGTGGCGAGAATGATTTCAAAGTTCGAAACCACGGGTTGTTTCGGCGATAGACCCCGTAGTGGCCGACCGAGCACAAGGCGTAATGCTGCTGAGACAGTTCAGGCAGAAATGGAGACTGTAGCGGGTTCGTCTATGCACGGGGAAGTCAGCGCTCGTGCAGTCGCACGTCGCACCGGCATTCCGTACACTACTGTTCGGTTGGCACCCTCCGATGCTATCCGTACAAAATCCATCGGCATCGTGAACTGTTACCTGGCGATTTAGTGAAGCGGAGGGCATTTGCGGTGTGGGCGTTTCAAAAGATGGCGGAAGATGACGATTGGTCGAGTAACGTGTTGTGGACCGACGAAGCTCATTTCACGCTCCGAGGGTCTGTCCACGCCCACAACTGCAGAATTTGGGCTACCGAAAATCCTAGAACTGTCGTGGAAACTCCATTGCACGACGAGAAAGTCACGGTATGGTTTGGATTTACCACATCTACCGTTATCGGGCCTTATTTCTTCGAGGAAATGCGTGATTCTGGTTTTTTAACTGCTACCGTGACAGGTGAGAGGTATGCCGATATGTTACAGAATCGCATCATCCCCAGCCTGGCTGATAAACACCCGCTGGAACGTACGATGTTTATGCAGGCATATTGCTAGACGCGTGAAAGATCTCTTGCGCGCGTCGTTTGGTGACGGTCGTGTGCTGAGCCGCCACTTTCGTCATTCTTGGCCTCCCAGGTCCCCAGACCTCAGTCCGTGCGATTATTGGCTTTGGGGTTACCTGAAGTCGCAAGTGTATCGTGATCGACCGACATCTCTAGGGATGCTGAAAGACAACATCCGACGCCAATGCCTCACCGTAACTCCGGACACGCTTTACAGTGCTGTTCACAACATTATTCCTCGACTACAGCTATTGTTGAGGAATGATGGTGGACATATTGAGCATTTCCTGTGAAGAACATCATCTTTGCTTTGTCTTACTTTGTTGTGCTAATTATTGCTATTCTGATCAGAAGAAGCGCCATCTGTCGGACATTTTTTGAACGTTTGTATTTTTTTGGTTCTAATAAAACACCATGTCATTCCAAGCATGTGTGTCAATTTGTACCTCTCTATCTACATTATTCGGTGATTTATTCAGTTTTCAAATTTATAATGACTTTTTGATCACCCAGTATGTTTGGTAAAATTGATCTAGACTTCGACACCTACTACGAGGATGTCTTTATCAGAATGTCATTTTGATAAATCGTAACATTACATTGCGAGAAAGCTATGGTCACAGTTCAGAGCACCTGTGCTCAAGTCAAAAATAACATAAAATGCGTTCCAGCCTTGTCACAGATGGCTAGCTAGGCGTACCTGACAAGGCTGGAACGCATTTTATTTTATTTTTGACTTGAGCACAGATGCTCTGAATTGTGACCATTGCTTTCTCGCAATGTAATGTCAAACGGCCCCTTTGGAAAATTATAAAAATGACTGTGCTGGTAAACTTCGACGTTATTTGATACAAAGACAGCCGAGTAAAACTGAACGTACTCAGGCAGTTCTCTCTTTACTTATTCTGATCATCACTAAACTGACCACAATATTTTTAACGCAACGCAATCTGACTTTCAATAATCCCTACAAAAGAATGGCCCTGACTAACAATAACCTATACCTTTCATGAATCACTTGTTATTGTTGTTGTGGTCTTCAGTCCTGAGACTGGTTTGATGCAGCTCTCCATGCCACTCTATCCTGTGCAAGCTTCTTCATCTCCCAGTACCTACTGCAACCTACATCCTTCTGAATCTGCTTAGTGGATTCATCTCTTGGTCTCCCTCTACGATTTTTACCCTCCACGCTGCCCTCCAATACTAAATTGGTGATCCCTCGATGTCCTACCAACCGATCCCTTCTTCTAGTCAAGTTGTGGCACAAACTTCTCTTCTCCCCAATCCTATTCAATACTTCCTCATTAGTTATGTGATCTACCCATCTAATCTTCAGCATTCTTCTGTAGCACCACATTTCGAAAGCTTCTATTCTCTTCTTGTCTAAACTATTTATCGTCCACGTTTCACTTCCATACATGGCTACACTCCATACAAATACTTTAAGAAACGACATTTCAGATGTGTTACGACTCGTGGCTCTCCCTTCATTCGATCCCTGCGAAACCTTACATTTCAGCAGGATAATGCAGGACTGGATGTTGCAGGTCCTGTACGGGTCTTTCTGCATACAGAAAATGTTTCGACAGCTGCCCTGGCCAGCACATTCTCCAGATCTCTCACCAATTGAAAACGTCTGGTCAATGGTGGCCGAGGAACTGGCTCGTCACAATACGCCAGTCAATACTGTCGATAAACTGTGGTATCGTGTTGAAGCTGCACGGGCAGCTGTACCTGTACACGCCATCCGAGCTCTGTTTCACTCAATGCCCAGGCGAATCGAGGCCGTTATTACGACCAGAGGTCGTTGTTCTGGGTACTGATTTCTCAGGATCTATGCACCCAAATTACGTGAAAATTGAATCACATGTCAGTTCTAGTATAATATATTTGTCCAATGAATACCCTTTTATCATCTGCATTTCTTATTGATGTAGCAATTTTAATGGCCAGTAGTGTAAGTATTTTTAGAGAAAAAAGTAAATTACAGAGATCTACTAAATACAGTATGTGCGTGTGTAATGTAACAAATGTACCAATTTTATGTGACGCAGCATGTGAAGGCTGCTGTGTGTTGACGGGTTACTCGTGTAACCGAAATTGCAGGTACGTTCTGGTACATTTGGTTTTGATCAGATAGGATGAGAAAGGTTTGCATTCGTGGAATGGTAAATTAATATCATTATCGTTACAGATCTGAAGATGGTTCTAGAGGAACCGAAACCGGTCATGTGAATAAACATTTTTTGCAATCAAGACGGATTATAAATAACGTTGTGGTTATCCCATCAGACATTATGTCTGTTTTTGCAATAATTACGAACGGTCGCCACATCATGGTGGCTTACGATATTTGCGACAAAGCTGACACATACCATGAAAATACTGTGTCGCATGTTTTGATTATGGAGCGTGTGGCAGCAAAATTTGTTCCAAAATTGTTGAATTTCGAACAAAAACAGCGGCGGATGCATGTCGCTCAGGAGTATCGACGGCGAAAATCGAGCAGTTGTAACCGATCCGGTATATTCATTCCGAAAAACCGGTATTTTTCGGTATTTGTTTAGTCTGGGTTGTAACGGGTATTTTTCATTTTTTTCAGTAATAACCGAGTTAAAAAAAAAGCGGAATATCAATTATCCATGGCAACAGTTCAGATGTTGAAATGTGTGTGAAATCTTATGGGACTTAACTGCTAAGGTCATCAGTCCGTAAGCTTGCACACTACTTAAGGTAAATTATCCTAAGGACAAACAAACACACACACACATGCCCGACGGAGGACTCGAACCTCCGCCGGGACCAGCCGCACAGTCCATGACTGCAGCGCCCCAGACCGCTCGGCTAATCCCGCGCGGCGCCATGGCAACAGTGCTAAAATTTTTCGTACTTAGATAAATCCTTTTTGATAACTGACTAATGTTTTTCGTAAAATGTACGTCGGTTTGAAATACTGCTTTATTACAGAAAATGGGAAAAAGCTATTGGTGTTGTTATAATAACAAAGTCGAGAGAAACAGGCAAGAAACACATGGCATAAGAATTGTGCAGGACTTTGTCCCCGCCTGTTCAAATGCTTTTATGAAGTGACGTGGCAGTGAAGTAGAATGCTTCAGTTGCATTGGAAGATTAAAGATTTGTCTGCTACTTCTATAAAATAATTAAAGAGGAAACAATTATTCACTCATAGTTAACAATAAAAATGTAGAGTAGATGACGATTTGCTGCCTGTGTCTAGATAACATGTCTTTGTCTGCTTGTAACTCTTGAAAACGGACAAATTACCACGAAAAACAGTGTGTTCTTCAACCTCGGTTTTTACCCTCTGGCACTGACTATTCGTAATAATGAAAACAGTGGTACGATCTGCGATTACAACAGCAGTTTTGAGCAGAGTAAGTAGGCTGTTTAGGTTTTTATGTTGGTAACGCCACGTAGCGCTCTGTAGGAAAATCTCTGACTGTGCTGTGTGCAGTCTGTGGCTGGTTGGATTCACTGTTGGTTATGTTCGCTTGTGTAGTGTTGGGCAGCTGGATGTGAACAGCGCGTAGCGTTGCGCAGTTGGAGGTGAGCCGCCAGCAGTGGTGGATGTGGGGAGAGAAATGGCGGAGTTTTGAGAGGTTGCTATAAACGGACGATCTGGACGTGTGTCCGCCAGAAAAAGGAAATTTGTAAAGATGGATGTCACGAATTGATAGATATGTATATATGATCACTTTTGAACACTATTAAGGTAAATACGTTGTTTGTTCTCTGTCAAAATCTTTCATTTGCTGACTGCCTATCAGTAGTTAGTGCCTTTAGTAGTTAGAATCTTTTTATTTCGCTGGCGGTATTGGCGCTCGCTGTATTGCAGTAGTACGAGTAACGAAGATTTTTGTGAGGTAAGTGATTCATGAAGGGTATAGGTTATTGTTAGTCAGGGCCATTCTTTTGTAGGGATTTTTGAAAGTCAGATTGCGTTGCGCTAAAAAGTATGGTGTGTCAGTTTAGCGTTGATCAGAATAAGTAAAGAGAGAACTGCCTGAGTACGTTCAGTTTTACTCAGCTGTGTTTGTATCAAACAACGTGGAAGTTTATTAGCACAGTCATTTATAATTTTTCTAAGGGGACGTTTCACATTGGAATCAATAGGAGAATAGCGGTGATTTTCTTTTTTTGTTAAACCACTTCTCACTTCTCGAGAAAAGCAACGAATGTGGGCGAACTAAGATTTCTTTTATTTGCCTATTGAAATTAATATTTTGATTCTATGTATCTTGAAACTGACAGAGGCGAATTTTTCAATCCTTGTCCGATTTCTGCGTGTATTACAGAGAATAATAGGAAAAAAAATCGAAAATCGGTTGTTTCAGAAACCAATTGTTTTGAGCGGTTCTGACAATCAGGTTAAATCGGCGCACAAGAAAATCGATATAATCAAAAACCTACTCTTTCAGCTATAACACCCATATCTACATCTACATCCGTACTCCGCAAGGCACCTGGCGGTGTGTGGCGGAGGGTACTTTGAGTACCTCTATCGGTTCGCCCTTCTATTCCAGTTCCGTATTGTTCGTGGAAAGAAAGATTGTGTGGGCTCTAATCTCTCCGATTTTATCCTCAATGTCTCTTCGCGAGATATACGTAGGAGGGGGCAATATACTGCTCGACTCCTCGGTGAAGGTATGTTCTCGAAACTTCAACAAAAGCCCGTACCGAGCTACTGAGCGTCTCTCCTGCAGAGTCTTCCACTGGAGTCTATCTATCGTCTCCGTAACGCTTTCGCGATTACTAAATGATCCTGTAACGAAGCGCGCTGCTCTCCGTTGGATCTTCTCTATCTCCTCTATCGACCCTATCTGGTACTGGTCCCACACTGGTGAGCAGTATTCAAGCAGTGGGCGAACAAGTGTACTGTAACCTACTTCCTTTGTTTTCGGATTGCATTTTTCAGTCTATGTCCACTCAGGCGTCGCCAGATGAAGTCAACAACCTTGCAGAACTACAGAACCGGGCCCTAACAGGAGACGTAACGTGGGTTTGAGTCGAAACCAATGCTCAGTCGTTCTAGTGGAAACATTCTGGATCACCAAGACGGAAAAAAATCTTGACAGGGGTGGTCAAATGTGAAGGTTCTCTTCACTGACTTGCCGGCCGGAGTGGCCAAGCAGTTCTAGGCGCTTCAGTCTGGAACCGTGCGACCGCTACGGTCGCAGGTTCGAATCCTGCCTCGGGCATGGGTGTGTGTGATGTCCTGAGGTTAGTTAGCTTTAAGTAGTTCTAAGTTCTAGGGGACTCATGACCTCAGATGTTAAGTCTCATAGTGCTCAGAGCCATTTGCACCATTGTTCTTCATTGACTTCTTCGATTTTAACGGCGTAGCCCACCACAAGTTCTTGCCGTAAAGTCGAACGATCAGTAAGGAATACTGCCTACAAGTTCAACGCCGTTTGGTTGAAGCAGTGCGCAATGAAAGCCCAGTATTTGTCGAAACAGTTTATGGCTTGTGCGCTAGGATAATGAACTTGCCCACACATCGTTGCTTTTTGGTTCATTTTTTACCAAAAACAGTACCGTAAGCTGAGGTTCCTTTCGTCCTTTGCAGCTAACTTGGCCCACTCGTCGGAAAAAGTTTATAATTTCCCCCTAACCTCCCCCCCCCCCCCAAAAATTGCATCATCAACATGCAGAATTCATTTATAGTGTGTGACGAATGATCTAGAAGGCTGTGAGTTCCATGAAGTGTTCCGACACTGACAATGTTGAGTGTTTATGGAAAAAGTGCAAGCCAATCGTAAAATGCGTTTTAGACAGGTACGTGCCGAGTAAAGCTGTGAGGGACGGGAATAACCCACCGTGGTTCAACAACAAAGTTAGGAAACTACTGCGAAAGCAAAGAGAGCTTCACTGCAAGTTTAAACTCAGCCGAAACCTCTCAGACAAACAGAAGCTAAACGATGTCAAAGTTAGCGTAAGGGGAGTTATGCGTGAAGCGTTCAGTGAATTCGAATGTAAAATTCTATGTACCGACTTGACAGAAAATCCTAGGAAGTTCTGGTCTTGCGTTAAATCAGTAAATGGCTCGAAACAGCATATCCAGACAATCCGGGATGACGATGGCATTGAAACAGAGGATGACACGCGTAAAGCTGAAATACTAAACACCTTTTTCCTAAGCCGTTTCACAGAGGAAGACCGCACTGCAGTTCCTTCCCTAAATCCTCGCACAAACGAAGAAATGGCTGACATCGAAATAAGTGTCCAAGGAATAGAAAAGCAACTGAAATCACTCAACAGAGGAAAGTCCACTGGACCTGACGGGATACCAATTCGATTCTACACAGAGTACGCGAAAGAACTTGCCCCCCTTCTAACAGCCGTGTACCGCAAGTCTCTAGAGGAACGGAAGGTTCCAAATTACTGGAAAAGAGCACAGGTAGTCCCAGTCTTCAAGAAGGGTCGTCGAGCAGATGCGCAAAACTATAGACCTATATCTCTGACATCGATCTGTTGCAGAATTTTAGAACATGTTTTTTGCTCGAGTATCATGTCGTTTCTGGAAACCCAGAATCTACTCTGTAGGAATCAACAGGGATCCCGGAAACAGCGATCGTGTGAGACCCAACTCGCTTTATTTGTTCATGAGACCCAGAAAATATTAGATACAGGCTCCCAGGTAGATGCCATTTTCCTCGACTTCCAGAAGGCGTTCGATACAGTTCTGCACTGTCGCCTGATAAACAAAGTAAGAGACTACGGAATATCACACCAGTGTTATGGGACCATTGCTTTTCACACTATATATAAATGACCTAGTAGATAGTGCCGGAAGTTCCGTGCGGTTTTTCGCGGATGATACTGTAGTATACAGAGAAGTTGCAGCATTAGAAAATTGCAGCGAAATGCAGGAAGATCTGCAGCGGATAGGCACTTGGTGCAGGGAGTGGCAACTGACACTTAACATAGACAAATGTAATGTATTGCGAACACGTAGAAAGAAGGATCCTTTATTGTATGATTATATGATAGCGGAACAAACACTGGTAGCAGTTACTTCTGTAAAATATCTGGGAGTATGCGTGCGGAACGATTTGAAGTGGAATGATCGTATAAAATTAATTGTTGGTAAGGCGGGTGCCAGGTTGAGATTCATTGGGAGAGTCCTTAGAAAATGTAGTCCATCAACAAAGGAGGTGGCTTACAAAACACTCGTTCGACCTATACTGGAGTATTGCTCATCAGTGTGGGATCCGTACCAGGTCGGGTTGACAGAGGAGACAGGGAAGATCCAAAGAAGATCGGCGCGTTTCGTCACAGGGTTATTTGGTAAGCGTGATAGCGTTACGGAGATGTTTAGCAAACTCGAGTGGCAGACTCTGCAAGAGAGGCGCTCTGCATCGCGGTGTAGCTTGCTCGCCAGGTTTCGAGAGGGTGCGTTTCTGGATGAGGTATCGAATATATTGCTTCCCCCTACTTATACCTCCCGAGGAGATCACGAACGTAAAATTAGAGAGATTCGAGCGCGCACGGAGGCTTTCCGGCAGTCGTTCTTCCCGCGAACCGTACGCGACTGGAACAGGAAAGGGAGGTAATGACAGTGGCACGTAAAGTGCCCTCCGCCACACGCCGTTGGGTGGCTTGCGGAGTATAAATGTAGATGTAGATTGTGTTGCAAGCACAGTAATTAATGTTGGTCATAAATACTTTAATTACTACACTGAAGCGCCAAAGAAACTGATATAGGCATGCGTACTCAGATACAGAGATATGTAAACAGGCAGACTACGGCGCTCTGGTCCGGAACGCCTATATAAGACAAAAAGTGGAACAGTTCTTCGATCAGTTAGTGCCGCTACAAAGGCATGTTATATGGTTTAAGTGAGTTTGAACGTGGTGTCATAGTTGGCGCACCAGCGAAGTGGCATAACATCTTTTTTCTTCTTTATTGTTACTTTAACACCTTATACCAAGGTAGGCCGGCAGCGGCAATATTACGCCGCTCTTCGGCCACAGATAATACAAATAGAAACAGGGAGACTTTTTTTTTTTGGTCATCAGTCTACTGACTGGTTTGATGCGGCCCACCACGAATTCCTTTCCTATGCTAACCTCTTCATCTCAGAGTAGCACTTGCAACCTACATCCTCAATTATTTGCTTCACGTATTCCAATGTCTGTCTTCCTCTACAGTTTTTGCCCTCTATAGCTCCCTCTAGTACCATGGAAGTCATTCCCACATGTCCTAGCAGATGTCCTATCATCCTGTCCCTTCTCCTTATCAGTGTTTTCCACATATTCCTTTCCTCTCCGATTCTGCGTAGAACCTCCTCATTCCTTACCTTATCAGTCCACCTAATTTTCAACATTCGTCTATAGCAGCACATCTCAAATGCTTCGATTCTCTTCTGTTCCGGTTTTCCCACAGTCCATGTTTCACTACCGTACAATGCTGTACTCCAGACGTACATCCTCAGAAGTTTCTTCCTCAAATTAAGGCCGGTATTTGATATTAGTAGACTTCTCTCGGCCAGAAATGCCTTTTTTGCCATAGCGAGTCTGCTTTTTATGTCCTTCTTCCTCCGTCCGTCATTGGTTATTTTACTGCCTAGGTACCAGAATTCCTTAACTTCATTGACTTCGTGACCATCAATCCTGATGTTAAGTTTCTCGCTGTTCTCATTTCTACTACTTCTCATTACCTTCGTCTTTCTCCGATTTACTCTCAAACCGTACTGTGTACTCATTAGACTGTTCATTCCGTTCAGCAGATCATTTAATTCTTCTTCACTTTCACTCAGGATAGCAATGTCATCAGCGAATCGTATCATTGATATCTTTTCACCTTGTATTTTAATTCCACTCCTGAACCTTTCTTTTATTTCCGTCATTGCTTCCTCGATGTACAGATGGAAGAGTAAGGGCGAAAGGCTACAGCCTTGTCTTACACCCTTCTTAATACGAGCACTTCGTTCTTGATCGTCCACTCTTATTATTCCCTCTCGGTTGTTGTACATATTGTATATGACCCGTCTCTCCCTATAGCTTACCCCTACTTTTTTGAGAATCTCGAACAGCTTGCACCATTTTATATTGTCGAACGCTTTTTCCAGGTCGACAAATCCTATGAAAGTGTCTTGATTTTTCTTTAGCCTTGCTTCCATTATTAGCCGTAACGTCAGAATTGCCTCTCTCGTCCCTTTACTTTTCCTAAAGCCAGACTGATCGTCACTTAGCGCATTTTCAATGAGACATAGAAAAACAATGTTGGACAAAAAACAGTAGAGACATCAGTAAAAAACACGCAGCCGTTCACAGGATTGGGTTGGGTTGGGTTCTTTGGGGAAGGAGACCAGACAGCGAGGTCATCGATCTCATCGAATTACGGAAGGACGTGGAAGGAAGTCGGCCGTGCCCTTTCAAAGGAACCATCCCGGCATTTGCCTGGAGCGATTTAGGGAAATCACGGAAAACCTAAACCAGGATGGCCGGACGCGGGATTGAACCGTCGTCCTCCCGAATGCGAGTCCAGTGTCTAAGCACTGCGCCACCTCACTCGCTTTCACAGGTGTGGTAAATTTAAAAAAACTTTCGGCACTGGTACAAGAACACAGATGACTGGAATGATACATGTGAACGATGGGGCGTGAGCGGGGAAACACTAAAGCACTAACACGAAGGCACACACAACAAACCGATGGCGATGATCTCTGGCGCGCGAATGTTCACTCTACGTGTCCGGGGAGTACGGGGACCTGCCAAAGGGGAGGAGGGAGAGGGTAGGGTGTAGATGCCAGTGGCAAAAGAGATGGGCACAACATCTTCAAGCTAATTATGAAATGGGGTTATCCCGTACCACCATTTCACGAGTATGCCGTGAAAATCACGAATACGGTACAACATTAAGTCTCCGACATCGCTGCGGAGTATCGTTCAACGTGACAGAAGTGCAACCCTTCCGCAGATTGCTGTACATTTCAATGCTGGATCATCGACAAGTGTCAGCGTGCGAACCATTCAGCGAAACTTCATCGATATGGGCTTTTGGAGCCAAAAGCCCACTCGTGTACCCGTGATGACTGGTCGACACAAAGCTTTACGCCTCGACTGGGCCCGTCAAAACCGACTCTGGATTGTTGATGACTGGAAACATGTTGCCTGGTCGGACGAGTCTCGTTTCAAATTGTATCTGGCGGTTGGACGTGTAATGGTATGGAGACGGTCTCACGAATCCGTGGACCCTGCATGTCAGCAGGGGACTGTTCAAGCTGGTGGAGACTCTGTAATGGTGTGGAGCGTGTGCAGTTGGAGTGATATGGGACCCCAGATAAGTCTAGATACGACTCTGACAGGTGACACGTACGTAAGCATCCTGCCTGATCACCTGCATCCATTGATGTCCACTGTGAATTCCGACGTACTTGGACAACTCCAGCAGGACAACGCGACACCCCACACGACCAGAATTGCTACAGAGCGGCTGCAGGAACACCCTTCTGAGTTTAAACACTTCGTCTGGCCACCAAACTCCCCAGACATGAACATTATTGAGCATACCTAGAATGCCTGCAATGTGCTGTTCAGAAGAGATCCCCACCACTCTTACTCTTACGGATTTATGGACAGCCCTGCAGAATTAATGGTTTCAGTTCCCTCCAGCACTACTTCAGACATTAGTCGAGTCCATGCCATGTCCCGTTGCGCCTCTTTTGAGTGCTTGCTGAGATCCTACATGATATTAGGCAGGTGTACATTTCTTTGGCTTTTCAGTGCAGTACAGCCCAGCAACTTCTGCCATGGGGGTTCGTACCACTTAAGCTAAAAATACGGTGAGTGTAGCTTTGTCTTGTTATAGTATTAGGTAAGAAGGTGAAAAATTGTCTTTTGTGTCATATTCAATTTAGGTAATATGTTTAACATTTCTAAAAAATGGTGTACATTTTTACAGAATATGGGGTTACTATGGCCTGAGCTACAGTAACTGGAAAATGAAGATGGAGTGGTTCTACACTTTGATGGTGATTCTGAAAGTTTCGCTGATGTGCAAGATCATGACCAGCACCACGAAATGATAGATAAATTAGTAATTGGGAAATACACTACAGTTCTACTTAACAAGGCTATTCCAGAATTGGTACTGAGGCAAGTAATGAAGGTGCTAAAGTGAACTGTGCGGAAAAGACAGTCCTGCTGTGATTGACCATAACAAATAGATAGACTATTTTATCCTTGGGAGGATTTGATAAGATTTTATCAGTCAAACATGTCTAACAAAATGTGGCTATTTTCAAGTGCCCGAGCTTCCGTAATTTGCGTAATAAGGCCCATGTCCATATTGCACAGTATCCATGACATTTGATATATTTTCTTTACAAATAGTTACCATAGTGAAACATGTAAATTTAAAATTAATTAGGCAATTGATAAAGTAAATAACACTTGTACTTCCTGTATCACTTTCTGAATATAGTACAGAATTCCATGTTCTTACCTTACTTAACTGATGATACATGTCTTTTTACAGTACTAGAAAAATGTATTTGGAATTTTCTGTCTGTCATTATCCTTTGTTTTATTGCCACTTATAAAAAGATAGAATTAAATTGGATCAAAGTAGCCTTAGTTTGTGGCACTGTAATAATACTTTAACCTTCATATTCGCGTGGCATGACCCCAAGTAACTTTTTCTATTCGCAAAACTAAAATAAAACACGAAAGAACATTTTTTCACAAGCATGAATGAGATTAAAAACCATACTGATGATGGAGCTAAAAGCTGTTCCAAAGGCTGAGTTTCAGAAGTGTTTATAGGATCGGAAAATGCGCTGCCATAAGTCTACAATTTCTGATGGGGACTATTTTGAAGCAGTTAACATTGATGTAGATGAAGAGACATACATAATATATACATACATACATTAATCCTTGTTCCATAGATCATGGATACAACATTTCGTAATAATGTGGAAAGTGTCAGTTTAAAATAAGTTTTCTTTACACAAAATAATAAAAGGTTTTACAGTTACTACTTCATATCTAAGAATTCATCTATTGAGTAGAAGGAGTTGTCATTCAGAAATTCTTTTAATTTGCTTTTAAATGTTGGTTGGCTATCTGTCAGACTTTTAATACTATTTGACCAAAGATTTTTGTGGCAGCATAATTTACCCCTTTCTGTGCCAAAGTGAGATTTAATCCAGAATAATGAACATCTTCCTTTCTGCTAGTGTTGTAGCCATGCACTTTGCTGTTGTTTTTGAATTGGGATGGGTTATTAGTGACAAATTTCATAAGTGAATATATGTATTGCGAAGGTAGTGTGAAATTCTGAGTTCCTTAAATAAATGTATGCAAGGTGATCTTGGGTGGGCTCCAGCTAACTAGCTTTGCATCTTCATTTCCATAAAACAAAAATTGTCTTTATTTTTCAACACACCTCATCATATATCATAAGTGTGCATTTGCAAAGAAAAAATAATTTTTCATCAGGTCAGTGCAATTTCCGCAGGAAGGTTTGTAACCTGACGGCGAGGTTTTACTAACCTTAATTTCATGCATGGAATTTACTCACAGTAAAGTTATGATGGGCTAAATACTTGGGTATCAAGAGATGCAAAGTCTTTAAAAATTTCAAAAAATGCCCTGCAAAACATACCAAATTGAGCAGCTTTTCTTTTTTTCTATTTAAGATTATGTATGCTGTACAATTTTTGTAGAGTGTAATGTTTTTATTCTGCCCTGTGATTTTCTTTGGTAAAAGTCATTAACACTATGTTTTAAGAAACTTTTTGATTATTTTGTATTAGAACCAAATAATAAAAAAATTATATATAAAAAGAAATGAAAAATACATTTTCAAGTTTTCTGGTGGCTACTACAAAAGCAAACTGTCAATCAGTTATGCATGTAGTTATTTCTCTCGTTCCATGTCTGTCTTCAGTTGACTGTTGACACACAATAACCATAAATATTTCTACACCTTTATTTCGGGTATTTTCCAGATATTTTTTTGAAAGTGAAACACTCTGGTGCACTGCTAGTGTATAGACTTAGCATGGTTTTTATATGTGATGTTTTCTTATATCTGGCAACACATTTGATGATTTTTTAAAATGTTTTTTGATACTTCATTATGATGGTTGGAATGGGACTTGTAAAACATTTTAAAACGGTTTATGTAGCACTCGAAAAATAAAATGGACAAATCAAGTTAGGTACAGTCATACATCACATGTAATCAAACAATCACCACTACTGGAAATGACAGAATGGCAATGAAACAAGTTTAGAAGCAGATAAACAAAACTGGAAAAATAATTGCAATTTCTACTATCAGACATCCATGCACATTGTGTACATTTGTGTGTAAATGTGGTTATATATGATGTGCTAATTTGTATATATCACTGTAATATATGAGACATGTCTTACATAAAGCTATAATTTGATACAATGGTAAACCAATATAATGCTGATTAAATAATAATAATAAAATCTTTTTGCAGTCTGTGTCAGATGAACTTACAGACATGCAATAACTTAATAGACTTACAGAATCATATCAGTACACCATGATCATGGTAATAATAATTTATTTCCAAGGACCATACACTGGCAAACAAACATTATGGTATACAAGAATTGGTAGAACAAGCATATCACATTCTTCATACAATAACACATTATTTTTATCCCATTGCTACTTAAAACACTTAATCCTCGAAATTAAATAGGAGTTCTATAGAATAATGGAAATGCTATAGAAACTTAAAACTTATTTATTGAAAACAAAGAAGTAAAATTCAACAATGTGCTTGTTTAATGTGGACGGATTGAAAGTAAACTAACAATTTTTTTTTTCTTTTTCCAACACATCCGTGTCTGGGAAATCACTTCAGTTAATAAATAAATACTCTCATTAACACCATGTTCAAAAAGAGACATTCTTGTTTCAAACTTAGACAAATAAATCCTGTATGTACAAAGAACTACACTGTTTTGAAATAAGATTGCACATTTTGATTGTAAAACTATAAATACCAAGAGAGATCCCAATTGCACTTACAATTAATGATAATGTAGGATGGATTATTGGACATGTGATACCATTTTCACACATGACTGATACATATGAGTACTAACTGATGACATAGAAATAGGATAAAACAAGGTCCATACTTTACACCACATTGGCAATCCCACAGTTTTTCCAAACACTCCCTTCCAATAAAGTGACATTTGATTTCTGTTATACTATGACAAGTTGAGAGATGATAACATCTACAATATAGGTAGCTGTCTGTTCATGAAAATATAATTTCACTATACATCAGCTACTTTGTGATACCCCAAGTAGCAAATAGCCTGCCTGTATGCAGTGACATATACAATCTTTCAGTGAGAATAACTGTTTCGTGATCAGCATTTATGATAAGTTAAATATTGTTTCAGAAGTCTCGACCAAAGATATAATTTTAAAATGTCATGGTGACCACTCACCCAGGATATGACTGATTAGTTGGTGACATGGGCCACCTCACAATAAACACACATTTTAACTAGTCCTCAGAAAAACAATAGCCATGTTTCTGCCATGTAAGTTTACACAATTGCAAAATAACGTATTTCAGAGTTTCTAGAAGTGTGACAACTATTAGCAACATGTCTCTAATAAACCTCAGTAAGTTCACATGTGAATTTTAAAGTTAGTGAGTGAAAAAATAGCAGTGTTTGGGAAGATATGTTGTTTATAAGTGTCATTGAAGGAATGAATTAAAACTCTTTTATAAATAATTTAGATATGGAACCATTATTAGCCAGAGTTTTTAGCTTTTTCCTACTTTGTATAAAAAAATCTCCTCTGTATAGTTTTTACTATGCTTGTATGTCTGACTAGATATTTCAGTAAGAAGCAGTTGCATTCTTTTAAAAAAATATTGATGTAAATAGTACCAAGAGAAATTTATGATGCAAGAAATACAGGACAACATTCTTGTTCAATTTGTGTAGCTTAGACATGCAATACATTTTGGTTGTCTCAGTTTTAATTACATTGTCAAATATGTCAAAGGGGCAGCTAAAAATTCTTTGTATTAATATTAAGTGAGTATCTTTTGCTTCACTTCAAACAGTCTGCCAGATTTGTTAATTATATCATGAAAGTCACTGTCTAATGACAGAAAAATGGAGTTTCCCAACAGGAAGGAAAGTATAGCTGGACTAACAACTTAAAATCTTGCTCTATAACATTCCATCCAGTGTTTTTTATTTGGTTGCATTATTTTCTAGTAAATTCTCACTGACAAATCTGTGGGTCTTTCGTAAGTAACAAATCTGCAAAGAATTGTAGAAAAAATTAGCACAATTAAAGCAATTAACGAAGTGTCTTCTAAGTCACAGATCACTTCTCCACATCTCACTTTTATTAATTTTAGCTACGTTATCTGTATAAATGTTTGGTATTTACACTGTGGTTCTGAACACTGGAAATGCAGTGGTGGAAGGAGGAAACATATACTACACAGATAAATCACAGAAAAGTATCCATTGCAACTGAGAAGACTAATCGATAAATCATCTAATATATACTACTGGCAAAGGGAAAGTAAGCTTTCATAAACAAACACTTGCAGTTTTATTGCAATAAAGTTATGTACAAAGTGGGATAATGGACGCCAGCAACTCAGACACATTCGTTTATCTTGTCCACAGTCTTTCCTCGTTCGGCGTACGGTCAGAGGCATAACTAGCCAGTTTCAAAGGAGAGTTGTTAATTATTTTATGGGAGCTGAAAGTTATGTTTAGGTAAATATAGTCAGCCGACTGTAGCAACACGCTAGTTCCCTCCCCAATCAACCTGCCGTTTTACACGACGGGCCGTCGCTGCCTGTTTGTTTCTCAAAGGCCCAGGTCGTCTTTAGGTTCCTACACACGCTACAACTCTCGTCATCCTAAACGAGGTATCCTGTCCAACATACTGGCGGACAGCGATAAATTCTCGCGGCACGCCGTACCGGAATAATTTTTTTTAAAAATAAAGTGTGACGCCGTCTGCTTCTCGGAGCAGGAAGAGCGAAAATAAAAACGATTTGATTTCTCGTAATGCGCCCAATCCGAGGGCCAATTTCTTCGTTATTTTTTTTCTGTTTCTAGAGCAGGAAAGCGCAGCTCGTGACGGAGGAAAATAAAAATACGAAAACACAAGTCCTCCACCCTTTCCTCGCCGCTCTGAGGATTCGGTGCGGAGTAACTTAACGGGGAAGATATGACACTTGTCAGGCCACTCGCCCGCCTGGGGGAGAAATTTATTGCGAGATGCCGTCTGAGGTTCTTTGGATGCCTCTCTAAATGCCGCAGGCATTTGTTTTGTTGGGGTGGCAGTTGTCGCAGGCGGGGGCAGGAATTAAAAATAGAGGCGCGGCGAGACGAAAAGAGAAGAGGCGGAAAGCGTTGAAGAGCAGCACGCTCTCGGAGGTCCCGAAATGCGCTGGCGGAGGTTGACATGCTCTTGTACCCCGACGCGCCGTAACGGAGTAAATGATATGATGTATCCTAGACCCGTTCGAAGAGCTCCGACGAACTAGATTATCTTGACGCTGCAGTTTATGTACGGGGTATTTCCAATCGTATGACACAATTTCATTTTTTACGCAGGGTGTTTCACAAAGTACAGTACGTATTCATTTAATGTACAGGATGTTTCCAAAAGTATAACATGACTTCAAAGTATGACACGTTTTCATCATCTGTACAAGGTGGTTCGAAGAGTATGAAGATATTTCATTTTCCATTTCGGGTGCTTCGAAAAATATGATTTCATTTGCTGTACAGATTGTTATCAAAAGAATGATGCATTTTTCATATTCTGTAACCGTTAACGAGTGTTTCATAAAGTATCGCGCAATTTCATTCTCAGTTCTGGCTGTTTCGTAAACTACTCACAAATCCGTTTAATGTACAGGGTGTTTCTAAAAGCATTTTACAATTTCATTCTTTGTACAGGGCGTCTGGAAAAGTGTGAAACTATTTCATTTTGTGTGCAGGGTTTTTATAAAAGTATGATCCTGGGTCTTTTCAAAAGTATAACATAATTTGCTCTCTGCACAGGCTGTTTCGAAACGTATAAAGAAGTTTCATTTTCTGTGTAAGGTTTTTTTGGAAAGTTTTAAGCGATCTGATTTTGTGTGCAGGGTGTTTGGAAAAAATGTGATGTGGGTTCATTCTCTGTACAGGGTGATCCAGAAGTATGACAAGATTTCAATTTCTACGCAGGGTGTTTCACAAAGTACAGCACGAATTCATTTAATGTACAGTATGTTTCCAAAAGTATGACACGATTTCAAAGTATGACACAATTTTATCCTCTGTACAAGGCGGTTCGAAGAGTATGAAGCGATTTTGATTTTCCATTCCGAGTGCTTCGAAAAGTATGAAGTTGTTTCATTTGCTGTACCGGGTGTTATGGAAGGAATGATGCATTTTTCATATTCAGTAACCTTTAACGAGTGTTTCAAAAGTATCGCACAATTTGAATCTCAGTTCTGGCTGTTTCGTAAACTACTCACAATTCCGTTTAATGTATAGGGTGTTTCTAAAAGCATTTTACAATTTCATTGTTTGTACAGGGTGTCTGGAAATGTGTGAAACTATTTAATTTTGTGTGCAGGGTTTTTATAAATGTATGATGCGATCATATTCCCTGTCCTGGGTGTTTTTAAAAGTATAACACCATTTGCTCTCTGCACAGGCCGTTTCGAAACGTATGACGAAGTTTCATTTTCTGTATAGGTTTTTTTTGGAAAATTTTAAGTGCTCTGATTTTGTGTGCAGGGTGCTTGGAAAAGTATGATGTGGGTTCATTCTCTATACAGGGTGTTCCAGAAGTATGACATGATTTCATTTTCTAAGTAGGGTGTTTCACAAAGTACAGCACGAATTCATTAAATGTACAGGATGTTTCCAAAAGTATGACACGATTTCAAAGTATGACACAATTTCATCCTCTGTACAAGGTGGTTCGAAGAGTACGAAGCGATTTCATTTTAAATTTAGGGTGCTTCTTAAAGTATGAAGTGATTTCATTTACTGTACTGGGTATTTCCAGACGGTCATGATGCTATACGTAGAGACGGAACACTCTAACAATGTTTACGTTTTAAATTAAGATTTCTGAGTAACAGCTGTGCGAATGATTCGCAGTGTCTCACTGTGACGAAATTCGAAAATGGAAAAAGATGTACTGCAATGCAGGACGCAAATGAATATCCACAACAACTGAACAACTTTTTGATGGAGTTATTTAAAACGACAGACATGTTGAAAAAATGTGGAACGTCTTCATACTTTACTGAAATTCGTAAGCAACGTCTATGGCAACACGAAAATAGAAATACGTATATGTTAATATCCACGTAGTGACAAATTTACATATAATGTTACATTTTTTATTGGGCAAAAAACGTTTCGTACGCTGCGGGTAGAGATGAAAACAATCGGACCTTTTCAAAATTTTACGCTGAAATTTCGAAATTTACAGCAACGGTATCAACGTTCACACGAAATTTCGCAGTACCTTGTCTGTATGACGTGGTTTGAAAAAAAAAAAAGTAGGGCAAAAACACTAGCAAATAATACACATTATACATCCAGTTACAGACAGAAGTTGAATCAAGACGATTACATAACGAAATTTGGTACCAGATGTCTACTTTCCTGTTCGCCTTGAAGATAAGAATAACTATTTCTCGGCTTTGCAACTAAATTTTATCGTTTTCTTTATCCAGACGTATTTCATCTGCTGGGAATTGTTTTATGTGCCTTTATTTTAAGTGACCTAAAAGGAAATGAAAGCAATAATTCTTTGTTGAACTATATGTATTTTGTTCTCTGATTTTTAGAGTACCAGCGCTTTTGTTGCATATGGGAGACATGAAAGTGAGTTTTGAATGCACATTGTTTACTTGTACATAATATTAAGTTAAGCTAGAACTACCGCCACTGAACATTTTTCATCTCACAATGAAATACGTATTCAGCCTGAGCATATTGCATTACGGAAACACAGTAACCGTTTTGCATTTTTTTTATTACGTGTTTCAGACTCTGTTCGCTCCAATGGTATCATGCAACTTTGTGTCTGTTCTGTCTGTATTTGGGGATGCACTGCTCTGAATCTCGACTCATCTGCTGCTTCGAACAATAAGGGCGTCGCATCTATTATGTTTTTTAATGTCAGCACGAAACGTCTGAGAAGGTCTCTATTACATTCTACGACGTTATTGAATAAAAAGTTCTCGGGCTTTCAACCTCGTCAAGTAATTAAAATCGAAATTAATTGAGGCAGTTTGAAATCCGAGAACTTTTTATTCACTGTTACCGCCGCCAGCCTCTGTATTCTTACGTTACAGTATTATTGTTTTTAGTAAAGTAAGTCGTCTTTCTATTTGTCCGCTCTCCTGAGAAGCCCTCAATCAATCGAGAAAAAGTACAATCAGTCAATCCCAGCTTTAGCCATGACAGACCACACAAAAACACTCTATGGCTCTAAATCACAGGCTATCTAACACTCGTTAATTCGGTTTGTTTCCGTAATCATTTCGGCATTCAAATCCTCACAGCACTTCTTTGTTAACTCAAAAAATGCATAACGACGTAACAGTGCATAAAACAGTTGTAAAAATGAGTTTGTTTGGCACGTAACAATGAATTAGGAATCCAGGTTGCATAGCCTCTCCTGACAGCGAAATCGTACATTAGTCAAGGTTGTATCTTTCCTGTGAATTACTGCACAAACAAAAATCCGTAGATGACAACAGAATTGCTCAAAGAGTGGCTGTTGAGTGTGGATGAAGACATGAAAAAGATACAGCTTTTTCTGGACAATTGTGCAGTTTACGCAACGATTCATTATTTTCCCTGCGAACACCACTTCGGCACTACAACCACGTGCCCAGGAAATAATTCAGAATTTTAAATCTATGTAACCCTAAGAGGCTGTGACGTTAGAATTGGACAGCGTTGAAGACGATTAAAGAAACAGCATATAAGAGTTCTGGTAGCGATGCACATGGCGGATAAAGCCTGGAGTAATGTTACACCCGACGATGATATTCAAGTGTTTCAAGAAATGCGAAGTCATCAACGAGACATAGAACCGACTGCAACTATGGGAGAGCAGATAAACAACACATTATATATATATAATCTACTAATATATATAAGTAGAATGGTATACGCCTTTTGTTGAAGTGTTTAAATTTACAAAAATATAAAACAAAGAAAAAATATTTAAAAAAAAATTGAGTTCGAGGTTAATTTATACTTTCCCTTTTTGAGAAAAAATACGAATGTTATTGAAACTACAGTATATATAAGATTTCTTTTTCTTATTTAATATTTTTTTTAATTTACACACTTCAACATAAGCGAATTTTAATATTATTTTGCAGAGAAATCAGAGAGCATTTTCTACTTCGTTGACCTCCAGCTTGCTTGGCGAAGCGCATTCTTTACGAGACCAAAGCTGAAAGTATAACATTGTTCTGAGGGCGTAGTACTGTTTTTAACTTTATTTTCCTAGAGACTCCCAGTTTTCGGTTTTTAACTGTATTTCGCCGTGATTAGTTACTTTACGTTTAACCGAGCTCGCAACTAATCGAGTTATTTCTGAGGTGCTTTGAACTTCGAACCATAGACATTCGGCAGCTGACAATACCGTCGTTCGCTAATGCTTGCGACAATGTTGCCTTTACCATATTTTGTATCTATGGACTTGCTGCTCGGCTAATTCATCATTAAGACATTATAGTTCTTTCTCCCTTTGGACATTTCGTTGTCTAGGATTCTCTTCGTGATAAATCTATTACCCTTCCATCACTTTTTGGAAACTTAGCTAAACTGCATGCGGTCTTGATTTCTTCTATGGTAACTGTAAGGTTTCTAAAATTAATTCCAGCCAGAATGTTATGTTGTCATTCATTGCTTAGCAAAGCAAGTTTCAGGTTGACAGTTCAGAATGAGGTGAGTTCTCCATACGATCATAAAAATTAGGGTAGAGCGATTCATGGGAAGGTCTACCGTCTTTAAGCAATACGATTATTTTCTTATTTTGCCTCTTCAAAATTTCCTTTATCGTAATTCACACGCTCTTTATCTTCATGCCTTACATAGTGTGTCGTGTGTAAGGGAGACATTTCCATAACTGTCAGGTGGCATGATAATACTATCCTATTGAGTGTTGCCTTTTCTATGTAGCTATCTCTGATTTCCAACCCAATCGAACGCCTTTTTGCGTATTCCTTCACGTTTTGCGCTGTCTTTTTCTCATCCCTAACAGTCAGAGCTGTACACAAGGGATAACGTAAGCTAAGTCAGGAATAGTGAAAAGAGAACTGCTAAATACTACTGAATTTATCAACAAAAATTGTATAGAAGGTTGCAAGGGAGGCCCTCTGATTTCCAACCCAATCGAACGCCTTTTTGCGTATTCCTTCACGTTTTGCGCTGTATTTTTCTCATCCCTAACAGTCAGAGCTGTACACAAGGGATAACGTAACCTAAGTCAGGAATAGTGAAAAGAGAACTGCTAAATACGACTGAATTTATCGACAAAAATTGTATAGAAGGTTGCAAGGGAGGCCCTCTTACGTTTTTTACTGGTCTGAAAAACATGTTAGAGGCATAGCGATTTTTTTAAGTTGCATGATACAGTCTGGGTGAAATGAGGAAAATTTTAGAATTAAAAAAATATTTTTGCGAAAGCAATCATTTCCTTGTAGACAAATGAAGATGCCTTCTAATAACTATATGAAACACGGTGAAGTAAAATTCAGTTGAGTAATAGTAATTTATAAGATAAATAGCATATACTAAAAAAGGCAGATGTGTTCTTTCGCTAATTGTTGTGTTTGCCCGTCGCAGTTCATAAGACTGTATGTAACACAATGCGTGATATTGTATATGTGTTTTCTCATGTTCTTGCACTACAAAAGATTTTTTCGTCGTTCTCTAGTCACATAATTTACACAAAGCGTTGAAAAATTGTAAACAGCGTTGAAATGGTGGCTGAGAAAGAATGGCTGCGAATATTAACAAATATGAGCGTCCACGTGTCAGACTAAATTTCAATGACAACAACTGTACAAATATGTAGACAACATTTTGCGTCATCCTGTCTATTCGATGGGATCATAGGGCGAGAGAAGTGTTTTATACTGCTGTATTACTTCAAATCGATGTACACTTGTTTACGTTCGCTACAAGCATTAGTATTATGTACTGTGCGCAAAGTGTGTCCACTTTGGACATATTAAAAATTTAAATAATTTCAAACTCTGCGTGCTGTTATCACGATTTTCTTTGATTTGTTCAATGTACGGCGGTTTTTGGGAAATGAATGCGTTTTTTCGTGTATTGTGGCGCTTAACGCGTGATGTTTTCGATGTGCGAGGTGCTTCATTATTCTGTTGGCTACAGACAGTACCATAAAGTTTACCCGGAATTAATGTAATTTCTAAGGTGTATACCGTATATGTGATATCGTAAATGTGTAGTTACTCACCTCTCTGGCTAAATGGTTAATGCCAAAGGCCAATAAATTATATATAAAATGTTCTGTTGGCTTTACTTTAATATATAAACACGCGCAATTTTTTTAATTGATGGTGGAGCTCTCTGTATAGTTAATGGCGAATTTAGAAAAAAAAATAGTTATCTTGTAGTCTTTTTACTCAGAAACTGGCACATATTAAACATGACTCACGCAATTTACGGTCCACGGCATACGCTGAAAATGGAAAAATACGATACCAACAGTTACAAAGGTATTTTACTTACAGTCAACAGAGATAACGCTACAGATTGGCCACGGAGTATGCGTACTGTTCTTTAGTGCAGAGGGTATTTTTTCCACATGTAATATAAACCATTATTTGGTTATATATTGGTCAGAAAGTGTGAAAGTAAAGGCCTAGCGTTTGCTGCTCGTCGAAATCGAATGTTGAACCCTAACAGTTGATCAAGGCAAAACTAAATGCAGAACCCATTGCAATTATAATTGAAAAATACAGAGCGAACTGGAAAGACTATGTCCATCACATGTCTAATAATAGGACAATTAAAAATGTAGTACTATATAACCCAACACAAAAGGGAGACGTTGGACTTCTCTTATGGTATGAACTATTCTGAGGCGAACCGGCTGGCAGGTTTAATTCTTGAAGTCGATGATGATGATTAGTTACAAAGATACTCATTTCTATATTTCACGATTTTATTTTCTTATTCAAGAATGCATTTCTGCAGATGTTTCTACAGTATCCTCAAAGAAACCTATGCAACAGTGATACATAGAATAAAGTGCCTTTCTAATTTATATATAAACTTTTTTTTTTTAAAAAGCATTTATTTGCGCCAACAGCTGTACAGTTTTATTTATTCCCTACAGGTTTCGGAGCTGCTATCTTCTTCATAGGAGATACTGCAACGTACACAACAGGATGAGACAAGTATGCTATTTCCTAGTCTTACGACATGAAAGTAGCGCAAACATTTCGAAGCATCGAATACTTACATAATGTACAGTACTGCAACGTCAAGTATAACGTATGAGGAATCATCACAATATTTGTTTCACTGAATTTCCATTGTAGTAGATTTACACAATCGAAGCGCAACAGCATGTACGCACTTGATCTAAATATCAAGTAACCACCACAAGCCCAGTCAGAGCGTGGTCTATCCAAGAATACACTACTTCGTCGATATATAGTACACAGGCCATATACAATACCGCGCAAAGATAACATTAGAATATTCAAAATAGGATGGCATCTGTTAGCAGTGCTCACAAGGGCACGTTACCCAAAAACATACGTCACATTTGCATAGAAAACCAAATGGGCCCTCAATATAGGTGTTTTTCACCGCCACACTGGAGGAATCTGCAGTAATCAAATACTCCACACGCATCGTGTGTTTATTATGTTACACAGCACTGTGCAGAAATTATATTTTTGGGTAAAGTCACCGCTACTAAAAGAGAACATCATAAACTGAATATTTATCTACTTCATTTGTGATAAAAGAAACAACGTATTAGCTACACCGGCAACACATAACATCAGCCTGATGTTCTTTGATGAACACGTAATGTCTTCTCCATTTAATATTTTAATTTTATCTTTGGACTGTATTATGACCTGTGTAGTATATATCGACGAAATAGTCTCATATTGTGTCGCTAGTGCTCTGACTGAGTGGTTACTGGATGTTAAGAGTAAGTGTATACACACTATCACACTTGTCTTGTATAAATATACTGCCGTGGAAATTCAGTGAAACAATTATTGTGATAATTCGTCACGTGTTACACCCGATGTTGCCATATTTGGCAGCGATTTGTTTTTGACAAACTGGTGTACAGTACACGCTGTTTCAAAAATTTTTGCACCTTTTCACATGTTGTAAGATTGTAAGAAATCTCGTATTGTCCTCTTTCCTACCTTGCAGTATCTCCTGTGAAGAAGGTAGCCATACCGAAATCGGTAGAGAATAAACGAAAAAATGTTTTTTTTTTTCAAATGTTTGTTGGCTGTAGATAACCACTTGAAGAAAGTTTTATTAAAATATATACAAATAATGATTCAGATTACAGATAAAAAAAATACCCTCTGAGCGAAAGAAGATCACCGATGCAGTTATCTCTGTTGACTATATGTAACTTATCCATGCAACTGTTTATTATTGTGCGTTTCTGTTTCGTGTATTGTGCATTATAAATTACGTGCCGTGTATAGTATAACATGAGTGAGATACTGGATAACAAGACTACAAGGAAACTGCAAGTAAAATGCTTTTTTTTTTCATGTTCGCCATTAGCTACTCATAAAGATCGATCATTAATTACGAAATTGCGCCTGTTTATATGCAACAATAGAGACAACGGAATATTGCAGCACCTCATGCACTGAAAACATCAAACATAAATGCTAACATACAAGGATAACGCACTTCAGAAAGGGAGTCATTTACCAAGAAGACGTGGAATACTGTGAACCAATGAATATATATTTATATTGTTAATATGAAACCTAAAAGTATTTTTTGTAGACAGTTCCTTCTGTTCCGTGGAATAATATTTATTTAAAAACTGAAAGGCTAAAAAAAAAGTGTTGTTGTAAACGGCTGGAAAACATCTTTTAAATGATCAACGGAATGTGTAACTAACTAACATTTCAATCTCGGTTACAAAACTACATCTTTTTGTGAAAGTCTGTTTTCGTATACGAGTGCGTTCACGACTGAAGATGGTCGTCTTCCTGGCTAAGGCCGATATGTCGGCTGCGCCGAGAAAGCTGTTCCAGTTAGCCACCGCGCCGAATGGAACAATTCATTAGCGTTTCGTCGTCGTCTTTTTTTCAGACGTGCGTACATTGGAACACAACAGGGCCAGAAACAATCGAGCAATATCTATGTTTCAGATTGAACTTTCACGAAACTCCTAGGAAACATGTCAGCGATACGGCGCATTCCCGCGCTAAGCCACTAAAGCGTCGTATTTATCACGAAAACATGGCACCCACCTCTTCAAAGCGGCCAGCGGGTAGACGCTCATTTGTCTTTGCCTTCGCCCTGCCACCTGTCGGGCCATACGTCAACTAGTAGCACCGCCTGAAGCCAAGCCGCTGCAGGGTCGGCCGTTTCTTTCTTTTGCTCCCTTCTATCTCTTTTTCTCCTTCTCCCGCGCGTATTCCGCCTCGTTTTTCTTTCTCTCTCTCTTTTCAGGGCCCCGACGACAGCGCTGAGTGCTGCTGTTAGCCAGCCACGTCCCGGTTTAGCTAAACGACCGTAAAATTAGGGGGCGTGATGTGTTGGCGCGCGTGCAACCCGAAGCGGTCAATTAATACGCCTGTCGCAGGGGCTTTCAGGGGCGGCGTTTTTTGCTCTCTCTCTCTCTCTCTCTCTCTCTCTCTCTCTGCTCCCTTCTTAGCGGGTCCCTTCCCGTGCCTAGCGAACAAGCGTGGCACGTTTCCATTACACTGCAACAACGTGAATTCGCGAAACGACGCTATAAAACAGAAGCGTAAGTAGACAGTCAAATTGGGCCTGCACAAAAACAAGAGAGTGCTTGTGAAGCTGAATCCGGCGTTGTACGTGGAGCAATCATAAAGTCTTAATTATCAGCTAGAAACAATAAAATCACACATTTTTTTTAACACCCATATTGCGCCATTTTCCAATTTTAACCCTTGTTAGTCATTGCCTGGACATCAGTTCCAACAAATCGCATTTTAAGGTTAGAAAATTTCCGAGCGCTGTTAAGTTGGTAACATTTGCGGTTTATTAACACCGTCGCCTGTTGCTAAGATTTTTGTAATCGTCGAAGTACTGGTTCGAATCTCGCTAGTATTCATGTATTTTTCACTTTTAGTTACATTTCACCTTAGTTAACAGATAGATTTTTGAAAAAAGTGTTTGACAGCGTGGGAAGGGAGAGCCTGTGGGAAATTATAGTAAAACATGGAAACCGAAATCACTTAATAAACTGCATCAAGAGTTTGTACAATGACACTTATATTATAGCTGACATCCTAAATAACTCAAGGATAAAGATTTTGATAAACTTAGGTGTGCTACAAGCGTCTACTTTATCTCCTACTCTTTTCAATATTTGTGTAGAAATGCTATCACGAAATGGAAAGATGCCAAATGAGATCACTATTAACATGAATAAGTACATTAACACACTATTATATGCGGACAGCATGGCAGTAACGGTAGATTCTGAAGACGAACTACAAAAATCAGTTCATCGTTCAAACAAGATTGGGAAGATTATAATTTTAAAATAGAAGAAAATAAAACTAAGAGAATGGCATTCCATGGGAAATAGTACTAAATAAAATCAGCGCAGATCAAATATTGAAATAAGTTCGAAATTTTAATTTCCTAGGGAGCTATATTACCTTTACTGAGGATGAGGATGTAGATATTAAATTAGAGGTATATCGGAGTATATGTCACACCATTAGTGGAACATTGAAAGATACATGAAGAGACACATAAATGAAATTCTCTAAAGTGAAGCAGTACCTGCTGTACTGTATGGCAGCGAATGGTGGGTTATCGAGAGAACTAATGATATGAAAGCGCTAATATTCAATCCAATTAAAATTTGGTACAAAAATACGAAATGTCAAATAGAAGGTAAGATACTTCATCTATAAGTAGAAACTGAACAGAATTATTGAGGCATCTAATTTTGTTTCTATTACTGATAAGGTCTCTCCTAAGTATGTACGAAATTCTAATTTACTTTCACCTGATCAGTAATCAAAAACAAAAAGTTGTTACTAATTCTACAACTGTGATTCAAGATTTGTTAATTAATATTTCTGTCTGTTAATAAGTATGTGGTTTGTATGAAAGCAAAAAAATGACGGATGTTGCTGTTAGAAAGGTTAGAACCAGTAACTACATAATTACAGACTTTTACACTATGAACTCAGCTACCGACAATGGCGTTATTTAGTTTTATAGTTAACAACACTCTGAAATCTTCGATCTTCAAGGGCAATTCTTTTGACAGTTTCTTTTTACTGCTTTAGCAGATTAATCTATGAAATGCAGGAGAAGAAGGATATTACCAAATATTATTGAACAAATATCCAATCGTAATTTTTAATAAGAATAACATCTTTTTTTATTTTTAATTACTAAGCATTTAAAAATCCCAATGTTTAGTATTCAGTATTATGTTCAATAAAAATACGGTGCAAAAGCTGTGAAATGTCAAATAGAAGGTAAAATACTGGAGTTGTTCCTAGAAACTGAACAATATTACTGGTGTATATACTTTCCTGAACTAACAATAAAGCCTTTTGTAGGTCCTTACGAAATTTCAGTTTCAAATTTCTATTTATTTTTATCTGATTAGAAACTAAAAATAAAAAGTTGTCTCTAATTATATTAAGAAACTATTACTCAAGAACTGTTCATTAACATTTACATTTGTTAATAAGTATGCAGTGTATATGAATGTAAATAGATAGTGAAATTATAGTCATTGACTACACAATTAGACTTTTATGGTAAGAATTCAGTTACGACAAGTATGTTGTTTGGTTTTATAGTTAACAACAGTCATAAATCTTCAAGTCTTCAATGGCAATTCTTTCAAGCTTTTGCTGTTGATATATATGTTTTGTATGTGTGTGTGTGTGTGTGTGTGTGTGTGTGTGTGTGTACTTCATTAGCAAATTGATATCCAGGTATTGACCTTCAAATGCTGTAAGTATGAACAATATCTTAGAGGATCAGTTAGTTGCGTTCAAAGTGATGATTAGTTTCGGATGTAATTGTTCATTTTCTAGGCACTACCTACGATTCAAATATACCACTAGTTCAAAAGTCAAATACATGAGTATACTAAAGTGTATAAATAGCTTTCTAGCACTGTGAACATTCAAATATCTGCAATTCGCTCCAGTGGTCATTCTCATGTGAATAATGAAATAAGTCCATACTATAACATCTACACTTTATGTTTTGAGCTGTTGCCAGCCGTCCATATTTGAAAGTTCCATGTCCTTGATGCTATTACTGTATACAGAATAAGCTGTTAGTGAACTATGGCTAGGACTATCAGACATGCACCATCTGCATGCAGTATACATCCATCTTTTCCAGGTGATAAATGCTCTTGTGTTTCTTAAGCTGGGTGTTAATGCTTCTTTTTGTAGCTTCTATCTGAACTTGAATGCACATAGAAGTGATTTTAGTGTAGCAAGTGCAAAAACAACTTTAACTGAAAAGGAAGAGAACTAAAACTAAGTAAGTTATGGGCCTCAGTGCTACATAAAACAAACAGTGCAGACTCATCCCTGCTACACTACATGCTCCATAACACATATCGGCATGACTCCGCAATCTGTGCAAATGACTCAGCCATTGCATGGAAACGTATTAACAGTTTGGTCTGCTGACCTTCAGTTTAAAACATGCTATCAGAGTCTTTGTAGCATCTGGTGATGAGACCATCCCACATGTAACTGTTGAATTTTTAGTATATTCGTGCTCTACTGCAGAATTCTGGTCTCCAACCATTCTCAAGTACCATTTGTTGGCTGTTTGGTCGTCAAAATTCCGCGGTTTTTTAGTTGCACTGGGTGACAGTAATTAAAGTACAGGTACTCACAGAGGACCAATCTGGGCTGTAATTATGTATGGCAGTGAAACTTGGTAGGTATTCTGTTAAGGAACTGATCTACACTGGAAAAAAAAATCACTGGAAATCACGATGTATCCGGTGCTAATATTGAACAAATTGTATAAGTGACTTTGGATAAGAATATCAACATTACGCTTTTCTCACTCGTTTCACCTTTTCTACCCATGTCCCGTTCCTAACCCACTATTTATGGAAACGTTTCTATTCGTCTTTCTTGCATTCATAGTGTCAGATTTACAACTAGTGGCAAAAATTGGAACTATTTTTTTCCAGTGTAAATTCGCTTCCACATTAATACATTATATATCTACCAAGTTTCGCTGCCACAAGGTAATTACTGGGCACACTGTACCTGTTTGAGTAGCTGCATTTTAATTATAGCCACTCATCACATATAGCTGTTCATGTTGACCCTAAGCCTATATCTCAAGTGTGGCTATGTATTTTACTGTTATATCTAATTCTAGTCTATTGACAAGTTACCATACCAATAATGATAGCTCCAATGTTTGAAACATACATATGATGTGTGTTCTCAAAATTACAACATTACATCACAATTTGTATGAATAACACATAGAAAAAACCACTGCTGCAACATCACAGAATTTTAATAACGAAACAGGAAATGTATCGCTCTTCAGAATGGCCAGAGCCCGAAACTGTGCAGTACTGCATAAATAAACAAAAATTCAACAGTTGCTGGTGTCGAGGGCTCACTTAACATACGTTACATGGTTTAATAATAAGACAGGAAGGAAATATAATCAATTGAGATGCAATTCCTACATAATGAACAGGTGTTTTGATAGTTACCTGCGATAAAATTTTGCTTTATAATGATAATTTGAATTACTTTTCAGTCCTCTTACACTTATTTTCAGTGATCTAGTTTATGCTGAACTCAAACTATGTGAGAACTGCACAGGAGAGAAACAGTCTAAGGTCAGACATGGATTAAATACCCCAAACCTTCAACATTAATGTATTACCCTACAAAATTAATTAAAAATAGTTTTATAGCCTAGGCAGATTTCAAAGGCTTTCGCCAAAAGAGTTAAGTAGGAAACAAGTTGTGAAATACGTTATCACAGCGATGTAACTGTATGAAACGATCAAATCAACTTATTGTGTTTTCTTAGGAAGGGATAGAGTCTCGTTCTTAGAGTACATCGCATTAGCTTGTGATAAACTACACCTCTTAACATTTGTTTTTTCGTTTGGTTAACTGCAAACGATGCCACATCGCAACATGAGCCAACTATCTTTAAACGATTTTGCAGAACTAACGTGTTAAGTAGCAAGTTTTTAAGTGGTCTATCCAGTTGTAATAAGGCTTATGAAGCTGACTATACTGATGATATTTACTTATTAAGTGACAGAGCACTCTACTATGGAAGCGAGTATCTCTTATGGAAGAGAGTGTCCTTAATAGATTGTTGGAAAATTGAACACTTAATTGTGTGGTTACATTCTTTATGCAAATTAGAACAAAAACACTGCCACTGAGAATTCATTTCTTGTGAAAAATAATACTTATTTATGTCTCAGTTTAACGAATGTGCTCCTGAACATAAAATACTTTTACAACGATTCAGAAATAAACTTTACTCAGCCACTTTGAAACTGTCTGCTAAAAATAATGCCAACTCATGTAATTTAAGAATTCTGTATTGGAGTAGCATTCATTTTTATCATTTCTGCAAAAAAATGTAATATTTCGGAATTTTATTATTTTCTGTATTTTAATGGAAAAAATGACTGCCTGAAGTATTTCCTGACGAAGAAGAAAATTATACCTAAGTGTTTTCCATTACTTCTTGTTATGTTTAAGTCTTATCAGACATTTTTTGAAAAGTCTGGTTATTAACAGCATATTTATTTGTGCTCATATGCAAGTAACGCATCCATCGTGTATGAGACAGTCGTCTCCAAAGTTTTTGCATTATTTATTGTAAGAGTAGAGTCTGTTATCAAACATATCTTGGAAAATATAATGATTGAGAGCTCAGTTGTTTGCTTTTCTGGGGAAATAATGTCTCCCTCCCAAGATGAAACATTGGTCTTGAAACTCATTGCATTTGTCTATTTGTAAAGTTTGTATACATTATGAGAGACTTCTTTGGAAAAATTGATTGTTGATACCTTACATGTTTTCGCTGTTATGCAAATAACATATCCATGAGAACCAAACACTGATCTAAAAGCTCTTATGACTATGTCTACGTGCAGGAATCTACTAACACGTATTTCTTGGAAAATTTAACAATTAACAACTTAGTTGTCTGTTGCCTTTTTTCCTCCAAGGATAAAACATTGGTGAGGTTAGGATTACGAGAAATTTCTTGGAAAATTTAATAGTTAACAGCCTAGGTGTCTGTGGTCCTGTTGCAGACAATTCACTCACTGAGACTGAAACAGTGTTTATAGAATTCTTTTTAATTATTTACTTCAGACTCTTGGAAAATTTAATAATTAATAAGATTCTTGTGTCACTAGGGAAATAACGCATCCCTGATGATGAAATGCGGTGTCAAAACTCTTGTAGAATAAACAGGTAGACACAAAGATCGCACTGCTGTTCAAATTTCTTAGTGATAATGTCCTTTACCAGGTTCATTTTGTGTCACCTGTGACTTAGTGCATAGTGGCAAGACTGCTCTAGTCCCTAACTGGCCATATATGTGTAGTTTATTTTTACTATATAGTGTCCTACATATGTATGAAATGGCACATTTAAAGAGTGCAGAAAGAAAATGCAAGTGCGCGAATTACCATTTCATTTGCTACAGACGGCTATAACAGCAAAAGTGATATGTGTGTTCTTTGCTACGTATATTTTGTAGCCAGCCTATTAGCCTGAAACATTTCTTCGCAATGACAGACGAAGGCTCTCGTAAGAGAACTGCAGACAAAGAAAGGCTAGCATTTTCGTTTGGTCAGCTCAGCACCTGACTGAATTTGATATTTTCTACTTCAGGTAGCTGCGATTGCAAACATGGAACTGTTTGGGAAGTAGAAAATTACATGAAAAAATACGGAAAGCAACAATTGGAGAGAACGATTGTCACCGCCACATAGAACTGGAGGAAGCGCCGTCCATGTCAGCGTGTCCTCTTCTCTCCCTCTTTTCCTCTGTGGCAGAGTAATGCGTTCCGAGACTCCATAGAGCGACACGTGCGCAGCCCTAGCGGCAGTCCACGGAAGCTGGCTGCTTCGCCAGTGTGCGCCTTCTTGCCTAGCCTTCTTCAGTGCGCCATCAGGGTGGGCAGCTGGCGCTACTTCCCCCGGGCGACACAGACGCGGCTGTAGACGGGTCCCACACTCACATGTAGCACTTGGGCCTCGCTGACGTGAAGTCGAAGGATATCGTGGCAGCTGGCTCCTCTTTCAAGGTAACCCCTGGAACAACACCAAAGTGGTGCATTACAGTCTACTTATGCACTCTTAAATGTTTACACTTTTACATAATACTCCATGCTAACACTATGGACCTGTCTTGACCACAAGTAACAGTTATTGAATTACTTCCCTTTACATATTCTGACCGCCAGACATCTTCAAAGGACTACACTTTGAGAAACGTAAGTAGATACCTGCATAATTCTCTACTGATACTTTACCGAATGAGGTGGTGCAGTGGTTAGGCTGGTATTACACTATCAAATTTCTTTGTCAAAGATTTGATCAAAGATGTGATCAAATATTCCGTGAAATATATTTGACAAGGATCTTTGATGTAGAGCTAGAAGGGGTATTACACTGTCAACATATTTTTCATCAAAGATCAAGATGGTTGACAACAACAACTTGTTATTAACCGCAGCAGTTGCATGTACCACAATTGCACTGTGTGCACATGTGGAAGAGAAGCGGGGGGAAAAAAAGGAAATGTACCTGGGTGAAGCCGTGGGTTTTACGATGACACGATAAAAGCATTCGACAAAACATGTTACGTGAGCTTATAGTGGAGGACGTCAAGTCGTACATCAATTACTTAGGAATGGATGACCAAACATTCCTGTATGTGCTCAATGAAGTGTATCCTCATATCACAAAGCACAATATTCACTTAAGAACTGCTACATCTGCAGAAGACGGGCTCACTGTAACACTACGATTCCTTGCTATAGGAGAGGGTTAGGTTGGGTTAGGTTAGGTTAGGTCAGGTCTCCAATCTTCGTAATCTATTTTTGAATTCAGCATGGCTCACGTTGTAAAGCGCCTCATCAGCTTCATACATCTCTATTAACTTTATAGTTGTCGGCACACACCAATTGTATTTACCGGCAATGTTTATAAAAACACTACAAACAACAGAATGCAGCGATGCTAGCGCTCCATGTGGTAACATGTCACATTGCAGTGAACAGAAGACAAGTGACTTCTTTGATCAAATCTACATCGAGGCCCTAGATTTGATCAAATATTGGACTACATTTGACAAAGTCCCCTATTACACCATCAAATATCTTTGACAAAGATATTGGACAAAGATATTTGACAAAGAAATTTGATAGTGTACTACTGGCCTTAGCACACTAGACTCACATTTGGGAGGACTACAGTTCAATCCCGTGTCCGGCCATCCTGATTTAGGTTTTCTGTGATTTCCCTAAATTGCTCCAGGCAAATACTGGGAAGGTTCCCTTGAAAGGGCACAGCCAACTTCCTTCCCCATCTTTCCCTCATCCGGTGAGACTGATGACCTTGCTGTCTGGTCTCCGCCCCCAAAAACAACCCCCAACCCCAACTCTACCGATGCTTTATAACTGTCTCCAGTAGAAAAGCAGTGTATAAAGCAATGTTTGGGAGTTATTCTATATTTGTATGGACCAACTGGAGTATAAAATGAACGTTCAAACATGTCCTGCCACAACCGGCAGATGGTGGCACTCCCAGTGGAAGGTGCTTAAAGCATATTGGGGGAGGTGGGGATGCAGAAAACAGTGCAGTCTTTGTAATAATGTAGAAATAAAGGGATTTATCTGACGTCCAAAGGGGCATGATCATTGGCCTACAGGCCAAGGTTTGAAGCATTTCCGAAATGGCTAAGTTTGTAAACTGCTCGCACGCTGCCGTGGTTAAAGTATACTGTGCATGGCAAAATGGCACTGTCCAAAATAGGCGCCAAGGCCAAGACAGCAAGATACCAAAAGTGACAGGAAAACTGAATAAGCATGGTGAGTGGTGGTGACAGTAGCCTGACCCCACTGTGAAATTGCGGTCAACAGTCTCCACGTATTGCCATCAGATGCTGACCTCACTGTACAGGTATGTACCCAATGTCAATTGTGTGGAGACCTCCAACTGCAGTTTGCAGCCTGGTCCTGCCACCACCACCGCCACCACCACCACCACCACCACCACCACCACTGGCCACTTCGGTGACTTCATGGTTAGCAACAAAAGTGGAGAGATGGAGCAGAATGTACATAGGATGGCAATGTGAGCAGAGTAGCCACGTGTTTGCCAAAATATCATGGAGAACTCACAACATGACCTGAGCGGAGACCTGAGAATTTTACAAGGCCTTTGTAAGGAGAATTCATATCCTCGATATACGAGGTGCATTCAAGTTCTAACGCCTCCGATTTTTTTTCTCCGGACTGGAAAGAGACAGAAACATGCTCATTGTTTTAAAATGAGGCTGCGTTCATTGTCAATACGTCCCAGAGATGGCAGCACCGTATGGCAGATGGAATTTTACTGCCAGCAGCGAAAATGAGAACTGTTTTAAATACTTAAAATGGCGATGCTTTCCTTACTTGAACAGCGTGCAATCATTCGTTTTCTGAATTTGCGTGGTGTGAAACCAATTGAAATTCATTGACAGTCGAAGGAGACATGTGGTGATGGAGTTACGGATGTCTCGAAAGTGCATTCGTGGTTGCGACAGTCTAATGAAGGCAGAACATCGTGTGACAACAAACCGAAACAACCTCGGGCTCGCACAAGCCGGTCTGACGACACGATCGAGAAAGTGGAGAGAATTGTTTTGGGGGATCGCCGAATGACTGTAGAACAGATCGCCTCCAGAGTTGGCATTTCTGTGGGTTCTGTGCACACAATCCTGCACGACGACCTGAAAATGCGAAAAGTGTCATCCAGGTGGGTGCCACAAACGCTGACGGACGACCACACGGCTGCCCGTGTGGCATGTTGCTGAGCAATGTTGACGCGCAACGACAGCACGAATGGGACTTTCTTTTCGTCGGTTGTGACAATGGATGAGACGTGGATGCCATTTTTCAATCCAGAAAGAAAGCGCCAGTCAGCTCAATGGAAGCACACAGATTCACCTCCACCAAACAAATTTTGGGTAACCGCCAGTGCTGAAAAAATAATGGTGTCCATGTTCTGGCAGAGCGAGGGCGTAATCCCTACCCATTGCGTTCCAAAGGGCACTACGGTAACAGGTGCATCCTACGAAAATGTTTTGAAGAACAAATTCCTTCCTGCACTGCAACAAAAAACGTCCGGAAAGGGCTGCGCGTGTGCTGTTTCACAGAGACAACGCACCCGCACATCGAGCTAACATTACGCAATAGTTTCTTCGTGATAACAACTTTGAAGTGATTCCTCGTGCTCCCTACTCACCTGACCTGGCTCCTAGTGACTTTTGGCTTTTTCCAACAATGAAAGACACTCTCCGTGGCCGCACATTCACCAGCCGTGCTGCTATTGCCTCAGCGATTTTCCAGTGGTCAAAACAGACTCCTAAAGAAGCCTTCGTCGCTGCCACGGAATCGTGGCGTCAGCGTTGTGAGAAATGTGTACGTCTGCAGGGCGATTACGTCGAGAAGTAACGCCAGTTTCATCGATTTCGGGTGAGTAGTTAATTAGAAAAAAATCGGAGGCCTTAGAACTTGAATGCACCTCGAACAGTAGTAAACAACAATACACAACATTTGCAGTCTATAACAGACATATTAGATTTAGGCAACGTATACCAGTAACACACTGCCCAGACACTGCGACCACCTGTCAAAAGTCCGAATAACCACCTTCTGTGTAGAGACTGTGTAGAGACTGTGAGGCATGCAGGAAGTGAGTCAGTGAAGTTCTGTAGGATACTGGGAGGAATGTGGAGCCATACCACTTCCAGTCCCGCGGCCAGCTATGCTAGGTTTGTCAGTGGAGAACCCACTGCGCAAACAGCACAGTTCATGTGGTCCCATAGATTTTCGATTGGGTTTAAATCCAAGGATTTTGCTGGCCAGGGAAGTGTGGTAAACTCATCCTAGCGCTCTCCAAACACACAAATGTATTGTCAGCTGTGTGACACATTACATTATCATGCTGCTAGATGCCGATGTGCTGAGGAAAAACAGACTATATGTAGGGTCCCAAGCAGAAAAGCATTCTTGTGTTCATCCATTGTGCCTTCCACAACGATGAGACCACCCAGGAAACGGCACGGAAATATTCCCAAAATTATGAAACTCCCTCCTCCGGTCTGGATGCACCCAATGATTGTTGTAGGGTGTTTTCTTTCACGCATTTCCAGCCGTACCCGTCAACAGCCATCTGTGCGATGGAGCCGAAAACGCGATTCATCTGAAAAGCCCACCTGTCACCACTCGGCTGTGGCTCTAGCGTGCAAATTGCAGTGTTCATCGCCAAAGAGTAGCAGTCACAACTGGTGCACGGATGCTGTGGAGGCTCATACATAACAACAGTCGCTGAACGGTCATTGAGGATACACTGTTTGTAGGCCCTCAGTTTACCAGTTGCTCAATGTTGCACGTCTATTCCCCCACACACATCCTCGCAGCCACCGTTCGCCCTTGTCATCTACGGACTGTGGTGCACCGACAGATGCCTCGGCGCCAGTTTTGGACAGTGCCATTATGCCATGCACAGTATACTTTAGCCACTGCAGCATGCGAGCAGTTTACAAACTTAGCCATTTCGGAAATGCTTCAAACCTTGGCCTGTAGGCCAATGATCGTGTGCCCCTTTGGGCGTCAGATAAATCCCTTCATTTCTAGATTATTACAAAGAATGCAGTGTTTTCTGCATCCCCACCTCCCCCAATACGGTTTATGCATATTCCACTGGGATTGCCACCATCTGCCGTCTGTGAGTGGTTATTGGACGTTGATGTCGACATTCATGCAAGTGGACAGTTTGATGTTATATACTCATATCTGTGGAAAGCAGGTTCGAATGTTGATTTTATACTCCAGTTGGTCCATACAAATGTAGAATAACTCCCAAACTTTGCCTGATAGACTGCTTTTATACCTAATCAGTGGCAATACCAGGATTCGTCTACCGAAGATAACGCTGGAGGGACTGGTGGCGTGCTGATCACAAATCCCAGGATAATAGATCACTGCTAGCATTGCCTTGCAGGCAACAACTGGAACAGGTCTCAGGCCTGGTCTTTACTTTTTACTTTGTTGTTGTCGTTGTTGTGGTCTTCAGTCCAGAGACTGGTATGATGCAGCTCTCCATGCTACCCTATCCTGTGCAAGCTTCTTCATCTCCCAGTACCTTCTGCAGCCTACATCGTTCTGAATCTGCTTAGTGTATTCATCTCTTGGTCTCCCTCTACGATTTTTACCCTACACGCTGCCCTCCAGTACTAAATTGGTGATCCCTTGATGCCTCAGAACGTGTCCTACCAACCGATCCCTTCTTCTAGTCAAGTTGTGCCACAAACTGCTCTTCTCCCCAATCCTATTCAATACCTCCTCATTAGTTATGTGATCTACCCATCTAATCTTCAGCATTCTTCTGTAGCACCACATTTCGAAAGCTTCTATTCTCTTCTTGTCTAAACTATTTATCGTCCATGTTTCACTTCCATACAAGATTACACTCCATACAAATACTGCCAGAAACGACTTCCTGACACTTAAATCAATACTCGATGTTTACACATTTCTCTTCTTCAGAAACGCTTTCCTTGCCATTGCCAGTCTACATTTTATATCCTCTCTACTTCGACCATCATCAGTTATTTTGCTCCCCAAATAACAAAACTCCTTTACTACTTTAAATGTCTCATTTCCTAATCTAATTCCTTCAGCATCACCCGACTTAATTCGACTGCATTCCATTATCCTTGTTTTGCTTTTGTTGATGTTCATCTTATACCCTCTTATACCTTTTACTTTACTATTCCTAATAAATGCACCAGTCTAGAAAATAACAGTATCGCTAAGCTCAAAGAGATATTTACAATGATGGGAAGTATGTAAGTGTAACATAAAATTCATGTGAATGGTTATTTTTTGTTTGCAGTTGAAATGTTTCGTTGATTTGAAGGCGGGAGGGACCACTCGACAAGGTCATCGGTGCGCTCGTATTAGGGAAGAATGGGGAAGGAATTTGGCTCTGCCCTTTCGAAGGAACCATCCCAACATTTGCCTGAAGTGACTTAGGGAAGTCCCAGAAAACTTAAATAAGGATGGCCAAACGTCTGAAATACACTCCTGGAAATGGAAAAAAGAACACATTGACACCGGTGTGTCAGACCCACCATACTTGCTCCGGACACTGCGAGAGGGCTGTACAAGCAATGATCACACGCACGGCACAGCGGGCACACCAGGAACCGCGGTGTTGGCCGTCGAATGGCGCTAGCTGCGCAGCATTTGTGCACCGCCGCCGTCAGTGTCAGCCAGTTTGCCGTGGCATACGGAGCTCCATCGCAGTCTTTAACACTGGTAGCATGCCGCGACAGCGTGGACGTGAACCGTATGTGCAGTTGACGGCCTTTGAGCGAGGGCGTATAGTGGGCATGCGGGAGGCCGGGTGGACGTACCGCCGAATTGCTCAACACGTGGGGCGTGAGGTCTCCACAGTACATCGATGTTGTCGCCAGTGGTCGGCGGAAGGTGCACGTGCCCGTCGACCTGGGACCGGACCGCAGCGACGCACGGATGCACGCCAAGACCGTAGGATCCTACGCAGTGCCGTAGGGGACCGCACCGCCACTTCCCAGCAAATTAGGGACACTGTTGCTCCTGGGGTATCGGCGAGGACCATTCGCAACCGTCTCCATGAAGCTGGGCTACGGTCCCGCACACCGTTAGGCCGTCTTCCGCTCACGCCCCAACATCGTGCAGCCCGCCTCCAGTGGTGTCGCGACAGGCGTGAATGGAGGGACGAATGGAGACGTGTCGTCTTCAGCGATGAGAGTCGCTTCTGCCTTGCTGCCAATGATGGTCGTATGCGTGTTTGGCGCCGTGCAGGTGAGCGCCACAATCAGGACTGCATACGACCGAGGCACACAGGGCCAACACCCGGCATCATGGTGTGGGGAGCGATCTCCTACACTGGCCGTACACCACTGGTGATCGTCGAGGGGACACTGAATAGTGCACGGTACATCCAAACCGTCATCGAACCCATCGTTCTACCATTCCTAGACCGGCAAGGGAACTTGCTGTTCCAACAGGACAATGCACGTCCGCATGTATCCCGTGCCACCCAACGTGCTCTAGAAGGTGTAAGTCAACTACCCTGGCCAGCAAGATCTCCGGATCTGTCCCCCATTGAGCATGTTTGGGACTGGATGAAGCGTCGTCTCACGCGGTCTGCACGTCCAGCACGAACGCTGGTCCAACTGAGGCGCCAGGTGGAAATGGCATGGCAAGCCGTTCCACAGGACTACATCCAGCATCTCTACGATCGTCTCCGTGGGAGAATAGCAGCCTGCATTGCTGCGAAAGGTGGATATACACTGTACTAGTGCCGACATTGTGCATGCTCTGTTGCCTGTGTCTATGTGCCTGTGGTTCTGTCAGTGAGATCATGTGATGTATCTGACCCCAGGAATGTGTCAATAAAGTTTCCCCTTCCTGGGACAATGAATTCACGGTGTTCTTATTTCAATTTCCAGGAGTGTAGTTTATGAGATAATTTTATAATTTACACATTGTAAGCTAAATAAGCCGTTTTCTGTTAAAACCTTACTAAAAGCCCCCCAGAGAGGCCATGGAGGCCCAACAGAAACCGACCGACCGCCGTGTCATCCTCAAGCCACAGGTGTCACTGGATGCAGATATGGAGGGGCATGTGGTCACTGCACTGTTCTCCCAGCCGTATATCAGTTTACGTGGTCCCCGTTGACATACGACAACGGGGACAGATGAAAATGTGTGCCCCGACCGGGACTCGAACCAGGGATCTCCTGCTTACATGGCAGACGCTCTATCCATGTGAGCGACCGAGGGCACAGACAGTAGTGCGCCCGTTTGCAGCTAGGGTGTCGATTTAATTATCATTTCATTCTAGACAAGCTGCACGCTCATCAATGGTATCTGTTCTTTTGGGAACACATAGTACCTTCATATACACTACTGGCCATTAAAATTCCTACACCACGAAGATGACGTGCTACAGACGCCAAATTTAACCGACAGGAAGAAGATGTTGTGATATGCAAATGATTAGCTTTTCAGAGCATTCACACAAGGTTGGCGCCGCTGGTGACACCTACAACGTGCTGACGTGAGGAACGTTTCCGACCGATTTCTGATACTCAAACAGCAGTTGACCGCCGTTGCCTGGTGAAATGTTATTGTGATGCCTCGTGTAAGGAATAGAAAATGCGTACCATCACGTTTCCGACTTTGCGGTTTATCGTATCGCGACATTGCTGCTCGCGTTGGTCGAGACCCAATGACTGTTAGCCGAATATGGAATCGGTGGTTTCAAGAGGGTAATACGGAACGCCGTGCTGGATCCCAACGGCCTCTATCACTAGCAGTCGAGCTGACAGGCATCTTAGCCGCACGGCTGTAACGGATCGTGCAGTCACGTCTCGATCCCTGAGTCAACAGATGGGGACGTTTGCAAGACAACAACCATCTGCACGAGCAGTTCGACGACGTTTGCAGCAGCACGGACTATCAGCTCGGAGACCGTGGCTGCGGTTACCCTTGACGCTGCATCACAGACAGGAGCGCCTGCGATGGTGTACTCGAACACGAACCTGGGTGCACGAATGGCAAAACGTCATTTTTTCGGATGAATCCAGGTTCTGTTTACATCTTCATGATGGTCGCATCCGTGTTTGGCTACATCGCGATGTACGCACATTGGAAGTGTGTATTCGTCATCGCCATACTGGCGTATTACACGGTGTGATGGTATGGGGTGCCATTGTTTACACGTCTCGGTCACCTCTTGTTCGCATTGACGGCACTTTGAACAGTGAATGTTACATTTCAGATGTGTTACGACCCGTGGCTGTACCCTTCATTCGATCCCTGCGAAACCCTACATTTCAGCAGGATAATGCAGGGCCGGCCTCTGTGCCCGAGCGGTTCTAGGCGCTACAGTCTGGAACCGCGCGACCGCTACGGTCGCAGGTTCGAATCCTACCTCGCGCATGGATGTGTGTGATATCCTTAGGTTAGTTAGCTTTTAAGTAGTTCTAAGTTGTAGGGGACTGATGACCTTAGTAGTTAAGTCCCATAGTGCTGACAATTTTGATAATGCACGACCGCATGTTCTGGATACAGAAAATGTTCGACTGCTGCCCTGGCCAGCACATTCTGCAGATCTCTCACCAATCTAAAACGTCTGGTCAATGGTGGCCGAGCAACTGGCTCGTCACAATACGCCAGTCACTACTCTTGATGAACTGTGGTATCGTGTTGAAGCTGCACGGGCAGCTGTACCTGTACACGCCATCCGAGCTCTGTTTGACTCAATGCCCAGGCGTATCGAGTCCGTTATTACGGCCAGAGCTGGTTGTTCTGGGTACTGATTTCTCAGGATCTATGCACCCAAAGTGCGTGAAAATGTAATCACATGTCAGTTCTAGTATAATATAATTGTCCAATGAATACCCGTTTATCATGTGCATTTCTTCTTGGTGTAGCAATTTTAATGGCCGGTAGTGTAATTAACGTAACAGTATTCGCTCTAAAGCTTATAAAATCAATGTATCTCTTTGTTAGTGTAAAAGGCATTTCAGTTCCATAAGTGAATATATGATCTTTTTCCAAACATGGGACATCTTCATAATGCTACGATACATCATACCATCTTTGACACTCATATGTTTCTAAGCACTTTGTACGTATCAAACATGTGGTGCGCGTTAGAAATCTCTCCTGTGACAAGTCTAAAATTTTCAGTGAGAAAAATTTTGTGTGCAACGATAAGAATGCAGTGGGAATGTATTCACATCTGTTGGACGAATGTAATGAAAACAAACACTGCAAACTGACATTTCACGTAAGTCACATCCAATGAAAATCTGTAACGCAACCATCATTATGTATTATTTATATTTTAGGACAATTAATGTGTAAAAAAAATGCACGGCATGTTGAAAGGAAAGCATGTAAACTGTCTGAAGATGAATCATAACAATTCGAAACCTCTGAGTAAAGGAAGTGAAAGTAAATTTGTGGCTGGTTGCTGTCTCCACACCATCAACATCTGTATTTGAATACAGATAACAGCCACGGTCTCCAACCATGTCATCATATGACAGAATTGCAAAATTATGAATGTTCCGGAATTTTTTGAACAGACCTCGTATAGAAACTAGTAGTCCTACTTCTGCGGTGCCACTGTTCTTACGATGACAAGTGGCCAAATTTTGAAAATATTAGTAATGTCGGATCTCAAGGGCAGCATGTAATACACGTTTGTAGAAAACTTGAAAAGGCGACCCTGGTATCACCAGCGCAAGGGGTATGTACGAATGCCGGACATTTGCCACGCCGGACATTTGCCACGCTTGCCCCTTCGCCAGGTAGCTTGAGTAGCGATCCCACAGGTAAGGGACGCCCTTCCTCGAACTTCTTCTGTCCGCCGCTTTCGAACCGCCGTCGCCACATCTTACTCGATACAACCAGTAGGTAAGGGACCTTCTTCTTCGACATCTTGGCCAAATACAGAGCTTCTTTACCGAAATCGAAATAATTATGACTTTTGGGAAGCGAAAGCAATACCGACGATTGTGCCAGTGCGTAATTAGTTCTGCCAAGTATAAATATAGATCCCTCTGTCTGCAGGATGGCTTCCTTACACGCTTACTGATTGCGATAGAATCTCAGACAAACAGAAGCTAAACGATGTCAAAGTTAGCGTAAGGAGGGCTATGCGTTAAGCGTTCAGTGAATTCGAAAGTAAAATTCTATGTACCGACTTGACAGAAAATCCTAGGAAGTTCTGGTCTTACGTTAAATCAGTAAGTGGCTCGAAACAGCATATCCAGACACTCCGGGATGATGAAGGCATTGAAACAGAGGATGACACGCGTAAAGCTGAAATACTAAACACCTTTTCCGTAAGCAGTTTCACAGAGGAAGACTGCACTGCAGTTCCTTCTCTAAATCCTCGCACAAACGAAAAAATGGCTGACATCGAGATAAGTGTCCAAGGAATAGAAAAGCAACTGAAATCACTCAACAGAGGAAAGTCCACTGGACCTGACGGGATACCAGTTCGATTCTACACAGAGTACGCGAAAGAACTTGCCCCCCTTCTAACAGCCGTGTACCGCAAGTCTCTAGAGGAACGGAAGGTTCCAAATTACTGGAAAAGAGCACAGGTAGTCCCAGTCTTCAAGAAGGGTCGTCGAGCAGAAGCGCAAAACTATAGGCCTATATCTCTGACGTCGATCTCTTGTACAATTGTAGAACATGTTTTTTGCTCGCGTATCACGTCGTTTTTGGAAACCCTGAATCTACTCTGTAGGAACCAACACGGATTCCGGAAACAGCGATCGTGTGAGACCCAACTCGCTTTATTTGTTCATGAGACCCAGAAAATATTAGATACAGGCTCCCAGGTAGATGCCATTTTCCTCGACTTCCGGAAGGCGTTCGATACAGTTCCGCACTGTCGCCTGATAAACAAAGTAAGAGCCTACGGAATATCACACCAGCCGTGTGGCTGGATTGAAGAGTTTTTAGCTAACAGAACACAGCATGTTGTTATCAATGGAGAGACGTCTACAGACGTTAAAGTAACCTCTGGCGTGCCACAGGGGAGTGTTATGGGACCATTGCTTTTCACAATATATATAAATGACCTCCCCCCATGAACCATGGACCTTGCCGCTGGTGGGGAGGCTTGCGTGCCTCAGCGATACAGATGGCCGTACCGTAGGTGCAACCACAACGGAGGGGTATCTGTTGAGAGGCCAGACAAACATGTGGTTCCTGAAGAGGGGCAGCAGCCTTTTCAGTAGTTGCAGGGGCAACAGTCTGGATGATTGACTGATCTGGCCTTGTAACATTAACCAAAACTGCCTTGCTGTGCTGGTACTGCGAACGGCTGAAAGCAAGGGGAAACTACAGCCGTAATTTTTCCCGAGGACATGCAGCTCTACTGTATGATTAAATGATGATGGCGTCCTCTTGGGTAAAATATTCCGGAGGTAAATTAGTCCCCCATTCGGATCTCCGGGCGGGGACTACTCAGGAGGACGTCGTTATCAGGAGAAAGAAAACTGGCGTTCTACGGATCGGAGCGTGGAATGTCAGATCCCTTAATCGGGCAGGTAGGTTAGAAAATTTAAAAAGGGAAATGGATAGGTTAAAGTTAGATATAGTGGGAATTAGTGAAGTTCGGTGGCAGGAGGAACAAGACTTTTGGTCAGGTGATTACAGGGTTATAAATACAAAATCAAATAGGGGTAATGCAGGAGTAGGTTTAATAATGAATAAAAAAATAGGAGTGCGGGTTAGCTACTACAAACAGCATAGTGAACGCATTATTGTCGCCAAGATAGACACAAAGTCCATGCCTACTACAGTAGTATAAGTTTATATGCCAACTACCTCTGCAGATGATGAAGAAATAGATGAAATGTATGACGAGATAAAAGAAATTATTCAAGTAGTGAAAGGAGACGAAAATTTAATAGTCATGAGTGACTGGAATTCGTCAGTAGGAAAAGGGAAAGAAAGAAACATAGTAGGTGAATATGGATTGGGGGGAAGGAATGAAAGAGGAAGCCGCCTTGTAGAATTTGGCACAGAGCATAACTTAATCATAGCCAACACTTGGTTCAAGAATCATAAAAGAAGGTTGTATACCTGGAAGAATCCTGGAGATACTAGTAGGTATCAGATAGATTATATAATGGTAAGACAGAGATTTAGGAACCAGGTTTTAAATTGTAAGACATTTCCTGGGGCAGATGTGGATTCTGACCACAATCTATTGGTTATGAACTGCAGATTGAAACTGAAGAAACTGCAAAAAGGTGGGAATTTAAGGAGATGGGACCTGGATAAACTGAAAGAACCAGAGGTTGTAGAGAGTTTCAGGGAGAGCATAAGGGAACAATTGACAGGAATGGGGGAAGGAAATACAGTAGAAGAAGAATGGGTAGCTCTGAGGGATGAAGTAGTGAAGGCAGCAGAGGATCAAGTAGGTAAAAAGACGAGGGCTAATAGAAATCCTTGGGTAACAGAAGAAATATTGAATTTAATTGATGAAAGGAGAAAATACAAAAATGCAGTAAATGAAGCAGGCAAAAAGGAATACAGACGTCTCAAAAATGATATCGACAGGAAGTGCAAAATGGCTAAGCAGGGATGGCTAGAGGACAAATGTAAGGATGTAGAGGCTTGTCTCACTAGGGGTAAGATAGATACTGCCTACAGGAAAATTAAAGAGACCTTTGGAGAGAAGAGAACCACTTGTATGAATATCAAGAGCTCAGATGGCAACCCAGTTCTAAGCAAAGAAGGGAAGGCAGAAAGGTGGAAGGAGTATATAGAGGGTTTATACAAGGGCGATGTACTTGAGGACACTATTATGGAAATGGAAGAGGATGTAGATGAAGACGAAATGGGAGATAAGATACTGCGTGAAGAGTTTGACAGAGCACTGAAAGACCTGAGTCGAAATAAGGCACCGGGAGTAGACAACATTCCATTTGAACTACTGATGGCCTCGGGAGAGCCAGTCATGACAAAACTCTACCATCTGGTGAGCACGATGTATGAGACAGGCGAAATACTCTCAGACTTCAAGAAGAATATAATAATTCCAATCCCAAAGAAAGCAGGTGTTGACAGATGTGAAAATTACCGAACTATCAGTTTAATAAGTCACAGCTGCAAAATACTAACGCGAATTCTTTACAGACGAATGGAAAAACTGGTAGAAGCCGACCTCGGGGAAGATCAGTTTGGATTCCGTAGAAATGTTGGAACACGTGAGGCAATACTGACCTTACGACTTATCTTAGAAGAAAGATTAAGAAAAGGCAAACCTACGTTTCTAGCATTTGTAGACTTAGAGAAAGCTTTTGACAATGTTAACTGGAATACTCTCTTTCAAATTCTGAAGGTGGCAGGGGTAAAATACAGGGAGCGAAAGGCTATTTACAGTTTGTACAGAAACCAGATGGCAGTTATAAGAGTCGAGGGGCATGAAAGGGAAGCAGTGGTTGGGAAAGGAGTAAGACAGGGTTGTAGCCTCTCCCCGATGTTATTCAATCTGTATATTGAGCAAGCAGTAAAGGAAACAAAAAAAAAATTCGGAAGTGGTATTAAAATTCATGGAGAAGAAGTAAAAACTTTGAGGTTCGCCGATGACATTGTAATTCTGTCAGAGACAGCAAAGGACTTGCAAGAGCAGTTGAACGGAATGGACAGTGTCTTGAAATGAGGATATAAGATGAACATCAACAAAAGCAAAACGAGGATAATGGAATGTAGTCAAATTAAGTCGGGTGATGCTGAGGGAATTAGATTAGGAAATGAGACACTTAAAGTAGTAAAGGAGTTTTGCTATTTAGGGAGTAAAATAACCGATGATGGTCGAAGTAGAGAGGATATAAAATGTAGAGTGGCAATGGCAAGGAAAGCGTTCTCAAGAAGAGGAATTTGTTAACATCGAGTATAGATTTAAGTGTCAGGAAGTCGTTTCTGAAAGTATTTGTATGGAGTGTAGCCATGTATGGAAGTGAAACATGGACGATAACTAGTTTGGACAAGAAGAGAATAGAATCTTTCGAAGTGTGGTGCTACAGAAGAATGCTGAAGATAAGGTGGGTAGATCACGTAACTAATGAGGAGGGATTGAATAGGATTGGGGAGAAGAGAAGTTTGTGGCACAACTTGACTAGAAGAAGGGATCGTTTGGTAGGACATGTTTTGAGGCATCAAGGGATCACAAATTTAGCATTGGAGGGCAGTGTGGAGGGTAAAAATCGTAGAGGGAGACCAAGAGATGAATACACTAAGCAGATTCAGAAGGATGTAGGTTGCAGTAGATACTGGGAGATGAAGAAGCTTGCACAGGATAGAGTAGAATGGAGAGCTGCATCAAACCAGTCTCAGGACTGAAGACCACAACAACAACAACATAAATGACCTAGTAGATAGTGTCGGAAGTTCCATGCGGCTTTTCGCGGATGATGCTGTAGTATACAGAGAAGTTGCAGCATTAGAAAATTGTAGCGAAATGTAGGAAGATCTGCAGCGGATAGGCACTTGCTGCAGGGAGTGGCAACTGACCCTTAACATAGACAAATGTAACGTATTGCGAATACATAGAAGGAAGGATCTTTTATTGTATGATTATATGATAGCGGAACAAACACTGGTAGCAGTTACTTCTGTAAAATATCTGGGAGTATGCGTGCGGAACGATTTGAAGTGGAATGATCATATAAAATAATTGTTGGTAAGGCGGGTACCAGGTTGAGATTCATTGGGAGAGTCCTTAGAAAATGTAGTCCATCAACAAAGGAGGTGGCTTACAAAACACTCGTTCGACCTATACTCGAGTATTGCTCATCAGTGTGGGATCCGTACGAGGTCGGGTTGACAGAGGAGACAGAGAAGGTGCAAAGAAGAATGGCGCATTTCGTCAGAGGGTTATTTGGTAAGCGTGACAGCGTTACGGAGATGTTTAGCAAACTCGAGTGGCAGACTCTGCAAGAGAGGCGCTCTGCATCGCGGTGTAGCTTGCTGTCCAGGTTTCTAGAGGGTGCGTTTCTGGATGAGGTATCGAATATATTGCTTCCCCCTACTCATATCTCCCGATGAGATCACGAATGTAAAATTAGAGAGATTCGAGCGCGCACGGAGGCTTTCCGGCAGTCGTTCTTCCCGCGAACCGTACGCGACTGGAACAGGAAAGGGAGGTAATTACAGTGGCACGTAAAGTGCCCTCCGCCACCCACCGTTGGGTGGCTTGCGGAGTATGAATGTAGATGTAGAGAAACAGTCCACCGGCACGGGGGCAACAAGGAAGGAACGATGTAAAGAGAATGCGAATGTACGGTAATCATTTCTTTTTGATCGCTGCATTTGTGCCTATTTTAATTGCTACAACTGCATGCCCAAAAGACAATAAGGAAAGAAGAAATGGGAATGTGAATGTTTGAAAACAATAACGACATACTCCATATTAATTAACTCTCTAAAATCCGATAGCCCTTGCGACGAAACATTAGTTAATGAAGTGTAGCGGGACAATGTTCAAAACATGACTGAAAATACGTTTACTAAATAGAGATAAGAACATCTATGATTGACGTGTCATCTAAAGTCGACGTACAATTTTAAAATGTTAGAAATAAGGAAATGAAGTAATACAGAATGTTATGCTTGTAACGTACGTTGTTGTTCGACATTGTGTAGCTCTGGTATTTACAGGGTCACAGAGAAAGCGTGCTAGGTTTTGGAGGGAAAAGCCGTAATTGTAATGATCTGCACTACAACAGAAAAAAGAAGCAGAACTCAAGTAAAAATAATGTAATGTGTGATTCAGCTCACAAGCGACACTGAAGCAGATAGTTCCTGTGGCAGAGGTTATATTCGACAAGCGGAATAAATTAATAACTGGCTCCTTTTACCGACCCCAGGTCTGAGACGAAACAGTTGCTGAACAGTTCAAAGAAAACTTGAGTCTAATCACAAATAGGTACCCTACTCATATAATTATAGTTGGCAGTGACTTCAATCTACTTTCCGTATGTTGACAAAAATACATTTTCAGACCCTATTGTAGACAGAAAACAACTTCCGTAATTGTTCTAAATGCTTTTTTTAAAAAATTATTTTGAACAATTAGTTCACGAGTCCATTCTAATTGTAAATGGTTACAAAAATATACTTGACCTCTTAGCTACAAATAATCCCGAGCATCACGACGGATACAGGGATTACAGTCGTAGCGAGGCTCAATTCCCTAACAAAGAAACTCACCAAAACTAAACGCGAAATATATCTATTTATAAAAGCAGCTAAAAATTCGGTTGACGTCTTTCTAAGAGACAGTCTCCAATCCTTCCAAACTATGTAAGTGAAGACCACATGTGCCTTGAGTTCAAAGAAATAGTATCAACAGCACTCGGCGAGATTCATACCAAATAAATTGATAAGAGGCGGAAGTGATACCCTTGTGGTACACAAAACACGACAGAAAGCTGCTGCAGGAGCACCGAGAAAGGCACGTGTAATTTAGACGAACGCAAAATCTCGAAGATTGGCGAAGTTTTACTGAGGCTCGAAATTTGGTGCGGATTTCAATGCGAGATGCATTTAATAGTTTCCACAACGAAAGGCGGAAAATCGAAAGAGATTCTGGTCCTATGTTAAGGAAACCAGCAGTCACTTCAAGCCAAATCAGCGTGCCACTGAACCCAAACCTAAATATGCTACTCTCCCATACATAGGCCCACTTTCATACCAAATAGCAAACTTATTTAAAAAGAAGAAAAATATCACAAACAGCTTTTCCGCAAATAATAAATTACAACAAAAAGTAATCCATGATGTAAATACCTCCAAGAGTCCCTACCGTAAATCAGGAATATATGAGTACAAACTCAAATGTGATACATGACCAAAATTCTACATTGGACAGACAGGCAGAAGTTTTGAAATCAGATGCAAAGAACATATTGATGCTCTAAGACTTGGTAACTTGAACAAATCAGCATTGGCAGCCCATATTACTGAAGAAAACCATTCAGTGGGAAACATTGAGGACAACTTAAAAATTTTGCATCTAGCAGAAAAAGGAGCCACTATGGATATATTAGAAGAATTAGAAATACACCCACACAAAAACAGCACCCCAGACTATATCCTTAACGAACAAACAGAGTTAGCTAACACCCCTTTCCTGAAAAAATTTCCAAAAATTACTTTCCAGCCTCCAAAGCAAATAATATTAGTACACCTATCTGCAGATCAAGTAGCAAATTTATGTGTTACTATAATTCTCATGATGCTAAATGAAATTAAATAATATACTATTTTACCTATACAGTTCTAAATATATATAAAAAACTTTATAATTAATTTAACAATATCTACTCAAAAATTCAATGTCTCTGTACTAGTGTAAAGGGCATTACAGTTGCCTAAATGAACATAATGATCCCTTCCAAACATAGGACATCATCGTCAAATGTTACGATATATCATAGCATCTGTGATACTCATATGTTTGTAAGCTCTTTGTATGTATCAAAACTTGTGGTGCGTGGTAGAAATGATCTCAGCGACAAATCTAAAGTGTTCAGTGAGAACTATTTACCTGTGCAACAACGAGGATGCAATGGGAATGGAGTTACATCTGTTGGACGAATGTTATGAAAATAAACATCCGAAACCGACGTATCACGTAAGTCACATGCAACGAAAATCTGTAACGCAACCATCTGTACGTGGCGTGTTTATAATTATGTATTAGTTATATTTTAGGACACTTAATCTGTAAAAAGACACCACATGTCATAAAGAAAGCGTATAAACCGTCTGAGGATGAATCACAACGATTCGAAACCGGTAACGGTATCCTTTGAATAAAGGCTGGTTGCTGTCCTAACACCATCAACATTTTGTCTTCAAGCAACAGCCACGGTCTTCATCATGTCATCATATGCCCGCATCTCGTGGTCGTGCGGTAGCGTTCTCGCTTCCCACGCCCGGGTTCCCGGGTTCGATTCCCGGCGGGGTCAGGGATTTTCTCTGCCTCGTGATGGCTGGGTGTTGTGTGCTGTCCTTAGGTTAGTTAGGTTTAAGTAGTTCTAAGTCTAGGGGACTTATGACCACAGCAGTTGAGTCCCATAGTGCTCAGAGCCATTTTTTTTGTCATCATATGACAAAATTGCAAGTACCTTGACTGTGCGACAGCGATGAGGAAGAAGGGGGGGGGGGGGGGGACAACAGACCCAACCCTACGGAGCAGGTGAAGTCGTGCCAAATGTCTCCGGCGTGGCAAACGTCTGCACACGCACACCGTACGTACGGCGGTGTTCCCTCTTCCCTTCCCGAATCGGGGAGCCGCTTTCCCACCGCGGCAGATCCCGTGGGATGCCCGGCGGAGCGTCCCGTGGGACTCCTGTAGCTTCCGCCGCAACCGCCGGCGTCCCTGGGGAACCCCCCTGTTCCGGCTTCCCGTCTCTGCCATCCTTCCTTCCCAGCAACGTCACAACCTCTGTACTACAGGTCGCTTCTCTGGAGCGACTTAGCCACGCAAACTTCTAGGCCAACTGCTAACTTCTGTGACAGTCTCTGTGGTTGAAAAATCTGAAAAAATCGAAAAATAAATGCTTGTCGGAAGCACTGACTCAGAATATAGAAAAGCGAAAAACACCTTCGGTGAAACTAAAAGCAAGGGTGGTCAATTTAAGACTGCAATGGGAATTCCACTGTGACACTACTGGCCATTAAAACTGCTACACCAAGAGGAAATGCAGATGATGAACTGGTATTCATTGGACAAATATATTACACTAGAACTGACGTGTGATTGTTTTTTCACGCAATTTGGGTGCATAGATACTGAGAAATCAGTCCCCAGAACAACCACCTCTGGCCGTAATAACGGCCTCAATACGCCTGGGCATTGAGTCAGACAGAGCTCAGATGGCGTGTACAGGTACAGCTGTCCGTGCAGCTTCAACACGATAACCACAGTTCATCAGGAGTAGTGACTGGCGTATTGTGACGAGCCAGTTGCCCGGCCAAGATTGACCAGAAGTTTTCAATTGGTGAGAGATCTGGAGAATGTGTTGGCCAGGGCAGCAGTCGAACATTTTCTGTGTCCAGAAAGGCCCGTACAGGACCTGCAACTTGCGGTCCTGCATTATCCTGCTGAAATGTAAGGTTTCACAGGGATCGAATGGAGGGTAGAGCCACGGGTCGTAACACATCTGAAATGTAACGTCCACCGTTCAAAGCGCCGTCCATGTGAACAAGAGGTGACCGAGACATGTAACTAATGGTACCCCATACCATCACGCCGTGTAATACGCCAGTATGGCGATGACGAATACACGCTTCGAACGTGCGTTCACCGCGATGTCGCCAAACACGGATGCGACCATAGTGATGCTGTAAACAGAACCTGGTTTCATTTGAAAAAATGACGTTTTCCCATTCGTGCACCCAAGTTCGTCGTTGAGTACACCATCGCAGGCGCTCCTGTATGTGATGCAGCGTCAAGGGTAACCGCAGCCACGGTCTCCGAGCTGATAGTTCGTGCTGCTGCAAACGTCGTCGAACTGTTCGTGCAGACGGTTGTTGTCTTGCAAACGTCCCCATCTGTTGACTCAGGGATCGAGACGTGGCTGCACGATCCGTTACAGCCCTGCGGATAAGACGCCTGTCATCTCGACTGCTAGTGATACGAGGCCGTTGGGATCCAGCACGGCGTTCCGTATTACCTTCCCGAACCCACCGATTCCGTATTTTGCTGACAGTCATTGGATCTCGACCAACGCGGGCAGGAATGTCGCGATACGATAAACCGCAATCGCGATAGGCTATCAAAGTCGGAAACGTGATGGTACGCATTTCTCCTCCTTACACGAGGCATCACAACAACGTTTCACCAGGCAACGCCGGTCAACTGCTGTTTGTGTATGAGAAATCGGTTGGAAACTTTCCTCATGTCAGCACGTTGTAGGTGTCGCCAGCGATGCCAACCCTGTGTGAATGCTCTGGAAACCTACTCATTTGCATATCACAGCATCTTCTTCCTGTCGGTTAAATTTCGTCATCTTCGTGCTGTAGCAATTTTAATGGCCAGTAGTGTAAAAACTCCGAAGAAAAATTTTACTTCAAGCACTGCATTTCAGTCAGAAGGTCCAAACACTATAAAGATGACGGAAATATTTTACACTCCAAGACGTTTATAGGACAATCTGATCTGAGGTTACCACCCCACTGGCCTCTCAGATACCAATTACATTTTTTCTGCTCGGACATGGAAGGTGCAACCATCGAATGGATGAGAAACATAGGAAGAACTTGTGAAACACATGAAAAGTTGCGCACAGCGTTTCTGAATAGGTACTAGTCTAGAGAAACGTAAGACTGAATTAAGCAGGAGATGATGATGACCAGTAATTTCGAAAATTCTGGGTTCCACAGTCCAGTCAAGTTTTTTGAGAACATGGCGAAAAAGAGCCAATACTTAGATGAACCATGCAATAGATACATACAGACACAAGTTCGAGTATATCCATTTTTATTATATATATATGTACTCAAATATTCTTCTCCAGACTTGTTATTACAGCCAGTACTTTGCTACTACCTTTTACGGCCTATGTGCTTGTTTCAACCAATGTTTAGTGTTAACTTCTAGTTAAGTATGCTGACAATATATGTGACATATGCATGCATTGACGATGCCACAGGAAAAACGCTAGTGTATATGACAGATATAATTAACTAAAAAATAAAAACTATAATCTCATCAACGTTTTTAAACTCCATTGACAGGCCTCACATACACAACACTAAAAAGCAGGTAACAATTGCGTCTTTCCAGCAGGCTGCGGTTGAAACTGGTTTGCAACTTTTGTGTGATTACTATAACTGATAGAGAAACCATCTTAAGTTGTGTATAAAGTTTTATTTATTTACTGATGATTAGTTTCAGACAGCTTGTACTAAATCATTCGTGTACATAACTCTTACATTACAACCAGACTTGCAAGTAAGTTACTGACCACAAAGCATACAACTGTAACAATACATAATGTAGCGTTCACACATGAACATCACTGTATGTCAAAACGTAAACATACAGTGATCTTTGTGTGTGGACGCTACAATGTGTGTTGTCATGTTTATATGTTTTGTGGCCAGTAACATACATGCATATCTGGCTCTAATACAAGAGATACGTACATGGATGATTCAGTGCAAGCCATCCAAAACTAGCCATCAATAAATAAATAAAACTTCTTACGCAACGTAAGATGGTTCCTCTAACAGTTACTGTAGGAAGTAAGTGTTTAAACTCGACTGCAATGCAGTGCTGATCATTTGCAAATCCAAGCATGTAGTACACTTCACCAATTATAAGTTTCCACTATTAAGACTCATAATGAGAGATTCCGCAACTCTGTTGAAATTTAAAATTTTCCTTTATTTTATCACCTCAGTTGCACATTTGATTTCATGATGATAAGTTTCGATCAACATTTGATCATTCTGTATTGTGCGTACATGAGCGGAGCACAGTTTACAATTTCTTCGTGTAATATTGTAATGAATAGTTCCGTTCAGATACAGTGGGTTGGTTACGTAACTACATAGATGAAGAAGGTGATCAAATATTCATTACACTTGTCATTATAAAAATAGATGTTCAACTTAAGACACAGAAATAAGGATCAATTTAAATTTAAACTTCACTGCAGTTTTAATGGACAGCAGCGGAAAATAATACCCCTGTTGCTCACATCCTGAAGCAAAAATTCTTCTGATTAGGTGCTACTTTGGCATCTCACATGTCAGTCGCATTTTCCTTTTCATCAAACACCTGCTACTCTGGGCATACCTTGAGAAACTGTGTCTCTTAACTAATTTCCTGTAATATACATCATCAGAAACCATGCTGTGACATTTATCATTGTATTTTATATGATCAGAAGCCCCATTCCTGAACTGACTCTCTCTTGTCCAAGTAATTTAATGTCAAATAACTGAATGTAAGATCAACACTGTAGACAATCAGAAGTGCAGTTGTCAAAGTTACCATTTCTATTACACAATATCAGAAACCTCAGTGCTGAAGCAAACACCAGCAGTCAAAGTGATCAGATACTGAACGGCTGAACACAAGGTCAGGAGCGTACATGATCAGAAACCCACCTGTGGAAGTTACCATTTGTAACACACAAGATCAGAAACTTCATTGCTGAACTCTCTATCTGCAGTCCAACTGATGACACAGCAAATATCTGATCACAAAGTCAACACATAGGGTCAGAAACTTCCATAGCTGAACTCACTTTTTGTAGTACAAGTGATGAACCACAAAACAGCTGAATGCATCATCGAAAATCTACATGATCAGAAACTCACTTGTGAAAGTTACCATTTGTAACATACATGATCAGTAACCTCAGAGCTGAACTGACCATCTATATTCCAACGAATGGGAAACTAGATAGTTGAACACACAGTCAGCAACATACATGATCCGAAAGCCACTTGTGAAAGTTACCATTTGTAACACACATGATCTGAAACTTCATTGCTAAGCTCACCATGTGTAGTCCAAGTGATAAGACACCAAACAGCTGAACAGATAGTCAACAATCTACATGATCACAAACCCGCTCCTCAAGTTACCATTTTTAACACAAATGATCAGAAATCTCATTGCTGGACACAGCATTTGTAATTCACATGATGTGACACCAAATAGCTGAATGCATAGTCAACAGTCTGAATGATCAGAAACTTACTTGTGAATGTTACCATTTGTAACACAAATGACTACAAATATCATTGCTGAACTCACCAAGTGCATTCCAAGTGATGAAACAGTGAACAGCTGATCATAACAATCAATAGTGTACATGATCAGAAACCCACCTGTGAAAGTTACCATTTGTAACACACACGTTCAGAAACTTCGTCGCTCAATTCACTGTCTGTAGTCCAAGTGATGAGACAGTAAATATCTGATCACAATGTCAACAGTGTACACAATGACAAACCCACTTATGAAATTACCATTTGTAATACATATGATCAGAAACTTCCACTGCTAAACTCACTTTTTGTAGTCCAAGTGATGAACCACAAAACAGCTGATTGCATCATCGAAAATCTACATGATCAGAAATTCACTTGTGAAAGTTACCATTTGTAACATACATGATCAGTAACCTCAGAGCTGAACTGACCATCTGTAGTCCAACGAATGGGAAACTAGATAGTTGAACACACAGTCAGCAACGTACATGACCCGAAAGACACTTATGAAAGTTGCCATTTGTAACACACACAGCCCGAAACCTCATTGCTGAACTTATCATCTGTAGTCCAAATGACGAGGCAGCAAATAACTGAGCACAACAAGGTCATCAGTGTACATGACTGGAATACCCACTTGTCAAAGTTATCATTTGTAACACATATGATCAGAACCCTCAGTGCTGAAATGACCATATTAGTGCAAGTAATGTAAAACCAAATAGATGAACACTTGGTGAACAGTGTACAAGATCAGAAACCCAGTTCTGAAAGTTACCATTTGTAACACAAATGATTACAAACATCATTGCTAAACTCACTGTATGCAGTCCAAGTGATGAGACAGTGAACACCTGATTATAACAATGTCAACAGTGTACATGATCAGAAACCCACCTGCGAAAGTTACCATTTGGAACACACATGTTCAGAAACCTCACGAACCTTAATCCACTACCTCTAGTCCAAGTGATGAGACACCAAACAGCTGAACATGTGGTCAGTGGTGTACATGATCAGTAACCCAATTGTGAGAGTGAATCATATGATCAGAAACTTCAGATTGCTGAACTTACCATCGGCTGTGGCCGCCCAGTAGGAGTACCGTGCGTCCTGTGCCGTTGTCACAGCCGCCCCCAGTCGGTTGCCACCCCCAGGTGACCCGTCTCCTCCCCCACCGCCTCCAGAGCCGCCTCCACCGCCTCCAGGGCTGGGAGTGAAGCTACCTCCCGGACTCCCCACTGAAACACACATGTGACCACTCAATTGTGTCTGCGATTTTTACTTGTGTTGTTACAGAATATCAACATACAGAGAGGAAGATAGGTTTGTGTCGTGCAACTGACTGTATCGGACAAGGGCCGTTTCTATACTCTGCCACTGGTGGCAGCAACTATTTCGCCACAGCAGCGTGAACTATGGAGATACAAAACCGGTCACGCTGTTTTGAATCAAAACGACAGAATGTTTCTTTTATTTATTTATTTATTTATTGTTCCGTGGGACCAAATTAAGGAGAAGTCTCCATGGTCATGGAACGAGTCAATACACGAAATTATAACACGATAGTAGAAACAGATAGAATGAAATATAAGTAACATATTTAGGCGACAATTCGTAAGTTTAAATAAAGAAAATCAACAATGTAACACTGGAATTTGCTTAATTTTTTAGCTCTTCCAGGAGCTCCTCGACAGAATAGAAGGAGTGAGCCATGAGGAAACTCTTCAGTTTAGACTTAAAAGCGTTTGGGCTACTGCTAAGATTTTTGAGTTCTTGTGGTAGCTTATTGAAAATGGATGCAGCAGAATACTGCACTCCTTTCTGCACAAGAGTCAAGGAAGTGCATTCCACATGCAGATTTGATTTCTGCCTAGTATTAACTGAGTGAAAGCTGCTAACTCTTGGGAATAAGCTAATGTTGCTAACAACAAACGACAATAAAGAAAATATATACTGTGAGGGCAATGTCAGAATTCCCAGACTATTGAATAGGGGTCGACAAGAGGTTCTCGAACTTACATCACACATAGCTCGAACAGACCGTTTTTTAGCCAAAAATACCCTTTTTGAATCAGAAGAATTACCCCAAAAAATAATACCATACGACATAAGCGTATGAAAATATGCGAAGTAGACTACTTTTCGTGTTGAACTGTCATTTATTTCAGATACTGTTCTAATGGTAAATAAAGCAGCATTTAGTTTCTGAACAAGATCCTGGACATGGGCTTTCCACAACAGCTTACTATCTATCCGAACGCCTAGGAACTCGAACTGTTCTGTCTCGCTTATAATATGCCCAGTCTGTCTGATCAAAATATCGGTTCTTGCTGAATTGTGAGTTAGAAACTGTAAAAACTGAGTCTTACTGTGATTTAGCATCAAATTATTTTCCACAAGCCACGAACTTATTTCATGAACTACATTATTTGATACTGTTTCAATATTACACACAAGATCCTCCGCTACCAAGTTGGTGTCATCAGCAAACAGAAATATTTTTGAATCACCTGTAATACTAGAAGGCATATCATTTACATAAATATGGAACAGCAGTGGCCCCAGCACCGACCCTTGAGGAAAGCCCCAAAGCATCAAATTATTTTCCACAAGCCACGAACTTATTTCATAAACTACATTATTTGATACTGTTTCAATATTACACACAAGATCCTCCGCTACCAAGTTGGTGTCATCAGCAAACAGAAATATTTTTGAATCACCTGTAATACTAGAAGGCATATCATTTACATAAATATGGAACAGCAGTGGCCCCAGCACCGACCCTTGAGGAAAGCCCCACTTAACAGTGCCCCATTGGGACTGAACATCACTACCACTCTCAATATTGCGGAGAATTTCCTTCTGCTTTCTGTTCTTAAAGTAAGAGGCGAACCAATTGTAAGCTACTTCCCTTACTCCATAATGGTCCAACTTCTGCAGTAATATTTTGTGGTCAACACAGTCGAAAGCCCTTGTTAAATCAAAGAAAACACCTAGCGTTCGCAACCTTCAATTTAATCTGTCCAAAACCTCACAGAGAAAAGAGAATATAGCATTTTCAGTTGTTAAACCATTTCTAAAACCAAACTGTATATTTGACAGCAAATTATGTGAATTTAAATGCTACAGTGGGTTCTAGTGGCAACAAGGAATCTGTTCCTAGTCTGTTATTCGGTGCACAAAATGAACTTTGACGTTGTTTTCAAATGGTTCAAATGGCTCTAAGCACTATGGGACTTAACTTCTGAGGTCATCAGTCCCCTAGAACTTAGAACTACTTCAATCTAATTAACCCAAGGACATCACACACATCCATGCCCGAGGCAGGATTCGAACCTGCGACCGTAGCGGTAGCGCGGTTCCAGACTGTAGTGCCTAGAACCGCTCGGCCACCCCGGCCGGCTTAACCCTTTAGGTAATTTGTGAGTTCTCATATCCAGTGTTCAAATATACTTAGAAACTGACATCGGTTCAATAAGACAAAAATTAAAGTGGTTAAAGATGTTTTCTATGATATTATAAAAAGTGGCGAAAATTTAAGACTGGGGACAGCTGAATCCATTACTTTGCAGCAATCAGCAGGTTTCAGCAAAGAAAAGTTGACAGATTGTTTGACAAACCAGATGAGCTGATGGACATGATGAAGATTAGAGTCACGTCCAGTCCAAACAAATGTTTTTCCACCAAGATGACTCTTTTATATATTATAATGTAATATCCAATACACGCCTATAAAGACTTAAACGACCAAAATGAAAGTGGTGGAAAAATCTGTAGATAATCAACGAATATATGTTCTTATGGCATCGAGTTTTATAATTCTGTTAAGTAACGCATCGCAGTTTTGTTTAGTACGAAGAATGCTCCAATACGACCTTGAGAAAGTATTATAATTTGGAAATGGCTTACGTGACAGACACAAGCCGACCATCAGCAATTGAAAGCACCAGTCCACTACATTCTTTCGTTTCCCGGATTCAGAAGGCTTTAAATACTGCGATCCACATAGACCTGTTTTATTTTTTCAGAAAGACTTGCCGGCCGGTGTGGCCGTGCGGTTCTAGGCGCTTCAGTCTGGAACCGCGTGACCGCTACGGTCGCAGGTTCGAATCCTGCCTCGGGCATGGATGTGTGTGATGTCCTTAGGTTAGTTAGGTTTAAGTAGTTCTAAGTTCTAGGGGACTGATGACCACAGATGTTAAGGCCCATAGTGCTCAGAGCCATTTGAACCATTTGAACCAGAAAGATTTAAGTGTAGTATTTTTATTGGTCTTTCGGATAACCCTTAAAACGAAAAGGCTTAACACGAGAAATCAACACTGCAGTTGCGGCGAAATACTAGGTGATGTCATGCGTTTTCTTTCTACAACACGGAACTAAATTCATTCTTCTGACGAACAAGTCTATAAGTCCTTTCTGCATTGTCGACATCACCCTTTAGTTAATGGCTTATTTTTTCGTTACATCTAATGAGATAAATAATAGTTGCTATCATTTCTATTTACCGCTTGTCTTTGGACATCGCCATTGTGAAAACCCCTTAGTTTTCGAATTTGGTGAGATGTGTGTGACAAAATTGGTAAATTGTGGACAAAGTCAATGTATTTTGTGTAAAAATCTGTAAATATGGATACATTTATTTTTAAACGTAAACCGCTATTTCCTTTAACATGAAAATTGTGTTCCTTAAACGACGTTAACTTATTTTTAAAATAACTTGAAGTTTGAACCCTACCAATATCGCGAGCACGCAGAAGTGCCCCAACACGACGTGGCGTGGACTCAGACTAATGTCTGAAGTAGAGCTGGACGGAACTGACACCACGAATCCTGCAGGGCTGTCCATAAATCCGTAAGAGTACGAGGGGGTGGAGATCTCTTCTGAACAGCACGTTGCAAGGCATCCCAGGTATGCTCAATAATGTTCATGTCTGGGGAGTTTGGTGGACAGCGGAAGTGTTTAAAACTCAGAAGAGTGTTCTTGCAGCCACTCTGTAGCAATTCTGGACGTGTGGAGTGTTGCATTGTCCTGCTGGAATTGCCCAAGTCCGTCGGAATGCACAATGGACACGAATGGATGCAGGTGATCAGACGTACGTGTCACCTGTCAGAGTCGTATCCAGACGTATCAGGGGTCCCATATCACCCCAACTGCACACGCCCCACACCATTACAGAGCCTCCACCAGCTTGAACAGTCCCCTGCTGACATGCAGGGTCCATGGATACATGAGGGTGTCTCCATACCCGTACACCTCCATCCGCTCGATACAATTTGGAACGAGATTCTACTCCTACATCTACATACATACTCCGCAATTCACCATACGGTGCGTGGCGGAGGGTACCTCGTACCACAACTATCATCTTCTCTCCCTGTTCCACTCCCAAACACAACGAGGGAAAAATGACTGCCTATATGCCTCTGTACGAGACCTAATCTCTCTTATCTTATCTCTGAGGTCCTTCCGCGAAATGTAAGTTGCTGGCAGTAAAATTGTACTGCAGTCAGCCTCAAATGCAGGTTCTCTCAATTTCCTCAGTAGCGATTCACGAAAAGAACGCCTCCTTTCCTCCAGAGACTCCCACCCGAGTTCCTGAAGCATTTCCGTAACACTCGCGTGTTGATCAAACCTACCAGTAACAAGTCTAGCAGCCCGCCTCTGAATTGCTTCTATGTCCTCCCTCAATCCGACCTGATCCCAAACGCTCGAACAGTACTCGAGAATAGGTCGTATTAGTGTTTTATAAGCGGTCTCCTTCACAGATGAACCACATCTTCCCAAAATTCTACCAATGAAGCGAAGACGACCATCCGCCTTCCCCACAACTGCCATTACGTGCTTGTCCCACTTCATATCGCTCTGCAATGCTACGCCCAAGTAATTAATCGACGTGACCGTGTCAAGCGCTACACTACTAATGGAGTATTCAAACATTATGGGATTCTTTTTCCTATTCATCTGCATTAATTTACATTTATCTATATCTAGAGTTAGCTGCCATTCTTTACACCAATCACAAATCCTGTCCAAGTCATCTGGTATCCTCCTACAGTCACTCGACGACGACACCTTCCCGTACGCCACAGCATCATCAGCAAACAGCCGCACATTGCTATCCACCCTATCCAAAAGATCATTTATGTAGATAGAAAACAACAGCCGACCTACCACACTTCCCTGGGGCACTCCAGGTGATACCCTCACCTCCGATGAACACTCACCATCGAGGACAACGTACTGGGTTCTATTACTTAAGAAGTCTTCGAGCCACTCACATATTTGGGAACTAATCCGATATGCTCGTACCTCCGTCAGGAGTCTGCAGTGGGGCACCGAGTCAAACGCCTTCAGGAGGTCAAGGAATATGCCATCCGTCTGATACCCTTCGTCCATGGTTCGCAAGACATCGTGTGAAAAAAGGGCGAGTTGCGTTTCGCAGGAGCGATGCTTTCTAAAGCCGTGCTGATGTGTGGACAGCATGGAGACTCTTCCGACCAGGCAACATGTTTCCAGTCATCAACGGTATTGGCGGGCCCAGGCGAGGCATAAAGCTTTGTCTCATACAGTCATCAGGGGTAACCAGTGGACCTTCGGCTGCGAAAGCCCATATCGATGATGTTTCGTTGAGTGGCTTGCACGCTAGCCCTCGCTGATGGCTCAACACTGAAATCTGCAACAATTTGCTGAAGGATTGTACTTCAGTCACGGTGAACGATTCTCTTCGGTTGTCATCGGTCTCGCTCTTGCAGGAACTTCCTCTGTCGACCATAACACCACGTCCAAACTCGCCCAAAAGGGAGTTGGGACACCCTGTCCTGACAATGTGATAAAAAAGTCAGTATAAATTTGAAAACTGGATAAATCACGGAATAATGTAGACAGAGAGGTACAAATTGACACACATGCTTGGAATGGCATGGGGTTTTATTAGAACCGAAAAAATACAAAAGTTCAAAAAATGTCCGACAGATGGCGCTTCATCTGATCAGAATAGCAATAATTAGCATAACAAAGTAAGACAAAACAAAGATGGTGTTCTTTACAGGAAATGCTCAATATGTCCACCATCATTCCTCAGCAATAGCTGTAGTCGAGGAATAATGTTGGGAACAGCACTGTAAAACATGTCCGGAGTTATGGTGAGGCATTGGCGTCGGATGTTGTCTTTCAGCATCCCTAGAGATGTCGGTCGATCACGATACACTTGCGACTTCGGGTAACCCCAAAGCCAATAATCGCACGGACTCAGTTCTGGGGGCCTGGGAGGCCAAGCGTGACGAAAGTGGCGGCTGAGCACACGATCATCACCAAACGACGCGCGCAAGAGATCTTTCACGCGTCTAGCAATACTTTTTTTTTCGTAATAAAACCCCATGTCATTGCAAGCATGTGTGTCAATTTTTACTCTCTATCTACATTATTCCGTGGTTTATTATGTTTTCAAATTTATACTGACTTTTTAATCACCCAGTAAATTTAGTGACTTGGTTCAAAATGGCTCTGAGCACTATGGGACTTAACTTCTGAGGTCATCAGTCCCCTAGAACTTATAACTACTTAAACCTAACTAACCTAAGGACATCATACACATCCATGGCCGAGGCAGGATTCGAACTTGCGACCGTAGCGGTCGTGCGGTTCCATACTGTAGCGCCTAGAACCGCTCGGTCACTCAAGCCGGCTTTACAGACTTGGGTTTCCTGTATTTCAGGAACCACTGTAGCCATTGACACGACACTTTTACAGGACATTAAACAGTATGTTCTGAGTCTACTGAACTACAATAATTGCATTTCAGCTGCTGCTTTCGGAAATACAATTTTTTAATAACGCAGTTAAAAGTTTGTGTACCTTTTTTGCACGTTAGCCAAAATAATTTTAATTATACATAAGATTATGTTCTTCTTTTTGTCCAGTAGACTCAGGATACGTATCTTATTACTCCCTGAAGATTTGAATACTCTCCTCGAACTGGTTTCTGAAATTTAGGGAAAAACGCAACAGAAAATATAAATTTTCAGGAACGGCTTCTGAAGTTTCAAAAGACTGTAACTTACTTAATATATGCTTAATTTTTTTTTATTTTTAGTCACTCAGAAGCACCCTGCACCATACTGTATACCATCCTCTTGATCTTTTTCCAAGTTTTTTCTTCTTTTCTTCTTTCTTCTGGACTCCTTAGTGGTCAACTGTGCTTCATACTCTGCTTTATCAATGCCAACCTTGTCCACCCGTTCAAGTTCTCTGATGCAGTTCGCTCCAGGATTAACTCCCATATGCTGTATCACTTTCCCCCTACCAATGCTGCCATCATTAAAAGCAATAACAGCATCACTGACCCCCTACTTTAGTGTGTTAATTCCAACAAAAACATTTTTTGGTAATCGAGTCCATATAAAATTATTGAACGACTCGTTGGGATTTTGAGTCTGACCGTGCAGACACTTCTTCGGTAATTATGGATTTGCCAGGTCTCTATAAATAGGTTTTATGATATTCACGACTGCTGCTGGGATGGAATGTATATGGCTGTATGAACTGTTTGAGTACTGGACATTGTGGTAATTGCACCATGAATCAGGTCCAGAAGAGCAAAGGTGGTGTACTGGTTTTTCACCAGTTGACAGTCTGTGAAAGATGGTAGCCCATACAGCCTGCTTAATTTTCAACAAAACCTCAGTATTATTTCTAATGGCCATCCCATAATACTGCTGTAGTACATCAATCATTTTTTCTGTCAGCCTGCCTCTTATGGTTATACCATCAGTAAGTTTCTTGTCTGTCAAACTTTGTTTCGATTACTAAACTGTAAAAATAGACCTGTAAAAACTCCTGCAAAATTGTTCTTGAATGTTCCAAAGAATGAGAAGATGCGTAAAATGTGGTCGCTCTGTAACGGCAAATTACCAAGACGTAGACGCACGAGTTCCCTAACTTCATTAAAAATGGCTTGCACTGTCAAATTAACATTAATTTATTTCCGAGATATGCTTCCCCCTGCTGCAAGGAGGGTAGCGTCATTCGACAAAATTAAACTCTTAGAGAAATTGTTGTTTTAACCAATAACACGAACATTCATCTATAGGTCGGTTGAGAGAGCGATGATGTTGTTGTGGTCTTCAGTCCAGAGACTGGTTTGATGCAGCTCTCCATGCTACTCTATCCTGTGCAAGCTTCTTCATCCCCCAGTACCTACAGCAACCTACATCCTTCCGAATCTGCTTAGTGTATTCATCTCTTGGTCTCCCTCTACGATTTTTACCCTCCACGCTGCCCTCCAATGCTAAATTTGTGATCCCCTGATGCCTCAGAACATGTCCTACCAACCGATCCCTTCTTCTAGTCAAGTTGTGCCACAAACTCCTCTTCTCCCCAATCCTATTCAATACTTCCTCATTATTTATGTGATCTACCCATCTAATCTTCAGCATTCTTCTGTAGCACCACATTTCGAAAGCTTCTATTCTCTTCTAGTCTAAACTATTTATCGTCCACGTTTCACTTCCATACATGGCTACACTCCATACAAATACTTTCAGAAATGACTTCCTGACACTTAAATCTATACTCGATGTTAACAAATTTCTCTTCTTCAGAAACGCTTTCCTTGCCATTACCAGTCTACATTTTGTATCCTCTCTAATTCGACCATCATCAGTTATTTTGCTCCCCAAATAGCAAAACTCCTTTACTACTTTAAGTGTCTCATTTCCTAATCTAATTCCCTCAGCATCACCCGATTTAATTCAACTACATGGGCCGCGCGGGATTAGCCGAGCGGTCTCGGGCGCTGCAGTCATGGACTGTGCGGCTGGTCCCGGCGGAGGCTGGAGTCCTCCTCGGGCATGGGTGTGTGTGTTTGTCCTTAGGATAATTTAGGTTAAGCATGATCGTAAGAGATGGAAAAGAGCCACCGTGGTACAACAACCGAGTTAGAAAACTGCTGCGGAAGCAAAGGGAACTTCACAGCAAACATAAACATAGCCAAAGCCTTGCAGAAAAACAAAAATTACGCGAAGCGAAATGTAGTGTGAGGAGGGCTATGCGAGAGGCGTTCAATGAATTCGAAAGTAAAGTTCTATCTACTGACTTGGCAGAAAATCCTAAGAAATTTTGGTCAAAGCGGTAGGTGGATCAAAACAAAATGTCCAGACACTCTGTGACCAAAATGGTGCTGAAACAGAGGATGACAGACTAAAGGCCGAAACACTAAATGTCTTTTTCCAAAGCTGTTTCACAGAGGAAGATTGCACTGTAGTTCCTTCTCTAGATCGTCGCACAGATGACAAAATGGTAGATATCGAAATAGACGACAGAGGGATAGAGAAACAATTAAAATCGCTCAAAAGAGGAAAGGCCTGTGGACCTGATGGGATACCAGTTCAGTTTTACACAGAGTACGCGAAGGAACTTGCCCCCCTTCTTGCAGCGGTGTACCGTAGGTCTCTAGAAGAGCGTAGCGTTCCAAAGGATTGGAAAAGGGCACAGGTCATCCCCGTTTTCAAGAAGGGACGTCGAACACATGTGCAGAACTATAGACCTATATCTCTAACGTCGATCAGTTGTAGAATTTTGGAACATGTATTGTGTTCGAGTATAATGACTTTTCTGGAGACTAGAAATCTACTCTGTAGGAGTCAGCATGGGTTTCGAAAAAGACGGTCATGTGAAACCCAGCTCGCGCTATTCGTCCACGAGACTCAGAGGGCCATACACACGGGTTCCCAGGTAGATGCCGTGTTTCTTGACTTCCGCAAGGCGTTCGATACAGTTCCCCACAGTCGTTTAATGAACAAAGTAAGAGCATGTGGACTATCAGACCAATTGTGTGATTGGATTGAGGAGTTCCTAGATAACAGGACGCAGCATGTCATTCTCAATGGAGAGAAGTCTTCCGAAGTAAGAGTGATTTCAGGTGTGCCGCAGGGGAGTGTCGTAGGACCGTTGCTATTCACAATATACACTCCTGGAAATGGAAAAAAGAACACATTGACACCGGTGTGTCAGACCCACCATACTTGCTCCGGACACTGCGAGAGGGCTGTACAAGCAATGATCACACGCACGGCACAGCGGACACACCAGGAACCGCGGTGTTGGCCGTCGAATGGCGCTAGCTGCGCAGCATTTGTGCACCGCCGCCGTCAGTGTCAGCCAGTTTGCCGTGGCATACGGAGCTCCATCGCAGTCTTTAACACTGGTAGCCTGCCGCGACAGCGTGGACGTGAACCGTATGTGCAGTTGACGGACTTTGAGCGAGGGCGTATAGTGGGCATGCGGGAGGCCGGGTGGACGTACCGCCGAATTGCTCAACACGTGGGGCGTGAGGTCTCCACAGTACATCGATGTTGTCGCCAGTGGTCGGCGGAAGGTGCACGTGCCCGTCGACCTGGGACCGGACCGCAGCGACGCACGGATGCACGCCAAGACCGTAGGATCCTACGCAGTGCCGTAGGGGACCGCACCGCCACTTCCCAGCAAATTTGGGACACTGTTGCTCCTGGGGTATCGGCGAGGACCATTCGCAACCGTTTCCATGAAGCTGGGCTACGGTCCCGCACACCGTTAGGCCGTCTTCCGCTCACGCCCCAACATCGTGCAGCCCGCCTCCAGTGGTGTCGCGACAGGCGTGAATGGAGGGACGAATGGAGACGTTTCGTCTTCAGCGATGAGAGTCGCTTCTGCCTTGGTGCCAATGATGGTCGTATGCGTGTTTGGCGCCGTGCAGGTGAGCGCCACAATCAGGACTGTATGCGACTGAGGCACACAGGGCCAACACCCGGCATCATGGTGTGGGGAGCGATCTCCTACACTGGCCGTACACCACTGGTGATCGTCGAGGGGACACTGAATAGTGCACGGTACATCCAAACCGTCATCGAACCCATCGTTCTAATATTCCTAGACCGGCAAGGGAACTTGCTGTTCCAACAGGACAATGCACGTCCGCATGTATCCCGTGCCACCCAACGTGCTCTAGAAGGGGTAAGTCAACTACCCTGGCCAGCAAGATCTCCGGATCTGTCCCCCATTGAGCATGTTTGGGACTGGATGAAGCGTCGTCTCACGCGGTCTGCACGTCCAGCACGAACGCTGGTCCAACTGAGGCGCCAGGTGGAAATGGCACGAACAATACGAGACTGGAATAGAAGGGAGAACCGATAGAGGTACTGAAGGTACCCTCCGCCACACACCGTCAGGTGGCTTGCGGAGTATGGATGTAGATGTAGATGTAGAAGCATTTTGCATAACCAAAACAGTTACACAGATGTTCTTACAAGTAGTCAACAGAGATGACATTATAGGTGTTCCACAGAATATGATATGCTTTTGTACAGAGGTTATTTACCTTTAACAATTTGGATCACAATTTACTCATATCTATTTAACAATTGTATTTATTTCTATGTGTTACTATTTTTATTTAAGTATACTACTGAAACATCTGAAGAAAGTCATTGATTCACTTTCAAGTTTTTCGTTTAATATTTATCTTCATACACTCCTGGAAATTGAAATAAGAACACCGTGAATTCATTGTCCCAGGAAGGGGAAACTTTATTGACACATTCCTGGGGTCAGATACATCACATGATCACACTGTCAGAACCACAGGCACATAGACACAGGCAACAGAGCATGCACAATGTCGGCACTAGTACAGTGTATATCCACCTTTCGCAGCAATGCAGGCTGCTATTCTCCCATGGAGACGATCGTAGAGATGCTGGATGTAGTCCTGTGGAACGGCTTGCCATGCCATTTCCACCTGGCGCCTCAGTTGGACCAGCGTTCGTGCTGGACGTGCAGACCGCGTGAGACGACGCTTCATCCAGTCCCAAACATGCTCAATGGGGGACAGATCGGGAGATCTTGCTGGCCAGGGTAGTTGACTTACACCTTCTAGGAGCACGTTGGGTGGCACGGGATACATGCGGACGTGCATTGTCCTGTTGGAACAGCAAGTTCCCTTGCCGGTCTAGGAATGCTAGAACGATGGGTTCGATGACGGTTTGGATGTACCGTGCACTATTCAGTGTCCCCTCGACGATCACCAGTGGTGTACGCCCAGTGTAGGAGATCGCTCCCCACACCATGATGCCGGGTGTTGGCCCTGTGTGCCTCGGTCGTATGCAGTCCTGATTGTGGCGCTCACCTGCACGGCGCCAAACACGCATACGACCATCATTGGCACCGAGGCAGAAGCGACTCTCATCGCTGAAGACGACACGTCTCCATTCGTCCCTCCATTCACGCCTGTCGCGACACCACTGGAGGCGGGCTGCACGATGTTGGGGCGTGAGCGGAAGACGGCCTAACGGTGTGCGGGACCGTAGCCCAGCTTCATGGAGACGGTTGCGAATGGTCCTCGCCGATACCCCAGGAGCAACAGTGTCCCTAATTTGCTGGGAAGTGGCGGTGCGGTCCCCTACGGCACTGCGTAGGATCCTACGGTCTTGGCGTACATCCGTGCGTCGCTGCGGTCCGGTCCCAGGTCGACGGGCACGTGCACCTTCCGCCGACCACTGGCGACAACATCGATGTACTGTGGAGACCTCACGCCCCACGTGTTGAGCAATTCGGCGGTACGTCCACCCGGCCTCCCGCATGCCCACTATACGCCCTCGCTCAAAGTCCGTCAACTGCACATACGGTTCACGTCCGCGCTGTCGCGGCATGCTACCAGTGTTAAAGACTGCGATGGAGCTCCGTATGCCACGGCAAACTGGCTGACACTGACGGCGGCGGTGCACAAATGCTGCGCAGCTAGCGCCATTCGACGGCCAACACCGCGGTTCCTGGTGTGTCCGCTGTGCCGTGCGTGTGATCATTGCTTGTACAGCCCTCTCGCAGTGTCCGGAGCAAGTATGGTGGGTCTGACACACCGGTGTCAATGTGTTCTTTTTTCCATTTCCAGGAGTGTATTTCCTGTAATGTGAATATATCTCCACTTCTTGCAGCAAATCCACTTTATGTCCTTTATTTAGTCGCTGGAGTATTTTGACATTTTGCTCTACTTTTCGAAATAGGTGTCCTGCATTACGTACAAGCGTTGCTATGTCTGATGTAGTGTGTCTGTTGTGTGTGTAGGCTTTTATGTGTGCTCTGCGTACCTGATGTTGACATTATGGTCTGTCTGTCCTAGGTAGAATATGGAGCATTCCTGTGACGCACGTATAGCTTCCTCCTACTCGTAGTCTGCGACGTCGCCAGACATTGGGCCAGCAAGGGTGCTTTCCATCACGTGACCAGATCTGATGTTTAAGCTTTAATTACATAAAAATAACAGATCTTTTGTGAGAATATTGACCGCTAGTGCTACTTGAATATTATAATCACTAGACTTGGCCACTGTTTCTATGTTTCGATACAGTGTATCGATACGTGGAACTGTTTCAGTGTTTCGGAACGGCTGTGGCTCACTGTTTCGAAACAGTGGTGTTTCATTCCGCTCTGTGTCGGACGAGATTCGGGCTCGGCACAGGTACTGAAACACAACATACCACTTCGTGAAACACTTTCAAGAGTGTCGAAATCGTTTTGACAAGCAATAGCATGAAGCTTAAGATATCCGAAAATAAAGCTTCGTTTCTAGGTTACTGTCCTATTACGAAATGGCGTAACATCTGCTTTATAAACACTAACCAAACAATAAAACAACGCATACTATTCACATTCAAAATAATAAATATGTGAAAATCATTCAGTTAAATTACACTTTTTTTATAACATGCGCTTCTCTGTTCATGTACAGTAATCATATTAAGAAACGCAAGTAAGCCTACAACATTCTGAACAAAAAAGGCGTAGAGTGACAGTTATTAGACATGTACATAAATTTGATGTAGGTGTAATTGCAAGCAATCTGTTTGACATATCTCTCATAGTGCAATGGTGAACGGGAAGGGTTGGGAAGCATGGTGAATTTGTAGTAACGGTTCGAAACACCTTGAAAGACAAATTTTTTTTCTGTTATATTTTTTTATCCGACTTATTTGGCGTTATTTGTGAGTCTATAGTCACTGTGCCTATTATCCACAATGATTCCCTTTGTGTGCGGGGAAATTAGCAGGATGGGTATATTACCCATACTAACGGAATGTAGGAGTCCCAGTAGCATATCCGTTGTTTCTGCAGTTTGCTCCCACCTCCAGTTCCGTTCGTGGTGGTTCTTCTGTCTTCAGCTGTGGCTGTCCTCAGCCAATTGAAAAGTATGAAAGTCACACGACACAAAAGCAGCGCATTTGCTGCACGAAATACGAAACTGCCAAGACGCCCAAGTGATAGTTTCATACTTCCTGCTACATGATTAGCGCTCTCGCACCTCATTTGTGTTTATATGGACATACCTATACAGCAGACATTCAAGATGATAAAATGTGTAGGTTTATTAGATTACAAAACACAAACTGTTTCACTGTTTTTAAACACCGTATCGAAACATTATATTGTACTTTTTCATTTGTTTCGAAACAGTTACTTGTTTCAGTTTGCCCATCTCTAATAATCACAATAACAACAATCAGAACCATATTTTTAACACAGGAAAACAGCCCATTGTTACAATTGTACTGCGTCCCGTCAGATTCAGTTCCTCAAGCATAAGTGGTCGAGTTGAACAGCTGAACTGAAACGTCGCGGACATGCGTTCCTATTCTAAGGCCGGTATTACACTATCAAATTTCTTTGTCAAATATCTTTGTCCAAAATCTTTGTCAAAGATATTTGATGGTGTAATAGGAACTTTGTCAAATGTCGTCCAATATTTGATCAAATCTAGGGCCTCGCTGTAGATTTGATCAAAGAAATCGCTTGTCTTCTGTTCACCGCAATGTGACATGTTACCACATGGAGCGCTAGCATCGCTGCAGCATTCTGTCGTCTGTAGTGTTTTTATACACATTGCGGGTAAATACAATTGGTGTGTGCCGACAACTACAAAATTAATAGAGATGTATGAAGCTGATGAGGCGCTTTACAACGTGAGGCACTCTGAATATAAAAATAAAATAAGAGGATTGGAGACGAGACCTAACGTAACCTAACCTAACGTAACCTAACCTAACCTAATCTAATCTAACCCTCTCCTGTAGCAAGGAATTGGAGTGTTACAGTGAGCCTATCTTCTGAAGATGGGCAGTTCTTAAGTGAATATTGTGCTTTGTGATATGAAGATACACTTCACTGAGCACATACAGGAATGTATGCTCATCCATTCTTAAGTAATTGATGTACCACTTGACGTCTTCCACTGTTACCTCATGTAAGAAGTTTTGTTAAATGCTTTTATCGTGTCGTCGTAAAACCCACCGCTTCACCCAGATTAGATTAGTTTTTCGTTCCATAGATCCGTGCTGAGGAGATCCTCGTGGATGTGGAACATGTCGATTTTATTTAAGCTGAAATAACAATACTAATAGTATGAATAAATACAATACATCATTTGTTTCTATTAAAAATTTCGTCAATGGAGTAGGAGTTGGCCACTATTAAGTCTTTCAGGCTGCTTTTAAACTGATCTTTATTTGTAACTAAATTTTTTATGTTTGCTGGCAAATTATTGAAGATAAGTGTTCCTGAGTAGTGGATCTCTTTTTGAACTAAAGTAAGTGCTTTTAAGTCCTTGTGTAGATCATTTTTGTTCCTGGTATTGTATGTATGAACTGAGTTGTTTGTTGGAAAAAGAGATATATTATTTAGGACTAATTTCATTAAGGAGTAAATGTACTGAGAGGCAGTAGTTAGTATACCCAGTTCTTCGAAGAGGTTTCTACAGGTTGTCCGTGAATTTGCTCCACAAATAATACGTATTACACGCTTTTGGACTCTGAAAACTTTTGTTTGACTTGAAGATTTACCCCAAAATATTATACCATATGACATTATGGAATGAAAGTATGCAAGCTTTTTCATTTTTATGTTGCCCATGTCTGCTAACACTCGAATTGCAAACAGATTTGTTAAGGCGTTTCTGCAGTTCTGTGGTGTGCTCCTCCCAACTGAATTTATTATCAAGTCGTAATCCCAGGACTTTTAAGACTGTCAACCTCGTATGTATGGTTCCATTTATCCCCCACTTCTTTTCCGCATGTGCACACAATGCAATTGGGGTACGTACAACTGCTGCGGTTAATAACAAGTTGTTGTCAGCCATCTTGAAGTTTGACGAAAAATTTGATGACAGTGTAACACCCCTTCTAGCGCTACGTCAAAGATCTTTGTCAAATATATTTGACGGAATATTTGATCACATCTTTGATCAAATCTTCGACAAAGAAATTTGATAGTGTAATACCGGCCTAAGTATTGTGTACTCACTCCCTTCTACAAGGCCCAGAAGTTTGCAACGCGAATTTTCCGAACACCCGGTATTTCAGAAGTGCCCGTTGCCGCAGTAAAGGGCGATAATTAATCCGTTACGGGGCAGTGTGCGAGCGAAAGGGACTTGCTCAGACAGACAGGCAGACAGGTGCTGAGAGGACAGAGCTTAACGCCCCCCCCCCACCCCCCCATGCAAACACGCGACAACAAGCAAGCTGACAAACACGGTTTCCCTCCGTCGCTCCGTGCCTTATCGGGAACGCTAGCTGCAGTAGCGGATCCCGCGAGGACGTATGTCTTATCTCTTCTGGCTACCGATAGCCTAGCAACACCTGCAGCAGAAAATGTGTCGAAAAAGATCTACGAGAACTGGTATTTCGCTTCTCGGTTGGAAATGAAACAAATAGGTGTTCCATTGGTTTTGGAAATTCAACCCCTAAGAGGGTGGAACAGCGTCAGACTGGTTCAGTGACTCGTCATCTCCCAACCTGTAATGTTATGTGTGCCTCACTGCTTTGTTTTTTTCTTAACCACTTTGTGCCCGATTTTATTCTGAGAAGCCCAGTAATCAGAATGAGATTTTTCACTCTGCAGCGGAGTGTACGCTGATATGAAACTTCCTGGCAGATTAAAACTGTGTGCCCGACCGAGACTCGAACTCGGGACCTTTGCCTTTCGCGGGCAAGTGCTCTACTATCTGAGCTACCCAAGCACGACTCACGCCCGGTCCTCACAGCTTTACTTCTGCCGGTTATCTCGTCTCCTACGTTCTCGGTCAGGCACACAGTTTTAATCTGCCAGGAAGTTTCATATCAGCGCACACTCCGATGCAGAATGAAAATCTCATTGTGAAAACATCCCCCAGGCTGTGGCTAAGCCATGTCTCTGCAGTATCCTTTCTTTGAGGAGTGCTAGTTCTGCAGGGTTCGCAGGAGAGCTTCTGTAAAGTTTGGAACGTACGAGACGAGATACTGGCAGAAGTAAAGCTGTGAGGACGGGGCGCGAGTCGTGCTTAGGTAGCTCAGATGGTTGAGCACTTGCCCCCGAAAGGCAAAGGTCCCGAGTTCGAGTCTCGGTCGGGCACACAGTTTTAATCTGCCAGGAAGTTTCAAGCCCAGTAATGTATGTAAATACCGAAAATGTAAATATGGTTAAAAAACTACTTAAAGTGAAGTGAAGCGCAGCTCGACAGCAAGAAACTCTTTAGCGCGCAATCCCTTAGAGAATCTTTGAGTATGGACTCTAAAAAAAAGACAATTGATTTTATTAAAAAAAGACTGTTGATCTGCATCTTGTGGAAAGAGGACGTGTTGCTAGGTCATCGCCCAGAACGTATTGTTACATTTAATGTAAATTGATATTTTAGTTATAAAACCGAGTAAAGTTTGTGTAAGGGTTGCCAAACATTTATGTATACAAATTTTCTGGAAGTGAAGAATAGAAATGTCTTGTTTTTGGAAAAGGAGGTGAACTTCATTGTTGTCGCCGTCTATTAATTGAGAGAATTGTAAGTGTACAAAGTTCACCAAAATACCGGAAAAGAAATGCATTCTCTATGGTTTTCATTCAATAAGTAACAACCTCTCATAATTTCTTAATCACAGTATGGTGCTGAAATCCACTGACCAATTTTGATGGAGCAGGACGTGTTGTTTGAAGGAAGTTTGTGTGCCAAGCAATCACCTTTTGTCACGAAAAGCAGATTGCTGTTTGATCTTACTTACTTACAACGGTGGTCCCTTAGGTATAAAAAGCTACGAAAACTTGGGCTCAAAGCTGTCCGCAATACGGCCAAGTAACTAACCGAGTCGTATTTTAAACCTTAAAGAACAATAACTTCCTCCAAATTGTAATACGTCAACAACTGGTGCAGAAGCTGATCATTGAAGGAGGCAGCAACCAAAATTCAGGTACCAGTTACGACTCAAAGTAAAAATCTGAACCAGAAATCAATCTCTCTCTCTCTCTCTCCAAACACATATATAAACATTGATTTTATTCCAACAAAGGTCATTTTACAAACCCAAGCTGCTAAGGATAGGAAATATAGGGTGTATACGACCCGGGACAACCGGGAGATCCCGGAAAACCGGGAAAAACCCGGGAATTTTTTAGAATTCCGAGATATTTCTACACTCCTAGAAATTGAAATAAGAACACCGTGAATTCATTGTCCCAGGAAGGGGAAACTTTATTGACACATTCCTGGGGTCAGATACATCACATGATCACACTGACAGAACCACAGGCACATAGACACAGGCAACAGAGCATGCACAATGTCGGCACTAGTACAGTGTATATCCACCTTTCGCAGCAATGCAGGCTGCTATTCTCCCATGGAGACGATCGTAGAGATGCTGGATGTAGTCCTGTGGAACGGCTTGCCATGCCATTTCCACCTGGCGCCTCAGTTGGACCAGCGTTCGTGCTGGACGTGCAGACCGCGTGAGACGACGCTTCATCCAGTCCCAAACACGCTCAATGGGGGACAGATCCGGAGATCTTGCTGGCCAGGGTAGTTGACTTACACCTTCTAGAGCACGTTGGGTGGCACGGGGTACATGCGGACGTGCACTGTCCTGTTGGAACAGCAAGTTCCCTTGCCGGTCTAGGAATGGTAGAACGATGGGTTCGATGACGGTTTGGATGTACCGTGCACTATTCAGTGTCCCCTCGACGATCACCAGTGGTGTACGGCCAGTGTAGGAGATCGCTCCCCACACCGTGATGCCGGGTGTTGGCCCTGTGTGCCTCGGTCGTATGCAGTCCTGATTGTGGCGCTCACCTGCACGGCGCCAAACACGCATACGACCATCATCGGCACCAAGGCAGAAGCGACTCTCATCGCTGAAGACGACACGTCTCCATTCGTCCCTCCATTCACGCCTGTCGCGACACCACTGGAGGCGGGCTGCACGATGTTGGGGCGTGAGCGGAAGACGGCCTAACGGTGTGCGGAACCGTAGCCCAGCTTCATGGAGACGGTTGCGAATGGTCCTCGCCGATACCCCAGGAGCAACAGTGTCCCTAATTTGCTGGGAAGTGGCGGTGCGGTCCCCTACGGCACTGCGTAGGATCCTACGGTCTTGGCGTGCATCCGTGCGTCGCTGCGGTCCGGTCCCAAGTCGACGGGCACGTGCACCTTCCGCCGACCACTGGCGACAACATCGATGTACTGTGGAGACCTCACGCCCCACGTGTTGAGCAATTCGGCGGTACGTCCACCCGGCCTCCCGCATGCCCACTATATGCCCTCGCTCAAAGTCCGTCAACTGCACATACGGTTCACGCCCACGCTGTCGCGGCATGCTACCAGTGTTAAAGACTGCGATGGAGCTCCGTATGCCACGGCAAACTGGCTGACACTGACGGCGGCGGTGCACAAATGCTGCGCAGCTAGCGCCATTCGACGGCCAACACCGCGGTTCCTGGTGTGTCCGCTGTGCCGTGCGTGTGATCATTGCTTGTACAGCCCTCTCGCAGTGTCCGGAGCAAGTATGGTGGGTCTGACACACCGGTGTCAATGTGTTCTTTTTTCCATTTCCAGGAGTGTATGTTTTAGTTTTCAGTTAAATTTTTTTATTTTTGTCTGGTAGGAAATAATACTCTAACAAAGGATATTACTGCATCCCGCCGCTACTGCAGAATACTACTGTAGCAATAAAACATGAACGAGAGAGAAAAAAAAAACTAAAATAAAACTTAAGTTGCAAAGGAAACGCGCCATGTAGACAAGGAAACACAGTGCTTGTACAAGCGTTTGCCAGTAGCAAAATGTGTAAAAGGCTTTAGGAAGACTATGCAGTGCTTCATAACAACAAATTGCCTCCGATGAGCATGACGTCACAACTGTCAACATTAGATTCTCGTGAGCAGTTGCGAAAGGGCCGGGGTGGCCGAGCGGTTCTAGGCGCTACAGTCTGGAACCGCGCGACCACTACGATCGCAGGTTCGAATTCTGCCTCGGGAATGGGTGTGTGTGATGTCCTTAGGTTAGTTAGGTTTAAGTAGTTCTAAGTTCTAGGGGACTGATGACCTCAAAAGTTAAGTCCCAAAGTGCTCAGAGCCATTTTGAACCATGTGCATGCGCGGTTGACTCGTGGCATGTACCTACTCAAGCTTCTGGCTACAAGCAAGCTGTATAAGCAAGCAGCAAGATGCTACCCGGAAAAATCCTACCGGGGGGCGCAAGCTGCCACATTCACTGGGAGCAAATCGGGGTATCGGCCTCGGGACGAAATTTCACTCAATCATTTATTGCCTTGCGGAACAATGAAGTTATTTTTGTGAGTTTTGCAAAAGAAACATGGCTTTACTAATCTTTTCCGCTCAGGCAGTCAATTTATTTGAAACGAAGTGCTTAATTCCACACTATTGGCTACTTACAACTGTTGGCTGCATTTCAAAAGCGCATGTTTTCATCTTCTAGCACCTATGGCATTATGCGATAATAAAGAACCAAAAATGAGATAAGGCAGTACTGGTAGTCCAAGGAAATTTACAACCGAATTTGGACTTAGGAATGTGCACTTTAAGCCGAATTATGCATTTTGGTATGGTTCACGAAATTCCTCTGATGTCTTGTTTCTTTTATGATATAATATAAGATCTTTTAATGTTTTACACGTACGAACATACTGGCTTCCTGCGTCATCGTAGCTGCGCAAGCGCGGTGAAGCGTGTTATCTGGCGCTCTCTGGAAACTGCTGAAACGAATCTTTTTCTGAAAGGTCGCGGGGAAAATATTGCAAATGATTGATTGAAAAGTGTTACTTTCAAAGTAAATTTCCTTCTACGAAAGATGAAATAAGTGCGAGAATGTGCGATGAATTTCTTATTCTTAAATCACAGAGCGTTTGACTCTCATTTAAAAATCAACTGTTTGAGGACGGCCATTTAGTAAAAATTTCAAGCCCAGAAGATCAGACATTTATGTCGGTATTAAAAATTTTACTGACACATTTGTGTGGTGCATCTTAAAAGTGTAACAAAAAAAGGTCAACATTATACGAGAAAGTTTATCTTCTCTTGCAGCTTATTAATCGTCGAGACCAATATTATGTGTGAAAGCTCTGCTTTTCTTGTTGCAACACTATGTATATTAAACTTCCTGGCAGAAGTAAAGCTGTAAGACCGGGCGTGAGTCGTGCTTCGGTAGCTCAGTTGATAGAGCACTTGCCCACGAAAGGCAAAGGTCCCGAGTTCGAGTCTCGGTCGGGCACACAGTTTTAATCTGCCAGGTAGTTTCATATCAGCGCACACTCTGCTGCAGAGGAAAATCTCATTCTGGAAACATCCCCCAGGCTGTGGCTAAGCCATGTCTCCGCAATATCCTTTCTTTCAGGAGTGCTAGTTCTGCAAGGTTCGGAGAAGAGCTTCTGTAAAGTTTGGAAGGTAGGAGACGAGATACTGGCAGAAGTAAAGCTGTGAGAGCGGGCGTGAGTCGTGCTTCGGTAGCTCAGATGGTAGAGCACTTGCCCGCGAAAGGCAAAGGTCCCGAGTTCAAGTCTCGGTCGGGCACACAGTTTTAATCTGCCAGGAAGTTTCATATCAGCGCACACTCCGCTGCAGAGTGAAAATCTCATTCTGGGAACTATGTATATTAATTTACACCATTAACCTTTCCTATTTGTTTGTACGCACTACTTAACAGTGATAATGCTACTGGCTGACTACACCACGTGTCCTAAGCTTTGAATATCTGCTGTCATCGGCTGGCGAGATCACGTGGCATGAGTTATGACTGGCTTACAAAAGTGCATCACAATCTCGATTTCAATGCTTCGGAAAGTAACATGCGCTGTTTGGTGGAATTCGAATTTATACTGTCGTAATATGAAAATGTGCAGCGTACATGGTCTTTTTTTTGTCTTTCCTTTTCTAGAGGACTGAAAAATTCTTCACCGGTGTATAACACCATAACCATTCAAAGGACTGGTAAGTTTTACAGTTTCGAGGAAAAGTGTACTGTCACTTAACAAGGAAAAATTGTATTTTCACCCGGTAGAAAGTGTGTTTTCAACCGGGAAACCCGGAAAAAATCCGGGAATTTTTTTTCCTTGTCCCCGTGTACACACTGAAAACTGATATTTGGACGGGTATGGATCTTATACTGTAAGAATCGCTTAAGAATGGATTGATTCGAAATTCCACTACTGATGGGAGTGAAATAGGGGGTGAAAGGCTTTTTGAAAATATGTCGCTATTAAGGTAATTTTGATGATAGAGCTATGAAAATTGGTATATGGTTTCTCAGTCAGAAATAAAATAATACGTGATTCAGCCTTTTTGGAAATTCAACCATCAAGAAGTTAAAATAACGGGTGAAAGTTGTACTGGAAATAATTCATTATTAGAAAAGTGACATTTATGAAGATTCGTATTTGACTTCTCAGTCAGAAATAAAAAAAAATTACATGTTTAACTCTTTTTGCAACTTCAATCCCTTAGGGGGAGAAGTACGGGTGAAATTTGTCAAGATAATATTTCATTAAATTTAAACAAAAATCAAAATCTAAAACTATGATAAGTGGTATTTCGCTTATCTGTTAGATAAAAGAAACATGTGTCAGGGGATGAAACTTATTATTGAAATATCACCACAAGAACGGAAAAGGCATGATAAAAGAAAAACCTTGGAGTCCAGCTACCAGAATCGCTTTTTGGCCAAAAGTACATTCGGTAAAGACCATGTTTATATGGCCTTCATTACCGTGAAAAGTTTAGAAGGTGTTGCAATTTGTGAGCAACGTCAAAATTTGATTAAAGAAAGACAAAAGATCAGTGCAGACCACGCAGGCTACACGAGAGAAGCAGCGGGCACTAAGCTAGTATATGTAATATATAAATACATATGTAATGTATAAAGGGGAAGCGTTATTACCAAAAGTTTCGAGAACTTCTTCACCGATTTACTTCAAATTGTTTCGCAATACTCTGATGAACATTTAGATGGAGATAGACCAAATATTTTTAATACATATATGTAATACATAAAGTCGAAACATTTTACCAGAAATTTCAAAAAGCCCTCAACTGATTTACTTCAAATTTCTACACGTTGCTGTAATAAAGGTATGGACAAGTGTAGGTTCTAAATTTCTTATGTTCACGGTGAATCACCTAAAACTTGCACTGCAAATATTGCAGAAATGGAAAGTGCTTTCGATGTGAGGTTTTCTTAGCCCTACACAGAATAATGCTTAGACGGTGCATTTTCTGTGCAAACATACACTTTTTTAAATGGAACAATGGTTATTGAGTTTAACAGAGTAGAAGTAGGGTCAATTAAATGTCAGTGGTGCTTGTTGTAGGATTCTAGTGCGAGTCGTTTATGAGAGATCGTATTTTAAAAAGTTTCCACACCGACATTTGTTTGTGCCACTGAACTTGCGTGATTGCTGGGTACGATGTTGTTATGTTTGTTTAAAGTGTGCTTTTGTATTACATGAGTGCACTCGAATTGCTAGCCAGTTAGTGTGTGGCAGTCCACGTAGTAGGTCGTGATTGGACGATGGGGTTTACCAGTGCAGAAAAAGCCGATGACCTCGTGGTGTATGGAGAGTGTAGGCGGAATGCACTGCTTTGTTGAACGGTGTAGGCGGCAAGGTATCGCATTACACGTCAACCATCTCGGCAGTTATTTATCACCCCTGCTACGTGAAAGTGGTAGTTTAGCACCTGGACAACGTAACAGAAGGAAACAAGCGACGACAGAAGAAGGGAAAATTAGTGTTTTTGCTGCTGTTCCAGCTGATACGCACGTTAGGTCCCGCGCAATAACGGGGTTCAGAAGGCTGTAAACACTATGGGGCTGAACATCTGAGGTCATCAGTTCCCTAGACTTAGAACTACACTACTGGTCATTAAAATTGCTACGCCACGAAGATGACGTGCTACAGACGCGAAATTTAACCGACAGGAGGAAGACGCTGTGATATGCAAATGATTAGCTTTTCAGAGCATTCACACAAGGTTGGCGCCGGTGGCGACACCTACAATGTGCTGAAATGAGCAAAGTTTCCAACCGATTTCTCACACACAAACAGAAGTTGACCGGCGTTGCCCGGTGAAACGTTGTTGTGACGCCTCGTGTAAGGAGGAGAAATGCGTACCATCACGTTTCCGACTTTGATAAAGGTCGGATTGTAGCCTATCGCGATTGCGGTTTATCGTATCGCGACATTGCTTCTCGCCTCGGTTGAGATCCAATGACTGTCAGCAGAATATGGAATCGTGTGTTCGGGAGGATAATACGGGACGCCGTGCTAGATCCCAACCCTCTCCCAAGGTGGCTTCCGCCGGCTACCCCTCCCTGATGGTGTCCTCCTCCCCTCCGTCTACCCCTCCTATCAACTTTGACCCTGCCCCACCCCCCACTTCCGGTGTCCATTCCTTTCGGCACCCTCCCTCCCTTCCCTTCCCTTCTCTTTCCTTTTCCCCCATCCCCTCCCTCCGCCCCTCTCCCCCCGGGCTTCCCCTCCCCTTTGCTCTCTCCCCCCTCTCTCCCCTGCCCGTGGCATCTCTGCTCGCCCCTCTCGCTCTCCCACTCCCCCTCCTCCTCCTCCTCTCTTGGCAGGTCCCCGGACTCTCACACGCATAGTGAACATTCACCCGCCGGAGATCATCGCCATCAGTGTCTTGTGTGTGTGCTTCGTTTTGTGTTTCGCGTTCTTTCGCAGTTACAACTCCACTGTTCGCATGTGCCGTCGCCGTCCTCCGTGTTCTGTGCACCGTGTCAACGAGTGTTAGTGTTTTTATCGTCCAGCGTGAACGGCTTCATGTTTATTGCTTTTTTGTCTCTACTTTTTTTTTGCCCGCCATTTTCATTGTATTGTCTATGTCGCCTCTTTGTCACATGATTGTACCACTTAAGGCTGAAGAGCGGCGTACTATGCTGCTGACAGCCCGCCTGTATGAGGTGCTAAAATTACAATAAAGAAAAAAAAAAACTGGATCCCAACGGCCTCGTATCACTAGTAGTCGAGATGACAGGCATCTTATCCGCACGGCTGTAACGGATCGTGCAGCCACGTCTCGATCCCTGAGTCAACAGATGGGGACGTTTGCAAGACAACAACCATCTGCATTAACAGTTCGACGACGTTTGCAGCAGCACGGACTATCAGCTCGGAGACCGTGGCTGCGGTTACCCTTGACGCTGCATCACAGACAGGAGCGCCTGCGATGGTGTACTCGACGACGAACCTGGGTGCACGAATGGCAAAACGTCATTTTTTCGGATGAATCCAGGTTCTGTTTACATCTTCATGATGGTCGCATCCGTGTTTGGCGACATCGCGATGTACGCACATTCGAAGTGTGTATTCGTCATCGCCATACTGGCGTATTACACGGCGTGATGGTATGGGGTGCCATTGTTTACACGTCTCGGTCACCTCTTGTTCGCATTGACGGCACTTTGAACAGTGGATGTTACATTTCAGATGTGTTACGACCCGTGGCTCTATCCTTCATTCGATCCCTGCGAAACCCTACATTTCAGCAGGATAATGCACGACCGCATGTTGCAGGTCCTGTACGGGCCTTTCTGGATACAGAAAGTGTTCGACTGCTGCCCCGGCCAGCACGTTCTCCAGATCTCTCACCAACTGAAAATGTCTGGTCAATGGTGGCCGAGCAACTGGCTCATCACAATACGCCAGTCACTACTCTTGATGAACTGTGGTATCGTGTTGAAGCTGCACGGGCAGCTGTACCTGTACACGCCATCCGAGCTCTGTTTGACTCAATGCCCAGGCGTATCGAGGCCATTATTACGGCCAGAGGTGGTTGTTCTGGGTACTGATTTCTCGGGATGTATGCACCCAAATGGCGTGAAAATGTAATCACATGTCAGTTCTAGTATAATATATTTGTCCAATGACTACCCGTTTATTATCTGCATTTCCTCTTGGTGTTGCAATTCTAATGGCCAGTAGTGTATATATATACACTCCTGGAAATGGAAAAAAGAACACATTGACACCGGTGTGTCAGACCCACCATACTTGCTCCGGACACTGCGAGAGGGCTGTACAAGCAATGATCACACGCATGGCACAGTGGACACACCAGGAACCGCGGTGTTGGCCGTCGAATGGCGCTAGCTGCGCACCATTTGTGCACCGCCGCCGTCAGTGTCAGCCAGTTTGCCGTGGCATACGGAGCTCCATCGCAGTCTTTAACACTGGTAGCATGCCGCGACAGCGTGGACGTGAACCGTATGTGCAGTTGACGTACTTTGAGCGAGGGCGTATAGTGGGCATGCGGGAGGCCGGGTGGACGTACCGCCGAATTGCTCAACACGTGGGGCGTGAGGTCTCCACAGTACGTCGATGTTGTCGCCAGTGGTCGGCGAAAGGTGCACGTGCCCGTCGACTTGGGACTGGACCGCAGCGACGCACGTATGCACGCCAAGACCGTAGGATCCTACGCAGTGCCGTAGGGGACCGCACCGCCACTTCCCAGCAAATTAGGGACACTGTTGCTCCTGGGGTATCGGCGAGGACCATTCGCAACCGTCTCCATGAAGCTGGGCTACGGTCCCGCACACCGTTAGGCCGTCTTCCGCTCACGCCCCAACATCGTGCAGCCCGCCTCCAGTGGTGTCGCGACAGGCGTGAATGGAGGGACGAATGGAGACGTGTCGTCTTCAGCGATGAGAGTCGCTTCTGCCTTGGTGCCAATGATGGTCGTATGCGTGTTTGGCGCCGTGCAGGTGAGCGCCACAATCAGGACTGCATACGACCGAGGCACACAGGGCCAACACCCGGCATCATGGTGTGGGGAGCGATCTCCTACACTGGCCGTACACCACTGGTGATCGTCGAGGGGACACTGAATAGTGCACGGTACATCCAAACCGTCATCGAACCCATCGTTCTACCATTCCTAGACTGGCAAGGGAACTTGCTGTTCCAACAGGACAATGCACGTCCGCATGTATCCCGTGCCACCCAACGTGCTCTAGAAGGTGTAAGTCAACTACCCTGGCTAGCAAGATCTCCGGATCTGTCCCCCATTGAGCATGTTTGGGACTGGATGAAGCGTCGTCTCACGCGGTCTGCACGTCCATCACGAACGCTGGTCCAACTGAGGCGCCAGGTGGAAATGGCATGGCAAGCCGTTCCACAGGACTACATCCAGCATCTCTACGATCGTCTCCATGGGAGAATAGCAGCCTGCATTGCTGCGAAAGGTGGATATACACTGTACTAGTGCCGACATTGTGCATGCTCTGTTGCCTGTGTCTATGTGCCTGTGGTTCTGTCAGTGTGATCATGTGATGTATCTGACCCCAGGAATGTGTCAATAAAGTTTCCCCTTCCAGGGACAATGAATTCACGGTGTTCTTATTTCAATTTCCAGGAGTGTATATATATATATATATACATACTCAGTTGACGGAAGTGTAGTTGACTATTATATATATATATATATATATATATATATATATATATATATATACCTAGTGAAACTTAGTGAGAAACATGGTAGTTGTATTTATAGTTTATGATTATAATAATACCGCTAAATCTCAGTTTTCAGTAACAATAAACAGAGAGAGTCGGTACTAGGAGATGGACAGAGGGCCAGGAGGAAAAGGAGCAGAGAGCGGAAAGCAGGAGATGGAGAGAGAAGTGGGTGGCTGGAGGAGAGGAAGAGAGAGGTGGGAGGGGAAGATGGACAAAGAAGGGGGGGAGGAGGAGAATGGGGCGTGTATCCAGTTCCTATCAGAAACTCGTGCTCTCTCTTTCTTTGCCGCCTGGAGTGTCTGAACAGTTCTAGGCACTACAGTGTGAAACCGCGCGACCGCTACGGTCGCAGGTTCGAATCCTGCCAACGGCATGGATGTGTGTGATGTCCTTAGGTTAGTTAGGTTTAATTAGTTGTAAGTTCTAGGGGACTGATGACCTCAAAATTTAAGTCCCATAGTGCTCAGAGCCATTTGAACCATTTTTCAAGTGTAAGGCTGTATGAAACATTAGGCACCCTACAAAGTTGTTATGCGTCAAGGAAAGTGCCTGTCATAATAAGAATAGATATGCCGCGCGGGATTAGCCGGGCGGTCTGAGGCGCTGCAGTCATGGCCTAAGCGGCTGGTCCCGGTGGAGGTTAGAGTCCTCCCTCGGGCATCGGTGTGTGTGTGTTTGTCCTTAGGATACTTTAGGTTAAGTAGTGTGTAAGCTTAGGGACTGATGACCTTAGCAGTTAAGTCACATAAGATTTCACACACACACATTTTTTTTATCACTTCCCGTGAAGAGTCGCACCTTTTCTATTATTATTTGTTATTTTATATTTGCGACGATCCACACTTGGGATCGATTCTGTTGAAATTTGAAACTTGTGGTAAGGTTCTATGGGATTCAAACGCTGAGGTGGTTGGTCCCTAGGCTTACACACTAGTTAAACTAACTTACGCTAAGGACAACACACACATCCATGCCCGAGGGAGGACTCGAACCTCCGATGGGGGCAGCCGAGCGAACTGTGACAGGGCGCCTCAGACCGCGTGGCTACCATGCGCAGCCCTAATCTGTTGTTCTTTTGGAGATTGTACAGGGTGTCCCACTCAAACCTCCCTGATTTCAAGGACCCAGGAGACAAAAACCACATTGTAGAGCATCTCAAAGAATTTACATTCCCGCGTCAGAAGTGCCAAGCATCGTCGCCAGAGGGCAGCATGGTCACATGAAGTGAAAATGGCGACTCCACAACAGCGCGCAGAAGCAGTAGCGTGGTTTGCAGAAACAAAATCGCCGATTTCTGTGCAAAGAAATTATATATCTTCTGGTAAACCTTCCGGGATGTAAGGTCGTGGTCCGTGAAACTCTTCAGCTCCTAGCGTTTCGTCCAGAGCTGCGCTGGACGTCTTCAGAGGGGTGTTTCTCCTCCGGTGAGTCTTGCCGACTGACGGGTCGGACGTCTGAGAGCGACTTACATATCGTAGAAAGTGGGCGTGACCAGAGTTACACGTGATATGCAGAGATAATCTGTGTCAAAGATAAAACTTAACTATCGATCGTAATCTCGTCACGGATAAAACTGTCTAGGAATTCTGTAGTGCTACTGTCCAAATATCACTAAGTTTCATGGTCTCTTCTTTCCGATTAAAATTATCCCTATGTTTATATATTTCAATTGCTTCTCTACAAAGTCGTGGGTAATAGTTCGTCGTCGTAGATAAAATTTTTGTTTCGGAAAACCGCACTTGATGATTTCCTGACTGAAAAGCGTGTTCTGCTACAGCCGATTTATCTGTTTTTCCTAATCGGCAAAGGCTTCTGTGTTCTTTTAACCGTGTATTTACGCTTCTTTTTGTTGTTCCAATATGTGGAAAAGTTTATATTGGAACAACAAAAAGAAGCGTAAATACACGGTTAAAAGAACACAGAAGCCTTTGCCGATTAGGAAAAACAGATAAATCGGCTGTAGCAGAACACGCTTTTCAGTCAGGAAATCATCAAGTGCGGTTTTCCGAAACAAAAATTTTATCTACGACGACGAACTATTACCCACGACTTTGTAGAGAAGCAATTGAAATATATAAACATAGGGATAATTTTAATCGGAAAGAAGAGACCATGAAACTTAGTGATATTTGGACAGTAGCACTACAGAATTCCTAGACAGTTTTATCCGTGACGAGATTACGATCGATAGTTAAGTTTTATCTTTGACACAGATTATCTCTGCATATCACGTGTAACTCTGGTCACGCCCACTTTCTACGATATGTAAGTCGCTCTCAGACGTCCGACCCGTCAGTCGGCAAGACTCACCGGAGGAGAAACACCCCTCTGAAGACGTCCAGCGCAGCTCTGGACGAAACGCTAGGAGCTGAAGAGTTTCATGGACCACGACCTTACATCCCGGAAGGTTTACCAGAAGATATGTCATCCGGTCGTGAAAGCCTTCATACTGTGATCAAAGAAATTATAGTTGTGTGTATGAATGTGATCCACCTGATGTGAAAACAGTTAAGGAATGGTATAGGAAGTTACTCGCAATAGGAATTGTTCTGAAACATTCTGGCGGCATACATTACGGAGTTTCAGAAGAGACAGTGGAGGACATCAGACAAACGTTTCTCAGAATCCCACGTAAGTCAGTTCGTGAAGCATCTAGGTAACCTGTTGTACCTCGAGCAACATCGCATCGTGTAGTTCACCAGCGCCTTCGTATGTGTGCTTACAAAGTGCAAATCCGCAACACGTGACGCCAAACGGCAAACCACGGCGACAACAATTTGCTGCAGATATGCTGCAGTGTATTGATGTGGATGCCAGCTTCCTCGAAAGATGTTTATTCTCAGATGAGGCAACTTTTCATTTATTAGGAAGTGTTAATAGGCACAATGCTCGAATTTGGGGTTCGGAAAATCCGCACCTTGTCACTGAACATGTTCGTGATAGACCTAAACTAAACGTCTGATGCGGGCTAATGCATGACACGATTGTTGGACCGTTCTTCTTTGCGGAACAAAGAGTGAATCGGTCAGTGTATCTGACACATGTTGGAGTAGTTTGTGTACTCTCAGATACAAGACTTGTAACCCGACATCATTTCTCGACAAGATGGAGATGCGCCGCACTGGCCAATGGCTGTTCGCAAGTTCTTGGATTGAAAATTTCCCAATCGTTGGATCGGATGCAGGGGAACCATTGCCTGGCGACCACGTTCACCCGACATTACGCCGCTTGATTTCTTCATGTGGGGATTCGTGAAGGACCGCGTGTATGTGGACGATATTCCTTCATTGCGACATCGTATCACTGATGCGATTGAAACAGTAACAGAGGAAATGTTACAAATAACTTGGCAAGAAGTGGAGTATAGACTCTATATTCTTCGTGGTACAAATGGTTCACATGTAGAGTTGTACTGATGATAAATAAATAAATTCTTTGAGATGCTCTACAATGTGGTGCATTTTTCATTGTTGTACCTACTGTGGTTTTTTTTTCCCCTGGGTCTTTGAAACCAGGTAGGTTTGAGTGGGACACCCTGTATTATTGGTTCATTTTGGTGAGTCCAATAAATTGTTTTCGGGCTTGTGTTTTCCCGATTTTTATTCTGCTAGCGCAGATACTTCAATAATAAAATGACAATGATAGGAATGTATACAGGGAAGGGCAGGTTTATTTTACAGATGGGACAGAGTCGCAAAGGCGCTGAGAGAACTCTATTGACAGATGCATGAAGATCAATGCAAACTATCCTGAGAAAGCCTACATACAAAGTTTCGAGACCCAACATTATGAATGCAGGAATATAGTAGACGCCCCTACGTATCTTCACATATCAACTGTGAGGACGACACGAGACTAACACTAAAATGTAAACTTTCACGGCCGGAAATATCATGTCCATTGTAATTATCCGGGCTGTTATGCCGTGGTCGGTTGATGAATTCTGTGTCGATTCCCAACGTTTCGTCTCCGACTGCGGGAGACATCTTCAAGGGGGTCCAACACCCCACTGCCAGTGGGTGTGTTGGACCTTCCATCGACCTACGGACCCCCTTGAAGAGACTAACCACGAGACTAACCACAACACGGCACAGAGGTATTTAAACCGTTAGCTGAACTGCGCCCCGTATGTGAACGGAACGGGAAGAAGTCCTAATAACTGGTGCAACGGGAAGTACCCTCTGCTATGCACTTCACAGTGGTTTTCGGAGTAGTTACTTACATGAAGAGTGTGCCTTGATCTTTATCACCCAGTATTTTGTAGTTGCAGAGGGCAGACAGGTGCTGTAGTTCAGACTACACGATTGGAACCTCGCAGCTTCCCATGCACTGAGGGTATACGGGGCAGGCAAGAGAACCGTGTGTATGGATATAAAGGTAAAGGAAGGCAGTGAAAGGCACGTTCTACCACACTTCGTCACTGATGGTCCAGGCACACAAGGCGATGAAGGTGGAATATGAGTTAGGACGGTTCGTACAAAGACCAAACCATGGTTATGGTAGACTGATGGGTACTCACCGAGCGTCGAACCCAGCTGGGAGTAGCCGTTCACTGCCGCCTGCAGCTGCATGTTCTGGACCTGGTGGTGCTGGAGCTGGAAAAACACAAACACTTATGCTGCTATGTAAGTCTGCAGGGTTTCATGGCCCTAGTCACTAGTGATGAAATCTTCCGAGTTGTTAGGCCACGTCATATTAGCCACAAGCTAGACAAGCTCAAGTATTGTGGCATGAGTGGGACAGTGCACAAATTGTTTAATTCGTACCTACCTGGAAGAGTGCAGAAAGTTGAAATAAGTAGTTCTCATAATATGCAAAGATCAGCACATTCCTCAAACTGGGGAACTATCAAGAATGGGGTTCCACAAGGGTCAGTCTTGGGTCCTTTGCTGTTCTTAATATATATTAATGACTTGCCATTCTATATTCATGAAAAGGCAAAGTTAGTTCTCTTTGCTGATGATACAGGTATAGTAATCACACCTGACAAACAAGAATTAACTGATGAAATTGTCAATACTGTCTTTCAGAAAATTACTAAGTGGTTCCTTGTAAACGGACTCTCACTGAATTTTGATAAGACACAGTACATACAGTTCTGTACAGTGAATGGTATGACGCCATTAATAAATATAGACCTTAACCAGAAGCATATAGCTAAGGTAGAATATTCCAAATTTTTAGGTGTGTCCATTGATGAGGGATTAAATTGGAAGAAACACATTGATGATCTGCTGAAACGTTTGAGTTCAGCTACTTATGCAATAAGGGTCATTGCAAATTTTGGTGATAAAAATCTTAGTAAATTAGCTTACTACGCCTATTTTCACTCGTTGCTTTCATATGGCATCATATTTTGGGGTAATTCATCACTGAGGAATAAAGTATTTATTGCACAAAAGCGTGTAGTCAGAATAATAGCTGGAGTCCACTCAAGATCATCCTGCAGACATTTATTTAAGGATCTAGGGATATTCACAGTAGCTTCTCAGTATATATACTCTCCTATGAAATTTGTTGTTAACAACCAAACCCAATTCAAAAGTAATAGCAGTGTGCATAACTACAATACTAGGAGAAAGGATGATCTTCACTATTCAAGATTAAATCTAACTTTGGCACAGAAAGGGGTGAATTATACTGGCACTAAAGTCTTTGGTCACTTACCAAATAGTATCAAAAGTCTGACAGATAACCAACAAGTATTTAAGAAGAGATTAAAATAATTTCTGAATGACAACTCCTTCTACTCCATAGAGGAATTTTTAGATATAAATAAAAAAAATTAAAAAAATAAAAAATAAAAATAAAAAAAACAAAAAATGAAAAAGTTGTTATATTAACTTAAGTATGTTGTTAAATTAACTTAATTATGTCATGTATTGGAAAATTTGACTCGGTCGACATCATTACGAAATATCGTATTCATGATCCATGGAACTAGTATTAATCTAATCTAATCTAATCTAATATAATATAATCTTGTTCACTGCTCGACGTTTTCTGTCCATCCGCCGCGGTTCTCTTCGCTCTTGGACTGGCGTCTCTGGATGAATGAGTGTTCAGACATCCGGAGACGCGAGAGGAATACTGAGGGAGATTGCAGCACACGGACCGGAACGTCGAGCAGTGAAGACGCTTGTGGCGAATATGATGTGGCCTAACAACTCGGAAGATTTTACCCTCAGTCGTACTACTGTCTCTGCTAACGAAGCTCACGGCCAAATATCTCACGAAATAAGCGTCAAACGAAAAAACTACAAAGAACGAAACTAGCTTTAAGGGTCAAACCAGATGGCGCTATGGTTGGCCCGCTAGATGGCGATGCCATAGGTCAAACGGGTATCAACTGCGTTTTTTAAAATATGAACCCCTATTTTTTTATTACATATTCGTGTAGTACGTAAAGAAATGTGAATGTTTTAGTTGGGCCACTTTTTCCGCCTTGTGATAGACGGCGCTGTAATAGTCACAAACATATGGCTCACAATTTTAGACGAACAGCTGGTAACAGGTAGGTCGCCAAATTGAGATTTTCACTCTGCAGCGGAGTGTGCGCTGATATGAAACTTCCTGGCAGATTAAAACTGTGTGTCGGACCGAGACTCGAACTCGGGACATTTTGCCTTTCGCGGGCAAGTGCTCTACCAGGTAGGTCTTTTAAATGAAAATACAGAACGTAGGTACGTTTGAACAATTTATTTCGGTCGTTACAATGTGATACATGTACCTTTGTGAACTTATCATTTCTGAGAACGCATGCTGTTATCGCGCGATTACCTGTAAATACCACATTAATGCAATAAATGCTCAAAATGATGTCCGTCAACCTCAATGCATTTGGCAATACGTGTAACGACATTCCTCTCAACAGCGGATAATTCGCCTTCCGTAATGTTCGCACATGCATTCACAATGCGCTGACCATGTTGTCAGGCGTTGTCGGTGGATCACGATAGCAAATATCCTTCAACTTTCCCCGCAGAAAGAAATGCGGGGACGTGAGATACGGTGAACGTGCGGGCCACGGTATGGTGCATCGGCGACCAATCCACCAGTCATGAAATATGCTATTCAATACCGCTTCTATCGCACGCGAGCTATGTGCCGGACATCCATCACGTCGGAAGTACATCGCCATTCTGTCATCCAGTGAAACATCTTGTAGTAACATCGGTAGAACATTACGTAGGAAATCAGCATACATTGCACCATTTAGACTGCCATCGATAAAATGGGGGCCAATCATCCTTCCTCCCATAATGCCGCACCATACATTAACCCGCCAACGTCGCTGATGTTCCACTTGTCGCAGCCATCGTGGAATTTTCGTTGCCCAATAGTGCATATTATGCCGATTTACGTTACTGATGTTGGTGAATGACGCCTCGTCGCTAAATAGAACGCGTGCAAAAAGTCTGTCATCGTCCCGTAATTTCTCTTGTGCCCAGTGGCAGAACTGTACACGACGTTGAAAGACGTCGCCATGCAATTCCTGCTGCATAGAAATATGGTACGGATGCAATAGATGTTGGTGTAGCATTCTCAACACCGACGTTTTTGAGATTCCCGATTCTCGCGCAATTTGTCTGCTACTGATGTGCGGATTAGCCGCGACAGCAGCTAAAACACCTACTTGGGCATCATCATTTGTTGCAGGTCGTGGTTGACATTTCACATGTGGCTGAACACTTCCTGTTTCCTTAAATAACGTAACTATCCGGCGAACGGTCCGGACACTTGGATGATGTCGTCCAGGATACCGAGCAGCATACGTAGCACACGCCCGTTGGGCATTTTGATCACAATAGCCATACATCAACACGATATCGACCTTTTGCGCAATTGGTAAACGGTCCATTTTAACACCGGTAATATATCACGAAGCAAATATCGTCCGCACTGGCGGAATGTTACGTGATAGCACGTACTTATACGTTTGTGACTATTACAGCGCCATCTATCACAAAGCGAAAAAAGTGGTCCAACTAAAACATTCATATTTCTTTACGTACTACACGAATATGTAATAAAAAATTGGGGTTCCTATTTTTAAAAAAACGCAACTGATATCCGTTTGACCTATGGCAGCGCCATCTAGCGGGCCAACCATAGGGCTATCTGGTTTCCCGCTTCAAGCTAGGCGAGTTTCGTTCTCCGTAGTTTTTTCGTTTGATGCTTATTTCGTGAGATATTTGGCCCGGTCACGATCAATGGACCACCATGTATAAGCCACTCGGGCGTCTGCAGAGGACAAGGAAGAAAGAACCATGTGTACGTGACGAACCAAATTTCTGAATAAAAACGAGGTTGACAATAAGAGGTTTACAGTGAAGTAGAACGCTGGAAATTCTGTTCAGAGTTACAGCACATTCTTTCTCGACTTCCAATTGATATACGGGGCATTCAAATGAAAACAAGGCAGTTCGAACAAAAGTAAGTAAACTGATTAATTATTTGAGAAGTAATCTCCACAACTGTTAATAAGTTTATATCCTGTCGCGAGACAGACGGTTGACGCCCACCTGGGAAAATATTTGCGGTCAACTGCAGAGCCATGCTTCTAGCCAGGGGAGCATCTCTTCGTCTGAAGGAATTACGAACGTCGTTCTTCAGGACTCCAAGAAACTACATCTACATCTACAGCTACATGGACACACTGCGAATCACACTTAAGTGCTTTTCACGGAGTTCATCGAGCCACTTTCACAATAATTCTCTATTGCTCTACTCTCGAACACCGCGTGGTGAAAACGAACTCCTGTATCTTTCCGTGCTAGTCCTGATTTTCCTTATTTTATAATGATGATCGATTCTCCCAATGTAGGTCGATGTCAACAAAAAATTTTTGCATTCGTGGGAGGAACTTGGTAATGGAAATTTCGGGAGAAGTTTCCGCCGTAACGAGAAACGCCTTTGTTTTAACAATCTCCACCACACATCCTGTATCATTTCTGTGACACTCTCTCCTATATTTCGCGACAATACAAAACGTGCTGCCTTTCTTTGAACTTTTTTCGATGTACTCCGGCAGTCCTCTCTGGTAAGGTAACCCACACCGGGCAGCAGTATTCTAAAACAGGACGGACAAGCGTAGTGTAGGCAGTCTCCTTAGTAGATCTGTTACATTTTCTGAGTGTCCTGCCAATAAAACACAATCTTTGGTTAGCCTTCCCCGCAACATTTCCTATGTGTTCTTTCCAATTTTAATTGTTCGTACTTGTAATTCCTAGGTATTTAGTTGAATTTACAGCCTTTAGATTCGACTGGTTTATCGTGTAACCGAAGTTTAACGAATTCCTTTTAGCACTTACGTGGATGACACACTTTTCGTTATTTAGGTTCAAGTGCCAATTTTCGCACCATACAGATATCATTTCTAAATCGTTTTGCAATTTGTTTTGATCTTCCGCTGAATTTACCAGACGATAAACGACAGCATCATCTGCAAACAACTTAAGACGGTGGCTTGTGTCCTAAATAGTTTATGCAGATAAGGAACAGCTGAAGGCCTATAACACTACCTTAGGGTACGCCAGAAATCTCTTCTGTTTTACTCGATTACTAGGAACTGTGACGTCTCTGACAGGAAATCACGAATCCATTCACATAGCTGAGACGATATTTCATAAGCACACAATTTCACTACAAACCCGCTGTGTGCTACTGTGTAAAAAGCCTTCTGGAAATCGAGAAATACGGAATCAAATCGAAATACCTTGTCAATTGCACCCAACGCTTCGTGTGTGTAGGCAGATAGTTGTGTTTCCCAATGACGATGTTTTCTAAATCCGTGTCGACTGTGTGTGTCAATAGACCGTTCTCATCGACGAAATTAGTAATCTTCGAACACAATATACGTTCCATATATTGATGAGAGAAAGCTTTTGACAAGGTTGACTGGAATACTCTCTTTCAAATTATGAAGGTGGTAGGAGTCAAATACAGGGAGCGAAAGGCTATTTACAATTTGTACAGAAACCACATAGCAGTTACAAGGGTCGAGGGACATGAAAGGGAAGTAGTGGTTGGAAGGGAGTGAGACAGGGTTATAGCCTATCCTCTGTGTTATTGAATATGTATATTGAGCAAGCAATAAAGCAAACAAAAGAAAAATTAAATTTGGAGCAGGAATTAAAATCTATGGAGAAGAAATAAAAACTTTGAGGTTTGCCGATGACATTGTAATTCTGTCAGAGACAGCAAAGGACTTGGAAGAGCAGTTGAACGGAATAGACAGTGTCTTGAAAGGAAGATATAAGATGTGCATCAACAAAAGCAAAACGAGGATAATGGAATGTAGTCTAATTTAATCAGGTGACGCTAAGGGACTTACATTAGGAAATGAGACACTTAAAGTAGTAGAAGAGTTCTGCTATTTGGGGAGCAAAGTAACTGATGATTGTCGAAGTAGAGAAGATATAAAATGTAGACTACCAATGGCAAGAAAAGCATTTCTGAAGAAGAGAAATTTGTTAACATCGAGTATAGATGTAAGTGTCAGGAAGTAATTTCTGAAAGTATTTGTATGGAGTGTAGCCATGTATGGAAGTGGAACATGGACGATAAATGGTTCAGAGAGGAACAGAATAGAAGCTTTCGGAATGTGGTGCTACAGAAGAATGCTGAAGATTAGATCGGTAGATGGTGTAACTAATGAGGAGGTGCCGAATACAAGTGGGGAGAAGAGGAGTTTGTTGCACAACTTGACAAGAAGAAGGGATCGGTTGGTAGGACATGTTCTGAGGCATCAAGGGACCACCAATTTAGTATTGGAGGGCAGCGTGGAGGGTAAAAATCGTAGAGGGAGACCAAGAGATGAATACACTAAGCAGATTCAGAAGGATGTAGGTTGCAGTAGGTACTGGGAGATGAAGAAGCTTGCACAGGAGAGACCAGCATGGAGAGCTGCATGAAACCAGTCTCTGGACTGAAGACCACAACAACAACAACAACATATTGTTGCTGGAAATAGAATGGGATGAGGTCGGGACTGTACGGAGGATGTGTAAGGACTTCCACCCTAAAATTCTATAGCACAATCGAAACAACCTTGACAACATGTGGGAGGGCATTGGCCTGCAACAGAATGACGACTGCAGTCAATTGTGCTGACGGTGCGCTTGAGTGTTTGCAAAGCGTCCACTATGCACTGTGGATTAATTGTGGCGCCGAGTTCCTGATAATCAATGAGCAGCGGACTGATGCAGTCAAACAGAAAAGCCAACACGAGTTTCCCAGAGCTCGCGTGGCTGCTGTTAAGACTACATTGAACAAATTTCGCTGGGAAGCCCTTACACAACCTCTGTACAGTCCTGAATTCTCTCCATTCGATTTCGATATTTTTGGAGCCCTGGCTTGGCGTCTGCCGATTTCCTTCGGACGAAGAGTTTTACGTCTAGGTACAATCATGGTTCTGAAGGCAACCGCAGTTATTTTTCCATGAAGGCACTGACCGTTTCGTAAAAACTGACCAACTCAGTACTGTATACTTATATGGAAAGGTGTCCGTTCTTTCGGACATGTCCGAAAGAAGAGACGCCATTTCCATATAAGTAAATACACTCATGCTCATAAATAAAGTATAATGCTGATAGATGGTGAAACAACGCTCTGGTGGGCGGTTTGCGGGTTTAAATCACCTCGGGCTATGACCATGCGGTGCATTTGACCTGCGGTCGTCGCACGGTGGCGCTGGCAGCAGTCCACATACGCAGAGGTGTGTCGGTGCATGTCAGAGTACGGGGCAGCGAGTAAGTGTGCTGGCGTGCTAGTGGTGACTGTGTGTTGGAAATGGCTCAAAGAACACATGTCGATGACGTTATGAGGGGTAGAATACTAGGGCGACTGGAGGCTGGTCAAACACAGCAGGTCGTAGCACGGGCCCTCCGTGTGCCACAAAGTGTGATCTCAAGATTATGGCAACGATTCCAGCAGACAGGAAACGTGTCCAGGCGCTACAGTACGGGACGTCCACAGTGCACAACACCACAAGAAGACCGATATCTCAGCATCAGTGCCCGCAGACGGCCACGGAGTACTGCAGGCAGCCTCGCTCGGGACCTTACCGCAGCCACTGGAACAGTTGTCTCCAGACACGCAGTCTACAGACGACTGAACAGACACGGTTTATTCTCCCAGAGAACTGCAAGGTGCATTCCACTGACCCCAGGTCACAGGAGAGCCCATAAAGCCCGGTGTCAAGAACACAGTACATGGTCATTGGAACAGTGGTCCCACGTTATGTTCACAGACTAGTCCAGGTATAGTCTGAAAAGTGATTCTCGCCAGGTTTTCATCTGGCGTGAAACAGGAACCAGATACCAACCCCTTAATGTCCTCGAAACGGACCTGTATGGAGGTCGTGGTTTGATGGTGTGGGGTGGGATTATGATTGGTGCACGTACTCCCCTGCATGTCTCTGACAGAGGAACTGTAACAGGTCAGGCGTATCAGGACATCATTTTGCACCAGTATGTCCGCCTTTTCAGGGGTGCAGTGGGTCCCACCTTCCTCCTGATGAATGATAACGCACGGCCCCACTAAGCTGCCATCTTGGAGGAGTACCTTGAAACAGAAGGTATCAGGTGAATGGAGTGGCCTGCCTGTTCTCCAGACCTAAACCCCATCGAGCACGTCTGGGATGCTCTCGGTCGACGCATCGCTGCACGTCTTCAGACCCCTACGACACTTCGGGAGCTCCGACAGACCCTGCTGCAAGAATGGGAGGCTGTACCCCGGCAGTTGCTCGGCCACCTGATCCAGAGTATGCCAACCCTTGTGCGGCCTGTGTACGTGTGCACGGTGGTCATATCCCATACTGATGTCGGGGTAGATGCGCAGGAAACAGTGGCGATTTGTAGCACATGTATTTCGGGACGGTTTTCTCAACTCATCGCCAATACCGTGGACTTACAGACCTGTGTCGTGTGTGTTCCCTTTGTGCCTATGCTATTAGCGCCAGTTTTGTCTGCTGCCACGTTGTGTGGCACCACATTCTGCAACCATCTTTAATTTATGAGCATGAGTGTAGTTTTGGCAATACCGGCTATGATCTTCTTCTTCTGTGTGCATGCACACATATTACCCGAACTCTTATTGGACTTGGAAGGATTGTCTTCCACGAATAAAGAGTGCATTCGGTAGGGACACTATGAATGAAGTGTGTGGACATATAAGGTGAGAACGTAGGTCTCGCAGGAGGCATGTGCAGGAGATAGTTCCTGCAGTCGCTCTATCCTCTCTGCCCTCGGTGGCTCAGATGGATAGAGCATCAGCCTTGTAAGCAGGAGATCCTGGTTTCGAGTTCTGGTCGGGGCATACATTTTCACCTTTCCCCGTTGATATATATCAACACCCGTCAGTAGCTCAAGATATTAATATACAGGGTGATTCAAAAAGAATACCACAACTTTAAAAATGTGTATTTAATGAAAGAAACATAATATAACCTTCTGTTATACATCATTACAAAGAGTATTTAAAAAGGTATTTTTTCACTCAAAAACAAGTTCAGAGATGTTCAATATGGCCCCTTCCAGACACTCGAGCAATATCAACCCGATACTCCAACTCGTTCCACACTCTCTGTAGCATATCAGGCGTAACAGTTTGGATAGCTGCTGTTATTTCTCGTTTCAAATCATCAATGGTGGCTGGGAGAGGTGGCCGAAACACCATATCCTTAACATACCCCCATAAGAAAAAATCGCAGGGGGTAAGATCAGGGCTTCTTGGAGGCCAGTGATGAAGTGCTCTGTCACGGGCTGCCTGGCGGCCGATCCATCGCCTCGGGTAGCTGACGTTCAGGTAGTTACGGACAGATAAGTGCCAATGTGGTGGCGCTCCATCCTGCTGAAATATGAATTGTTGTGCTTCTTGTTGGAGCTGAGGGAACAGCCAATTCTCTAACATCTCCAGATACTGTAGTCCAGTTACAGTAGCACCTTCGAAGAAAAAGGGACCAAAAACTTTACTGGCTGAAATGGCACAGAAAACGTTCACCTTAGGCGAGTCACGTTCATACTGAGTTGTTTCCCGCGGATTCTCAGTGCCCCATATACAGACATTGTGACGGTTGACTTTCCTGTTAGTGTGGGAAGTTGCTTCATCACTAAACACAATCTTTGAAACGAAAGATTCATCTGTTTCCATTTCAGCAAGGATAAAATCACAGAAATCGATTCTTTTAATCTTATCAGCTGCAGACAGTGCTTGAACCAATTTCAGACGATAAGGTTTCATAACTAACCTTTTTCGTAGGACTCTCCATACAGTTGATTGTGGAATTTGGAGCTCTCTGCTAGCTCTGCGAGTCGATTTTCCTGGGCTGCGAACAAATGCTTGCTGGATGCGTGCTACATTTTCATCACTCGTTCTCGACCGTCCAGAACTTTTCCCTTTGCACAAACACCCATTCTCTGTAAACTGTTTATACCAACGTTTAATACACCACCTATCAGGAGGTTTAACACCATACTTCGTTCGAAATGCACGCTGAACCACTGTCGTCGATTCACTTCTGCCGTACTCAATAACACAAAAGGCTTTCTGTTGAGTGGTCGCCATCTTAGCATCAACTGACGCTGTCGCCTAGTCAACAGCGCCTCAAGCGAACAAATGTACAACTAAGTGAAACTTTATAGCTCCCTTAATTCGCCGACAGATAGTGCTTAGCCCTGCCTTTTGTCGTTGCAGAGTTTTAAATTCATAAAGTTGTGGTATTCTTTTTGAATCACCCTGTATAATTCTAACCCAGTACTGCGTCCGACCACGTCTGTCCCTTATGCAAGCAGTTATTCAGCTCGGCATCGATTGACAGAGTTTTGGATGATCTCCTGAGGCATATCGTACCAAATTGTGTCCAATTTGCGCGTCACATTGCCAAAATCCCGAGCTGGTTGGTGCGCCCCCACCCAAAGTACTCGGAATGTGCTCAAGGTCCAGCGTCCTTGCTGGCCAAGGTAGGGCCTGGCACGCACGAAGACAGGCAGTAGAAATTCCCGCTTTATGCGCGCCAGTGTTATCTTGCTGAAATGTATGCCCAGGAGAGGGCGCCATGAAGGTCAGTAGAAAATCGTCGACATACCACTGTGTTGTAAGGGTCCCGCAGATGACAACCAAAGGGTTCCTGCTATGAAAAGAAATGGCGCCCCAGACCACAACTCCTGGTTGTCTGGTCGTACGGAGAGCTGTGGTCTGGTTGGTATCCTGCAGCTGTCCGGGGCGTCCCCAGACCCTTTTTCACTGGTCAATGGTGGTCGTGAAAATGCTTGAACAGCATAGAGTAGCGGGAAGAGCTGCGGCAAACCAGTCTCAGGACTGAAGACCACAACAACAACAAATGGCGTTCGAAGCAGGACTCATCACTGCAGACAATCCTGTTGTAACCGCGACCGTCCCAGTCGCGGGGTTGCCGTGAAGGAAAGCACAGTGGGACCCACGGAGCGGCCCGTGAACAACACAAACGGGAGAGGAGAGACACAAATAACGAAGGGCAACCGAGCGCGACCTTACGAACAACAACAAGCAAGAAACAACGGTCACAAGAAAACCTCACGAATCAACCGCGTCCACTCGTACATGGAACAAAGTAACGTAAATACGCTGCCTGAGGCGAGATTTCAATAGACGCATCCAAAGATTAGACTGACTGGCTGAGATTTTGTTTTTTGTTCCTTTATTGTATTTCAATTCCCCATCGGGGCGGGCTGGCAGCAGCATATGCGCTGCTCTTCAGCTGAAAGACATAGAACCAACAATAGAAGACATTTAAAAATGTACAAAGGAGAAAACATGGTTGGGTTGGGTTGTTTGGGGGAGGAGACCAAACAGCGAGGTCATCGGTCTCATCGGATTAGGGAAGGACGGGGAAGGAAGTCGGCTGTGCCCCTTCAAAGGAACCATCCCAGCACGTGCCTGGAGCGATTTAGGGAAATCACGGAAAACCTAAATCAGGATGGCTGGATGCAGGATTGAACCGTCGTCCTCCCAAATGCGAGTCCAGTGTGCTAGCCACTGCGCCACCTCGCTCGGTGAGAAAACATGGTGAAAATAGTTATAAAAAAGGGGTAACATCATGGAACGCAATAGACAAAAAAAGGGGCGACTGTAAAATGGAGATAAAATCCGTAAAAAAGTAGTGCACACAAAAAACCACACACTGGGGTGGGAAAATTAAAAGAACACAAGACACAGTATGACTGGAGCATAAAAGTATCGACAGATGGCGTAGCACATAACAAACACAGACAGTGACACTAAGTACAAGGCCAGCACACGATTAAAATCACACCTCTTGACGCACAGGAGAAACAGCACTAAACACGATACTGATGTGGCACACTGATGATGATCAAAACGGAGGATCTGCCAGGCGCAAGGAGATGAGGGAGACCGGAAGAAGGGAGGGAGGGGAAGAGATGGGGGAGATGAGCGGGCGGCGCGCTGAAGAGGGCCAGGTAGGGAGGGATGTGGGAAGGAAAGAGGCAAGGATGGGGAGAAGGAGGGGAGAGGAAAAAGGGGGGCCTGGGGAGGGGGGAACAAGGCCAGGTTACAGTTGGAAAGAATAGTAGATGCCAGGGTGAAGTTGATCATCTGGGAGGGGGAGGCACTGTAAATTGCCTTGATGAGGGGGATGGAGGGTGTGGAGGTGGAGATAGGGAGGGATACAGTGATAGAGGTGCGGCAACAGGCAGGGGGTGGAGAGGAAGGAGGAAACCAGAGGGTGGGGGGGATCGAGCCTGCAGACAATGTAAAGGATGCGGAGGTGTTGGAGGAACAGGAGGAGGTGGGGGAAGGGGATCAGTTCATACAGGAGCCGTGTGGGGGAAGGAAGGCGGATACGGAAGGCAAGGCGGAGCGCATGGCGTTCAAGGATTTGGAGGGCCTTGTAAAAGTGGGTGGGTGCGGAGATCCAGGCAATGCTGGCATAACAGAGGATAGGATGGATGGGGGATTCGTAGGTGTGGAGGATGGTTTTTTTTTGGTCATCAGTCTACTGACTGGTTTGATGTGGCCCGCCACAAATTCCTTTCCGGTGCTAACGTCTTCATCTCACAGTAGCACTTGCAACCTACGTCCTCAATTATTTCCTTGACGTATTCCAATCTCTGTCTTCCTCTACAGTTTTTGCCCTCTACAGCTCCCTCTAGTACCATGGAAGTCATTCCCTCATGTCTTAGCAGATGATCTATCATCCTGTCCCTTCTCCTTATCAGTGTTTTCCACATATTCCTTTCCTCTCCGATTCTGCGTAGAACCTCCTCATTCCTTACCTTATCAGTCCACCTAATTTTCAACGTTCGTCTATAGCACCACATCTCAAATGCTTCAATTCTCTTCTGTTCCGGTTTTCCCACAGTCCATGTTTCACCACCATACAATGCTGTACTCCAGACGTACATCCTCAGAGATTTCTTCCTCAAATTAAGGCCGGTATTTGATATTAGTAGACTTCTCTTGGCCAGAAATGCCTTTTTTGCCATAGCGAGTCTGCTTTTGATGTCCTCCTTGCTCCGTCTGTCGTTGGTTGTTTTACTGCCTAGGTAGCAGAATTGCTTAACTTCATTGACTTCGTGACCATCAATCCTGATGTTAAGTTTCTTGCTGTTCTCATTTCTACCACTTCTCATTACCTTCGTCTTTCTCCGATTTACTCTCAAACCATACTGTGTACTCATTAGACTGTTCATTCTGTTCAGCAGATCATTTAATTCTTCTTCACTTTCACACAGGATAGCAATGTCATCAGCGAATCGTATCATTGATATCCTTTCACCTTGGTGATGGTAGAAGGATGCAATCCGCATGTCCGGCCAGACAGGAGTTCCAGAAGGCGGAGGCGGGAATGGGCTTTCTGCTGGACGGTCTGGAGGTGACGGGTCCCAGTGAGGTGTCGGTCGAGGGTGAGGCCGAGGTATCTCAGGGTGAGGGTGAGCTGGATAGGACGACCATAAAGGGTGAGGTAGAAATCATTGAGACGAAAGGAGCGGGTGGTGCGGCCTATGATGATTGCCTGGGTTGTGGAGGGGTTGTGACGGAGGGACCACTGGTTACGTCAGCTGGTGAACTGGTTAAGGTGGGTTTGGAGGGTATGTTGGGACCGTTTAAGGGTAGGATAGAGAGCCAGGAAGGCGGTGTCATCAGCATATCGCTGAGCGAGAGGCAGCCGCTTAAATACATGATCAGGGACGCCATTATTGGCTGCTGGGACCACGTGCCCCACCGTGGCGCCCTCACATTAAACGTGGGCCGGGAGGTGTGCGCCGTCACAGCTTATGGCGCGATGGCGCAGAGACCTCTAGGGGTCTTTGACGTCCGTGCCATCTGGTGCGGATTCAGAATCTGCAGCGCGTGGTGCCAAAATCCTCCTGCAGCCAATGAGACTCGAGGCCAAAGATGGGTCAGGAGACGCTCTGGACGGCAGCGGTGCTATACCGACCCAGCTGTCGCCGATATGGTCCGATAACCAGGAGTTACGGTCTGGGGTGCCATTTCTTTTCAAAGCAGGACCACTTTTGCTGTCATCCGCTGCACCCTTACAGCACAGCCGTACGTCGACAATATTCTACGCCCCATTTTGATCCTCTTCATGGCAAGCCATGCAGGGCTTAGATTTAAGTAAGATAATTTCCGCCTGTATATGGCGAGAGTATCGACTGCTTCTCTTCATCCTCGAGAAAACCTATCTTGGCCAGCAAGGTCGCCGGATCGTCCCCCAGTTGATAGTTTTTGGAGCACTATGGGCAGGACCCTCCAACCGGCTCGAAATTTTGAGGACCTAACGCGCCGCTTGGACAGAATTTGGCACGATATCCCTCAAGAGGACTCGAACAACTCTGTCAATCGATGCCGAGCCGAATAAATGCTTTCATAATGGCCAGCGGTGGACCAACGCGTTATTGACTTACTGAATTTGTGAATCTCTTTTTCCTGAATAAATCATCCAGTTTTTTCGTAAATTTTAATCATTTATTTGTCTGTACATGCACATCACATTTACTGTTTTGGCCCCCTTGGATAGTTCCTTCGTAGTGTGTCTTTTTTTTTTCTTTGGAGTATAGTAACAGTTACGGCCAATATTTTTGAAATGATAATCAGTTTACCTACTTTTTTCCATCTGTCTCGTTTTCACACATAAACTCCTGGAAATTGAAATAAGAACACCGTGAAATCATTGTCCGAGGAAGGGGAAACTTTATTGACACATTCCTGGGGTCAGATACATCACATGATCACACTGACAGAACCACAGGCACATAGTCACAGGCAACAGAGCATGCACAATGTCGGCACTAGTACAGTGTATATCCACCTTTTGCAGCAATGCAGGCTGCTATTCGCCCATGGAGACGATCGTAGAGATGCTGGATGTAGTCCTGTGGAACGGTTTGCCATGCCATTTCCACCTGGCGCCTCAGTTGGACCAGCGTTCGTGCTGGACGTGCAGACCGCGTGAGACGACGCTTCATCCAGTCCCAAACATGCTCAATGGGGGACAGATCCGGAGATCTTGCTGGCCAGGGTAGTTGACTTACACCTTCTAGAGCACGTTGGGTGGCACGGGATACATGCGGACGTGCATTGTCCTGTTGGAACAGCAAGTTCCCTTGCCGGTCTAGGAATGGTAGAACGATGGGTTCGATGACGGTTTGGATGTACCGTGCACTATTCAGTGTCCCCTCGACGATCACCAGTGGTGTACGGCCAGTGTAGGAGATCGCTCCCCACACCGTGATGCCGGGTGTTGGCCCTGTGTGCCTCGGTCGTATGCAGTCCCGATTGTGGCGCTCACCAGCACGGCGCCAAACACGCATACGACCATCATTGGCACCAAGGCAGAAGCGACTCTCATCGCTGAAGACGACACGTCTCCATTCGTCCCTCCATTCACGCCTGTCGCGACACCACTGGAGGCGGGCTGCACGATGTTGGGGCGTGAGCGGAAGACGGCCTAACGGTGTGCGGGACTGTAGCCCAGCTTCATGGAGACGGTTGCGAATGGTCCTCGCCGATACCCCAGGAGCAACAGTGTCCCTAATTTGCTGGGAAGTGGCGGTGCGGTCCCCTACGGCACTGCGTAGGATCCTACGGTCTTGGCGTGCATCCTTGCGTCGCTGCGGTCCGGTCCCAGGTCGACGGGCACGTGCACCTTCCGCCGACCACTGGCGACAACATCGATGTACTGTGGAGACCTCACGCCCCACGTGTTGAGCAATTCGGCGGTACGTCCTCCCGGCCTCCCGCATGCCCACTATACGCCCTCGCTCAAAGTCCGTCAACTGCACATACGGTTCACGTCCACGCTGTCGCGGCATGCTACCAGTGTTAAAGACTGCGATGGAGCTCCGTATGCCACGGCAAACTGGCTGACACTGACGGCGGCGGTGCACAAATGCTGCGCAGCTAGCGCCATTCGACGGCCAACACCGCGGTTCCTGGTGTGTCCGCTGTGCCGTGCGTGTGATCATTGCTTGTACAGCCCTCTCGCAGTGTCCGGAGCAAGTATGGTGGGTCTGACACACCGGTGTCAATGTGTTCTTTTTTCCATTTCCAGGAGTGTATGATTTCAGAGTTTGCTAGTGTCGTTAAATCGTTGTATGTACAGGGCGTCCCATTTATCTTCACCACCCAAACAACTTTTGGTACAGAGGCAGAATAGAGGTATCAAGCAAATGTTTACACACCAGGGGGACAGCATGATTGTCTTTCCTATAACTTTGTTGCTTACAGACATACGAAATACAGTCTCTCTTTTCTAAATAACAAACTTTTTTTAATTTGGATTTCCACTCCCCCTCGCCAAGATGTGTTCAGGAATATATTAAAGTGTTTGTGTGAGGAGGGGGAGAGGGACAATTCTTTTTATATGCGTTTCTGCTTGCCCCCTTCAAGACCTGTTCAGAAACATATCAAAGTGTTTGTGTGTGTGTGTGATTGGGGAGGGGGGGGACCCAACCTTTTCTATATTTAGATTTCTACTTTCCCTCTTCAAGACCTTTTGAGGAACGTATCAAAGTGTTTCCATGTGTGTGAACATTTTTTAATTTGGGTTTCCACTTCCCCTCATTGAGACCTCTTCAGAAACTTATCAAAGTGTTTGTGTGTCTGGGGGGGAGGGGACAACCTTTTTATATTTGGATTTCCGCTTCCCAAATACAAGACCTATTCAGAAACGTATCAAAGTGTTTGTGTGTGTGTGTGTGTGTGAACCTTTTTTTATTTGGATTTCCACTTCCTGTCTTCAACACCAGTTCAGAAACTGTAAAAGTGTTTGTGTGTGTGTGTGAACCTTATTTTATTTGCATTTCTACTTCCCCCCTTCAAGCCCCCCTTCAAGACCTGTTCAGGAATGTATCAAAGTGTTTGTGTGTGAGTGAACCTTTTGGTATTTGCGTTTACACTTCTCCTCTTCCAGACTTGTCCAGGAACATATCAAAATGCTTGTGTGTGCGTGTGTGAACCTTTTCTTATTTGGATTTCCAGTTCCCTCTTCAAGACCTGTTCAGAAACGTATCAAAGTGTTTGTGTGTGTGATTGGATGAGGGGGGGGGGCGAAGAGGGGGGGGCAACCCAACCTTTTCTTTATTTAGATTTCTACTTCCCCTCTTGAAGACCTTTTCAGGAACGTACCAGAGTGTTTGTGTGTGTGTGAACCTTTTCTTATTTGGATTTCCAGTTCCCCTCTTCAGCTCCTGTTCAGAAACGTATCTAAGTGTTTGTGTGACATTTCTTTGTTTGGATTTCCGCTTCCCCTCTTCAAAACTTGTTCAGAAATTCAGAAATGTATAAAAATGTTTTAGTGTGTGTTTGCATGTCTGAATCTTCTTCTTCTTCTTTTTTTTTTTTAATTTCCACTTCCGGTCTTCAAGACCTGTTCGGAAAGATATCAAAGTTTGTGTGTGTGTGTGAGTGACCTACCTGCGCCTGCAGTGGGGAGAAGGCGCCGTGCGACACGCCGCCGCCGGGCGCGACGCTGGCCCGAGCCGCCACCACAGTGGGGGCGGTGGGGGCGGAGCTGACGGCCTGGTGGCACAGCTGCGGCGGCGAGCCGTAGCCCGGCGCCACCGACACCGACATCGACGGCACCGCGCCTGCCGCCCCCGTCGACTGCGTCAGCGACCAGCTGCAACGGAGAGCGCCGGGCGAACCGGTCAGTCGGCAGCGTGGGGCGGAACAGCGGGAGCGAAGGCAGCCAAAGAGGCGGGGTCGACGTTTGGAAACAGGCTGCGTAGTGGCGTGCTCACTGATCGAAGTGGGACCTCGTGTGACAGTAATCGATAGAAATTTCAAGTGATGCTCTAGAGTCTTAAAAATGATAAATCTAGAGTGGCGCCCTAGAGCGGTAAAGATTTTGGGCCCAAATCGCCCATCAGCTGTACCGGAAGTTTTTATTTTAAGCTCTTGATGGAACACTTTCAATATTTTTTCAAAGATATAACCGCCATTTGACTGTACAGCACGTTTTATCCAGAGTCCGCCAGAAAGATGTATACACACATTAGGGAGCGAAAAGTGTTACTTATGTGTTCATTTTACAAATACACTACTGGGCATTAAAATTACTACACCACGAAGATGATGTGCTACAGACGCGAAATTTAACCGACACGAAGAACATGCTGTGATATGCAAATGATTAGCTTTTCAGAGCATTCACACAAGGTTGGCGCCGGTGGCAACACCTACAACGTGCTGACATGAGGAAAGTTTCCAACCGACTTCTCATACACAAACAGCAGTTGACCGGCGTTGCCTGGTGAAACGTTGTTGTGAAGCCCCGTGTAAGGAGGAGAAATGCGTACCATCACGTTTCCGACTTAGATAGAAGGTCAGATTGCAGCCTATCGCGATTGCGGTTTATCGTATCGCGGCATTGCTGATCGCGTCGGTAGAGATCAATGATTGTTAGCAGAATATGGAATCGGTGGATTCGGCAGGGCAATACGGAACGCCGTGCTGGATCAAAACGGCCTCGTATCACTAGCAGTCGAGATGACAGGCGTCTTAACAGCACGGCCGTAACGGATCGTGCAGCCACGTCTCGATCCCTGAGTCAGCAGATGGGGACGTTTGCAAGACGACAACCATCTGCACGAACAGTTCCACGACCTTTGCAGCAGCACGGACTATCAGCTCGGAGACCGTGGCCGCATTTACTCTTGACACTGCATCACAGACAGGAGCGCCTGCGGTGGTGTACTCGACGACGAACCTGGGCGCAACGTCATTTCTTCGGATGAATCCAGGTTCTGTTTACACCATCATGATGGTCTCATCAGTGTTTGGCGACATCGCGGTGAACGCACGTTGGAAGGGTGTATGCATCATGGCCATACTGGCGTATCACCCGGCGTGATGGTATGGGGTGCCATCGGTTACACGTCTCGGTCACCTTTTGTTCGCATTGACGGCACTTTGAACAGTGGACGTTACATTTTAGATGTGTTACCACCCGTGGCTCTACCCTTCATTCGATCCCTGCGAGACCCTACATTTCAGCAGGATAATGCACGACCGCATGCTGGAGGTCCTGTACGGCCTTTTCTGGATACAGAAAATGTTCGACTGCTGCCCTGGCCAGCACATTCTGCAGATCTCTCACCAATTGAAAACGTCTGGTCAATGGTGGCCGAGCAACTGGCTCGTCACAATACGCCAGGCACTACTCTTGATGAACTGTGGTATCGTGTTGAAGCTGCACGGGCAGCTGTACCTGTACACGCCATCCGAGCTCTGTTTGACTCAATGCCCAGGCGTATCCAGGCCATTATTACGCCCAGAGGTGGTTGTTCTGGGTACTGATTTCTCAGGATCTATGCTCCCAAATTGCTTGAAAATTTAATCACATGCCAGTTCTAGTATAATATATTTGTCCAATGAATACCCGTTTATCATCGGCATTTCTTCTTGATGTAGCAATTTTAATGGCCAGTAGTGTAATAATTGATCACGCATGTTCTACAACCATCAGTTTCGCACATGGTTACTTTAAATGTTCGAAATATTCACCTTTGGCGGCGATTCACATAACAGAACGACGAGCGGTCGCCGCAACTACGTCAGTCAGTGGTACAGTGGAGATCGCTGCACTTGTCGCTGTAATGTCCCGGCGAAGTTCCGCCAGCGTGGCTTACGTCGGTAGGCGTTATCTTTCACAGTTCCCCACAAGTTAAAGTCCATAGGTGTCATATCTGGCGACCGTGGAGCGAAACTGAATGGGCGCTCTCCGTCCAGTGTGATGACCCGGAAAATTGTCGTCCAGGAAAGTTCAAATGGTTCAAATGGCTCTGAGCACTATGCGACTTAACGTCTGAGATCATCAGTCGCCTAGAACGTAGAACTACTTAAACCTAAATAACCTAAGGACATCACACACATCCATGCCCGAGGCAGGATTCGAACCTGCGACCGCAGCGGTCGCTCGGTTCCAGACTGTAGCGCCTAGAACCGGACGGCCACACCGGCCGGCACATCATCCAGGAAGGCTCGTACGACTAGGTGGTAGCGTAGTGTGGTGGTGTCCCGTGCTGTTGCTAGAAGACCTCTCCATCAACTCCATCAAGCGCACGTATACCTGGGAAAATTGATGCGTGTAACATTTCCAGGTACACTTGTCCAGTGACAGTAGCATCAAAGAAAAAGGCTTCTACTAAGCCCCTAGATCATAGTCCACACCACACACGAACGCCTGGTAGACTGACCGCTTCATCCACATAAATATATGGATTCTCTGGTGCCTTCTACACACTGTTATGCCCATTCACGGTTCCATTAAGTTTGAATTATGCCTCGTCACTCCACACTGCCTTCGTCACAAATTGTTCGTCATCATTTACCATTTGCTGATACCATTCGTAAAATTGCATTCTGCGATCAGGGTCGTCGTCATTAATCGCGTGCAGTAATCGTGTAATGAAAACTTTCCACTTCGCAGCTTTCAGATTTCTTCGTACACTTGTACTGCTAACCCCCACTTCATGTGCGCATTGCGTAGCAGACTTCTGCGGAGAATTAACGAGCGTTCCCAACGCGAGAGCCGACGAAGAAGAACTTGTAGCTGTACGCCGTCCTCCTGATATTCCTTTGCGAATATCACAAAACGCTCCGTGCAGTTCAAACTTGTCAGTGATGCGTTTAATTGTTAGACGAGTTGCCGGTTCTGTTTCAAACTCCCGCCTCCACTGACGTTGCACTTCAACGGCATTATCAGACTTGAAAAACCACTTCACAGCACATTGTCGTTGCTCGAATGTCAAGCGTGCTCGAGCCATCTTCTTTTCTCAATTTTCTCAATACCGAGATGAAAGATCTAATATCTGTTGAGCCAAAGACCATACTGCAACACTCGCGTTACTCAAATCGAACAACTATATCGATATCTCGATAGAGCCTGACAAAGGGTGTATACATATTTCTGGCAGCCACTTTCAAGTGTTCCAAGTATCAAAAATCATTAGCGTAGACCACAAGTGATTTTCAAAAGTCAGTGGTTACGTAGACACAGTGTAGTAAAGTTCAAAACCTGTGATTTGGTCATCTGTTTGATTCAGCAACCGTATCAAGTGAATAAGTCAAGCTAACTGTCAGTAATTTAGCCTATTACGCAAATGTTCTCGCATTTACTTTTGACAAAATTGGTCTACATAATCGAAGATACGTATTTCCATGTAACACACTGTTGCCATATTTTTTAATTGTCTGTCAGCTTACTGTGTGTCTTAATTAGCATCACCATGTTTTTACTTTTAACTTCCACAACTTTGCGCCATTTTATAGTATAAAAATTCACCGTTTTTATCGCCTTTTTTGTTGTGTTTTTTCTTCTTCTTATTCCTCTCGAGCCAGTGCTTTTTAAGTTTCTATATGTGCAACATCCATGCAATTCCTGTGGCTAAGTTCTTCGACCATAACCTACATGTTCTGAATGGGCAGCGTCTTTACACCTCCCATGTCTAAGTTCTTTGACCATAGCCTACATGTTTGTATGTAAATACAGTGTTTCTCACGAGTGCATACCGTAATAGTGAAATATGCAGCTAAACTTTAAAAAACTGAAATATGAACGTGAAAATGATAGCACAATGCGAACTAAATGGAAAAAGTGTCACCACAGTGTAATTATAATACTGACGCTTCATCTTCATGTAAAAGATGTATTTTCGACAAATGCTGCCATGTCACTTACAATTGTTCCACTTGTATCTGTTCAGTCACCAGCAAATAATTTTTTTGTTTTTATACAGTGACTTCCTGCCATATAAACATGTACATGAAAGTATAAACACCTGAATATGGGCGCAAGCCCGAAACCGGTCGAGTGACAAATAAATAATCTTTTATTGTTTTACCAACTGCAACATAATCGCGATACAAACAGTGATCCAATAATGTCAAATGCTTTTTTATTCCAGTCTCTGATCACAATATCAATTCTTTGGACGATGACCGGTTTCAGTCTGAAATGACCTTCTTCAGATGTTTTTTACACCATGTCCTAAAGTGATACGGCCATAATGGCATCGTCAAAACATATAATCAGCACAGCATCGTCACATAGATCTAAAATAAGGTGTAGAGTAGGCCACATCGTCCACATAGTGATTATTGCAACTGGCTGCTCAAGTAGTGCTACTGAAGTATCACTACTTCATTACAGACTGAAACCGGTCATCGTCCAAAGAATTGATATTGTGATCAGAGACTGGAATAAAAAAGCATTTGACAGTATTGGATCACTGTTTGTATACGCGATTATGTCACAGTTGGTGAAACAATAAAAGGTTATTTATTTGTCATACGACCAATTTCGGACTTGTGACCATCTTCAGGTGTTTATACATTCATGTACATGTTTATATTGCTGGAGATTACTGTATAAAAACAAAAAAAATATTTTCTGGCTACTGAACAGATACAAGTGGAACAATTGTAAGTGACAAGGCAGCATTTGTCGAAAAAATATCTGTACTTACATAAAGATGAAGCGTCATTATTATAATTACGCTGTGGTGACGCTTTTTCCATTTAGTTGCACTTGTGTTATCATTTTCACGTCCATATTTCAGTCTCATGAAGTTTAGCTGCATATTTCACTATTACGGTATGCACTCGTGAAAAACACTGTATTTACATACAAACATGTAGGCTATGGTCAAAGAACTTAGACACGGGAGGTGTAAAGATGTTGCTCGTACAGAAACATATAGGTTATGATCAAAGAACTTCGTCATAGGAAGTGCAAGGATGTTGCACATATAGAAACAGTAAAAACCACTGGCTCGAGAAGAATAAGAAGAAAAAGACAATAAAAACAGGCGATGAAAACGGCGACCTTTTAAACTATAAAATGGCGGAAACTTGTGGAAGTTAAAATTACTAAAACAAAGGGGTGGTGATGTTAGTTAAGACAGAGAGTAAGCCAACAGACAACTAAAAATCACAGCAACAGTGTGGTATATCGAAATATTTATTTTTTATACCTGTACAGTCAGGTAGGCTGGCAGCGGCATGCTACGCCGCTCTTCAGCCTTAGCGTTGACAATGATATAACACAGAAAGAAGATCCAGAATATACATAGTGACGAGCAAAAAATAGTGGACACAGAAATACAAAAAACATGGAGCCGTTCACACTCGACGATAACGACAATGAAAACATGTTGACACGGAGCACATAACACTGATGAATTCGACGGCACAGGTGAATGTATGAGCCTGACAGCGGACACTAAAAAACCCAAAATGATGTCACACACACGCGAAACTGACGGCGATGATCTCCGGCGCGCGCATGTCCACATAATGTGTACGAGTCCAGGGACCTGCCAAGAGGGGAAGAAGGAGTGGGAGGGAGAGGGGTGAGCAAGGATGCCAATGGCGGAGGAGACGGTAGGAGGAATGGAGGAAGGGCTGGAGGGGAAGCCCAGGGGAGGAGTGGGGAGAAAGAGAGGAGGGAGGGAAGGGGGAGAGAAGGGAGAGAGGGTGCCCAAAGGAAACAGGAAGAGGGAGGGAGGATCAAAGTTGGTAGGAGGGGTAGATGGAGGGGAGGAGGGCATCATCAGGGAGGGGGAGCTGACGGAAGCCACCTTGGGAGAGGGTAAGGAGAGTGGAGAGATGGAGAGCAGGTGGGACATGGAAATACAGGCGCTGCAGCTGGCGGTGGTGGGAGAGGATGGGAGAGACCAGCGGGTGAGGAGGATCGAGTTTGCGGGAGCTGTAGAGGATCCATATCCATTCGAGGAAGAGGAGGAGGTGGGGGAAGGGAATAAGGTCGTACAGGATCCGCGTGGGGGGAGGGGAGACGGATGCGATAGGCGAGGCGAAGAGCACGATTTTCCAGGATCTGAAGGGATTTGTAAAAGGGAGGGGGAGCGGAGATCCAGGCAGTGTGGGTATAGCAAAGGATAGGGCGAAGGTGGGGGTCCAGGAGAGGCGACGGTCGAGGGTGACGCCAAGGTACTTAAGGGTGGGGGTGAGGGCGATAGGGCGGCCATAGATGGTGATGTAGAAATCGAGGAGGCGGAGGGAAGGAGTGGTTTTGCCTACTATGATCGCCTGGGACTTGGCAGGATTGACGTTAAGCAACCACTGGTTGCACCAAGCGGTGAACCGGTCAAGATGGGATTGGAGAAGGTGTTGGGAACACTGCAGGGTGGGGGCGAGAGCAAGGAAGGCGGTGTCATTGGTGTACCGGAGAAGCTGAATATATCGAAATACGTATCTTCGGTTATATAGACCAATTTTGTCAAAAGTAAATGCGACAACATTTGTGTAATAGGCTAAATTACTGGCAATTAGCTTGAATTCACTTGATATGGTTGCAGAATCAAACAGACGACAAAATCAAAGGTTTCGAACTTCGCTACACCGTGTCTACGTAACCACTGATTTTTGACAGCTGGTCTTTTATTGTGACTGGTAGCGGAAATTTTTCTACACCTTATAAAGGAACAGCCACAGAGTTCAACAGCGTCCCCTCTCCTCCCCCTCCCTCCTCCTGAGCGGCTTCCCCCTCCTACTCCACCTCCCTCTCTTTTGCCCCCTTTCAGTGTCTCTGCGCTCCCTCCTGCCCTGCCTTCCCTCTTCCTCTCCCACCCCACGTGTCTCCCGCTTCTTCGTGACCCCACTGACGCCCCACCTCTCTTCATCCTGCCACTTCCCCTGCTGCCCCATGCTCTCCCCTCCTTTTCCATCCTCTTTGCCCTTTCCCTCGGCAGGTCCCGCCTGGCAGTTTTATTCTTCGTCGTGTGTGCTCCAAGTGGGTTTTAAGTGTGTTGTTCCAGAGTCTTTTTACTACTGTGGCTGACTTTTAACGTGCGCATGTCCATTCAGTGTCTTCTCTGAGTTTTGAAGACTCGCCAACTGTGTTTTTTAACTTTCTGGTGACTTTTAACTGTCCTCCATGAACGTCTCCGTGTTAGTCTATTTTTTACCTCCATTTTCTCCCATTATTCTGTTTTAAGTTCCCCTTTCTCACCTTACGTATGTAACATTTTATTCTGATTTTAAGTTGTTATGTCACTCGGCTGAAGAGCGGCGGACTGTGCCGCTGACAGCCCTCCCCTGCCCATATGGGGCAGGGGAATGAAATCACAATAAAGAAAAAACAATCAACAGTGTCCACTATGGATAAAATTCTCAGACGGGCGCACCTGGCTACCTCGCTATGTCGGTGAAGTCTGTCGCACTGCGAGGTACTGACCTGTGCTCGTACCTGGCGTAGTGTGGGTAGGCGGGGGGCGGGACGGCGCCGCCCCCGACGCCGACGCCTCCGCCTCCGACGCCCCCGCCCCCGGCGGCGGCGGCTGCCTGGAGAGCCGACGGCCCGAAGAGCGAGCGCGCGGCGGCGCCCAGCAGCTGGGGGTGGACGGCGAGCCCCGCGTGGGAGTGGTGCGGCTGCTGGTGCGGCTGGTGGCCGTGGTGGCCGTGCAGCGGGTGCTGGCCGTGGCCGTGGCCGGGGTGCTGGTGGTGCGGGTGCGCGTGGTGCGCCGCCACCAGGTGGTGGTGGTGGTGGTGGTGCGCGTGGTGCGGGTGATAGGCGGCGGCCGCGCCATACGGCACCGCGGGGGCTGCCACCGCCCCCAGGCCGCCGCGGAACGGCCGCTTCATGCGCCGCCGCCGGCGGAAGTTGCCGTTCTCGAACATGTCCTCGTACTGCGGGTCTGCAACACCACCGCACAGCCGGCGTTTCCAGGGTGGCTCCCACACAGCTCCGGTTCAAAAATGGAACTTAACTTATGAGGTCATCAGTCCCCTAGAACTTAGAACGACTTAAACCTAACTAACCTAAGGACATCACACACATCCACGCCTGAGGCAGGATTCGAACCGGCGACCTCAGTAGCCGTGTGATTCCGGACTGGAAGCGCGTAGAACCGCACGGCCACAGCGGCCGGCTAAGCAGATGGTCATCATGTTTTGGCTCATCAGTGGATGAAGGACCACTTACAAAGGCGGTGGGCTGGTGTGCCTCAGGAGATTCACCCACCCCCTTCGTAACTACAGTCAGCCGTTTGCTACTACAAACTAGACATTTTCAGAATTTTTGTACTTTTCTTGTTTTTATATAATGAAACTGTGAAGTAAAAAAGGAAAAACAAAATCACACAAAATCTATGAAGTAGAATTTGGGAAAGGAAAGAAAAAAACAGATTTCACTTTATTATTAAGAAGAAAGTAGCGCTCGAAAGGAAAGACCTAGATACCAAGAGGTGGCCCTTTACGTAGCTATTTTATTTGAGAGGGCTTCGATAAACACATGGAGCCCATCTGAAATTGGTTTAAATGGCTCTGAGCACTATGGGATTTAACTTCTGAGGTCATCAGTCCCCTAGAACTTAGAACTACTTAAACCTTACTAGCCTAAGGACATCACACACATCCATGCCCGAGGCAGGATTCGAACCTGCGACCACAGCGGTCGCGCGGTTCCAGACTGTAGCGCAGCTCCAGTTGAACCATCTGTGTACCACTGGGGCATACATGGCTGGACACAAAAGTTGGAAACACCGATAAATGTAACCATTACCAGCCCTAGTACCGTACCGAGCAAGGTGTCGCAGTTGCCAGTAGGGTGGACTTGGGAGGATGACAGCTCAAACCCCCATCTGGCCATCCTTTGTTTCTTTTGTTTTGCTTTAGGGCTCAAAAATACAACTGGAGCCAACATGACCAAGTCAAAGCTATACAACACGGAGAGACAGAGAGAGAGGAGTTAGACAACGGCTATACGTTTGTCCCAAGTGACATTAGAGAAGATAGCTAAAAACAGAGAAGTGGAGAAACGGCTAAAAAGGACACCATACAGAAACGGAGGTCCAGAACTAAAAATTCGCCATATTGTTTTGGCGGATAAAAAGTAAAACAGCTGGAGTCATTTACAAAAACGGCCGATAACTCATACGGCAAACCCAAGCAGGAATGAGATTTTCACTGTCCAGTGGAGTGTGCGCTGATATGAAACTTCCTGGCAGATTAAAACTGTGTGCCGGACCGAGACTCGAACTCGGGACCTTTGCCTTTCGCGGGCAAGTGCTCTACCATATATCAGCGCACAGTCCACTGCAGAGTGAAAATCTCATTCTGGAAACATCCCCCAGGCTGTGGCTAAGCCATATCTCCGCAATACGCTTTCTTTCAGGAGTGCTAGTTCTGCAAGGTTCACAGGAGATATTCTGTGAAGTTTGGAAGGTAGGAGACGAGGTACTGGCAGAAGTAAAGCTGTGAGGACGGGGCGTGAGTCGTGCTTGGGTAGCTCAGTTGGTAGAGCACTTGCCCGCGAAAGGCAAAGGTCCCGAGTTCGAGTCTCGGTCCGGCACATAGTTTTAATCTGCCAGGAAGTTTCGTACCAAGCAGGAATGTTATCTGTAAGGGTACAGTACCCTTATGTAGTATCGATTATGCACTATGCAGAGCTCATATATGGTTTAAGCGAAGACTGCAGTGCAGTCAACAACGTGCGGTAGTCGAGTGTTGGAGTCCGTGGGTGGAAGTCGGGTGTGAGGGGCTAGACAGAGAGGTTGCTCGGTAGCGAGGCCGGAGATGAGTGGCAGAATGGCACACAGTGTTTGATGTTCATAAATGTTTATAAGTTGAGTGATTTAATTAATAAATTCCAGCATTTAAGAAAGGAGATGTTATCATTTAGTAGTTTTCACAATAACGGAAGTGGACAACAATGATTCTCATGACAAGGAGGAAAGATATACAGGGTGTTACAAAAAGGTACGGCCAAACTTTCAGGAAACATTCCTCACACACAAAGAAAGAAAATATGTTATGTGGACATGTGTCTGGAAATGCTTACTTTCCATGTTAGAGCTCATTTTATTACTTCTCTTCAAATCACATTAATCATGGAATGGAAACACACAGCAACAGAACGTACAAGCGTGACTTCAAACACTTTGTTACAGGAAATATTCAAAATGTCCTCCGTTAGCGAGGATACGTGCATCCACCCTCCGTCGCACGGAATCCCTGATGCGCTGATGCAGCCCTGGAGAATGACGTCTTGTGTCACAGCTGTCCACAATACGAGCACGAAGAGTCTCTACATTTGGTACCGGGGTTGCGTAGACGAGAGCTTTCAAATGCCCCCATAAATAAAAGTCAAGACGGTTGAGGTCAGGAGAGTGTGGAGGCCACGGAATTGGTCCGCCTCTACCAATCCATCGGTCACCGAATCTGCTGTTGAGAAGCGTACGAACACTTCGACTAAAATGTGCAGGAGCTCCATCGTGCATGAACCACATGTGTCGTACTTGTAAAGGCACGTGTTCTAGCAGCACAGGTAGAGTATCCCGTATGAAATCATGATAACATGCTCCATTGAGTGTAGGTGGACGAAACTAAAATGAGCTCTAACATGGAAATCAAGCGTTTCCAGACACATGTCCACATAACATATTTTCTTTATTTGTGTGTGAGGAATGTTTCCTGAAAGTTTGGCCGTACCTTTTTGTAACGCCCTGTATATTATGCTAAAATAATTAAAATGTAACATCACCTACAGCGTATGCGAATAATATAGTTCGGTGCGAAACTGGGTGGAGGTTACATAAATGTTAAAAAAATGGCCATTCCATCAGGATGTGACGGGCAGTTAAAACTTGGTCACAATGTGTACAAAGTGGTCGGGTAGCGCCACTTATCAAATGACAATGACCAAAAAGGCAGTGCCCAATACGCAGGCTACTGAAATTGACCTCCTCCAGTTTGGAGGGTCCAGGGGAGGTCGTCCAAGCCGCTGGCAGAGGCTTAATAAGGCAGAGCTCGTTCCTGTGAAAGGAGGACCTCTGGCGATGCCAAAGGGACACCACTTCCGGACAGACGGCAACAGAGATACCATCGGAAGGAATATAGGGACTAGTGCGCAGAGGTACGAGGTCTGCAGCCTCGGCAGCACAGTCAGCAGCCGCGTTTCCTGGCAGACCGACACGACCAGGAAACATCCCGATGTAGGTGTTCCGCGATTTCCCTAAAGCGCTTCAGCCAAAGGTCAGGATAGTTTCTCAGATTTCCTTCCCCCATCCTTCCCCAATCCGATGGGACCGATGACCTCGCTGTTTGCTGCCCTCCCCCAAATCGACCAATCAAGCTAGTGCAGTGTAGCAACACCATTGGCATAAAAAACATCTTCCAGTCACCTCAGAATGGATAAATACAGCTCGAGTATGATGGTCAAGCGATTGTTAAACCATTCTTTCTGTAAGACACTGACCAGTTCAGCTAACTATGATGAAGGTGATTGGCAATCACTCACCCTCAACTCCAAAGTAGACCAGAAATGCTCAGTAATATTGAGATGCGGTGATTGTGGTGGGGAGACAAGACAGCACAATTTATCCACGTGCTCACAAAATCACTCCCGGACGATGAAGCTCTGCGTGAACAGGGACCCTGTCGTCTTGGAAGACAGCAGCACCATTGGGGAGCAACCTCTGTACCACGCGAAAGACCTGAACAGCTAAAAATGGTCACATAATCCTTGGCAATGATGAAACCTTGCAGAGGAACCACGTGCCCCTATGGAATACCGTGATAAGGCTGTCCAAAGTATCACCAGACACAGGTGACACTCATGGGTGCATGCCAGTAGGGGGACTGAGTATGTTGTGGCGCATTTTGTTAGTGCGGGTTGCCTACATCAGGGGCATGTATGTACTCAGGGGTAAACCAACTGTTCTCCTTTGATTGACAGGTTTAACCTATTGTTCTGCTAAAAGGATCCTTTTAGCAGAGCAATAGGTTAAGGGTCAGTCAGTCAAAAGGAATGATCCTTTTAGTAGAACAATAGGTTAAGTACCTGTCAATCAAAGGAGAACAATACAGCAGAGCGTTGATTATCCAAACGTCGGTCAACCGAACGAACGCTTAACCGAACTGTGTACTCGCTCGCACCTGTTACTCTCCCACCCTACCGTCCATCATCCCCCTCACTCCCAAACCAAGTTTACCACAGTAGTCGCCGCACTGGGCCACCGCTGGCGGAACATTGCTTCTAATGGGACCTTCACATGTCCGAAATTCTCGGTATGCTAAAAGAAATAGATTGCCACGAATGTGATGAAGAAGACGTTCATGAATGGATGAACATCGATGACGCAGATCCAGGACACCAAATCATGCAGGACAGCGAGATTGTAAACGTCGTCACTGATAAAAATGATGCCACCAGCACCTCATCAATCAGTGCTCCAGAAAGTGAACATTAAAGTATACCAACAGCTTCTGAGGCGTTCACTTGTTTAGATACTGCCTTGCGGTGATTTGAAGCCCAAGATGAAAGTGACCAGTTTCAGATATACGTAATGAAAAAAGTACGTGACTTAGCTGCTCGTAAGCGTGTAGGCTTGCTTAGACAGACCAAAATAAAGGATTTTTTTAAACGTTAATTTTGTATACTGTGTGTATTGTTCATGCAAAATGCGTATGTAATATATATATATATATATGTTAGGTTAGGTTACGTTAGGTTAGGTTACGTTAGGTTAGGTTAGGTTAGGTTAGGTTATATATATATATATATATATATATATATATGTTTTTTTTTGTTTAATAAACTGTGCCACATACTATATATTCCTACTGAAGCTGCCTTTTTATGTTACTTTGTAATACTAAAAGAGATGCCTGTTCTTATGAATAAATTTACTGTACAGTACTTCTTTTTGGCAAATAAACATGCACAGTTCGATATCCGAACAAACCAATTTTCCGAACACCCATGTCCCCCAATTACTTCGGATAATCGACGCTCTACTGTGGTTTAAGTATCTGTCAATCAAAGGAGAACAATAGGTTTGCCCCTGAGTACATACCTGCCCCTGATGTAGGCAACCCGCACTAACAAAATGCATCACAACATACTTAGTCCCCCTACTCATGCCAATTCACACATTAGGGACCTCCTGACTATGTGAACCACCCATCATCATCTGTATCAAGAAGTCTCAAAACCTCTACGACAGGACTTCCACTCTCGCCCACCATCTCATTCGTCAGTTGGGACCGCACTACCCCCAACACAACGCGCCCCTTTGGCTGTCGTCCCTAATGCAGGATTCTGTGAATTCACCTGACCCGAAGGTAATTCGGTTCGAATCATGGTGGTGGAAAAAATTTTCAGTGCCAGTATTTGGCCAGCAGGGCGAGACCTTGCACCAATGTCCTGCTTTAAATACCGAACCTCTCCACAGTGTCTTACCAAGTGAGGGCATGAGACACTGTCGATGGTGATCCGTTCTCCAAATAGGGACATTGAACTCGGTGGCCCTATTGGTGCTATTCACCAGGAGTAGGCTATGTGCCTGCATTGGATTTCATCCTCTCCCTTCTATCATCACCACCACCATCATCATCATCATCATACAAGACAAACTTTACACTAAACTACACACACACACACACACACACACACACGTACAACATATAAATGTAGTGTTACAAATATTGTAATGGAGCATGTTCTACATAAATAAACAAAAAAATACCTCTTCCCTTCTACATCTACATCTACACCCATACTCCGCAAGCCACCTGACGGTGTGTGGCGGAGGGTACCCTGAGTACCTCTATCGGTTCTCCCTTCTATTCCAGTCTCGTATTGTTCGTGGAAAGAAGGATTGTCGGTATGCCTCTGTGTGGGCTCTAATCTCTCTGATTTTATCCTCATGGTCTCTTCGCGAGATATACGTAGGAGGGAGCAATATACTGCTCGACTCCTCAACAAAGCTATGTTCTGGAAGCTTCAACAAAAGCCTGTACCGAGCTACTGAGCGTCTCTCTTGCAGAGTCTTCCACTGCAGTCTATGTATCATCTCCGTAACGCTTTCGCGATTACTAAATGATCCTGTAACGAAGCGCGCTGCTCTCCGTTGGATCTTCTCTATCTCTTCTATCAAACCTGTCTGGTGCGGATCCCACACCGGTGAGCAGTATTCGAGCAGTGGGCGAACAAGCGTACTGTAACCTACTTCCTTTGTTTTCGGATTGCATTTCCTTAGGATTCTTCCAATGAATCTCAGTCTGGCATCTGCTTTACCGACGATCAACATTATACGATCATTCCATTTCATATCGCTCCTAATGTGTACTCCCAGATAATTTATGGAATTAACTGCTTCCAATTGCTGACCTGCTATATTGTAGCTAAATGATAAGGGATCTTTCTTTCTATGTATTCGCAGCACATTACACTTGTCTACATTGCCATTCCCTCAGCATGCGTCAATTCGCTGCAGATCCTCCTGCATTTCAGTACAATTTTCCATTGTTGCAATCTCTCGATATGCCACAGCATCATCCGCAAAAAGCCTCAGTGAACTTCCGATGTCATCCACGAGGTCATTTATATGTATTGTGAATAGCAACGGCCCTACAACACTCCCCTGCGGCACGCCTGAAATCACTCTTACTTCAGAAGACTTATCTCCATTGACAATGCTGCGTTCTGTTACCTAGGACCTCTTAAATCCAATCACACAATTGGTCTGATAGTCCGTATGCTCTTACTTTGTTCATTAAACGACTGTGGGGAACTGTATCGAACGCCTTGCGGAAGTCAAGAAACACGGCATCTACCTGGGAACCCGTGTCTATGGCCCTCTGAGTCTCGTGGACAAGTACTTCAAGTAAAAGATACGTCTCTACACTTACCAGACAAGTTAGGTTATAACAGATTACAGACAACAGTTATTTACAAAAAGGGTCATTCATATAAATAAAAACCGACATTTTCAAACATCTTTACAACAATCTAGAGGTGTGACAGGTATGGGCCTTTGGCGTTTCTATAGCAAACAAGAAACAGACCTAGCATATCGGGAGCCATCCCACTTGACAAAGGACGAGGAGTGCTCGGTGGAAAGCTCGTGGCGTTTTAACAACTCGACGGGACGGGAAGCCGGGGAACACTTCGTCCAATCGGCGAAGAGTGTAGTGCGAGAGGGAGGGGGTGACGCCACGCCCAGCTGCGCCGCCATTGGCCGGCCAGCCAGCCAGCCAGGCGTGGTGGACTCACCGAGCGTCCAGTAGTTGCCCTTGCGGTCGCCGCCCTCTCGCGGCACCTTGACGAAGCACTCGTTGAGCGACAGGTTGTGCCGGATGGAGTTCTGCCAGCCCTTCTTGTTGCGCTCGAAGTAGGGGAAGCGGCTCGTGATGTAGGCGTAGATCTCCGACAGAGTTGCCCTCCTGCCGGGCAGAAGAAGGTAGTGGTACACACACACACACACACACACACACACACACGCACACACACACACACGGCTCAGTCCAGGACGTACGAGAAAGCAGACGCCGAGCTGGAGGCAGAGGGTACTTCTTACAAAGGCTGTCCAACAAGTACTACTAGCCCTCTCGACTTTGCACTATTGAACAAATAAACAATTGATTTACAATGATTACCAAATAATGTCTGCTCTTCAAATTTTTTGGAACATTAATTCAGGAAAACAGCGATCTGTTAACACCATAATTTACACTACTGGCCATTAAAATTGCTACACCACGAAGATGATGTGCTACAGACGCGATATTTAACCGACAGGAATAAGATGCTGTGATATGCAAATGATTAGCTTTTCAGAGCATTCACACAAGGTTGGCGCCGGTGGCATCACCTATAACGTGCTGACACGAGCAAAGTTTCCAGCCGATCTCTCATACACAAACAGCAGTTGACCGGCGTTGCCTGGTGAAACGTTGTTGTGACGCCTCGTGTAAGGAGGAGAAATGCGTACCATCACGTTTCCGACTTTAATAAAGGTCGGATTGTAGCCTGTCGCGATTGCGGTTTATCGTATCGCGACATTGCTGCTCGCGTTGGTCGAAATGCAATGACTGTTAGCAGAATATGGAATCGGTGGGTTCAGAACGGTAATAGAGAACGCCGTGCTCGATCCCAACGGCCTCGTATCACTAGCAGTCGAGATGACAAGCATCTTATCCGCACGGCTGTAACGGATCGTGCAGCCACGTCTCGATGCCTGAGTCAACAGGTGGGGACGTTTGCAAGACAACAACCACCTGCACGAACAGTTGGACGACGTTTGCAGCAGCACGGACTATCAGCTCGGAGACCGTGGCTGCGGTTACCCTTGACACTGCATCACAGACAGGAGCGCCTGCGATGGAGTACTCGACGACGAACCTGTGCGCACGAATGGCAAAACGTCATTTTTTCGGATGAATCCAGGTTCTGTTTACAGCATCATGATGGTCGCATTTGTGTTTGGCGACATCGTGGTGAACGCACATTGGAAGCGTGTATTCGTCATCGCCATACTGGCGTATCACCCGGCATGATGGTATGGGGTGCCATCGGTTACACGTCTCTGTCACCTCTTGTTCGCATTGACGGCACTTTCAACAGTGGGCGTTACATTTCGGATGTGTTACGACCAGTGGCTCTACCCGTCCTTCGATCGCTGCGAAAGCCTACATTTCAGCAGGATAATGCATGACCGCATGTTGCAGGTCCTGTACGGGCCTTTCTGGATACAGAAAATGTTCGACTGCTGCCCTGGCCAGCACATTCTCCAGATCTCTCACCAATTGAAAACGTCTGGTCAATGGTGGCCGAGCAACTGGCTCGTCACAATACGCCAGTCGCTACTCTTGATGAACTGTGGTATCGTGTTGAAGCTGCATGGGCAGCTGTACCTGTACACGCCATCCGAGCTCTGTTTGACTCAATACCCAGGCGTATCGAGGCCGTTATTACGGCCAGAGGTGGTTGTTCTGGGTACTGATTTCGCAGGATCTATGCACCCAATTTGCGAGACAATGTAATCACATGTCAGTTCTAGTATAATGTATTTGTCCAATGAATACCCGTTCATCATCTGCATTTCTTCTTGGTGTAGCAGTTTTAATGGCCAGTAGCGTATTTTGCAAACACAGTCTCAGTCGCATTAAAGTTGTTAGTTTTTTTCTTATTATTTTCTAGATGACTGGCGTCGAGCAAATCTGTGTGTGCAGGCCTGGAGAACACCGCTATTCTCCATACCTGCATGGGCGGACCTAGTTGTCACCGCAGATTCCTACTTTCATCAAGGAATGTTGGTCTGATGATGGTCTTGCAGAAGATCGAAACCCCTCATTTAGAAAATAAAAACTAATTGGTCTTATAGAAGATCGAAACCCGTCACCTAGAAAATAGAAACTATTAACTTTAATGCAATAGAGACCGTGTTTATTAAATAAGTTTTTTGCAGGTGCATTTGAGGCGATCTGAGAATCGAAACACGGTTGTTATTCTTGTTACAGATGTTTATTCGGCCAGATCGCATAAAAATACACAACAGTTTCTAGTTTAAGCGAAATTGAATCGCCATCTTCTGACCATTTACAGAGCCAATTCGCCGACTGTTCACATTAGTTGGACACAACTGTAATGTACAGAAAGGTACCAGTATGGAAAATTCTACGGTCAAACCAACACAACATGCATACAAATTCAGAGTAATTATATACTATAGAGACAACATTCCATGGTGCTGTCTCTCGTCATGCAATAAGAGAATAGCTGTGCGAACAGCGGACAAGAGCTACAAGTAAAATTTATAAGACGTGTATAGTATGTTTCATATTGTCCTTGTTGCACCTCACAGGAAACTGTTATGAAACAATCAACGTAATGCATCGCAAATTACAGTTGTTTCAAAGAAAATGCCTTTTTTGCATGCTGCAGATCGAAATTTGTGTTTTTATTTATGCACCAAGACGCGTTTCGCCTTTATTTTACAACGCATCTTCAGTGGGTGTCCTGAAATATTACGTGATTTGTCCATTTTTAGACATAGGTTATTGTTTCACATCTAGTTTATGGATTTAAAAAACAGTTCCTTAACTTTTTTATGAAATGGAAAGGTACCTACAGGTAACTTCTAATTCATTGCAGAAAAAGATGTCCACCTGGTTGCCAGATAAAAAAAAGCTGTTTGCTTCGGTGCAATGAATTAGAAGTTACCTGTAAGTACCTTTCCATTTCATAAAACAACGTTGAGGAACTGCTTTTAAATCTATAACCTAGATGTGAAGCCATAACCTATGTGTAAAAATGGACAAATCATGTAATATTTCACGAAACCCACTGAAGATGCCTTGTGAAAAAAAAAAAGGCGAAACGCGTCTGGGCGCATAAATAAAAATAAAAATTTCGATGTGCAGCATGCAAGAAAGGCATTTTCTTTGAAACAACTGCAATTTATGTACAACTGCTGCGAAAATGGCCATTACAAGAAACGTGTAATACATCCTGTTTTCGGGCACCACCAGATGTCAATACTCTTTTACGACATTAGATTGTCTTCATAATACAGTGTAAGAAATTTTATATTTTTAATTTTTGTGTTTTTACGTATGTTTAAGTCCATAAAAGTAACAGGATTATATATCTAATTTCACAAATCTGTACATTTGGAAAACCAGATATTATTTATTTAAATTGTATTTCGAAGACATAATCTTATGTACAATATTGCAGTGCGTGTGTTATTCTGATTCAGATGCAAAGTTCCGTTGGACATGCATGCATCTTGCCTTGTCATGTGTTGAATTACCACCTTTCCTATGACTCCTAGGATCTAGGAAATTCGGAAATTTGTGGCAAGATCTTACGGGAGCAAACTGCTGAGGTCATCGGTCCCTAAGCTTACACAATACTTAATCTAACCAACTTATGGTAAGGACAACACACACAACCATGCCCGAGGGAGGACTCGAACCTCCGACGGAGGGGGGGGGGGGGGGCGAACCGTGACAAGGTGCCCGAGACCGCTCGGTTACCCCGCACGGCACGGATCTTGTTAAGCACTGTTTCTGAATCTGCGAAGGACACTTTAAACACGTCATCACAATGAACTCCACTGTGCGCTACATACACTATCAATTTAACTATCAAAGTGTCAATCCTGGTCTTGTGATTCAAAAAAATGGTTCAAATGGCTCTGAGCACTTTGGGACTTAACGTCTATGCTCATCAGTCCCCTAGAACTTAGAACTACTTAAACATAACTAACCTAAGGACAGCACACAACACCCAGCCATCACGAGACAGAGAAAATCCCTGACCCCGCCGGGAATCGAACCCGGGGACCCGGGCGTGGGAAGCGAGAACGCTACCGCACGACCACGAGATGCGGGCTCTTGTGATTCACCCGCAACGTCTTGTACACCCCTTGCTGACGCACTTCTAATGTTTGTCGACGAAAATAGTTTACAACAAGACAGACTGTGACAATTTCATGATAATAACCAAGTGATTAACAAGATCCAAGGAGTCATAGCAATGGTTGTAACTCAACACGTCACAAAAAGACAGACATTTAAAATGAACGAAGAGAGAATTACTTTTTAATGTCAAAAGCAGACTAACAAACGAAGGAAATGCTGTCTCATCTTAGGGCACATGCACCTGTGGTCTAGGGGTAGCGTCTTTCATCAGGAATCAAAACGTCCTAGGTCCCGGGTTACAACCCAGTCCTGCTCAAAATTTCGTATAAAAATCGTCAGCAATGGCCTTGTCAAAAGATGGCGGATGGGCGAACAAAGGTTCAGGACATTCTCTTGCCCTTGCAGTCGAAATAATCAGCTTTCATCAATGGCACGAGGATGTAGAAGGCAATGGAAACCACTGCGTTAATGACATATAACGTGTATCCACAGGACATGTGACCTGTAATTGAAAAAGTGTCATGATGATCTCTCAACTGGCAAAAGGAGGGGTCTACAAATGGGGACGTGATCAGAAAAGGACTGAATAACTGACTAAAGCGTAATGTTCTACGAGTTGTGGCGTGGAATGACAGCGAGGACATAGAAGGTAGAATAGCACTGGCAAAAAGGGTATTCCTGGCCCAGTGAAGTCTACTAGTTTCTGACAAAGGCCTTAACTTGAGGAATAAATGTCTGAGAATGTACACTCGGAGCACAGAATTGTATGGTAGTGAAATGTGGAATGTGGGAAAACTGTAACAGGAGAGAATCGAAGCATTTGAGATGTGGTGCTACAGAAGAATGTTGAAAATTAGGTGGACTGATAAAGTAAGGAATGAAGTGGTTCTCCACAGAATTGGCGAGGTAAGGGATGCATCGGAAACACTGACAAGAAGAAGGCACAGCATGGTAGGACGTCTGTTAAGACATGAGGAATAAGTTACATGGTACTAGAGTGAGCTGTAGAGGAAGACAAAGACTGGAATACATTCAACAAATTACTGAGGATGTAGGTTGCAAGTGCTACTCTGAGATGAAGGGGTTGGTTCAAATGGCTCTGAGCACTATGGGACTTAACATCAGAGGTCATCAGTCCCCTAGAACTTGTTGTTGTTGTTGTGGTCATCAGTCCTGAGACTGGTTTGATGCAGCTCTCCATGCTACTCTATCCTGTGCAAGCTTCTTCATCTCCCAGTATCTACTGCAACCTACATCCTTCTGAATCTGCTTAGTGTATTCATCTCTTGGTCTCCCCATACGATTTTTACCCTCCACGCTGCCCTCCAATACTAAATTGCTGATCCCTTGATGCCTCAGAACATGTCCTACCAACCGATCTCTTCTTCTGGTCAAGTTGTGCCACAAACTTCTCTTCTCCCCAATCCTATTCAATACCTCCTCATTAGTTATGCGATCTACCCATCTAATCTTCAGCATTCTTCTGTAGCACCACATTGCGAAAGCTTCTATTCTCTACTTGTCCAAACTATTTACCGTCCATGTTTCACTTCCATACATGGCTACACTCCATACAAATACTTTCAGAAATGACTTCCTGACACTTAAATCTATACTCGATGTTAACAAATTTCTCTTCTTCAGAAACGCTTTCCTTGCCATTGCCAGTCTACATTTTATATCGTCTCTACTTCGACCATCATCAGTTATTTTGCTCCCCAAATAGCAAAACTCATTTACTACTTTAAGTGTCTCATTTCCTAATCTAATACCCTCAACATCACCCGACTTAGTTCGACTACATTCCATTATCCTCGTTTTGCTTTTGTTTATGTTCATCTTATATCCTCCCTTCAAGACACCATCCATTCCGTTCAACTGCTCTTCCAAGTCCATTGCTGTCTCTGAAAGAATTACAATGTCATCGGCGAACCTCAAAGTTTTTATTTCTTCTCCATGGATTTTAATACCTACTCCGAATTTTTCTTTTGTTTCCTTTACTGCTTGCTCAATATACAGATTGAATAACATTGGGGAGAGGCTACTAGAGGCTACTAGAACTTAGAACTACTTAAACCTAACTAACCTAAAGACATCACACACATCCATGCCCGAGGCAGGATTCGAACCTGTGACCGTAGCAGCAGCGCAGTTCCGGACTGAAGCGCCTAGAACTGCTCGGCTACCGCAGCCGGCTGAAGGGGTTGGCACAGAAGAGTGAGTCAGGGCATACCACATGAAACCCACCCGAAAAAAGACTGCCGACAAGAAAACCTCGGGTACTTGATGATGTTAGATTGAGCAGTTATCCTGAGATAATAAATGGAAATGCCATGTGGTTAGAGCCGCCCGTCGGGTAGACCATTCGCCTGGTGCAAGTATTTCGAGTTAACGCCACTTCGGCGACTTGTGTGTAGAAGGGGATGAAATGGTGACGACAAGGACAACAAAAAACCCAATCCCTGAGCAGAGAAAATCTGCTACCCAGCCAGGAATCGAACCCAGGCCGTTAGGTATGACATTCCATCGCGCTGACTACTCAGCTACGAGGGTCGGACATCCTGAGAAGATGAGGATAGCTGGGAACTGGAATGAATGGAGAAGTAAGTGATGGAGTACTTAATTCTGATGACCAAAACAGCAGCACCTTATATCTAACATATGTGTATGAAACCATGGGGAACTACAGTGGCGTTAAAGATGGTGTAGTGTATTTTTATCAATGGAGTTGGCACTGTGTTGCAGTGCTACCAACCTGTGCGGCGATTGCGCTATGGCCATAGCTATGAGCGCCACGTAGGAGAACGGCGGCTTCGTGTTGGCAGTGCTGGCCGAGCCAGCGTCGCTGGAGCGCTGCTCCTCGCCCACTCCGTTGGCAGCACTGGCCGTGGTGGTTCCCCCACTTTTGTTATCAGTGCCTCCGCTGGCGCTGTTGGCGGTGCCACCGGATGCGGAGGTCGGAGTGGCCGCGTCGCCCGCCGACGTCGTCGTCTCCGACGCTGGGGTGTCGTCCTCGCAGTGGCCTCCGCCAGGGTGGGACGAGTCGGGGGCAGCCTGGCCAGTGCTGCCAACCTCGGAGACTGACAGGCTGGCCGAGGTAGGGGTGGTGGTGCTGTTTTAAGGACGACGAAGACAGAGTTTAGTGGTTAAAGATGTGAGGAGGTCTACAGTGTTTAAAGAAAATTGAAGTGGTAATACGGAGGACACCTCGAGCTGAAGCCAAAACTAAAGTAGTAATGCAAGTTGGCAAATAGATTTGGGCACTTCAGTACAGTCTCTGGAACATATGGAGTTCTTCGAAATATCAGGGAGAGAATAAAAATTATGTGTTTTCCCCCGTCCAGAAGAGTGATACATTACATGGCTCTCATTGATGATGTTCTACATGTTTCATTGTACATCTTTTTTATATAGTCGGCACTGAATTCCTCTCCTGTATCAACCTCATCACCTCTGAGTCGCACACGCACACGAGATATCCTCAATTACTTGTTAGAATGTATTCCATCTCTGTCTTCCTCTACAGTTTTCAACAGCTTCAGCTCATTCTAGTGCCATGCAAGTTATTCCCTGAAGTCAAAACAGTCCCTTCTTCCTCCTGTATGATCATCCGCATCCATTTATGTCCATCGTGCATTCCGAAGGACTTGGGCAATTTCAGCATGACAATGCGACACCCAACACGTCCGGAATTGCTACAGAGTGGCTCCAGGAACACTCTTCCGAGTTCGAACACTTTTGCTAGCCACCAAACTCCTCAGACATGAACATTATTGAACTATATCCGGGATGCGCTGCAACTTGCTGTTCAAAAAGAGATCTCTGCCCCCTCGTACTCTTACAGATTCAAGGACAGCCCTGCAAGATTCTTTTTGTGAACTCCTTCCAGCACTACTTCAGACATTATTCGAGTCCACGACACGTCGTGATGCGGCACGCCTCAAATTAGTATGGTTAAGTTTCTATCTAATCTCATTTCTGTTAGTCCTGATTTCTTCGTTTTGCTCAATCTACTCTCAATCCACAGCGTTTCGTCAGTAGATAGATCATCCCATTCAACATGTTCTGCAATTGCCCTTCACTCTGACTTAGGATAGCAATATTATCAGCGAATCTCATAACTGATATCTTTTCAGCCTGAGTTTTAATTTCGCTCTTCAAATTTTCTTCTATTTCCACCATTTTTTCTTCGATGTTAGGTTGTTGGACGAAAGACTACATCCCCATATAACACCCTTTTTCAATCCGACCACTTTATTCTTGTCTCATTGTTTCGTTTTCATTCCTGTGCATATTATGTAGTGCCTCTCTTTCCCTGAAACTCACGCCTATTTCTCTGACGATTTCGAACGTCTCACACCATTGTCGAACGCTATTTCTATGTTGAAAAACCATATGAATGCGTCTTTCACTTGAGTAATTCTTGCTTTCATTATCCTTTGTCAAATAAAAAAACTATAGCGGGCATTTATAACTATGCATTCAGGTAGAACATAAACTGTACATAAACAGCCTTGGCGAGGTAAAAATTTGTACAACGGCTGGTGCATAACATGCAAGTGTGAGGGAACTTGATGTTTTCTTAGTTGTGTAGAAATGCTGGCGCTACGTTTATTACGACGAAGAAACGACTGCGATTCGTTCTTTGCAAGGCTACACACAAAAGCTGGAAATTGTGTGAAGCTAACAACAAAGAAAAAGTAGACTAAGTTTGGCTATAATCAGGTGTGGGGTTGAAATCAGGAGCCCTCATATTTCTCTCTACAAGTTGGTGGACATGGTTTTTTGGCCGTTTAAGCTATGAAGACAGCAGGTAACTTCAAAAGCGCTGTGAGATGTCATAGTCTCAGATGCGTTGTTGCTGAGCAAAATAGTTTGTTAGATTTTTGTGGTTGAGTATCTTACTTTGTGATTTTTCTGTTCAATGAGGAGCATATACCGGCGTATTAGAAGCTGAAACAAGTAAGTACAATGAGTAATGCTTTTAGCACGCTTTGCAAACATATTCCATGTTAAATTTTTGTTCACCTTCTTTCTTATGCAGAAGAAATTCTATACAGATTAGGTACAGTTGGGGTAAAACTGGGTAGAAGCATTGGAGCAAAACCAGAACTGCCTCACATTACTCCGTGACTGTTATAAATTACACATGTGATGTAAGAAGTATATGCTTTTAACGGTACACTACTTGAGTGTACACTTTTAATAAGTGCAATTAATAATTACATAAAGCATTTTAGGTTATTTTTGTTACTAATAATTTGATTATCTATCCCTTACTGAAGGGGTACAGTTTCATTTGTGATGGGACCGTTAAGTGCTTTACACGGTCAGAAATTAAGAGCTGGCTTACCAGCCATCTGGCAAGAGTGGCAACCCAGAACGAAGTAGCCAGAATGAGATTTTCACTCTGCAGTGAAGTGTGCGCTGATATAATACTTCCTGGCATATTAAAACTGTGTGCCGCACCAAGACTCAAACTCGGGACCTTTGCCTTTTACGGGCAAGTGCTCTACCATCTGAGCTACCCAAGCAAGGAAGTTTCATATCAGCGCACACTCCGCTGCAGAGTGAAATTCTCATTCTGGAAACATCCCCCAGGCTGTGGCTAAGCCATGTCTCCGCAATATCCTTTCTTTCAGGAGTGCTAGTTCTGCAAGGTTCACATGAGAGCTTCTGTAAAGTTTGGAAGGTAGGAGACGAGGTACTGGCAGAAGTAAAGCTGTGAGGACGGGGCGTGAGTCGTGCTTGGGTAGTTCAGTTGGTAGAGCATTTGCCTGTGAAAGGCGAAGGTCCCGAGTTCGAGTCTCGATCTGGCACACAGTTTTAATCTGCCAGGAAGTTTCAGAACCAAGTAGCTAAGTTGTTTGGACTTGCATATAGTAGCACAGCAACAGTGCAAACTGACCTGCCTGGGCTTAAAACATTTGGCGAAGAGGAATATGCACCATGAGATACAACAGAAACAATAACGCCATATTTCCAGGACAGAACAGAATCAGTTACTGACGTGCAAACGCAGTCTCCATTCACTGTTATCACCGGAGAGTGTGGAGCCAGTTCCTCATTACGAGAGACCAGCGTCAACCAGGTGTAGAGGACAAAGCGCAGTAATCAGCCAATCTCCCCACAAAAACCAACTCAGTGCAACAAAAGAACCTTCCCAGCTGATTAGAAAAAAAAATCATTGTTGAAGGACTCCAGGCCTAGACCATAAAAAATATATATGAAATTAGTGAAAAAACAACCTAGGCTGCAATGGTTATTTTATTTAAAATGACCGGTTTCGGTCTATTCTTAGGCCATCTTCAGGATAGCACCATCATTTGACGACGAGAAGTGTCAGTAGACCTCAACTGCTGAAAGTTTCATCGACTGAGGTCTACTGACGAAAACAGTCAACTTAAGCTCATGGTGCTGTTCTGAAGATAGCCTAAAGGATAGGCCGAAACCGCTCATTTTAAATAAAATAAACACCTGTATCTAGAATTTTTACTAATTTTATATACATAAAATTACCAAATATGCAGCAACCAGTCGCAAAATCATGTTTTATTTATTCACTTTTTCAAATCGATTTCAGCTGATTGACAGCCATCATCGGTGCTTTCAACCAATATGGGCCCTGAGTAGTGATACTGTCTTACACAGAGGTCAAACATATGCAGCGATGATTGTGTGTGATGTCCTTAGGTTAGTTTGGTTTAAGTAGTTCTAAGTTCTAGGGTACTGATGACCTCAGATGTTGTTGGGGTTGGGGTTGTTTTTGGGGAAGGAGACCAGACAGCAAGGTCATCGGTCTCATCGGATTAGGGAAGGAATTCGGCCGTGCCCTTTCAGAGGAACCATCCCGGCATTTGCCTGGTGTGATTTAGGGAAATCACGGAAAACCTAAATCAGAATGGCCGGACGCGGGATTGAACCGTCGTCCTCCAGAATGCGAGTCCAGTGTCTAACCACTGCGCCACCTCGCTCGCCTAAGATGTTAAGTCCCATAGTGCTCAGAGCCATTTGAACCAAAAATGAACAGCTGACTCCGTTGTACAGCTGATGGTTGTTCAGATTCGGAATTGCGAAAGCATTTAATCACTGGAAGATTAATTGATAAGCGTAAAATCACTAGGACTAACCTTGCCGACTGATGTAAAGTAGAATGACAACATAAAACAACAGTAGAATTCAGCCAGAGATTTATTGGCAAGAATTTTACTGAAATGTAATTCATCCACGGCGGTAGTGGGCGTAAACGCACTTATCAGACCGTGTCTTGAGTATTTCTCGTCAGTATCGGACCCATATCAGCACAGATTGCTAGAAGAGATCGACGAGATCCAAAGAAGAGCGGCGCGTTTCGCCACGGGGTCGTTTATTCGGCGCGAGTGCGTTACGGAGATACTGGACCAACTCCAGTGGCAGAGGCCTCAAGAGAGGCATTTTGCAATATGGGGAGGGGTGTAGAAATTTCGAAACATTACGGTGGAGGAAGGGTCGAGCAACATATTATCCCATATATGTGAAATGACAAGGACGAGAAGAGGAAAGGAGAGGAGAGAAGAAGAGAGGAGAGGGAAGAAGACCATAGGAGAGGAGAGGTGAGGAGATGATGAGAGAGGAGAGCATAGGAGGGGAGAGGAGAGCAGAGGAGATGAGGGGAGTGGACTGGAGGACAGGAGAGGAGACGAGAGGAGAGGAGAGGAGGGGAGGGGAGATGAGAGGGTAGGAGAGGAGAGGAGACGAGACGAGAGGAGAGGAGGGGAGAGGACAGGGTAGGAGAGGAGAGGAGAGGAGAAGAGAAGAGAAGAGAGGAGGGGGGAGGAGACGAGAGGAGAGGAGGGGGGAGGAGAGTAGAGAAGAGGAGAGGAGAGGAGAGGAGAGGAGGGGAGAGATGGGGAGAGAAGAGCATAGGAGGGGAGAGGAGAGGAGAGGAGAGGAGATGAGAGGAGAGGAGAGGAGGAGAGGGGAGGGGAGGGGATAGGAGGGGGAGCAGAGCAGAGGAGGGGAGGGGAGGAGAAGATAGGAGGAGAAAGGAAGAGAGGAGAGGAGAGGAGAGGAGAGGACAGGAGAAGAGAAGAGAGGAGAGGAGGGGAGAGACGAGTGGAGACGAGAGGAGGGGAGAGACCAGAGGAGAGGAGAGGAGAGGAGAGGAGAGGAGGAGAGGAGGGGAGGGGAGGGGATAGGAGGGGGGAGCAGAGCAGAAGAGGAGGGGAGGGGAGGAGAAGATAGGAGAGGAGGAGAAAGAAAGAGAGGAGAGGAGAGGAGAGGAGAGGAGAGGAGAGGAGAGGAGAGGAGAGGAGAGGAGAGGAGAGGAGAGGAGAGGAGAGGAGAGGAGAGGAGAGGAGAGGAGAGGAGAGGAGAGGAGAGGAGAGGAGAGGAGAGGAGAGGAGAGGAGAGGAAAGGAAAGGAAAGGAGAGGAGAGGGAGCAGACAGAGGAGGGAAGAGGAGGGGAGGGGAGGAGAAGATAGGAGAGGAGGAGAAAGGAAGAGAGGAGAGGAGAGGAGAGGAGAGGAGAGGAGAGGAGAGGAGAGGAGAGGAGAGGAGAGGAGAGGAGAGGAGAGGAGAGGAGAGGAGAGGAGAGGAGAGGAGAGGAGAGGAGAGGAGAGGAGAGGAGAGGAGAGGAGAGGAGAGGAGAGGAGAGGAGAGGAGAGGAGAGGAGAGGAGAGGAGAGGAGAGGAGAGGAGAGGAGAGGAGAGGAGAGGAGAGGAGGGAATAAGAAAAAATGGTTCAAATGGCTCTGAGCACTATGGGACTTAACAGCTGTGGTCATCAGTCCCCTAGAACTTAGCACTACTTAAACCTAACTAACCTAAGGACATCACACACGTCCATGCCCGAGGCAGGATTCGAACCTGCGACCGTAGCAGTCGCGCGGTTCCGGACTGCGCGCCTAGAATCGCGAGACCACCGCGTCCGGCAAGGAATAAGACAGGAGATTAAAAAAGTGTAGAGAAGAGGAGAGGAGTAAAGAAGCAATATGGATCTTTAGTGTCAGTCATTCTTCCTACACACTGTTCGGGAATCGAACAGGTGACTGATGGATGATAATGACACTACAATTACGCTCCACCATACAATGTAAGGTAGCTTGCGGAGTTTAGACACAGATATAGGGTTGCAGACAGTGTTTTCTAGAATACGAAACACATGGTTCTTTCTGAGTCTCTTACAAAGGATGTAACATGAAACATAACGTAACTTTTCTACAGCTGCTGGATGTAAGGAAACTTAATGTAGAAACGGTCGTGGGCGTGAAATTAAAAATTAATAGTTTCTAACAGGACAATGAAAACTGAAGGATACAGTACAGACTGTTGAAAAATGTTTCCCATTACCCAGATACACTGATCACCTTTTCAGTGCCCTTTTTCTCTAGTTATTTGCTTTCGAGATGTACCCATACAACCACCACAACAGTGGAACGTCATTTCTGACGATACCAACGTAAGGACTGAACAACAGACAGTCCTCAGGCGAAGAAAACTCTCCGACCCAACCAGGAATCGAACCAGGGCCCTTTCAGTTTGCAACATGCTGTGTTGATCGTCCTGGTAGACATAGTAGTGTGTCATACAGCAGCGATCCGGCGTGAAATGTTGGAAAAGACCTTGGTAGGTTACTGGAGCTACACTCCTGGAAATGGAAAAAAGAACACATTGACACCGGTGTGTCAGACCCACCATACTTGCTCCGGACACTGCGAGAGGGCTGTACAAGCAATGATCACACGCACGGCACAGCGGACACACCAGGAACCGTCGAATGGCGCTAGCGGCGCAGCATTTGTGCACCGCCGCCGTCAGTGTCAGCCAGTTTGCCGTGGCATACGGAGCTCCATCGCAGTCTTTAACACTGGTAGCATGCTGCGACAGCGTGGACGTGAACCGTATGTGCAGTTGACGGACTTTGAGCGAGGGCGTATAGTGGGCATGCGGGAGGCCGGGTGGACGTACCGCCGAATTGCTCAACACGTGGGGCGTGAGGTCTCCACATTACATCGATGTTGTCGCCAGTGGTCGGCGGAAGGTGTACGTGCCCGTCGACCTGGGACCGGACCGCAGCGACGCACGGATGCACGCCAAGACCGTAGGATCCTACGCAGTGCCGTAGGGGACCGCACCGCCACTTCCCAGCAAATTAGGGACACTGTTGCTCCTGGGGTATCGGCGAGGACCATTCGCAACCGTCTCCAGGAAGCTGGGCTACGGTCCCGCACACCGTTAGGCCGTCTTCCGCTCACGCCCCAACATCGTGCAGCCCGCCTCCAGTGGTGTCGCGACAGGCGTGAATGGAGGGACGAATGGAGACGTGTCGTCTTCAGCGATGAGAGTCGCTTCTGCGTCGGTGCCAATGATGGTCGTATGCGTGTTTGGCGCCGTGCAAGTGAGCGCCACAATCAGGACTGCATACAACCGAGGCACACAGGGCCAACACCCGGCATCATGGTGTGGGGAGCGATCTCCTACACTGGCCGTACACCACTGGTGATCGTCGAGGGGACACTGAATAGTGCACGGTACATCCAAACCTTCATCGAACCCATCGTTCTACCATTCCTAGACCGGCAAGGGAACTTGCTGTTCCAACAGGACAGTGCACGTCCGCATGTATCCCGTGCCACCCAACGTGCTCTAGAAGGTGTAAGTCAACTACCCTGGCCAACAAGATCTCCGGATCTGTCCCCCATTGAGCATGTTTGGGACTGGATGAAGCGTCGTCTCACGCGCTCTGCACGTCCAGCACGAACGCTGGTCCAACTGAGTCGCCAGGTGGAAATGGCATGGCAAGCCGTTCCACAGGACTACATCCAGCATCTCTACGATCGTCTCCATGGGAGAATAGCAGCCTGCATGCTGCGAAAGGTGGATATACACTGTACTAGTGCCGACATTGTGCATGCTCTGTTGCCTGTGTCTATGTGCCTGTGGTTCTGTCAGTGTGATCATGTGATGTATCTGACCCCAGGAATGTGTCAATAAAGTTTCCCCTTCCTGGGACAATGAATTCACGGTGTTCTTATTTCAATTTCCAGGAGTGTATATGGCACCAGCTGTCCACTGAAATGTCACCAACTTCCCGAACATTATGGCCCAGTGATTTGTGGGTGTGGTGCTGGAAACTAATCGCGCTGTAGATGCATTGCATCATGTTCAAATGGCTCTGAGCACTATGGGACTCAACTCCGGTGGTCATCAGTCCCCTAGAACTTAGAACTACTTAAACCTAACTAACCTAAGGACATCACACACATCCATGCCCAAGGCAGGATTCGAACCTGCGACCGTAGCAGCAGCGCGGCTCCGGACTGGAGCACCTAGAACCGCACGACCACCGCAGCCGGCCATCATGTTCAGATCTGGCGAATTCAGTGGTCAAGACATCGACACAGGCTCACTATTACGACCTTCAGAAACCGTTGTTCCACGGTTGTGGCCTTTGAACACAGACAATTGTCCTCCTGGAAGATACCATTGCTGTCACGGAGGACTCCAAGCATGATCGTTCTATGAGGTGCATTCAAGTTCGAAGGCCTCCGATTTTTTTTCCTCTGGACTGGAAAGAGGTAGAAACATGCGCATTGTTTTAAAATGAGGCCGCATTCATTGTCAATGAGGCTACGTTCATTGTCAATACGTCCCAGAGATGGCAGCACCGTACGGTAGATGGAATTTTACCTCCAGCGGCGAGAATGAGAACTGTTTTAAATACTTAAAATGGAGACGTTTTCCTTACTTGAACAGCGTGCAAATCATTCGTTTTCTGAATTTGCGTGGTGTCAAACCAATTGAAATTCATCGAAAGTTGAAGGAGACATGTGGTGATGGAGTTATGGATGTGTCGAAAGTGCGTTCGTGGGTGCGACAGTTTAATGAAGGCAGAACATCGTGTGACAACAAACCGAAACAACCTCGGGCTCGCACAAGCCGGGAAAGTGGAGAGAATTGTTTTGGGGGATCGCCGAATGACTGTTGAACAGATCGCCTCCAGAGTTGGCATTTCTGTGCGTTCTGTGCACACAATCCTGCACGACGACCTGAAAATGCGAAAACTGTCATCGAGGTGGGTGCCACGAATGCTGACGGACGATCACACGGCTGCTCGTGTGACATGTTGCCGAGCAATGTTGACGCGCAACGACAGCACGAATGGGACTTTCTTTTTGTCGGTTGTGACAATGGATGAGACGTCGATGCCATTTTTCAATCCAGAAACAAAGCGCCAGTCAGCTCAATGGAAGCACACAGATTCACCGCCACCAAAAAAATTTGGGGTAACCGCCAGTGGTGAAAAAATGACGTTCTGGGACAGCGAGGGCGTAATCCTTAGCCACTGCGTTCCAAAGGGCACTACGGTAACAGGTGCATCCTACGAAAATGTTTTGAAGAACAAATTCCTTCCTGCAACAATAAACGTCCGGGAAGGGCTGCGCGTGTGGTGTTTCACCGAGACAACGCACCCGCACATCGAGCTAACGTTACGCAACAGTTTCTTCGTGATAACAACTTTGAAGTGATTCCTCGTGCTCCCTACTCACCTGACCTGGCTCCTAGTGACTTTTGGCTTTTTCCAACAATGAAAGACACTCTCCGTGGCCGGACATTCACCAGCCGTGCTGCTATTGCCTCAGCGATTTTCCAGTGGTCAAAACAGACTCCTAAAGAAGCCTTCGCCGCTGCCTTGGAATCATGGCGTCAGCGTTGTGAAAAATGTGTACTTCTGCAGGGCGATTACGTCGGGAAGTAACGGCAGTTTCATCGATTTCAGGTGAGTGGTTAATTAGAAAAAAAATCGGAGGCCTTAGAACTTGAATGCACCTCGTATATGGTCTGCAGTAATGTTCATGTAGTCGAAAATGGTTCAAATGGCTCTGAGCACTATGGGACTTAACTTCTAAGGTCATCAGTCCCCTAGAACTTAGAACTACTTAAACCTAACTAACCTGAGGACATCACACACATCCATGCCCGAGACCGGATTCGAACCTGCGACCGTAGTGGTCTCGCGGTTCCAGACTGTAGCGCCTAGAACCGCTCGGTCACCCCAGCCGGCTTCATGTAGCAGTGTCTTAGGTTACAAAACTGGTCCCACAATAGACCCCAGGTGAATGTTCCTCACGGTGTAACACTGCTTCCGTTGGCCCACGTTTGTGGTGCTGTGAATGTTTCGAGGGACTGTTCACCTGGATGGCAGTTTATGTGGACACAGCCATTGACCTGGCGTAGCAAGAAAATTGATTCATTGCATCAGGCGACATGTTTGCATTGATCCACCGTTCAATCTCAATGATGTGAAAACTGTGTCGCCGGCCGAAGTGTCCGTGCGGTTAAAGGCGCTACAGTCTGGAACCGCAAGACCGCTACGGTCGCAGGTTCGAATCCTGCCTCGGGCATGGATGTTTGTGATGTCCTTAGGTTAGTTAGGTTTAACTAGTTCTAAGTTCTAGGGGACTAATGACCTCAGAAGTTGAGTCCCATTGTGCTCAGAGCCATTTGAACCATTTTTGAAAACTGTGTCAAAGATAATGAACAGTTTACAGTGCATACAGCCGCCTGGCTAGCCACGCGGCCTAACGCGCTGCTTCCCGAGCGCAAAGGCGTGCCGGTTTTCGGCACGAATCCACGCGGTGCGTTAGTGTCGAGGTCCGCTGTGCCGGCCAGCCTTTGGATGGTTTTCAAGGCGGTTTTCCATCTACCTCGGCGAATGCGGGCCGGTTCCCCTAATTCCGCCTCAGTTACACTGTGTCGGCGATTGCTGCGCAAACACTGTCTCCGTGTACTCGTACACCATAATTACTCTACCAAGCAAACATTTGGGGTTACATTCGTAGGCGCTTCAGTCTGGAACCGCGTGACCGCTCCGGTCGCAGGTTCGAATCCTGCCTCGGGCATGGATGTGTGTGATGTCCTTAGGTTAGTTAGGTTTAACTAGTTCTAAGTTCTAGGGGACTAATGACCTCAGAAGTTGAGTCCCATTGTGCTCAGAGCCATTTGAACCATTTTGTTACACTCGTGTGGTATGAGAAGTTACCTGGTTTGTCTACTGGGGGCTTGACCATGCAGTAACCGTAGGTTCGATGTGGGGTGGTGGTGGTGAGTTGGGTGGACTGCTGTGACCTGTTGTGGGGTTGCGGACCACTCAGGGCTATGGCGGGACGAAGCCTCTCCATCGTTTCTAGGTTCCTGGTTTAATACACCCAATACAGAGCACACAGTTTTCGTTACTCACTTTTGACGTGGTTTTCACATCTTCAGACATACCATTTTTGAGTATGTCACGATGATTGGGCCTCAGTCTGAAACTAGTCATCAAGTGAATAAAAAAAGGTAAAAATTTTAACTTTGGACTGTTTTTTTTTTTCGTTTTACTGTTTAACAGAAATTGCTCACCCCCATCTACAACAGCAAGCTGGAGATGTGTATAAAATATATTCTCTGTTTTATTCATACAAGAGTGTGTATGTCATAGGGTGGCAGAAAGTGATAGTGGGCCAATAAACTCCCTCTGCCACACAGTGAAACGTGGCTTTTTACATGTAGGTGTAGATCAAGAGGTCGTCACAGTCGTATCCCAACCTAGACTGTCCCAGAAAATCGGTTGAGTCTTTTTGAAAGGAACCACTCCAGTATTCATCTTCAGCCATTAACGGAAAACCACGGAAAAATCTAAATCTGGATCTCTGGAAGAGGGATTTGAACCGCTGTCCTTGCCAATGCGAATCCAGGACCAAACTGGTGTCTAGATCGGTTGATACGCAGTCCTTGGAACTCCCCTTTTTGCAGGCTGCGGAGAGAGACCATTTTTGCCGGTAAGAACGCTCCATTGCTCAGCTTACCTGTCGCCGTGTGGGGGCGGGCTGCCGCCCCCGCCGGAGCTGCTCACGCCGCCTCCAGTGCCGCCGCCGCTGCTACCGCCTCCAGGGCTCGCCTCGCTGTAAATGCACAATCAGATCAGAAGTGTCAGTTACCGAGAAACTTAGGTTGCGACATGAAGACACGTAGGAAGTCTGCAACCATTATCTAAACTCTGAAAACATGCAATAGCACTGCAGTTGAATGAAGAGACTTCTTCCCACAATTTATGCCTCCATTCTGTGCTTCTCACCATCCTGGTGTCCGCCCTGGTAGCTGAGTGGTCAGCGTGACAGACTGTCAATGCTAAGGGCCCGGGTTCGATTCCCGGCTGGGTCGGAGATTTTCTCCGCTCAGGGACTGGGTGTTGTGTTGTCCTAATCATCATCATTTCATCCCCATCGGCGCGCAGGTCGCCGAAGTGGCGACAAATCGAAAGACCTGCACCAGGCGAACGGTCTACCCGACGGGAGGCCCTAGCCACACGACATTTCCATTACCTGCGTTTCCTAAAGGTGCGTTAACATGCACAGTACGTTAGGACAGTGAAACAAAACTAAACTCGCCTGAACATGACTCGCAAGATCCAACGGTACCGACCGACCACCGTGCCACCCTCAGCCTATAGGCGTTACTAGATCCGGATATGGAGGGGCGCGAAGTCAGCATGTTGCACTCCCTATCGATGTAGGTTTTCGTGTCCGGAGTCGCGACAGCCGCCGCGCTGGATTATCCGAGCGGTCTAGGGCGCTGCAGTCATAGACTGTCTGGCTGGTCCCGGCGGAGGTTCGAGTCCTCCCTCGGGCATGGGTGTGTGTATGTGTGTTTGTCCTTAGGATAATTTAGGCTAAGTAGTGTGTAAGCTTAGGGACTGATGACCTCAGCAGTTAAGTGCCATAAGATTTCACACACATTTGAACATTTCAACATCCGCAACTTCCCAATCAAGTGGCCCCACAATAGCTGAGTGCACGCCACTTGCCAACAGCGCTCGGCAGCCTGGACGGTCACCCATCCAAGCACTAGCCCTGCCTCCAGCACTTCAGTGACTGACGGAAACCAGTCTTACTACTGCAGCAAGGCCTTTGGCATATTAGGGTAATACGAGGTGCATTCAAGTTCTAAGGCCTCCGATTTTTTTTCTCCGAACTGCAAAGAGATAGAAACATGAGCATTGTTTTAAAATGAGGCCGCGTTCATTGTCAATACGTACCAGAGATGGCAGCACCGTACGGCGGGTGGAATTTCACCGCCAGCGGCGAGAATGAGAACTGTTTTAAATACTTAAAATGGCGACGTTTTCCTTACTTGAACAGCGTGCAATCATTCGTTTCCTGAATTTGCGTGGTGTGAAACCAATTGAAATTCATCGACAGTTGAAGGAGACGTGGTGATGGAGTTACGGATGTGTCAAAAGTGCGTTTGTGGGTGCGACAGTTTAATGAAGGCAGAACATCGTGTGACAACAAACCGAAACAATCTCGGGCTCGCACCAGCCGGTCTGACGACACGATCGAGAAAGTGGAGAGGATTGTTTTGGGGGATCGCCGAATGACTGTTGAACAGGTCGCCTACAGAGTTGGCATTTCTGTGGGTTTCGTGCACACAACCCTGCATGACGACCTGAAAATGCGAAAAGTGTCATCCAGGTGGGTGCCATGAATGCTGACGGACGACCACACGGCTGCCCGTGTGGCACGTTGCCGAGCAATGTTGACGCGCAACGACAGCACGAATGGGACTTTCTTTTCGTCAGTTGTGACAATGGATGAGACGTGGATGCCATTTTTCAATCCAGAAACAAAGCGCCAGTCAGCTCAATGGAAGCACACAGATTCACCGCCACCAAAAAAATTTCGGGTAACCGCCAGTGCTGAAAAAATGATGGTGTCCATGTTCTGGGACAGCGATGGCGTAATCCTTACCCATTGCGTTCCAAAGGGCACTACGGTAACAGGTGCATCCTACGAAAAAGTTTTGATGAACAAATTCCTTCCTGCACTGCAACAAAAAACGTCCGGAAAGGGCTGCGCGTGTGCTGTTTCACAGAGACAACGCACCCGCACAACGAGCTAACGTTACGCAACAGTTTCTTCGTGATAACAACTCTGAAGTGATTCCTCGTGCTCCCTACTCACCTGACCTGGCTCCTAGTGACTTTTGGCTTTTTCCAACAATGAAAGACACTCTCCGTTGCCGCACATTCACCAGCCGTGCTGCTATTGCCTCAGCGATTTCCCAGTGGTCAAAACAGACTCCTAAAGAAGCCTTTCGCCGCTGCCATGGAATCGTGGCGTCAGCGTTGTGAAAAATGTGTACGTCTGCAGGGCGATTACGTCGAGAAGTAACGCCAGTTTAATCGATTTCGGGTGAATAGTTCATTAGAAAAAAAATCGGAGGCCTTAGAAGTTGAATGCACCTCGTATGTTGCGGTGACTTTGAAGCAATGTTGGCAGCAACACTATTGCGGCCACACATTGCCGAAAAATATTGCCTGTAACAACGCGCTTTTACAGACCACAAAAGTATGTTTAGTTCGACCACATCAATTACGAGCGGCGTTCAATAAGTGATACAACACTTTTTTTTTCTCGGCCAATTTCGGTTGAAAAAAAATGCGGAATTTGGTGCGGGGCATTATGCAATATTCTTGCTTCACCCACTAGTGCCCGCATCTCGTGGTCGTGCGGTAGCGTTCTCGCTTCCCACGCCCGGGTTCCCGGGTTCGATTCCCGGCGGGGTCAGGGATTTTCTCTGCCTCGTGATGGCTGGGTGTTGTGTGCTGTCCTTAGGCTAGTTAGGTTTAAGTAGTTCTGAGTACTAGGGGACTGATGACCATAGCTGTTAAGTCCCATAGTGCTCAGAACCATTCCTTCCATTCCATTCACCCACTAGTTTCACATGAAGTTCGAATTAGGGACGCCGCTGTATGTGGCGTTCAAAATGGCGCCCGTAAGGGAGGTGTATTTCAAGCAGAGGGCTGTCAATGAGTTCCAGAGAAATGCAGGTATTCATAGGCACTTGCAGAACGTCTACGGAGACCTGGCAGTGGTCCCAGGTTACGTTCACGGACGAGTCCACGTATAGTCTGAACAGTGATTCTCGCCGGGTTTTCATCTGGCGTGAACCACGTACCAGGTACCAACCTCTTAATGTCCTTGAAAGGGACCTGTATGGAGGCCGTGGTTCGATGGTGTGGGGTGGGATTATGATTGGTGCACGTACACCCCTGCATGTCTTTGACAGAGGAACTGTAACAGGTCATGTGTGTCGGGACGTCATTTTGCACCAGTATGTCTGCATTTTGAGGGGTGCAGTCGGTCCCACCTTCCTCCAGACGGATGATAACACACGGCCCCTCCGAGCTGCCATCGTGGAGGAGTACCTCGAAGCAGAAGATACCAAGCGAATGGAGTGGCCTGCCTGTTCTCCAGACCTAAACCCCATCGAGCACGTCTGGGATGCTCTCGGTCGACGTATCGCTGCACATTTTCAAACCCCTACGACACTTCAGGAGCTCCGACAGGCACTGGTGCAGGAATGGGAGGCTGTACCCCAGCAGCTGCTCGACCACCTGATCCAGAGTATGGGAACCCGTTGTGCGGCGTGCGTACGTGTGCATGGAGATCATATCCAATATACAGGGTGAGTCACCTAACGTTACCGCTGGATATATTTCGAAAACCACATCAAATACTGACGAACCGATTCCACAGAACGAACGTGAGGAGAGGGGCTAGTGTAATTGTTTAATACAAACCATGCAAATATGCACGGAAGTATGTTTTTTAACACAAACCTACGTTTTTTAAGGGGAACCACGTTAGTTTTGTTAGCTCATCTGAACATATAAACAAATACGTAATCAGTGCCGTTTGTTGCATTGTAAAATGTTAACTACATCCGGAGATATTGTAACCTAAAGTTGACGCTTGAAACCTCCGACGTTCAGTTGCGTGTTGTAACAATCACGGGCCACGGTCGGCGAGCAGCATCTGCAGGGACACGTTTACGTTGACGACCGTGTTTACGAGTGTGGCTGTAGTGCACTGTTGTGGTTTGGTCTAGCTGTCGCAGTGTCCGCATGCAGCGCTTGCTGCTATTGTTATTCTGCATTCGTCTCCGCACGCAGACCAACTGTAGTACACCGTGTTACCAGACGTCTGTGACAGTGTAGTGTTGTAGGAACTGTGACCGTGGTGTATTCGAACTATGAAAAGGCGGAGATGATACTCATCTATGGCGAGTGTCGACGAAATGCAGCTGACGCCTGCAGGGTGTATGCAGAACGGTACCCGGACAGAGAGCATCCAACGTGCCGCACATTGCAAAACATGAACCGCCAACTGTATGCAACAGGTATGGCCGTAGCACGCAAACGGGTCCGTAACAGGCCCGTCACAGGAGAAGCGGGTGCAGTTGGTGTGTTAGCTGCTGTTGCCACGAACCCACACACGAGTACACGGGACATTGCGAGAGCCGGTGGACTGAGTCAAAGTAGTGTCATGCGCACACTGCATCGTCACCGCTTTCACCCGTTCCATGTGTCGCTACATCAGCAATTACATGGTGATGACTTTAATCATCGAGTGCAATTCTGTCAATGGGCATTAACAGAGAATGCGTTGCAGTTCTACCTGTTTACCGATGGAGCGGGTTTCATAAACCACGGGGCAGTGAGTCTACGCAACATGCATTACTGGTCCGTGGACAATCCTCGCTGGCTCAGACAGGTAGAGCGACAGCGACCGTGGACTGTAAATGTATGGTGCGGAATCATTGGCGACCACCTCATTGGTCCTCACTTCATTGCAGGGGCCCAAACAGCTGCAACATATATCGCGTTTCTACAGAATGATCTGCCAACGTTGCTCGAAAATGTCCCACTGGAAACGCGTCGACGTATGTGGTATCAGCATGATGGTGCACCTGCACATTCCGCAATCAACACTAGGCTGACCCTTGACAGGATGTTCGACGGGCGTTTCATAGGACGTGGAGGACGCATAAATTGGCCAGCCCGTTCTCCTGATCTTACACCTCTGGACTTCTTTCTGTGGGGTACGTTAAAGGAGAATGTGTACCGTGATGTGCCTACAACCCCAGAGGATATGAAACAACGTATTGTGGCAGCCTGCGGCGACATTACACCAGATGTACTGCGGCGTGTACGACATTCATTACGCCAGAGATTGCAATTGTGTGCAGCAAATGATGGCGACCACATTGAACATCTATTGGCCTGACATGTCGGGACACACACTATTCCACTCCGTAATTAAAAACGGAAACCACGTGTGTACGTGTACCTCACCCCTCATGGTAATGTACATGTACGTCAGTGAAAAAGACCAATAAAAAGGTGTTAGCATGTGGACGTAATGTGCTGTTCCAGTCTCTTCTGTACCTAAGGTCCATCACCGTTCCCTTTGGATCCCTAGATAATTCGGTGCTCTCCGATACACATGATCGAAGAGCGGAGGAGTGGTACTCAAGCGTCAACTTTAGGTTACAATATCTCCGGATGTAATTAACATTTTACAATGCAACAAACGGCACTGATTACGTATTTGTTCATATGTTCAGATGTGCTAACAAAACTAACGGGGTTCCATTTAAAAAAACGTAGGTTTGTGTTAAAAAACATACTTCCGTGCATTTTTGTATGGTTTGCATTAACCAATTACACTAGCCCCTCTCCTCACGTTCGGTCTGTGGAATCGATTCGTCAGTATTTGATGTGGTTTACGAAACATATACAGCGGTAACGTTAGGTGACTCACCGTGTAGAGTCGGGGTACATGCACGGGAAGCAGTGGCGTTTTGTAGCACATGTGTTTCGGGACGGTTTCCACAACTTATCACCAATGCTGTAGACTTACAGATCTCTGTCGTGTGTGTTCCCTATGTCTATGTACCTAAAAAAAATCAACCTTTAGTTATTGTTATTTTGAAAAGTATCATTCTTTGTAAACTCTGTAGATAAAACAAAAGAGAAGAAAACTGTATAAAAGATGAAAAACAAAAATTGTAAAATGTACGACCTGTTTTAAACATTCGGTAACACGCCTATAATTTGTCAAGAAATAAATAAATAAATATGTGGCTATGCTATTACCGCCAGTTTTGTGTAGTGGCACCACATTCTACAATTATCCTTAATTTATGAGCATGAGTGCACTATCTCTTCTAAATCCACTCCTCTTTCTTCTTCCGTCCTATCAGAGATGTATTCCCCCTCCATTGCAAATACCTACCGAAACAGCCAGGGAGAAGGTGTTTGGCGACAGTTAGGAGGGACCACCTTATAAAAGTTTGCTTAGTGGTGTTGTTTGTGTTGTTGTTGTTGTTGTTGTCGGTCTTTACTTGTGAGTGATTCGGAGTGCTGGCTTACCTGAGGTGGAAGTTCCTCTGGTGCTGTGGCGGTGAGGACAGGAAGGGGAAGAAAGATGGCGACCTGCGAACAGTAGAAACAGACGCACACATAACGCAGGTAAGCTAGACCACATTCCTGCCACACACGCACACACACTTTTTAACGCGAGCAGTTGCTGTGGAAAACTGACGTTGTCGGGTGAGAGAGAAACGGTGATCTGTATCAAATGTTACGAATATTTTAATTACTTTTGAATGCATTACGGTAACACGCCTATTCACATCGTTTTATTTTATTTTTGACAATGGCTCATAATTTTATAATTCAAATTCTTTCATTTTTTGCTTATATGACTGGTATATAACTTGAGGAATAGCAATGCCTTAAAAAAATTGGCACTTGTAATCTACATATCAACTTCATAGATAATATTTCATATATACGGACAACTACTTCGTATTGTATTTGTGCAGCATGTAGTATACATATCAGCTACAGATTATTGTAGCTTACTCTTTTCGTTTCAATAAAGACAAGTTGCTGCTCAATAATACATCGTCTGACGCCACAGTCTTTTCCATTCCACTTCGCAACAACTTCGTTGGAAAGAAACCTGCTGCCGCATCTTTGCACTGGCGTTTGTCCTCACCATGGCAACCACTAGTTCGACTATCGACTTTGCAGCAACTTCAGTGAAAAAAGCCTGCTTCTTCATCTTTGCAACGGCGTCTAACTTCACCAAAGCAACCAGTGGTTCCAAATGGTTCACGGACAGGCCTTGAGAGGGCAACCCATGTACTGCCAAACCGAAGTTCATTTTCCTACATATTTAAATATTTTTAACGTTTTTAATTGACAATAGCTGTTTAATAAGCTAAGTTTAGTGTGTATTTACTTCTAATTCTTGACAATGTTCTTTTAACTAAGAAATTTTAAATTGTAATTCGACTTATAACTCATTGGTTAATAATGCCATCATGCAGTCAGAAGTGGGTGGAGCCTCCATTATATATAGTAAGACGTGCACTGGTTTCTCCAGTAGTGATTCTCCAACAGAAAGAGGTTCTACTCAATGGTAATTCAACGTTTTATAGCTTTACAGCCTTATAACTTTATGTATTTTCATTAATGCATGTAGCCCTCTAATTAGTGCTTTGTACACATCTTGTAGGTCTGAAGATGACCACAGTAGTGGTCGAAACCGGTCACCTTGTTAAATAAATCGTGATCAAGACTGTTTTTAATAGTAATTATGAATATTTTAATGCTCTCGACCGCTGGCTTTACAAGCGGAGATTCGTGCTTTGACCAGCCTTTTAATATTGTCATGTTACACGCAGTAACTCATTGAATTTCCTAATGTTGAGAAACTAGTTTAGTTTAGTTATGTCATGTTCCGTAGACCATTTTCATGATTATTTTATCGATACGATGTAGGAACAAGTCAGATTACAAGATATATACAGGGTGGTCCATTGATCGTGACCAGGCCAAACATCCCACCAAATAAGCATAAAACGAAAAAGATAGAAAGAACGAAACTCGTCTAGCTTGAAGGGGGAAACCAGATGGCGCTCTGCCGGTCAACAGACGAGGCCGGCCTGTACGCTTTTGTGCTGTACGTGTCCCTTCACGTTTCCACTTCAGTATCACAACGGAAACAGTGGAGCTGGCCGCTGTGGCCGAGTGGTTCTAGGCGCTTCAGTCTGGAATCGCGCTGCTGCTGCGGTCGCAGGTTCGAATCCTGCCTCGGGCACGGATGTGTGTGACGTCCTTAGGTTAGTTCGTTTAAGTACAGGGCTATTACAAATGATTGAAGCGATTTCATAAATTCACTGTAGCTCCATTCATTGACATATGGTCACGACACACTACAGATGCGTAGAAAAACTCATAAAGTTTTGTTCGGCTGAAGCCGCACTTCAGGTTTCTGCCGCCAGAGCGCTCGAGAGCGCAGTGACACAAAATGGCGACAGGAGCCGAGAAAGCGTATGTCGTGCTTGAAATGCAATCACATCAGTCAGTCATAACAGTGGAACGACACTTCAGGACGAAGTTCAACAAAGATGCACCAACTGCTAACTCCATTCGGCGATGGTATGCGCAGTTTAAAGCTTCTGGATGCCTCTGTAAGGGGAAATCAACGGGTCGGCCTGCAGTGAGCGAAGAAACGGTTGAACACGTGTATCTGGACATGCTGGAAAATTGGCTCATGCCACAACTGGAGACCGACAGCGCCGACTTCATCTTTCAACAGGATGGTGCTCCACCGCACTTCCATCACGATGTTCGGCACTTCTTAAACAGGAGATTGGAAAAGCGATGGATCGGTCGTGGTGGAGATCACGATCAGCAATTCGTGTCACGGCCTCCACGCTCTCCCGACTTAACCCCATGCGATTTCTTTCTGCGGGGTTATGTGAAAGATTCAGTGTTTAAACCTCCTCTACCAAGAAACGTGCCAGAACTGCGAGCTCGCATCAACGGTGCTTTCGAACTCATTGCTGGGGACATGCTGCGCCGAGTGTGGGAGGAACTTGATTATCGGTTTGATGTCTGCCGAATCACTAAAGCGGCACATATTGAACATTTGTGAATGCCTAAAAAAACTTTTTGAGTTTTTGTACGTGTGTGCAAAGCATTGTGAAAATATCTCAAATAATAAAGTTATTGTAGAGCTGTGAAATCGCTTCAATCATTTGTAATAACCCTGTAGTTCTAGGTGTAGGGGACTGATGACCTCAGATGTTAAGTCCCATAGTGCTCAGAGCCATTTGATCAGACTGTCACAGCCCACACATTACTCTTAAACTGGTGCCCATGTGCACCCTCAACAGTCCTACTTGTCTTTGAATGTCTGCATTTACGTTCTTACGGTGTCCATGCAAATCCGTTCCCAGTAATCTTTGTAAATCGGAAATGAAGAATTATGGATACATGTTTAGACGAATTTTTGTCCTTGTTTTGTGTAAGGAACCTGCGCCCAAAGTTTCTAAAGCTTTCTTTGAACCACCCTAGGAAAGTGAAGTGTCCATAAGAGGACGAGAAAACGAAAGGAAACTTCTCGGGCAGAATATCTGTGCAATGTTACTTCATCGGTTTGGCAAATTTACAATGGACGCAGTTAGCAGTATGACACACCATCGACCGTTGCCTGGATGCAACACTAATTCTCTTGGGAAGGGTGCCATATCTCTTCCAGGCCGCCCCACGAATGTTGTTACGGGTCCCTGGTATCCTGGCACTGGCAATGGTACACAGTGTCATCCAAGATGTTCCCACACATATTCTACACTCCTGGAAATTGAAATAAGAACACCGTGAATTCATCGTCCCAGGAAGGGGAAACTTTATTGACACATTCCTGGGGTCAGATACATCACATGATCACACTGACAGAACCACAGGCACATAGACACAGGCAACAGAGCATGCACAATGTCGGCACTAGTACAGTGTATATCCACCTTTCGCAGCAATGCAGGCTGCTATTCTCCCATGGAGACGATCGTAGAGATGCTGGATGTAGTCCTGTGGAACGGCTTGCCATGCCATTTCCACCTGGCGCCTCAGTTGGACCAGCGTTCGTGCTGGACGTGCAGACCGCGTGAGACGACGCTTCATCCAGTCCCAAACATGCTCAATGGGGGACAGATCCGGAGATCTTGTTGGCCAGGGTAGTTGACGTACACCTTCTAGAGCACGTTGGGTGGCACGGGATACATGCGGACGTGCATTGTCCTGTTGGAACAGCAAGTTCCCTTGCCGGTCTAGGAATGGTAGAACGATGGGTTCGATGACGGTTTGGATGTACCGTGCACTATTCAGTGTCCCCTCGACGATCACCAGTGGTGTACGGCCAGTGTAGGAGATCGCTCCCCACACCGTCATGCCGGGTGTTGGCCCTGTGTGCCTCAGTCGTATGCAGTCCTGATTGTGGCGCTCACCTGCACGGCGCCAAACACGCATACGACCATCATTGGCACCGAGGCAGAAGCGACTCTCATCGCTGAAGACGACACGTCTCCATTCGTCCCTCCATTCACGCCTGTCGCGACACCACTGGAGGCGGGCTGCACGATGTTGGGGCGTGAGCGGAAGACGGCCTAACGGTGTGCGGGACCGTAGCCCAGCTTCATGGAGACGGTTGCGAATGGTCCTCGCCGATACCCCAGGAGCAACAGTGTCCCTAATTTGCTGGAAAGTGGCGGTGCGGTCCCCAACGGCACTGCGTAGGATCCTACGGTCTTGGCGTGCATCCGTGCGTCGCTGCGGTCCGGTCCCAGGTCGACGGGCACGTGCACCTTCCGCCGACCACTGGCGACAACATCGATGTACTGTGGAGACCTCACGCCCCACGTGTTGAGCAATTCGGCGGTACGTCCACCCGGCCTCCCGCATGCCCACTATACGCCCTCGCTCAAAGTCCGTCAACTTCACATACGGTTCACGTCCACGCTGTCGCGGCATGCTACCAGTGTTAAAGACTGCGATGGAGCTCCGTATGCCACGGCAAACTGGCTGACACTGACGGCGGCGGTGCACAAATGCTGCGCAGCTAGCGCCATTCGAAGGCCAACACCGCGGTTCCTGGTGTGTCCGCTGTGCCGTGCGTGTGATCATTGCTTGTACAGCCCTCTCGCAGTGTCCGGAGCAAGTATGGTGGGTCTGACACACCGGTGTCAATGTGTTCTTTTTTCCATTTCCAGGAGTGTATTTGGGACACGTCTGGGGATCATGCTGGCCATGAGAGTAACTCAATATTAACAGGAACACGTGCCGCGTGTGCACGAGCGTTATCTTGTTGGAAAATAGTACCACGACACTGTCGTATGAGGAATAAGACGTGAGGACTGATGGCGTCTGTGATGTAACGTTCTGCCATCTCAGTTACCTCAATCAGTTCACAGGAACACATCCCGTGTGTGCACGAGCATTGCCCTGTTGGAAAATGGTACCACAACACTGTCGCATGAGGAGTAATACGTGAGGACTCAGGATATCTATGATGTACTGTACATTCTGCCATCACAATTACCTCAATCAGTTCGTACGAACAAATCCGTACAGCCGTGTACCGCAAGTCTCTAGAGGAACGGAAGGTTCCAAATGATTGGATAAGAGCACAGGTAGTCCCAATCTTCAAGAAGGGTCGTCGAGCAGATGCGCAAAACTATAGACCTATATCTCTGACGTCGATCTGTTGTAGAATTTTAGAACATGTTTTTTGCTCGAGTATCATGTCGTTTTTGGAAACCCAGAATCTACTATGTAGGAATCAACATGGATTCCGGAAACAGCGATCGTGTGAGACCCAACTCGCTTTATTTGTTCATGAGACCCAGAAAATATTAGATACCGGCTCCCAGGTAGATGCCTTTTTCCTCGACTTCCGGAAGGTGTTCGATACAGTTCCGCACTGTCGCCTGATAAACAAAGTAAGAGCCTACGGAATATCAGACCAGCTGTGTGGCTGGATTGAAGAGTTTTTAGCCAACAGGACACAGCATGTTGTTATCAATGGAGAGACGTCTACAGACGTTAAAGTAACCTCTGGCGTGCCACAGGGGAGTGTTATGGGCCCATTGCTTTTCACAATATATATAAATGACCTAGTAGATAGTGTCGGAAGTTCCGTGCGGCTTTTCGCGGATGATGCTGTAGTGTGCAGAGAAGTCGGAGCATTAGAAAATTGTAGCGAAATGCAGGAAGATCTGCAGCGGATAGCACTTGGTGCAGGGAGTGGCAACTGACCCTTAACATAGACAAATGTAATGTATTGCGAATACATAGAAAGAAGTATCCTTTATTGTATGATTATATGATAGCACAACAAACACTGGTAGCAGTTACTTCTGTAAAACATCTGGGAGTATGCGTGCGGAACGATTTGAAGTGGAATGATCATATAAAATTAATTCTTGGTAAGGCGGGTGCCAGGTTGAGATTCATTGGGAGAGTCCTTAGAAAATGTAGTCCATCAACAAAGGAGGTGGCTTACAAAACACTCGTTCGACCTATACTTGAGTATTGCTCATCAGTGTGGGATCCGTACCAGGTAGGGTTGACGGAGGAGATAGAGAAGATCCAAAGAAGAGCGGCGCGTTTCGTCACAGGGTTATTTGGTGAGCGTGACAGCGTTACGGAGATGTTTAGCAAACTCGAGTGGCAGACTCTGCAAGAGAGGCGCTCTGCATCGCGGTGTAGCTTGCTCGCCAGGTTTCGAGAGGGTGCGTTTCTGGATGAGGTATCGAATATATTGCTTCCCCCTACTTATACCTCCCGAGGAGATCACGAATGTAAAATTAGAGAGATTCGAGCGCGCACGGAGGCTTTCAGACAGTCGTTCTTCCCGCGAACCACACGCGACTGGAACAGGAAAGGGAGGTAATGACAGTGGCACGTAAAGTGCACTCCGCCACACACCGTTGGGTGGCTTGCGGAGTATAAATGTAGATGTAGATGTAGATGTGTGCACAAGCATTGGCCTGTTCCAAAATGGTACCATGACACTGTCCTATGTCGAGTAACATCTGAGGACTCAGGATGTCTTTGATGTACTGTTCTGCCATTACAGTCAATGTTGTGTTATGTAACTAATAAGTTGTGTTTCAGTGAATGGTACACTGCGATACAATTTTGAATAGGTCTTTAGGAGAGGAAATGAATTACCGAATAAAAAATAAAGGATGCCATTTAAAAAAAGTCATATTGCTGTTCATATATTTGTAAAAAAACAAAGCTACATCCAAGGCAATCATGCTGACTGATGTCACCCTGACGGCTAAGGACCATTCGCTTGAAACATTTTATAATTTGCATCTGAACAAACAGTTATTTAGAGTGGTCAGGATAAATGGGATCCCATATATACGAAGGCAGTTCAATAAGTAATGCAACACATTTTTTTTATCGGCCAATTTTGGTTGAAAAAACCGGAAATTTCTTGTGGAATATTTTCAAACATTGCCGCTTCGTCTCGTATAGTTTCATTGACTTCCGACAGGTGGCAGCGCTGTACAGAGCTGTTAGAATGGCGTCTGTAACGGATGTGCATTGCAAACAACGGGCGGTGATCGAGTTTCTTTTGGCGGGAAACCAGGGCATCTCAGATATTCATAGGCGCTTGCAGAATGTCTACGGTGATCTGGCAGTGGACAAAAGCACGGTGAGTCGTTGGGCAAAGCGTGTGTCATCATCGCCGCAAGGTCAAGCGAGACTGTCTGATCTCCCGCGTGCGGGCCGGCCGTGCACAGCTGTGACTCCTGCGATGGCGGAGCGTGCGAACACACTCGTTCGATGTGATCGACGGATCACCATCAAACAACTCAGTGCTCAACTTGACATCTCTGTTGGTAGTGCTGTCACAATTGTTCACCAGTTGGGATATTCAAAGGTTTGTTCCCGCTGGGTCCCTCGTTGTCTAACCGGACACCATAGAGAGCAAAGGAGAACCATCTGTGCGGAATTGCTTGCTCGTCATGTGGCTGAGGGTGACAATTTCTTGTCAAAGATTGTTACAGGCGATGAAACATGAGTTCATCACTTCGAACCTGAAACAAAACGGCAATCAATGGAGTGGCGCCAGACCCACTCCCCTACCGAGAAAAAGTTTATAAAGCCATACCCTCAGCCGGTAAAGTCACGGTTACAGTCTTCTGGGACGCTGAAGGGGTTATTCTGTTCGATGTCCTTCCCCACGGTCAAACGATCAACTCTGAAGTGTATTGTGCTACTCTTCAGAAATTGAAGAAACGACTTCAGCGTGTTCGTAGGCACAAAAATCTGAACGAACCTCTCCTTCTTCGTGACAACGCAAGACCTCACACAAGTCTTCGCACCCGAGAGGAGCTCACAAAACTTCAGTGGACTGTTCTTCCTCATGCACCCTACAGCCCCGATCTCGCACCGTCGGATTTCCATATGTTTGGCCCAATGAAGGACGCAATCCGTGGGAGGCACTACGCGGATGATGAAGAAGTTATCGATGCAGTACGACGTTGGCTCCGACATCGACCAGTGGAATGGTACCGTGCAGGCATACAGGCCCTCATTTCAAGGTGGCGTAAGGCCGTAGCATTGAATGGAGATTACGTTGAAAAATAGTGTAGTGTAGCTAAAAGATTGGGGAATAACCTGGTGTATTTCAATGCTGAATAAAACAATCCCTGTTTCAGAAAAAAAATGTGTTGCATTACTTATTGAACTGCCCTCGTATGTGTGTGTGTGTGTGTGTGTGTGTGTGTATGTGTGCGTGTGTGTGTGTGTGTGTGTCGGTACTCACCCAGGCTGGAGGTAGGTGGCGTGGTGGTGCTCGAGCGCCATGGCGACCAGCGTGTGGTGGTGCGGCTCCACGCTCTGCTGCTGGCCCAGGCCCGTGCTGCTCGTCACGTCCTCCGCGCCGGGGGTGAGCGGCGGTCCTGACGATGAAACGAGCTCAGCGTTGGAAACGTCTCTCCCAGAAACACACTTCCTCCCCGATCGGCCCAAACGTCTACTCGACTATGAACATGCGTAAGGTAACGTAAAGGTACAGCGAGACTTTCGGGACACACTGCCAAGCATTCAAACGCTCAAGTCGAATCGAGGTCTCTGGCGATGTTTAGTAGAACCAACCTTAACAAAACTACGAGCGTCATTAAATAATTAAACAGAGAAATTGGTCTGGGGAAAAGATGTTAGCAGGGAAACTTTGGCAGTCTTATGGCTTTAAGTTGGCATCACTGGGACGAGCACTGATCAGCTGATGTATCACCATTGTTTTCTTTATAACCTCAAAAATACATTTCAAGATGGTGAGTCCGCTTGAAACGTCCACATTAGTTATTCCTCTTTTACTTGCTGAAGGCGAGAAACCAGTAAATAGATGTACAGGGTGATTCAAAAAGAATACCACAACTTTAGGAATTTAAAACTCTGCAACGACAAAAGGCAGAGCTAAGCACTATCTGTCGGCGAATTAAGGGAGCTATAAAGTTTCATTCAGTTGTACATTTGTTCGCTTGAGGCGCTGTTGACTAGGCGTCAGCGTCAGTTGATGCTAAGATGGCGACCGCTCAACAGAAAGCTTTTTGTGTTATTGAGTACGGCAGAAGTGAATCGACGACAGTTGTTCAGCGTGCATTTCGAATTAAGTACGGTGTTAAACCTCCTGATAGGTGGTGTATTTTAAACGTCGGTATAAACAGTTTACAGAGAATGGGTGTTTGTGCAAAGGGAAAAGTTCTGGACGGCCGAGAACGAGTGATGAAAATGTAGCACGCATCCAGCAAGCATTTGTTCGCAGCCCAGGAAAATCGACTCGCAGAGCTAGCAGAGAGCTGCAAATTCCACAATCAACTGTATGGAGAGTCCTACGAAAAAGGTCCTTAACTACCTGAACGTCAACTACCCGAGGCAGCCCGTGACAGAGCACTTCATCACTGGCCTCCAAGAAGCCCTGATCTTACCCCCTGCGATTTTTTCTTATGGGGGTATGTTAAGGATATGGTGTTTCGGCCACCTCTCCCAGCCACCATTGATGATTTGAAACGAGAAATAACAGCAGCTATCCAAACTGTTACGCCTGATATGCTACAGAGAGTGTGGAACGAGTTGGAGTATCGGCTTGATATTGCTCGAGTGTCTGGAGGGGGCCATATTGAACATCTCTGAACTTGTTTTTGAGTGAAAAAAACCTTTTTAAATACTCTTTGTAATAATGTATAACAGAAGGTTATATTATGTTTCTTTCATTAAATACACATTTTTAAAGTTGTGGTATTCTTTTTGAATCACCCTGTATACTGCAGAATGTCTAAACGTTTATGGTGAAGGTTGTATGAATCGTGTAAGTTTTTACAAGTGGGTAGAGCAAAAAATCGTCGCGGCTCAGTGACTGACGAACACCGTTCTGGCCGACCAGTTGCAGTTTCAACTCCCTCACTTGAACGTCGAATTGATGACCGTTATTCCTGCCGACCGCCATGCGACTGTGGAAATGATAGTTGATAAGGTTCAAGTTAGTACTGCTACAGTTTATAACATTATCTGTAACCAGCTGAAATACCGCAAAACATGTGCAAGATGGGTGCAAAACGAGTTGACACGGCAACACAAGGGGAAAAAGGTTGAGAGTGTGCACAGAGCTAAAGGAACGTTATGAAAGAGAAGGTGAGCACTTCCTCGACAAATTTTTAACATGTGATCAAACTTGGGTTCACTATTATGAGCCAGAATCAAAAAGATGAAGCATGGAGTGGAAGCACACCAACTCACATATTAAGAACAAAAAAATCAAAACCCGAGCGTCAGCAGGAAAAGTCATGTTGGCTGTGTTCTGCGATGCTGAAGGTCCAGTTTCTTGTGATCAGCTCTAAGAGCAGCGCACAATGAACAGCCAGTACTACTCGGATTTGCTTTTAAACAGGGTGAAGCCAACCATGAGAGGCACAGATGTCGTGTATCTCAGAGGAGAGGTGTGATTCTCCAGCAGGACAACGCACGTCCTCATATTGCTCAACCGTCGACAAAATGCGCTGGGAAGTACTGCCTCATCCCGCTTACAGTTCTGACTTAGCACCTGGTGATTTACATTTGTCTGGTGCACTGAAGGAGGCATTACGTGGGAAAACGTTGCAGGACAAGGGGAACGTGAAATAGTTTGCTGGAAATTGGTTGAAACATCAAGATAGAAAGTTGTTTGCAGCCGGAAAGCTTGTAGCCCGTTGGAACAAGTGCGTAAATGTTCAAGGAGATTATGCTGAAAAGTAGAAAAAGTATTGTTTTGTAAAAACAAACGCTTTTTTCAGACCAGATTTGTCTCTTTAATTACTGAACGACCCTCATATATACAAGACAGGAGAAATACTCTCGGGTTTCATGAAGAATGTAATAATTCGAATTCCAATAAGAGGCTGGTGAAAACTAGAGTAAATATTAGCAAAGAATCAGTTTAATAAGCCATGGCTGAAAAATGCTGACGCGAATTACTTACAGAAGTGTCGAAAACTGGTAGAAGTCGTCCTCGGGTAAGATCGGTATGATTCACGGACAGATGTAGTAACACGCTAGGCAGCCGTGACTGTAATACCTATCTTAGAAGATACACAAAAAGATTTGAGAGTGTTGGTTGGACTGCATGTTTTGATCCGTTATACATCTATTCTAGGTAGTGTTGTTGTTGTGGTCTTCAGTCCTGAGACTGGTTTGATGCAGCTCTCCATGCTACTCTATCCTGTGTAAGCTTCTTCATCTCCCAGTACCTACTGCACCCTACATCCTTCTGAATCTGCTCTGTGTATTCATCTCTTGGTCTTCCCCTACGATTTTTACCCTCCACGCTGCCCTCCAGTACTAAATTGCTGATCCCTTGATGCCTCAGAACATGTCCTACCAACCGATCCCTTCTTCTAGTCAAGTTGTGCCACAAACTCCTCTCCTCCCCAATCCTATTCAATACCTCCTCATTAGCTACGTGATATACCCATCTAATTTTCAGCATTCCTCTGTAGCACCACATTTCGAAAGCTTCTATTCTCTTCTTGTCCAAACTATTTATCGTCCACGTTTCGATTCCATACACGGCTACACTCCATAAAAATACTTTCAGAAACGGCTTCCTGACACTTAAATCTATACTCGATGTTAACAAATTTCTCTTCTTCAGGACCGCTTTCCTTGACATTGCCAGTCTACATTTTATATCCTCTCTACTTCTACCATCATTCCCAAATATCAAAACTCATTTACTACCTTAAGTTTCCCATTTCCTAATCTAATTCCCTCAGCATCACCCGACTTAATTCGACTACATTCCATCACCCTCGTTTTCCTTTTGTTAATGTTCATCTTATATCCTCCTTTCAAGACACTGTCCATTCCGTTCAACTGCTCTTCCAAATCCGTTGCTGTCTCTGACAGAATTACAATGTCATCGGCGAACCTCAAAGTTTCAATTTCTTCTCCGTGGATATTAATTCCTACTCCGAATTTTTCTTTTGTTTCCTTTACTGCTTGCTCATTGTACAGATTGAATAACATCGGGGCTAGGCTACAACTCTGTCTCACTCCCTTCCCAACCACTGCTTCCCTTTCATGCCCCTCGACTCTTATAACTGCCATCTGCTTTCTGTACAAATTTCTCTGTTGATAACGACGTACTCTTGAGTAGACCCCGCCCGGAGATCCGAATGGGGGACAATTCTACCTCCGGAATATTTTACCCAAGAGAGCGCCATCATCGTTTAACCATACAGTAAAGCTGTATGCTTTCAGCCGTTCGCAGTACCAGCACAGCAAGGCTGTTTTGGTTAGTGTAACGAGGCCGGATCAGTCAATCATCCAGACTGTTGCCCCTGCAACTACTGAAATGGCCGCGCGGTTCTGGCGCTGCAGTCTGGAACCGCGAGACCGCTACGGTCGCAGGTTCGAATCCTGCCTCGGGCATGGATGTGTGTGATGTCCTTAGGTTAGTTAGGTTTAACTAGTTCTAAGTTCTAGGGGACTGATGACCTCAGCAGGTGAGTCCCATAGTGCTCAGAGCCATTTGAACCATTTGAACTACTGAAAGGGCAGCTGCCCCTCTTCGAGAACCACACGTTTTGTCTGGCCTCTCACCTACTGTACGGCTATCTCTATCGCTGAGGCGCGCAAGCCTTCCCACCAACGGCAAGGTCCGTGGTTCGTTAATAAAAAGTGCGAAACACATGAAGCGCCGCGAGATTTGAGTTTCTCCCGGCGTATGCGATTTTAAAACAACTTACAGGAATTGAGCCAGGTTAGATTTACAGCGACCGCCGATATTTCGGCACTTCGTACCTTGGTACACAAGGTACGTGTCATTTCCGACGCTGAGACCTTGCCAGCTGAGCTGTCCCATCTTGAAGCTACATTCCGTCAGAATGCTTATAGTGAAAGTCAGATTGAACGTGCGTTGCGCTATCGACCAACTGTGCATCGGATGAATAGTGATAATACCGGGTCGACACCTAAGTCTACTGCCCTTCTGCCTGGCGTAGGAAGCACTTCCAACAAGAGCGGTCGTATTTTGCGGAAATACGGTGTGAAATGTGTTTCCCGACATCCATCTGAATTTAGTGATTTTGGGTTCTGTTAAAGATGTTTGGAAGGAAAACATAGGTACGAAGAAGGTAGCTGCGAAGAAACCACGGGTAACAGAAGAAATACTTCAGTTCGTTGATGAAAGGAGGAAGTACAAACATGTTCCGGGAAAATCAGCAATACAGAAATACAAGTCGCTGAGGAATGAAATAAATAGGAAGTGCAGGGAAGCTAAGACGAAATGGCTGCAGGAAAAATGTGAAGACATCGAAAAAGATATGATTGTCGGAAGGACAGACTCAGCATACAGGAAAGTCACAACAACCTTTGGTGACATTAAAAGCAACGGTGGTAACATTAAGAGTGCAACGGGAATTCCACTGTTAAATGCAGAGGAGAGAGAGCAGATAGGTGGAAATACACTCCTAGAAATCGAAAAAAGAACACATTGACACCGGTGTGACAGACCAACCATACGTGCTCCGGACACTGCGAGAGGGCTGTACAAGCAATGATCACATGCACGGCACAGCGGACACACCAGGAACCGCGGTGTTGGCCGTCGAATGGCGCTAGCTGCGCGGCATTTGTGCACCGCCGCCGTCAGTGTCAGCCAGTTTGCCGTGGCATACGGAGCTCCATCGCAGTCTTTAACACTGGTAGCATGCCGCGACAGCGTGGACGTGAACCGTATGTGCAGTTGACGGACTTTGAGCGAGGGCGTATAGTGGGCATGCGGGAGGCCGGGTGGACGTACCGCCGAATTGCTCAACACGTGGGGCGTGAGGTCTCCACAGTACATCGATGTTGTCGCCAGTGGTCGGCGGAAGATGCACGTGCCCGTCGACCTGGGACCGGACCGCAGCGACGCACGGATGCACGCCAAGACCGTAGGATCCTACGCAGTGCCGTAGGGGACCGCACCGCCACTTCCCAGCAAATTAGGGACACTGTTGCTCCTGGGGTATCGGCGAGGACCATTCGCAACCGTCTCCATGAAGCTGGGCTACGGTCCCGCACACCGTTAGGCCGTCTTCCGCTCACGCCCCAACATCGTGCAGCCCGCCTCCAGTGGTGTCGCGACAGGCGTGAATGGAGGGACCAATGGAGACGTGTCGTCTTCAGCGATGAGAGTCGCTTCTGCCTTGGTGCCAATGATGGTCGTATGCGTGTTTGGCGCCGTGCAGGTGAGCGCCACAATCAGGACTGCATACGACCGAGGCACACAGGGCCGACACCCGGCACCGTGGTGTGGGGAGCGATCTCCTACACTGGCCGTACACCACTGGTGATCGTCGAGGGGACACTGAATAGTGCACGGTACATCCAAACCGTCATCGAACCCATCGTTCTACCATTCTTAGACCGGCAAGGGAACTTGCTGTTCCAACAGGACAATGCACGTCCGCATGTATCCCGTGCCACCCAACGTGCTCTAGAAGGTGTAAGTCAACTACCCTGGCCAGCAAGATCTCCGGATCTGTCCCCCATTGAGCATGTTTGGGACTGGATGAAGCGTCGTCTCACGCGGTCTGCACGTCCAGCACGAACGCTGGTCCAACTGAGGCGCCAGATGGAAATGGCATGGCAAGCTGTTCCACAGGACTACATCCAGCATCTCTACGATCGTCTCCATGGGAGAATAGCAGCCTGCATTGCTGCGAAAGGTGGCTATACACTGTACTAGTGCCGACATTGTGCATGCTCTGTTGCCTGTGTCTATGTGCCTGTGGTTCTGTCAGTGTGATCATGTGATGTATCTGACCCCAGGAATGTGTCAATAAAGTTTCCCCTTCCTGGGACGATGAATTCACGGTGTTCTTATTTCAATTTCCAGGAGTGTATGATAGCGTAATACTGGCCTTGCTCAGAACCAAAACACCGGTAGCGGTTTTAACCGGTCGGTTTTCCTATCCCTACTCTAGACTGGTGTCACACTATTCACAGTTTCATAACTAAATTGCAATATAACTTTGAACATGGCTGACGATATGTTCTTCATGTAATTGCCTTACCTTCTGATGAAGTCACCCTTAGAGGTAACGAAACTTGGTCAACGTATATAGAAATCCTATGCAACCGGTTGGGTGATCTTTACATATTTTTCATAAATGGGAATAAATATGTTTGATTTTACAGTAAAACTACATCTGTTTCCTCGTCGTAGAATACTGGGATAATCGGCGTGCGCATGCAATCACCTATATAGAGTGAACATTGGCAAGACCAACAAACTGCTGGGACGGATTCCCGTTTGAAAATGGAGGAAAAAAGGTCCTGTGAACGTGTGTACGGAAATGCATCGTTGCCCTGGCGGATGGCGTTTCCCCTGTCCACGTGCCGTGTGTTGCAGGCCGTGCGATTGACGCAGCGTAGTGTAAGCAGCAGAATGTGTAGTGTCCCTTTTGCAGTATTCACCATTATCGAGGTGAAACATAAATAAAAATGACTGTATGTGACTCAAAATGAACTGCAAACATCGATTTATCTGCGAAAGGTAATAACACTAACTGTAAAAATATACAATACAGATCGATAGATGCAGAAAAGACATTATTTTTATTGTATGAGATTATAATGTGTAAGTAATTCTTCGACCATAAATATAACAGACTGACCCTGACGTCATTTTCGTGGCTCCAACATCTCTGGGCTAAAGTCACGTGCATGTTGGCAAAACATGGTTGTTTCGTGTTGCCCTTATGGCTGTACTTAGCGTTTTGTCGGGGGAAAATGGCGTTACATTTCACGTGTAAGTGTTTCTATGATAGTGCAGATGCGTTTATTGAAATCTGCTGAAGTGACTTATATATGTTTTTTACACTTGAAATAGAGTATCACGTAAATTAAAGTGTTGAAAGTGATGCCTGTAAAGTCAGACTCATATTACATTTTGAAACTATCTGTGATAATTCGGTTACAGAAATAAATATAACTGTTTCTCGTTCCTACTCATAGGTTCCCTAAGGATGAAAACCGAAGGCAGCTTTGGATACAGGCCCTGAAACGGAAAAACTTTAAACAATCTGCATCGCCTTTTTGTATATACAAGTGAGATTATAATAAGGTAAAAGCACCTATAGTCGGCACTTGAAGAGAATTTTTTTCTACCTTCTAATACTATCAAATAAATGTAGGCTCCAAAATTATTTTCTGAAACTTCAAAGTCTCACCTTTCATCTAAAATATTTTTTTAAACTGATAGTTTAAACTTTTGTAAAAATAGTAGGACCTGAACCTTTGAAGTGCACCTAAAATTGATACTCTAAAATGGACCTGCTCCTAAAGTCGACAATTTTGGCACCTATAGTTGACAAAATTCCCATATCCCATTTTCTTTTATAAAGTGACTAGAGCTCAAAACGCGGCGAATCCAACATTTAAAGTTTTGACACGAGCCCACTCTTAGTGTTTAAAAGAATTTTTACGACATTTTACTTTAATTGATAGTTTATAGTAATTTCGTCCCGCTGCCCACCAGAGGGGCGTTCGATGTATTTGTTAGATTTTATAAATGATACTGTGGGCAAATCCAGGTCAAATGTAGTTCTGCCATAATTTTTCGCAGATAAAAAAGGAAGCGTTTGACAGTCAATTGAGAAATGTGGGTAAAATACGATACAAACATAGGATGCCAGACCACTGATTTGAAATCCCGCCACGTTTTGCCAACAGTCACGTGGTTTATGTTGGAGCCACACCAGCTCAATAGCTTCTGCACAGCAAGGCCAGTCTACTAGTATCTATGGTCGAAGAAGTAATTAAAAGAAGTATTATTATCTTTGTAAGAGTATGAAACACAATGCAATGCTCATTTTTCTGTCTAGTCTGTTTTGTTCTGCTCGTTCTGGTGTTAGCTGGAATAAGGTACGCAAGCTATTGTGCTGCGCTAGCATTTGTTTCTGTCGTAACGTAATTGCAAATATTTAATGGTGTAAACTGTGTCCTAGTAAGAATATATTAGTATAAAGTGATCTCCGTGTGTTATTTCAAGAACCTACGCCACATTTATCTTATGAAAAGAATATTTAATTAAAATTATTTATCACGTTTCCAGCTGCGCGCAACAGTGATCTCTGACTGTTAACAATTAGCCGCCATTACGCGGTACATTTAAAAAAAAATTTTCACAGCACAATGTCTGATAGCCGGAGCGGAAGAAATTGTGTAAAAATATTCTGTGAGGTTAATTGAAGCAATCCAGTGAAATAATTTTATTAAAGCTTGTCCATTTTCTGTGATAGTAATAATTTCACATCAGTGAACTGGAGCTGAGTAATACTACACTATTGCATTTACAGTAATTTGTAGGGAGATTGGCGCTCAATAAAACCAGATATAATACGTAATTGGCAACCTACGAAATTCATTATTTTGCTTATTATGTCTCTTTTGTATTTTTTTGAAAGCTAAACGTAAAAACTAACTTCCCTAAAAATCAGTAACAGATCACGATAAATCAAAGGACAAATAAATTTACTAGGAGAGTGTTTCCTCTAAAATATATTAGTTACACATTTTTTAAGAGATATAATAAATGGTTAGGTATTCGTGCGCGAGAACAAGCCGAGATGGTGTCTGTGTATGACCGAGCAGATGGAAACGGCCGAGAGGCAGCACGGCTAGCTCAAAACAAGTACCCTCCATCACACGACATTTCGAGCCCTTTTTGGGCGTGTGCGTGATTGTGGGCCCTTTCAAGACAGACGAAGGTGCAGGGAGGCGGCGGCCTATGCGTACACCAGATCTAGAGGACCGAGTTTTGCCTCTCGATCGTTTGCACGTGCATGCCAGAACCCACAACCACCTCGGCTTGTTGCCGACACGAATACAGGACCATTCTGCTGCTTACAGTCATTTTTTTTTTTTTTTGCATCTGTCTACTGACTGGTTTGATGCGGCCCGCCACGAATTCCTTTCCTGTGCTAACCTCTTCATCTCAGAGTAGCACTTGCAACCTACGTCCTCAATTATTTGCTTGACGTATTCCAATCTCTGTCTTCCTCTACACTTTTTGCCCTCTACAGCTCCCTCTAGTACCGTGGAAGTCATTCCATCATGTCTTAGCAGATGTCCTATCATCCTGTCCCTTCTCCTTATCAGTGTTTTCCACATATTCCTTTCCTCTCCGATTCTGCGTAGAACCTCCTCATTCCTTACCTTATCAGTCCACCTAATTTTCAACATTCGTCTATAGCACCACATCTCAAATGCTTCGATTCTCTGTTCGGTTTTCCCGTGTTTCACTACCATACAATGCTGTACTCCAGACGTACATCCTCAGAAATTTCTTCCTCAAATTAAGGCCGGTATTTGATATTAGCAGACTTCTCTTGGCCAGAAATGCCTTTTTTGCCATAGCGAGTCTGCTTTTGATGTCCTCCTTGCTCCGTCCGTCATTGGTTATTTTATTGCCTAGGTAGCAGAATTCCTTAACTTCATTGACTTCGTGACCATCAATCCTGATGTTAAGTTTCTAGCTGTTCTCATTTCTACTTCTTCTCATTACCTTCGTCTTTCTCCGATTTACTCTCAAACCGTACTGTGTACTCATTAGACTGTTCATTCCGTTCAGCAGATCATTTAATTCTTCTTCACTTTCACTCAGGATAGCAATGTCATCAGCGAATCGTATCATTGATATCCTTTCACCTTGTATTTTAATTCCACTCCTGAACCTTTCTTTTATTTCCACCATTGCTTCCTCGATGTACAGATGGAAGAGTAGGGGCGAAAGGCTACAGCCTTGTCTTACACCCTTCTTAATACGAGCACTTCGTTCTTGATCGTCCACTCTTATTATTCCCTCTTGGTTGTTGTACATATTGTATATGACCCGTCTCTCCCTATAGCTTACCCCTACTTTTTTCAGAATCTCGAACAGCTAGCAAAATTTTATATTGTCGAACGCTTTTTCCAGGTCGACAAATCCTATGAAAGTGTCTTGATTGTTCTTTAGCCTTGCTTCCATTATTAGCGGTAACGTCAGAATTGCCTCTCTCGTCCCTTTACTTTTCCTAAAGCCAAACTGATCGTCACCTAGCGCATTCTCAATTTTCTTTTCCATTCTTCTGTATATTATTCTTGTAAGCAGCTTCGATGCATGAGCTGTTAAGCTGATTGTGCGATAATTCTCGCACTTGTTAGCTCTTGCCGTCTTCGGAATTGTGTGGATGACGCTTTTCCGAAAGTCAGATGGTATATCGCCAGACTCTTATATTCTACACACCAACGTGAATAGTCGTTTTGCTGCCACAGTACGCTGCGTCAGTGACACAGCCTGCAACGTTGTGTGTGTTGTAGAGACATTGCTTTCCCCGAAAGTCGGTAATATTTTTTTCTTTTGTGCATTACCTTGTCATAGTAGGTATGTATAATTTATTTCAACTATTCTTTATTTGTTAATACGTCACATTGTTTGTTCTGGTTTTATATACTTTGTAAATCTTTGGTTAGGCTAGGACATGGAGGTAAGAATAGAGGGAGACGCCGTGACGTCACAGCTGCGAAGCTACGTGAAGCCGAGTGTAGCCATCTCAATCCGACCAAAACATTGCTGCTGTAAGCTTGTGTGCATAGGCTTGTAGCTCGCTTTTGGAAGGATTTTGCGCTATTATGGTGACTTGTGTGGAGTTCGGATGTACGAATCGTTCTGATTGCGATGCGAAATCGAAGGGAATAACATTTCATGTGTAAGTTGTCTCGTTAAGTGTGATTTTACAACTTCATTGTGAACGAACGTGTGCTACATCGGTACTTGTTACTATAGCGTGTTTTTCTCCTGTACGATTTTAGATTTCCTAAAAATGAAAGTCGGAAAGCTCTGTGGGAGAATGCCGTGAGGAGGAAGAATTGGCGTGCGTCTAAATGGAGCACTATATGTTCTCAGCATTTCCGAGAAGAGGACATAGACCGAACTTCCCTTTCAACAGTAAGGTTCCGAGAAAATGCTGTACCATCAGTTTTCCCTACACACTCAAAACATTTGCAAAAGGTATGTTAATTCAAAGAATTAAATTCTTAATTTTCAAGTTCACGTTTCAGCATAATACGTACGTATCGTCGATAATCGAAGTGTTGAGTAACTCACTTTGTCTTCATCATGTACCAAATTAAAAGCTAACACTACATTAACTGGCGTAAAGTATAGGCCTAAACAGGACACTGTGTAGATTTGCCATTCTATGTACCGTATTTCAGTAAATATTGGTGGTAATGAACAGTGTTTCCCAGTAGTGTAACGTAACTTAAATGTCCCAGTACGTACTACAAACAAGATGTATTTATGGGGCTTTGGAGGGAGGGTATAGCTAACTTAGTTTTCAGTTTCTATTATTTAGTTTGTGATACACGTATATTACTGAATTAACAAAATTGTATCGTTTACATTGAAGACTAGCTATTCGTAATATTACTTTAAAAACTATTTTTAATCAGAAGAAATGCGGAATTTCGCCTTTACGAGATTTTATTTTGAACAAAAACTCTGAAACAACCAATCTGATAACGTTACATGCGTACATGGTGCGATTAGCGACTGTAATACACGCAGCGCTATAGCACACCGGCAATGTTTTGGTCAGAGTGTCATGGCAGCGAGCCACGCCCCCATGGCTTCAAAACATAGTACGGCTGGGATATGTAGCGCCATCTCCCCTTATTCTTACCTCCATGGGCTAGGAGAAGTACTGTGTCAGAGAGAGAGCGAACGACTATCGACAGAGAGCTTGCGAGTTGTTGTGGTATCGTGGGCGGTTCGCGGGTGGAGAAACGTAGAAAAGTCCGGCGTCAAAGACGGTGATACGCGGAGGAACAATCAACTACAGTGCGTCTGCTGTGTAAATAGGAGATCGTCCTTTATTAAGTGAACAGTAAAACCTGAAAAGTATATCGAGCGTTTGCGGTGACGAGTTTACATACTGTGTGAACTTGTGGCCATCAGCCGTGAACCAGACACCATTGTCGTGTGGAGACACTAACTGTTAGAATTGCGTGAAAGTGGAACAAACCAAAATGTTAAGTAAAAGGACAGTGCTGTGATTTGATCAAGAAATGTTTATTATATCATCCAAACTGTCTTAAAGACGACGACGTAAATTGAACTGATGTTTAACGGACTGTTGTTGGTGTGGTCTTCAGTCCTGAGACTGGTTTGATGCAGCTCTCCATGCTACTCTATCCTGTGCAAGCTTCTTCATCTCCCAGTACCTACTGCAACCTACAGCCTTCTGAATTTGCTTAGTGTATTCATCTCTTGGTCTCCCTCTACGATTTTTACCCTCCACGCTGCCCTCAAATACTAAATTGGTGATGCCTTGATCCCTCAGAACATGTCCTACCAACCGATCCCTTCTTCTGGTCAAGTTGTGCCACAAACTTCTCTTCTCCCCAATCCTATTCAATACTTCCTCATTAGTTATGTGGTCTACCCATCTAATCTTCAGCATTCTTCTGTAGCACTGCATGGGGGCTTAATTAGAAAAAAAAAGAATGCAATGCAAATACTTTTTAATTTTCAGTCGCTGTATGTCCGATTACGCAAGTCTCGTAAACGGCTGGCCCTGACTAGTTTTCGTACGCAATCTGACTGCATGTAACAACCACAAAGAATGAAATGAAAATTTCAGTTAATACAATTAATTAATTAAGTCCCCAGCAACTATAAAATCTACGAAGCCAACAAAGCACAAGTGTAGCTGTTCTGTATGTGGTAGTACGACTCAACGCACATCTGGCACGGTTCTTCTTCAACAAGACAAGAATTTTTAAATATCATTTATACTGACGTGATAAAAGAAAATTAGAAATACTATAATTGTGCAAGAAACCCAGAATTACACTCTAATACAAGAACACACGCCAGATGCTTTGTTGACTGAACCTGTAATGAAGCATTACTCAGGACACACAAATAATAAGAAAATAAAGAACAGTAGTTAGTAACCTTAATTTATATTGACGAAAAGCACTCAGATCATTACAATATCTCCATTGGAACAACATCTGCTATCTCTCCCATCAAATAACTGAATAAACATGGAACAACACTCTCCACTACCGCATTCAGCTACAAGCAGTGTCCACCACAACTTCTCGGCGAGAACTGCCTGTCGCTGCGTCTCAATAATCACTGCCAGTGGAGGCGGCGGAACAATACTCTCTGGCGCGATTTCTGGCGCTGTGGCTCAGTGTAGCCACCTTTCAGCACCACATTTCGAAAGCTTCTATTCTCCTCTTGTCCAAACTATTTATCGTCCATGTTTCACTTCCATACATTGCTACACTCCATACAAATACTTTCAGAAACGACTTTCTGACACTTAAATCTATACTCGATGTTAAATAATTCCTCTTCTTCAGTCTACATTTTATATCTTCTCTACTTCGACCATCATCAGTTATTTTGCTCCCCAAATAGCAAAACTCCTTTACTACTTTAAGTGTCTCATTTACTAATCTAATTCCCTCAGCATCACCCGACTTAATTCGATTACATTCCATTATCCTCGTTTTGCTTTTGTTGATGTTCATCTCATACCCTCTTTTCAAGACACTGTCCATTCCGTTCAACTGCTCTTCCAAGTCCTTTGCTGTCTCTGACAGATTTACAATGTCATCGACGAACCTCAAAGTTTTTATTTCTTCTCCATGGGTTTTAATACCTACTCCGAATTTTTCTTTTGTTTCCTTTACTGCTTGCTCAATATACACATTGGATAACATCGGGGAGAGGCTACAACCCTGTCTCACTCCCTTCCCAACCACTGCTTCCCTCTCATGTCCCTCGACTCTTATAACTGCCATCTGCTTTCTGTACAAATTGTAAATAGCGTTTCGGTCCCTGTATTTTACCCCTGCCACCTTTAGAATTTGAAAGAGAGTATTCCAGTCAACATTGTCAAAAGCTTTCTCTAAGTCTACAAATACTAGAAACGTAGGTTTGCATTTTCTTAATCTTTCTTCTAAGATAAGTCGTAAGGTCAGTATTGCCTCACGTGTTCCAGTATTTCTACGGAATCCAAACTGATCTTCCCCGAGGTCGGCTTCTACTAGTTTTTCCATTCGTCTGTAAAGAATTCGTGTTAGTATCTTGCAGCTGTGGCTTATTAAACTGATTATTCGGTAATTTTCAGATCTGTCAACACCTGTTTTCTTTGGGATTGGAATTATTATATTCTTCTTGAAGTCTGAGGGTATTTCGCCTGTTTCATACATCTTGCTCACCAGATGGTAGATTTTTGACAGGACTGGCTCTCCCAAGGCCGTCAGTAGTTCCAATGGAATGTTGTCTACTCCGGGGGCCTTGTTCCGACTCAGGTCTTTCAGTGCTCTGTCAAACTCTTCACGCAGTATCATATCTCCCATTTCATCTTCATCTACATCCTCTCCCATTTCCATAATATTGTCCTCAAGTAGATCGCCCTTGTATAGACCCTCTATATACTCCTTCCACCTTTCTGCTTTCCCTTCTTAACTTTAACGTATCCATTTCCCTTTTTAAATTTTCTAACCTACCTGCCCGATTAAGGGATCTGACATTCCACGCTCCGATCCGTAGAACGCCAGTTTTCTTTCTCCTGATAACGACATCCTCTCGAGTAGTCCCCGCCCGGAGATCCGAATGGGGGACTATTTCACCTCCGGAATATTTTACCCAAGAGGACGCCATCATCATTTAACCATACAGTAAAGCTGCATGCCCTCGGGAAAAATTACGGCCGTAGTTTCCCCTTGCGTTCAGCCGTTCGCAGTACCAGCACAGCAAGGCCGTTTTGGTTAGTGTTACAAGGCCAGATCAGTCAATCATCCAGACTGTTGCTCCTGCAACTACTGAAAAGGCTGCTGCCCCTCTTCAGGAACCACACGTTTGTCTGGCCTCTCAACAGGTACCCCTCCGTTGTGGTTGTACCTACGGTACGGACTGTTATAGTGATAAACATGGTGCGGCAACACGGTGAAAGAACTGTGCGAAGTATTGGCATTAACCGGCTATATATCGTAAATACTAAGGACATAATTCCGACCTACCCGCACAGTGTGATTGATAAACTTTTAATAATAAAACGTCGCGCGAGTAACGACAACGCACACACTGGAACTACACTCCTGGAAATGGAAAAAAGAACACATTGACACCGGTGTGTCAGACCCACCATACTTGCTCCGGACACTGCGAGAGGGCTGTACAAGCAATGATCACACGCATGGCACAGCGGACACACCAGGAACCGCGGTGTTGGCCGTCGAATGGCGCTAGCTGCGCAGCATTTGTGCACCGCCGCCGTCAGTGTCAGCCAGTTTGCCGTGGCATACGGAGCTCCATCGCAGTCTTTAACACTGGTAGCATGCCGCGACAGCGTGGACGTGAACCGTATGTGCAGTTGACGGACATTGAGCGAATTGGTCAACACGTGGGGCGTGAGGTCTCCACAGTACATCGATGTTGTTGCCAGTGGTCGGCGGAAGGTGCACGTGCCCGTCGACCTGGGACCGGACCGCAGCGACGCACGGATGCACGCCAAGACCGTAGGATCCTACGCAGTGCCGTAGGGGACCGCACCGCCACTTCCCAGCAAATTAGGGACACTGTTGCTCCTGGGGTATCGGCGAGGACCATTCGCAACCGTCTCCATGAAGCTGGGCTACGGTCCCGCACACCGTTAGGCCGTCTTCCGCTCACGCCCCAACATCGTGCAGCCCGCCTCCAGTGGTGTCGCGACAGGCGTGAATGGAGGGACGAATGGAGACGTGTCGTCTTCAGCGATGAGAGTCGCTTCTGCCTCGGTGCCAATGATGGTCGTATGCGTGTTTGGCGCCGTGCAGGTGAGCGCCACAATCAGGACTGCATACGACCGAGGCACACAGGGCCAACACCCGGCATCATGGTGTGGGGAGCGATCTCCTACACTGGCCGTACACCACTGGTGATCGTCGAGGGGACACTGAATAGTGCACGGTACATCCAAACCGTCATCGAACCCATCGTTCTACCATTCCTAGACCGGCAAGGGAACTTGCTGTTCCAACAGGACAATGCACGTCCGCATGTATCCCGTGCCACCCAACGTGCTCTAGAAGGTGTAAGTCAACTACCCTGGCCAGCAAGATCTCCGGATCTGTCCCCCATTGAGCATGTTTGGGACTGGATGTAGCGTCGTCTCACGCGGTCTGCACGTCCAGCACGAACGCTGGTCCAACTGAGGCGCCAGGTGGAAATGGCATGGCAAGCCGTTCCACAGGACTACATCCAGCATCTCTACGATCGTCTCCATGGGAGAATAGCAGCCTGCATTGCTGCGAAAGATGGATATACACTGTACTAGTGCCGACATTGTGCATGCTCTGTTGCCTGTGTCTATGTGCCTGTGGTTCTGTCAGTGTGATCATGTGATGTATCTGACCCCAGGAATGTGTCAATAAAGTTTCCCCTTCCTGGGACAATGAATTCACGGTGTTCTTATTTCAATTTCCAGGAGTGTATTATTATCGCGCCAGTGCTGCCAGCTGATTCGGAAACGTGGACCACCGCCGTAACTGGAATATGAATGAAACAGGAGGATCCATCATTATCTTTGTGGTGTCACCGCCAGACACCACACTTGTTAGGTGGTAGCTTTTAAATCGGCCGCGGTCCGATAGTATACGTCGGACCCGCGTGTCGCCACTGTCAGTAATTGCAGACCGAGCGCCGCCACACGGCAGGTCTAGAGAAACGTACTAGCACTCGCCCCAGTTGTACAGCCGACTTTGCTAGCCATGGTTCACTGAGAATTACGCTCTCATTTGCCGAGACGATATTTAGCATAGCCTTCAGCTACATTTGCTACGACCTAGCAAGGCGCCATAGCATTTGATAATTATTATTGTGAAGCCAGTTGTACAGTAACGAGAGATGTTCTACAAATGTGGATTAAAGTTAAGTATTCCAGAAGCTACGTACTTTTCTTTATAGCATTCATTACGTATCCTGTTTCAGACGTCACGCCAGTCAGCGTGTAATTAAACGCGTGCAAATCGGCCTTCTCTAGCTATACAACAATCTTCACGCCACGAACCGGGATCAACTTCACACATCTTCCGCGCGAACCACCGCTGAAGTCATCGCACTGCATGCAGCAACAGTTAAGTCATTAAAAGAATATTATTACGTTCTCTCTCATTTGAAAATTAAAGACAATTGCAGTTAAACTATCTATTTGAAGAATACTCTCACAATATCAAGGTTCAATTTTTTTTAGTCCCAATAAATATTCTTTCCATTATTTCGTCTTGTTGACAGTGTTAAAAACCCGCCAAATTAAAGTTCAATTAATAATTTTCTTTCAAAATTCTTCTCAGACATTTTGCTGCTCATCATAATTTTATTTTAATGTTTGTGTGTAACTTCTTTTGGAGGGAGTACATATTTTATTTTTTGTGCAGTAAAATTAGCTACCATAAAATTACGTTTATCACCAGCTGATGCTGTCCGCCATTACTGCTTGAAAACTGACCAATAGTATTTTTGCACCTATTTTCTCATTGGCTGCCAGTTTCAAAACAAAATTACGTATTTCATGGGCATCTAGCAGATGCGCGATGTCTATGTAGGCCCCTACAATATTTTTTTCTTTTTTTTTTACTTTTGTATGTTTACTGGAATTATATTGACTTTAACTGTTCACTTGGCCCCGGTTTAAGTGATTTATCGCATCTATACAGGGTGCTACAAAAAGGTACGGCCAAACTTTCAGGAAACATTCCTCACACACAAAGAGAAAAAATATGTTATGTGGGCATGTGTCCGGAAACGCTTACTTTCCATGTTAGAGCTCATTTTATTACTTCTCTTCAAATCACGTTAATCGTGGAATGTAAACACACAGCAACAGAACGTACCAGCGTGTCTTCAAACACTTTGTTACGGGAAATGTTCAAAATGTCCTCCGTTAGCGAGGATACGTGCATCCACCCTCCGTCGCACGGAATCCCTGATGCGCTGATGCAGCCTTGGAGAATGGCGTATTGTATCACAGCCGTCCACAATACGAGCACGAAGAGTTTCTACGTTTGGTACCGCGGTTGCGTAGACGAGAGCTTTCAAATGCCCCCATAAATGAAAGTCAAGAGGGTTGAGGTCAGGAGAGCGTGGAGGCCACGGAATTGGTCCGCCTCTACCAATCCGTCGGTCACTGAATCTGTTGTTGAGAAGCGTACGAACACTTCGACTGAAATGTGCAGGAGCTCCATGGTGCGTGAACCACATGTTGTGTCGTACTTGTAAAGGCACATGTTCTAGCAGCACAGGTAGAGTATCCCGTATGAAATCGTGATAACGTGCTCCATTGAGTGTAAGTGGAAGAATATGGGGCCCAATCAAGACATCACCAACAATGCCTGCCGAAATGTTCACAGAAAATCTGTGTCTATGACGTGATTGCACTATTGCGTGCGGATTCTCGTCAGCCCACACATGTCGATTGTGAAAATTTACAATTTGACCATCAGAATCTAGGAAGTACAGTACATACTGACGAAACTAAAATGAGCTCTAACATGGAAATTAAGCGTTTCCAGACACATGTCCACATAACATCTTTTCTTTATTTGTGTGTGAGGAATGTTTCCTGAAAGTTTGGCCATACCTTTTCGTAACACCCTGTATAATAATTGTACTGAATTACCTAATTTATTTTTTATTATGTAAACATTGGCATACCATATTTAGATTAAAATTGACGTCTTATTGGCCCCACATAAGATTCTGCACATTCTGACAAAGAGTATGCCAATTTTTTTTTTCCGTCCATGACTAACAGGGGTAGTCAGATTCCTTGTATAGGCCATGTTTTATTATTTAAAAGGTTTTTTATCAGAAGTAGAGAACCAGTTTCTTTACACTGTGTAACTTTTTGAGGTTTGCTTTGACAGCCTTTCCCTATTATTAAATTAAAAAATGTCATATACTTCATGTATTTAAAAACTAGGTACGGAAAAACACACGCGTATTCCGATGCAACGTGGTGTCAAAATTTCAAAGCATTCGTTCAAAAACATTCGGAGATTTGCAATTAGGAACTTTTACAGTACAAACTTAGACGTTCGTTTCTTCAAAATTTTAAATCTCCGAAAGTTCTTCAGCACTGCTTTGAAATTTTGACACAACACTACATTTGAATATACTCACGTGTTTTTACATACCAACTGGAACAGCATGTATGTATGTAGTATATATGTAATAAAAAGGAAAACGTTATAAAAATGTAAATGTTGGTTTGTTAAAAATCGTTAATCTCCGAAAGTTCTTGACCGATTGCTTTGAAATTTTGACGCAACGTTTAATTCTAATAGGGCGTGTTTTTACGTACCTAACTCTTTAATATATTTGTACATTTTCAATAGATATAATATATAAATAAACACATGTAATACAGAAAGGGAAAACATTGTTACCAAGTATGTACCTTTCCAATTTACTTCAGATTTTGTCACCTTACAGTAACAAACGCTTTGACACATATAGACTATATACTTTTCAACGCATAACCACTATATATATATATATATTGTGCCAAGTTTGAAGTTGTAGATGATGTAACACATTACTATAGAAACTGAAATAAAGTACCTGTCCTTTCTTCGAGAAAATAAAAAAAATAATAATATTTTTTTTATTTTCTCGAAGAAAGGACAGGTACTTTATTTCAGTTTCTATAGTAATGTGTTACATCATCTACAACTTCAAACTTGGCACAATTCAGTGCACCTTTAACCCATACAGAAGACTCTGATTAATTTACTTTACGACGATTCCTTGTCCTAAGAACCAACGGCATTGTGGACATATAGTAAGATGTAGCACGATCTCTGTCATACACTTCACATCTCTGGAATGTACGATGAGCAATAACTTTACGACTGTGAAATGTTGTTAGCAAACAAGAAAGTTGTATTTACGGCGTTTTAGTTTATGATTAGGAAATTGAAATGTTGGTTTTTGAATAATTAATAAAATTTGCCTCTAACATTTAATTAATGCTAAAAGACATTTAAATAAATTAACTCTGTGTAAATAAATCTGTAAATTACGGAAGAAAGATCATAATTTAATATAGAAAATGTATATTCTACTGTTCACATCAACAGTGTTCCAGAGATACGTTTATATACGAAACTTTATACAACGCACTGTGTAAAGTAAATTGAAGGCAGTCGCTGTAATTTGTTGTCACTGTGTAAAAGCAGGATCTGTGATCCTGTTCTCTCTCTCTCTCTCTCTCTCTCTCTCTCTCTCTCTCTTTCTCTGTTTCTCTTTTGTTATTGATTGCTGTCTCATAAAATGTAAGTGTCGCTCTCCTATTTGTAACTTTTGGTTAAATAACTACGCTAATTTAATGATAACAGCCTTGTTTGAATCAGGAAACCTGCTATCCTCTTACACTAATGACACATCTCAATCTCTTGCGTTGCATTTTAGAACCTTTTCAGGCTGCAGCGAAGGAGAGTTGCCGATGAATTGTCCGTTGTCCTCAACTGAACGCTACTAGTGTTCAGTCTGCATTTACTTTATCAAACTTTTTACCTGAGATCTCTTATACCGATCTTTTCTGCCAGCATCTGGGCAATGCAATTACGCAAACTACGTAATTCTGAGAACGGTCACTTGCCTCTGTACATTGCCGCCGGTCAACGTCCTCGTCCGTCTAATGGGAATCTAGATGATCGATTGGCGGAATCAGAATCAATTAATAAGCCAGTAAAAATTTTCTACGCGCCGCTTTACCACTTCAGAGGATTTGCCAACAACAGGCGTGATTAAAAAGTTTTATACTATTATTTACTAACTGTTTAACAATCAGTAGATGTCTTTTGGGGAGTTAAATTGATTTAAATTGGGAATATTTAAAGAAGACACCAGAAAATAACTTCCACACCAAATTTAAATTCAATATTTCAAATTAGCTCACCCACCTCCAAAAAATCGTAAAGTAATATGCAGTACCTACATCCTTCTGAATATGTTTAGTGTATTCGTCTCTTGGTCTCCCTCTACGATTTTTACCCTCCACGCTGCCCTCCAATACCAAATTGGTGATCCCTTAATGCCTCAGAATATGCCCTACCAACCGATCCCTTCTTCTAGTCAAGTTGTGCCACAAATTTCTCTTCTCTGCAATTCCGTTCAATACCTCCTCATTAGTTATGTGATCTACCCATCTAATCTTCAGCATTCTTCTGTAGCACCACATTTCTATAGCTTCTATTCTCTTCTTGTCTAAACTATTTATCGTCCACGTTTCACTTCCATAAATGGCTACACTCCATACAAATACTTTCAGAAACGACTTCCTGACAATTAAATCTATACTTGATGTTAACAAATTTCTCTTCTTCAGAAACGCTTTCCTTGCCGTTGCCAGTCTACATTTTATATCCTCTCTACTTGGACCATCATCAGTTATTTTGTTCCCCAAACAGCAAAACTCCTTTACTACTTTGTCTCATTTCCTAATCTAATTCCCTCAGTATCACCCGACTTAATTAGACTACATTCCATTATCCTCGTTTTGCTTTTGTTGATGTTCATCTTATACCCTCCTTTCAAGACCCTGTCCATTCCGTTCAGCTGCTCTTCGAGGTCCTTTGCTGTCTCTACCGAATTACAATGTCATCGGCGAACATCGAAGTTTTTATTTCTTCTCCATCGATTTTAATTCCTACTCTGAATTCTTCTTTTGTTTCCTTTACTGCTTGCTCATTATACAGATTTGATAATATCAGGGAGAGGCTACAACCCTGTCTCACTCCCTTCCCAACCACTGCTTTAATTTTAGTAATATTAAAATACTACTACAGAATCTGAATTTACAATAACAATAAACAAAGCTCATGGTGAGAGAGAGAAGGGTGGAAGGGGAGATAGACAGAGTAGTGGGAGGAAATGGACAGAGAAAATGGGAAGGAGAAGATTGACAGACAGAGGGGGAAAGGAGATGCAGGGTGGGGGGGAGGTGAAGAAGAGAATGAGGGGGAATGAGGAGGAGATGGGCAAAGAAAGGGGGAGGGAAAAATGGACAGAGTCGGGGGAGAGGAGGAGATTAGGACGTATATACAATTCCCATGCATGTTAGAACTGCGTGCTTTCTCATTTCTTTCCATTTAAGCAGACCGAGCCACAGCGCTGCGTAACCGGGTACAGTTATTTTCCATCATTAACAAATAATATCACCTCCTTTCAAATTTATGTGTACTACTACTGCTATTACCCTAAGGGATCTTTTTTGCGGTCTCCATTATTTACTTTATTTTACTTATTTATTTATTTATTGGTCCATTTGATTCATTACATACTTAAACAGTACAATGAATATAGGACAAGTCAAAATTGGAGCAGAAACACACACACACACACACACACACACACACACACACACAGAGAGAGAGAGAGAGAGAGAGAGAGAGAGAGAGAGAGAGAGAGAGCATGACGACATTAATTACAGATAACAGTCATAAATTACAAGCGACAAATATAGCAATTTGAATTTAACCATTATTACATAATCATTGCTTACAAGGCTATTTTTTTAATTTAAAAATTCTTTTAGAGAGTAAAAACATTTTTCCACTAGAAATGACTTAAGACTATGCTTAAAAAAATTTTATGTTGCTGGAATTTTAAATCACTGGGTAGGCTGTTATATAGCTGAACTGTTTTCTGTGATACACTTTTTTGGTACAGTGCTGTTCTACACTGTGACATGTGGATATTATTTGTGTTTCTTGTGTTGTGACTGTGTATATGCTTATTTTGTTGAAGATGTCCAGTTTGGTTTAAAAGATACTGATTTGCGAACAGGATACACTAATGTATATAAAGGCTCGGTAGGTTCATTATTTTCATCTGGATGAAATGTGGTCTACATGTTTCCAGTTTTCTTAGGTTGCAGATAGCCCTGATTGGTCTTTTCTGCATCCTAAAGATCTTTATGCTGGTGGCTTCCCCAGAAGATCAGCCCATATCAAAGTAGTGCATGGAAATATGCATAATACGACTGAATAACTGTTGCCTTGCTTGCATTTTTATTTAACACACGCAGAGCACGACAAGCTTTTGAAAGTTTTTTCTCAAGTTCTTTTATATGACAGCGCCATTTTAAATTATCTTGTACCCATACGCCTAGAACCTTAGCGTCAGTAACCGAGATCAGTAACGTATTTTCAAGGTATGGTACTGTAACAAAGTTTTGCACATGTGGAGAAGAGTGGAAATTCATAAAGACAGTTTTTTCTTTATTATTATTATTATTATTTTCGATTATTCCCATTTAAAGAGAGCGCTTGAACTTGAATTCCTTTATGATGATTGTTTATGTTTTTTCTGAGCCCAAACTTTCTTCATGTGTTCTCTGTGTTGTTTCTTTCGCTCCGCTGTCCATTTGAATCCTGGTCTCTTCTGTGTTGTGGTGTCAAATTTATGTTTTTTGATGATGTTCCTGAATTCAGTTCTATTTTCTGCATCGTTCACTGTTATGTGTGCTTGTCTGAGGTCCTCTTCAACTTCTTTTATCCATTTCGTTTTTCCCCTGCCTGAGTTGATGACTTTACGTTTTTTCTTTATTTATTAGTATTTCATTTTTTTGAAACCAGCTAGTAATTCGGGACATTACAGTATCTATATACTAAGATGGTATCTGTTCTTTCGGACATGTCCGAAAGAACAGACACCATCGGGGACCATGCAGCTCGTTAGAATGAAATTACAATGAAATGAACACCCTTAGCTGCTTACAGGCGTTGACATACGTCAACGGGGACAGATGAAAATGTTTGTCCCGACCGGGACTCGAACCCGGGATCTCCTGCAGATGGATAGAGCGTCTGCCATGCAAGCAGGAGATCCCAGGTTCGAGTCCTGGTCGGGACACACATTTTCATCTGTCCCCGTTGACGTATGTCAACGCCTGTAAGCAGCTAAGGGTGTTCATTTCATTGTAATTACAGTATCTGTTGCTACTTCCAATAAGAATTTGTCAGCAGCTGTTATTAATATGCTGGTGTCACCAGCAGATAAGATTAGTTTTCCCAATTTAATAAAGTCAATTATATCATCAATATAAAGGAGGAACAGTAGAGGTCCTAGGACAGAACCTTGTGGCACTCCGTACTTTATTGTTGATGTACTGGAGACATGTGTTGTTGTGATAATATTTCCTTGTACTGAAATGTCATCATGCCTTAAAAACCGCCACTTGCTGCCTGTTTTCTGGGTAAGATCTTATCCACTGATTTGGGATTCCTCGGACCACCAACTACATTAAAAAAAAAAAAAAAAAAACCTTGATTTTCGCCAGCTTGTAGAGACTGGCCGTGTGGTAGCGGACTCACCAGTGTTGCCAACATCAGAGTCGGCGGCCAGCAGCTCCGTCTTGACCAGGTACAGCTGGTGCTGCGGTCCGGCGCCACTGCCTTCCGACTGCCGGTTGAACTGCCCTGAAGATGCGCTACCTGTCGAAACGACACACCCAAATGTCAGTCGCACTGCGCGTGCGTCTCATGTTGGATGATACAAGACGCAAACAGCGGCTACAAGCCGGGCATTCTAGAGCAGCGGTTCCCATCCTTTATTCTATTTTTTTTTTTATTTTACACGTCTAGTTCCGTAGGACCAAACTGGGCAGCAAACCTCCAAAATCATCGAACGTGTCAGTACATGAAATTACAACGTTAAAGTAATAAGAGATAAAAGAAATGTTCATGAACCAAAAAACACATGCCACAAGTTTACGTAAACACAATCAACAATGTACATCTACATTTACACTCCGCAAGCCACCTAACGGTGTGTGGCGGAGGGCACTTTAGGTGCCACTGTCATTACCTCCCTTTCCTGTTCCAGTCGCGTGTGCTTCGCGGGAAGAACGACTGCCGGAAAGCCTCCGTGCGCTCTCGAATCTCCCTAATTTTACATTCGTGATCTCCTCGGGAGGTATAAGTAGGGGGAAGCAATATATTCGATACCTCATCCAGAAACGCACCCTCTCGAAACCTGGCGAGCAAGCTACACCGCGATGCAGAGCGCCTCTCTTGCAGAGTCTGCCACTCGAGTTTGCTAAACATCTCCATAACGCTATCACGCTTTCCAAATAATCCTGTGACGAAACGCGCCGCTCTTCTTTGGATCTTCTCTATCTCCTCTGCCAACCCGACCTGGTACGGATCCCACACTGATGAGCAATACTCAAGTATAGGTCGAACGAGTGTTTTTGTAAGCCACCTCCTTTGTTGATGGACTATATTTTCTGAGGACTCTACCAATGAATCTCAACCTGGTACCCGCCTTACCAATAATTAATATAACATGGGAATCAGCTCAATTTTTCAAGGGACTCCTCCACATAATAGAAGGAGTGACCCATGCGGAAACTCTTCAGTTTAGATTTGAAAGCGCGTGGAGTACTGTTAATATTTCTGAATTCTTGTGGAAACTTACTGAAAATGGATGCAGCAGTATACTGCATACCTTTCTGCACAAGAATCAAGGAAATGGGATCCAAATAAAGATTAGATTTCTGCCTAGAGTGAAAGCTGCTAATTCGCTAATTATTGGTAGTAATAAGCTGATATATAGTGGTCCATTGATCGTGACTGGGCCAAATATCTTACAGAATAAGCGTCAAACGAAAAAACTACAAAGAACGAAGCTTGTCTCGCTTGAAGGCGGAAACCAGATGCCGCTATGGTTGGCCCGCTAGATGGCGCTGCCATAGGTCAAACGGATATCAACTGCGTTTTTTTTTTAAATAGGAACCGCCATTTTCTATTACATATTCGTGTAGAATGAATTCGTGTGTATGAATGTTTTAGTTGGACCATTTTTTCGCTTTGTGATAGAGGGCGCTGTAATAGTCACAAACATACGACTCACAATTTTAGACGAATTGTTGGTAACCGGCACGTTTTTAAAATTAAAATACAGAACGTAGGTACGTTTGAACATTTTATTTCGGTTGTTGCAATGTGATACATGTACCTTTGTGAACTTATCATTTCTGAGAACGCATGCTGTTACAGCGTGATTACCTGTAAATACCACATTAATGCAATAAATGCTCAAAATGATGTCCGTCAACCTGAATGCATTTGGCAATACGTGTAACGACATTCCTCTCAACAGCGAGTAGTTCGCCTTCCGTAATGTTCGCACACGCATTCATAATGCGCTGGCGGATGTTGTCAGGCGTTGTCGGTGGATCACGACAGCAAATATCCATCAACATTCCCTACAGAAAGAAATCCGGGGACGTCGGATCCGGTGAACGTGCGGGCCACGGTATGGTGCTTCGACGACCAATCCACCTGTCACGAAAAATGCTATTCGATACCGCTTCAACCGCACGCGAGCTATGTGCCGGACATCCATCATGTCGGAAGTACATCGCCATTCAGTCATCCAGTGAAACATCTTGTAGTAACATCGGTAGAACATTACGTAGGAAATGAGCATCCATTGCACCATTTAGATTGCCATCGATAAAATGGGGGCCAATTATCCTTCCTCCCATAATGCCGCACCATACATTAACTCGCCAAGGTCGCCGATGTTCCACTTGTCGCAGCCATCGTGGATTTTCCGTTGCCCAATAGTGCATATTATGCCGGTTTACGTTACCCCTGTTGGTGAATGACGCTTCGTCGCTGAACAGAACGCGTGCAAAAAATCTGTCATCGTCCCGTAATTTCTCTTGTGCCCAGTGGCAGAACTGTACACGACGTTCAAAGTCGTCGCCATGCAATTCCTGGTGAATAGAAATATGGTACGGGTGCAGTCGATGTTGATGTAACATTCTCAACGCCGGCGTTTTTGAGATTCCCGATTCTCGCGCAATTTGTCTGCTACTGGAGTGCGGATTAGCCGCGACAGCAGCTAAAACACCTACTTGGGCATCATCATTTGTTGCAGGTCGTGGTTGACGTTTCACATGTGGCTGAACACTTCCTGTTTCCTTAAATAACGTAACTATCCGGCGAACGGTCCGGACACTTGGATGATGTCGTCCAGGATACCGAGCAGCATACATAGCACACGCCCGTTGGGCATTTTGATCACAACAGCCATACATCAACACGATATCGACCTTTTCCGCAATTGGTAAACGGTCCATTTTAACACGGGTCATGTATCACGAAGCAAATACCGTCCGCACTGGCGGAATGTTACATGATACCACGTTTGTGACTATTACAGCGCCATCTATCACAAATCGAAAAAAGTGGTGCAACTAAAACATTCATATTTCTTCACGTACTACACGAATATGTGATAAAAAATGGGGGTTCCTATTTTAAAAAACGCAGTTTATATCCGTAGCGCCATCTGGTTTCCCCATTCAAGCTAGACGAGTTTCATTCTTTGTAGTTTTTTCGTTTGATGCTTATTTCGTGAGATATTTGGCCTGGTCACTATCAATGGACCACCCTATATATATATATATATATATATATATATATATATATATATATATATATATATATATATCGAGATGGCAATATGAGAATACCCAGACTAAACAAAGAGGGGTCCGAAGAGGTTCGCGAAGTTACACCACCTTTTGCCCAATCGCCCGTTCCTGAGCCAAAAACATCCTTTGAGAATGGGAAGAACCACAACATATAATATAATACGACATAAGCGAATGAAAATAAGCAAAGCCGACTACTTTTCGTATCGAACTGCTACTTCAGATACCGTTCGAACAGTAAAAATGGCAGCAGCATTAAGTCTTTGAACAAGATCCTGAACGTGCCCTTTCCACGAGAGTTTACTATCTATCTGAACACATAGAAATTTGAACTGTTCATTTTCACTAATCATATGCTCATTCTGTGAAATTAAAACGTCAGGTTTTGTTGTATTGTGTCTTACAAACTGTAAAAACTGAGTCTTACTGTGATTTAGTGACAGTTTGTTTCCTACAAGCCGTGAACTTAGGTCATCAACTGCACTATTTGAAACAGAGCCAAAGTTGCACGCAACATCCTTTGCTACCAAGCTAGTGTCATCAGCAAACAGAAATATTTTAGAGTTACCCGTAATACTAGAGGGCATATCATTTATATGACCATAAGCCATGTGTGCAATGAGACATCAGCTAGTACCCCTGACTTCCCTCTCCTCCCCCGTCCTGCCATCCGTTCCCCCCCCCCCCCCCCCCTCCCACACATTATCACCTCGTTCAGTACCTAATGAAACTGTAGAATGAAAGATTTTTGTTGGGACACTTTTATTCTTAAAATGATGATTTTAAAAAAATCCGATTTTTTTTCATTGCATAAATCGTTACCTTAACTGTCCAAGAATACGCTGTAAAAATTTCAAAGCGAAATTCGCATTCCTTTAGATTTTATAAGAATAGAACCGAGTGCACCCCGACGTACAGAAGCAAATTATTCCAATATACACTACTGGCCATTAAAATTGCTACACCAAGAAGAAATGCAGATGATAGACGGCTACTCATTGGACAAATATATTATACTAGAACTGACATGTGATTACATTTTGACGCAGTTTGGGTGCATAGATCCTAAGAAATCAGTACCCAGAACAACCACATGTGGCCGTAATAACGGCATCGACACGCCTGGGCATCGAGTCAAACAGAGCTCGGATGGCGTGTACAGGTACAGCTGCCTCTGCAGCTTCAACACGATACCACAGTTCATCAAGAGTAGTGACTGGCGTATTGTGACGAGCCAGTTGCTCGGCCACCATTGACCAGACGTTTTCAATTGGAGAGAGATCTGGATAATGTGCTGGCCAGGCCAGCAGTCGAACATTTTCTGTATCCAGAAAGGCCCGTACAGGACCTGCTACATGCGGTCGTGCATTATCCTGCTGAAATGTAGGGTTTCGCAGGGATCGAATGAAGGGTAGATCCACGGGTAGTAACACATCTGAAATGTAACGTCCACTGTTCAAAGTGCCGTCAGTGCGAACAAGAGGTGACCGAGACGTGTAACCAATAGAACCCCATACCATCACGTCGGGTGATACGCCAGTATGGCGATGACGAATACACACTTCCAATGTGCGTTCACCGCGATGTCGCCAAACACGGATGCGACCATCGTGATGCTGTAAACAGAACCTGGATTCATCCGAAAAAACGACGTTTTGCCATTCGTGCACCCAGGTTCGTCGTGGAGTACACCATCGCAGCCGCTCCTGTCTGTGATGCAGCGTCAAGGGTAACCGCAGCCACGGTCTCCGAGCTGATAGTCCGTGCTGTTGCAAACGTCGTCGAACTGTTCGTGCAGATGGTTGTTGCCTTGCAAGCGTCCCCATCTGTAGACTCAGGGATCGAGACGTGGCTGCACGATCCGTTACAGCCGTGCGGATAAGATGCCTGTCAACTCGACTGCTAGTGATACGAGGCTGTTGGCATCCAGCACGGCGTTCCGTATTACCCTCCAGAACCCACCGATTCCATATTCTGCTAACAGTCATTGGATCTCGACCGACGCGAGCAGCAATGTCGCGATACGATTAACCGCAATCGCGATAGGCTACAATCCGAGCTTTATCAAAGTCGGAAACGTGATGGTACGCATTTCTCCTCCTCACACGAGGCATCACAACAACGTTTCACCAGGCAACGCTGATCAACTACTGTTTGTGAATGAGAAATCGATTGGAAACTTTCCTCGTGTCAGCACGTTGTAGGTGTCGCCACCGGCGCCAACGTTGTGTGAATGCTCTGAAAAACTAATCGTTTGCATAGAAGAGCATCTTCTTCCTGGCAGTTAAATTTTACGTCTATAGCACGTCATCTTCGTGGTGTAGCACTTTTAATGGCTAGTAGTGTAGTTTCTTAAATAATATTTTAGGGCTGAAACCAGCAATTTATTAAGTTTCCTTTAATTTACGTCTATGGTCACAAACTTTTAGTTAACAGATTACCGGTTTCGGTCTTTAACGACTATCATCAGATCTGTTCCATAAAACAAAGTCCTGATGTACTGCAGCCATAGTGGCACCGTCAAATGTTAAATGCGGAATCGGCACCAGCATCGTCAAATACATATAAATGACATCACAAGCACGAGTCGTGTAGCCAGTAGCTCTACTGTTTAAAACAAGCTGCCGTGCAGTAGCCACACGATGTTTGTGTTGTGAGTTCACCAGATGTCGCTAACGTCGGCATATACTAGTTTACAATGTCAACACTGTTTCTTAACTCTTCCTCTTTTTAACAATATTACTTTTGTCGTGTTGTTCTTTTTATTGCTTTTTATTACTGTAATGCCTTTTATACGTTACAAGCTTATTACAAGCAAAACGAGGATCATGGAATGTAGTCGAATTAAGTCGGGTGATGCTGAGGAAATTAGATAAGGAAATGAGACACTTAAAATAGTAAAAGAGTTTTGCTACTTGGGGAGCAAAATTACTGATGATGGTCGAACTAGAGAGGATATAAAATGTAGACTGGCAATGGCAAGGAAAGCGTTTCCGAAGAAGAGAAATTTGTTAACATCGAGTATAGATTTAAGTGTCAGGAAGTCGTTTCTGAAAGTATTTGTACGGAGTGTAGCCATGTATGGAAGTGAAACATGGACGATAAATAGTTTGGACAGGAAGAGAATAGAAGCTTTTGAAATGTGGTGCTACAGAAGAATGCTGAAGATTAGATGGGTAGATCACGTAACTAATGAGGAGGTATTGAATAGGATTGGGGAGGAGTTTGTGGCACAACTTGAGTAGAAGAAGGGATCGGTTGGTAGGACATGTCCTGAGGCATCAAGGGCAGCGTGGAGGGTAAAATCGTAGAGGGAGACCAAGAGATGAATACACTAAGCAGATTCAGAAGGATGTAAGTTGCAGTAGGTACTGGGAAATGAAGAATCTTGCACAGGATAGAGTAGCATGGAGAGCTGCATCAAACCAGTCTCTGCACTGAAGACCACAACAACAACAACAAGCTTATTACAGACTTCAACTATTATATCCTCCTTTAATTTCACTGTTTCAATTATGTATTGAAACGTAGTGTTTGCCGACATTAGCCACATCTGGTGAACTCACAACACAAACATCGTGTGGTTGCTGCACGGCAGCTTGTTTTAAACAGTAGAGCTACTGACAACACGACTCGTGCTTGTGATGTCATTTATATGTATTTGACGATGCTGGTGCTGATTCCGCATTTAACATTTGACGATGCCACTATGGCTGCAGTACATTAGGACTTTGTTTTTATGGAACAGATCTTATGATAGCCATTAAAGACCGAAACCGGTAATCTGTTAACTAAAAGTTTGTGACCATAGACGTAAATTAAAGGAAACTTATTGTACATACGGGTCGCTGTTTTCTCGTCACGATGTCGCAGCTATTAGTTATTATAATTGTTTTTAAGTTCCGGTGCCTTTCGCATGAAACCATCGATGCTGTTGCAAGACAGAGACATCTAGTGGTACACTGCGATACTTCTGCGAATTAAGTGCATTGTTGCTGCCACTTATAGCGCTCAAAGCAACAATTGGCCTGCAGATTGCGCTACGTGACTGGGGCTCTATGTAGTTTCGACACAAAATTTATTGTATTTTAGGCCCATTTTGGCTTGTTATTTATAACTATAACCTGTTTCCGGCACTATGAGTTCATGGAGGTCTCTAGAGGCGCCACTGTGTCTAGGAAAAACGCGAAATTGCTTTCCAATACACTTCGTGAAATGATGAGTGATGAGAACCTCTATTTCCCAGCAGTTCAAAAGACAAAGAACCTCTTTAAAAAACTGATTGGTAATTTTTTGCCAATTTCTCATCGTGATGATGATTATTAGTGTTTAAGGGGGCACAACAGCCAGGTTATCAGCGCCCGCATTCGTTACTAACTATGAAAATAAAGGTTAATTTTGTGAATAATGTTACGAGGTGCATTCAAGTTCCAACGCCTCCGATTTTTTTTTTCTAATTAACTACTCACCCGAAATCGATGGAACTGGCGTTACTTCTCGACGTAATCGCCCTGCAGACGTACACATTTTTCACAACCCTGACGCCACGATTCCATGGCAGCGGCGAAGGCTTCTTTAGGAGTCTGTTTTGACCACTGGAAAATCGCTGAGGCAATAGCAGCACGGCTGGTGAATGTGCGGCCACGGAGAGTGTCTTTCATTGTTGGAAAAAGCCAAAAGTCACTAGGAGCCAGGTCAGGTGAGTAGGGAGCACGAGGAATCACTTCAAAGTTGTTATCACGAAGAAACTGTTGCGTAACGTTAGCTTGATGTGCGGGTGCGTTGTCTCGGTGAAACAGCACACGCGCAGCCCTTCCCGGACGTTTTTGTTGCAGTGCAGGAAGGAATTTGTTCTTCAAAACATTTTCGTAGGATGCACGTGTTACCGTAGTGCCCTTTGGAACGCAATGGGTAAGGATTACGCCCTTGCTGTCCCAGAACATGGACACCATCATTTTTTCAGCACTGGCGGTTAACCGAAATTTTTTTGGTGGTGGTGAATCTGTGTGCTTCCATTGAGCTGACTGGCGCTTTGTTTCTGGATTGAAAAATGGCATCCACGTCTCATCCATTGTCACAACCGACGAAAAGAAAGTCCCATTCGTGCTGTCGTTGTGCGTCAACTTTGCTCGGCAACGTGCCACACGGGCAGCCGTGTGGTCATCCGTCAGCATTCGTGGCACCCACCTGGATGACACTTTTCGCATTTTCAGGTCGTCGTGCAGGATTGTGTGCACAGAACCCACAGAAATGCCAACTCTGGAGGCGATCTGTTCAACACTCATTCGGCGATCCCCCAAAACAATTCTCTCCACTTTCTCGATCGTGTCGTCAGACCGGCTTGTGCAAGCCCGAGGTTGTTTCTGTTTGTTGTCACACGATGTTCTGCCTTCATTAAACTGTCGCACCCACGAACGCACTTTCGACACATCCGTAACTCCGTGACCACACGTCTCCTTCAACTGTCGATGAATTTCAATAGGTTTCACACAACGCAAATTCAGAAAACGAATGATTGCACACTGTTCAAGTAAGGAAAACGTCGCCATTTTAAGTATTTAAAACAGTTCTCATTCTCGCCGCTGGCGGTAAAATTCCAACTGCAGTACGGTGCTGCCATCTCTGGGATGTATTGACAATGAACGCGACCTCATTTTAAAACAATGCGCATGTTTCTATCTCTTTCCAGTCCCTAGAAAAAAAATCCGAGGTCTTAGAACTTGAATGCACCTCGTAGAATTACGTTTTTTTCTTATTTTTCGGATTCAAATGATTAGTACTACAACATATTTAAAAATCCGTTACATCGTAATTGCTCTTCATTACCACTGATACTCCGTCCGAACAGGGCTCGGAATGTCCAATAGCACCGACCGACCGCCGCGTCACCCTCACCGATATGCATTACCGCTTGTGGATGCGGCGTTTGTCAGTTCCGTGACGGGAACTGATACTTCTCAGTCAAGCAGCTCCTCAGTTTGCCTCACGAGGGCTGAGTCCAGCCCGTTTGCCAACAACGCTCTGAACACCAGGACGGTCACCCATCCGAGTGCCAGCCGAGGCCAACAGCGCTTATCTTCGGTGATCCGACAGGACCAGTTGTTATCGCTGCGACAAAGCCGTTGGCTCTTGAATACCGCACAGAAACAATTTTCTTTAAGGAATCGAGATCGCACGTATAAAACACTTTTAAACATCTGATTACTCACAAATGAGTTACGAAAACAGTGTTTTCCACCATCTCAACGTTTATCGCGACAAATGTGTCGCACAAAGATATAATTTTGTAGGTACATTCACTGGTAAACAGTGTGTTCGCAAATTCCCTTGTAGGACATATTGAGGGGAGTGGGTTCACAATATTTTCATTAGGAAACCATGACCGGAAACATATCGTTTCTGCGACGGTTTCAATTCAGATGTTTAACTCACCCACTTCCGCTTGAAAAATCGAATGACTTGTGACGCAGTGCAATTATTAGGTGATTATTGGAGTATTCCGTAATTGGAGTGGAAACAAAACATCCATTTAACACTTAAGAATTTTGTACATTACATACTATAACGATGCTGGGTTGTGTTTTGTTGCGAAATGATGTGAACACGTAAGTACACTCATGCTCATAAATTAAGGATAAATGCAGAATGTGGTGCCACAGAACGTGGCACTATACAAATCTGGCGCTAATAACATTGGCACATAGGGAACACACACGACACAGGTATGTGTGTCGACCGGCTGGTCCCGGCGGAGGTTAGAGTCCTCCCTCGGGCATGGGTGTGTGGGTTTGTCCTTAGGATAATTTAGCTTAAGTAGTGTGTAAGCTTAGGGTCTGATGACCTTAGCAGTTAAGTCCCTTAAGATTTCACACATATTTGAACATTTTTTGTAAGTCGACGGTATTGATGATGGGTTGAGAAAACCGTCCCGGAACACGTGTGCCACTGTTTCCCCCGCACGTACCCCGACATCAGTATAGGATATGATCACCGTGCACACGTACACAGGCCACACGACGGGTTCCCATACTCTGGATCAGGTGGTCGAGCAGCTGCCGAGGTACAGCCTCCCATTCTTGCAGCAGTGCCTGTCGGAGATCCTGAAGTGTCGTAGGGGTTTGAAGGCGTGCAGCGATACGTCGACCGAGAGCATCCCAGACGTGCTCGATGGGGTTTAGGTCTGGAGAACAGGCAGGTCACTCCATTGGCCTGGTATCTTCTGTTTCAAAGTACTCCTCCACGATGGCAGCTCGGTGGGGCCGTTCGTTATCATTCATCAGGAGGAAGGTGGAACCCACTTCACCACTGAAAAGGCAGACATACTGGTGCAAAATGACGTCCCGATACACCTGACCTGTTACTGTTCCTCTGTCAAAGACATGCAGGGGTGTACGGTCACCAATCATAATCCCAACCCACACCATGAAACCACGACCTCCATACAGGTCCATTTCAAGGACATTAAGGTGTTGGTATCTGGTTCCAGGATCACGCCAGATGAAAACCCGGCGAGAATCAGTTCAGACTATACCTGGACTAGCCTGTGAACATAACGTGGGACCACTCTTCCAATGAACATGTACTGTGTTCTTGACACCGGGCTTTATGGGCTCTCCTGTGACCTGGGGTCAGTGGAATGCACCTTGCAGGTCTCCGGGCGAATAAACCGTGTCTGTCCAGTCGTCTGTAGACTGTGTGTCTGGAGACAACTGTTCCAGTGGCTGCGGTAAGGTCCCGAGCGAGGCTACCTGCAGTACTCCGTGGCCGTCTGCGGGCACTGATGGTGAGACATCGGTCTTCTTGAGGTGTTGTACGCTGCGGACGTCCCGTACTGTAGCGCCTGGACACGTTTCCTGTCTGCTGGAATCGTTGCCATAATCCTGAGATCACACTTTGTGGCAGACGGAGGGCCCGTGCTACGACCTGCTGTGTCTGACCAGCCTCCAGTCGCCCTTGTATCCTACCCCACATAACGTCATCAATATGTGTTCTCTGAGCCATTTCCAACACACAGTCACCATTAGCACGTCTGAAAACGTCTGCACACTTACTCGCCCCACCGTACTCTGACATGCACCGACACACCTCTGCGTAAGTGGACTGCTGCCAGCGCCACCGTGCGACGACCGCAGGTCAAATGCACCGCATGGTCATACCCCGAGGTGATTGAAACCCGCAAACCCCCAGAGCGTTGTTTCACCATATTGCAGCATTATCCTTAATTTATGAGCATGAGTGCAGCTTGTAACGTGGCAGTGTATTATTTAACTATGTCGCTGTGAGTGAGACTCTCAGCGAACTGAAAGCACGAATTCGGAGAGGTCGTTCACACATGGGGCGTGGTCTCCTTCAGCACGACAATGCCAGACCACACACGAGCGCTACGACACCTTGCAACAATCCGACACTTTGGGTTCACTGTCATCGACTTTCATATAATTCGAAAACTTAAAGAACACCTTCGGCGAATTCACTTTTGACAGTGACGAAGCAGTGCAACCAGAGGTGAGGCTGTGGTTCTGTCAACAAACATTCTACCGTACAGGTATCAACAAACTGGTCTCTCGTTGGGAGGAATGTGTTCGTCGCCAGGGTGGGTATGGTTCAAATGGCTCTGAGCACTATGGGACTTAACATGTGAGGTCATCAGTCCCCTAGAACTTAGAACTACTTAAACCTAACTAACCCAAGGACATCACACACATCCATGCCCGAGGCAGGATTCGAACCTGCGACCGTAGCGGTCGCGCGGTTCCAGACTGAAGCGCCTAGTACCGCTCGGCCACAAAGGCCGGCCAGGGTGGGTATGCTCGAAATAAATATGTAGATATGAAGAACAGATATGTAGAATGTTAATAAAGTTGATTTTATTTGCAGCGGGAGTGGCCGAGCGGTTCTAGGCGCTACAGTCTGGAACCGCGCGACCGCTACGGTCGCAGGTTCGAATCTTGCCTCGGGCATGGATGTGAGTGATGTCGTTAGGTTAGTTAGGTTTAAGTGGTTCTAAGTTCTAGGGGACTGATGACCTCAGCAGTTAAGTCCCATAGTGCTCAGAGCCATTTGAGCCATTTTTTCAACATGTTCCGTGAGGAGAACGTCTTCCTCCGTCCAGGGATTCCCATTAGAATTCACGAAGCACCTTCATAGTACACATCTGAATTGCTTCGATGTCTTCCTTTAATCCAACATGGTGAGCATTCCAGACGCTTGGGCAGTACTGAAGATTGGTCGTACTAGCATTCTTAGGCAGTCTCCTTTAAAGATGTTTTACATTGTCCTGGAATTCTCCCAGTAAACCCAAACCGACCATTGGCCTTTCTCGCAAACCGACCTTACATGCTTGTTCGATTTCAGGTCGTTTTGCAAAGCTACACTTACATATTAATTGGACATGACTGTGTCAACCAACAAACCACTCATATCGTGTTCGAAGAGCATAGGATTGTTTTTCCTACTCGTATTTAATTTACTTTTTTTTTACATTTAGAGCAAGTCCTCATTCGTCAGATCAAATAGGAATTCTGTCCAAGTCACCCTATATCCTCCTGCAGACCTTCCCATACACCACAGCGTCATCAGCAAACAACCACAGACTGCTGCAAACAACCATGTCCATCACATTATTTGTGTACGAGGTGCATTCAAGTTCTAAGACCTCCGATTTCTTTTTCTCCGGACTGGAAAGAGATAGAAACATGTGCATTGTTTTAAAATTAGGCCGCATTCTTTGTCAATACGTCCCAGAGATGGCAGCACCGTACGGCAGATGGAATTTTACCGCCAGCGGCGAGAATGAGAACTGTTTTAAATACTTAAAATGGCGACGTTTTCCTTACTCGAACAGCTTGCAATCATTCGTTTTCTGAATTTGCGTGGTGTGAAACCAATTGAAATTCATCGACAGTTGAAGATGTAGTGATGGAGTTACAGATGTGTCGAAAGTGCGTTCGTGGGTGCGACAGTTTAATGAAGGCAGAACATCGTGTGACAACAAACCGAAACAACCTCGGGCTCTCACAAGCCGGTCTGACGACACGATCGAGAAAGTGGAGAGAATTGTTTTGGGGGATCGCCGAATGACTGTCGAACAGATCGCCTCCAGAGTTGGCATTTCTGTGGGTTCTGTGCACACAATCCTGCACGACGACCTGAAAATGCGAAAAGTGTCATCCAGGTGGGTGCCACGAATGCTGACGGATGACCACACGGCTGCCCGTGTGGCACGTTGCCGAGCAATGTTGACGCACAACGACAGCACGAATGGGACTTTCTTTTCGTCGGTTGTGACGATGGATGAGACGTGGATGCCATTTTTCGATCCAGAAACAAAGCGCCAGTCAGCTCAATGGAAGCACACAGATTCACCGCCACCAAAAAAATTTCGGGTAACCGCCAGTGCTGAAAAAATGATGGTGTCCACGTTCTGGGACAGCGAGGGCGTAATCGTTACGCTTTGCGTTCCAAAGGGCACTACGGTAACAGGTGCATCCTACAAAAATGTTTTGAAGAACAAATTCCTTCCTGCACTGCAACAAAAACGTCCGGGAAGGGCTGCGCGTGTGCTGTTTCAACGAGACAACGCACCCGCACATCGAGCTAACGTTACGCAACAGTTTCTTCGTGATAACAACTTTGAAGTGATTCCTCGTGCTCCCTACTCACCTGACTTGGCTCCTAGTGACTTTTGGCTTTTTCCAACAATGAAAGACACTCTCCGCGGCCGCACATTCACCAGCCGTGCTGCTATTGCCTCAGCGATTTTCCAGTGGTCAAAACAGACTCCTAAAGAAGCCTTCGCCGCTGCCACGGAATCGTGGCGTCAGCGTTGTGAAAAATGTGTACGTCTGCAGGGCGATTACGTCGAGAAGTAACGCCAATTACATCGATTTCGGGTGAGTAGTTAATTAGAAAAAAAAATCGGAGGCCTTAGAACTTGAATGCACCTCGTGTATAGAGATCAACAGATTTCATGGAATTTTCTTGGAGCTTTCCTGCAACTCTTTGACGTCATATGAAGTGCTACAAATTGGCCCAGCGCACTCCTGATGATAGCCGTGTCTTCAATGACCACTCACCATCGAGGGAAAAGTACTAGATACTATTACTGAAACAGCACCGAATTTTAAAGTCCGCCTTTGTAACTGTATGGGTAACACTTAATACATTGAGAAATGTAGCACATTAAATGATAATTAATTGAAACCCTCAGCTGCCGACAGGTGTTGTTGATATACCTCGATGGGGACTGCTGAAAATGTGCGCCCCGACCGGGACTCGAACCCGGGATCTCCTGCTTACATGGCAGACGCTCCATCCATCTGAGCCACCGAGGACACGGATGAATAGGCAGCTGACGGTTTCAATTAATTATCATTTATTCTAGAGAAGCTGCACGGTCATAAATGGTATCTGTAGGTTGCAGTAGGTACTGGGAGATGAAGAAGCTTGCACAGGATAGAGTAGCATGGAGGGCTGCAGCAAACCAGTATCTGGATTGAAGACCACAACAACAACAGGTCAATCTGACGATGCCCCGAAGGGGCAAAACGCGTAATTCTCTGTAAATAATAAAGATTTTGCAACCGAGACTCTCTTATTTCAGTATACTGTGAAACCTTACTTTTTGTCTAATTTCATGATTCTAGGTCCATGGAAAGTATCATGCAGATTTTGATGAGTGGTTCAAAATGGTTGAAATGGCTCTGAGCAGTGTAGGACTTAACATCTGAGGTCATCAGTCCCCTAGAACTTAGAACTACTTAAACCTGATCTAACCTAAGGACAGCACGCACATCCATGCCCGAGGCAGGAATCCAACCTGCGACCGTAGCAGCAGCGCGGTTCCGGACTGAAGTGCCTAGAACCGCTCGGCCACAAAGGCCGGCTTGATGAGTGGGTTTGCGAGTTTCAAAATATGTTACATAAGTGGCCGTGTCTTTTCACTGCATTGACTTAGAAGCTTAAATGTTTTACACCGACATGGGATGATAGACCTTAGCATGTGCCATAAATTTGAACTTGATACACCAACTTGTTCACGAGAGGAAAAATTTACTGCATGGGAGATGACACCATCTCCCATGCAGTAAATTTTTCCATTAAAGTTAAAGTACCTGAATTCAAGGCTAAATTGCAAAGCATCTAACAGTTCTAAAAACAGATGTGCAGAACTATAGACCTATATCTCTAACGTCGATCAGTTGTAGAATTTTGGAACACGTATTATGCTCGAGTATAACTACTTTTCTGGAGATTAGAAATCTACTCTGTAGGACTCAGCATGGGTTTCGAAAAAGACGATGGTGTGAAACCCAGCTCGCGCTATTCGTCCACGAGACTCAGAGGGCCATAGACACGGGTTCACAGGTAGATGCCGTGTTTCTTGACTTCCGCAAGGCGTTCGATACAGTTCCCCACAGTCGTTTAATGAACAAAGTAAGAGCATATGGACTATCAGACCAATTGTGTGATTGGATTGAAGAGTTCCTGGATAACAGAACGCAGCATGTCATTCTCAATGGAAAGAAGTCTTCCGAAGTAAGAGTGATTTCAGGTGTTTCGCAGGGGAGTGTCGTAGACCGTTGCTATTCACAATATACATAAATGAGCATTTATCCTTTTATACATTTTCTTTTTGTACTGGTGCGTGTCTAAGGGAGTTGCTAGTTCGAAATGTTACTTTAACTTTCCGTCTTGGGAAACACCTCACAATACGGTCTGTTATAGGACCTTTGTGTGAGAGTGTGATATGTTTTATTCTCTACTGGCTTGTTTGTACTATTGTTTTTCTTGCGTTTAACATTTTTCTCTATGGTGTTGTACATTTTCATTATATCACTTTCTTGGTAATTGTTTCTTAATGGTATCTTTTTGATTGTCTGTCATCGTCTGTGGGTCGTAACTGTAACATTGTGTGTAAAGCTGAATAGAAATATTCCTTTGTGTTCTATAGTGGACTATCTGAATTAGTCACAATAATTGTACCTGAATGTGTAGGTTTCCTGTAAGCTTTAATGGTTCGAATGGCTCTGAGCACTATGGAACTTAACATCTGAGGTCATCAGTCCCCTAGACTTCAACTACTTAAACCTAACTAACCTACAGACATCACACACATCCATGCCCGAAGCAGGATTCGAACCTGCGACCGTAGCAGCAGCGCGGTTCCGGAATGAAGCGCTTAGAACCGCTCGGTCACAGCGGCCGGCTGTGTAAGCTTCAAAAATGTGTTTACCGTTGGATTGACTAATTGACAAATCGAGAAAATTGATGCTACTATTAGTTTCATGGTCAACTGTGAACTTAATATTTGGGGCATTTTATCTGTTACTTCATTTAAATCTTGCTTGCTTCGTCAAGATACCGATGATAGTAAAGTATTTGCTACTTTATATTGGGGAATTTATCAAAAAATCTAATTTCTGAGTCATAAAGAAAAATTGTCTGACAAGATCCTGGATAAACTATTACCCATTGCTATACCATCTCCCAGCCGGCCGGAGTGGCCGAGCGGTTCTAGGCGCTACAGTCTGGAACCGCGCGATCGCTACGGTCGCAGGTTCGATTCCTGCCTCGGGCATGGATGTGTGTGATGTCCTTAGGTTAGTTAGGTTTAAATAGTTCCAATTTCTAGGAGACTGATGATCTCAGAAGTTAAGTCCCATAGTGCTCAGAGCCATTTGAACCATCTCCCATGCAGTAATTTTTTCCATTAAAGTACCTGAATTCAAGGCTAAATTGCAAAACTTTCAAACAACGCTAAAATCTCTCCTACCGCCACAGCTTTATGCTGTAGTAAGTTACGTTTAATTATTTCTGATGTTTACATGGTAGTAAAATCCCAAGATGCGTATTGGATGCTGTTTTTAATACTGCAAGTTTTGTCAAATTTGTACACACTTTAAAAAAATTTTTTATCGAGTATTTAGATCACTATTGGTAACATATTCGTTATTATTAATAACTCTAATTGACTTCTCAGGTTTTGCAAAAACTTCGTTGTAACAGTCGCTTCCCTTGCAGGCAAAGCCTGTTCTTGCAGTATTCTGTAAGGATTCCGTTTTTACGGACTGAGGCACGAAATGCTAAAAATGAGACGGGCAAGTCCGTAACGACGTAAGTTATAAAGCGCCGTTGTTGGGGACTGACCGGCAGTGACCGGCTACGTTGATTCGCCTCGTATCCAAAACATCTGAGCGGCGCGATGCGACGGAACGCCGAAAACAAGCCACTACCTGCCAAGTTTACACGCGCGCCGTCAGCTGTTTACGGCCCACCAACCGCCGCGCTGACAAAACACTGCCGCATCGGGGCGCAACAGCTGGCCGGCCTGTGCGCCGCTGACAAAACACTGCCGGACCGTCCCATTAAACAGTTGGCGACCCTGCGCGGTGGCGCCCCTGTAGCAGTCCGAGTTCGCCGCCCAAGCGGAGCAGAAAAATGCGTCCGCAGTGCGTCCGCGCCAGTGACGTAAGCTTACGCATGTGGGTCAGCGCGCGCGTGTTGCAACGGGGCGTTGCACCCGTGGAATGCCAAACCCGAAGGTAACGAGACAGCGAACCCTGTCCCATCGTCGCAAAAGCTCTAATTACACTAGCCGACAAATGTAAACTTTTTTTTCTGCCCCTGGTTTGTAAATGGACGCATATACCTAATTACGGAGTGCTGAATTCACTGGTGAAGTCAGTTTTTCTGTATCACTTTATGTTTCCTAGGTACAGCGCAGATTCGAAAAGTAGCAGCTGTAGTGTCAAAATTGCGTGCTGAAGCTAAACGTTGCACTTTCTGTCGGTAGCGGCGAGCGCAGATTACGTCAGCATTTGCCCTCTTTGCCCACCGCAATGATCAGTCTTTTCATTCAGATTTTTGTTCATTTTCAGCAACTGTTTTTGAAGAACGCCGATGTGAAGAAATGGCGCAGTACTTGCGCTAAAAATTGTTTCTTAACATAACTGCCGTGCTATTTTTTTTCACATCGGTTATCTTGTTATTCCATTCACACGCCCCCACGCCCACCCAGTAGAAAGGACTTCTTCTTTTGTGCCACACATGTTTGCTTCACACAGTCAGCGAGAAAGATTGGTCGTGATGGGGACTCAAAAAGTAGTAAGACTCTTTCACACAGTGAAAGTAAAATTATGTTCTGTTACAGCTTCAAGGCAACAACTTCAAATATTTACCAAAAATTGTGAAAGAAGTATAGTGCAAAATAAAAATATCGCCACTCGATATTGCGATTTTGGTGTCGATATATCAGGTGAGAGGATGTGGCCCGATAATATGTATACTTATTGAAGAAAATAATCGATATATCGATACTTTATCAACAGCCCAATCTCTTTACCGAAAACTGTGAAAAAAGTACAGTGCAAAATAAAAATATCGGCACCCGATATTGCGATCTTGGTATCGATATATTAGGGTAGAAAATGTGGCCGGATAATATGTACACTTATTGAAGAAAATAATCGATATATCGATACTTTATCAACAGACCAATATCTTTACCGAAAATTGCGAAAAAGTACAGTGCAAAATAAAAATATCGGCACCCGATATTGCGATCTTGGTGTCGATATATTAGGGTAGAGGACGTGGCAGGATAATATGTATACTTATTGAAGAAAATAATCGATATATCGATACTTTATCAACAGCCCAATCTCTTTACCGAAAATTGCGAGAAAGTACAGTGCAAAATAAAAATATCGGCACCCGATATTGCGATCTTGGTATCGATACATTAGGGTAGACGATGTGGCCGGGTAATATGTATACTTATTGAAGAAAATAATCGATATATCGATACTTTATCACCAGCCCAATCTCTTTACTGAAAATTGTGAAAAAGTACAGTTCAAAATAAAAATATCGGCACCCGATATTACGATTTTGGTATCGATATATCAGGTGGTATACTTATTGAAGAAAATAATGGATATATCGATACTTTATCAACAGCCCAATCTCACTCCTACGGAGCTACGGTACCAGCTCACGTGAAACAACATTATTTCCCTTCAGTTCGGAAGCCGGCGCGCGAACGTAGATATGCCCCACTTGTTTGTTGTGTACAGGAATTTGTACGTGGGCAAACGAGACAACGATGAATTCCATAAATCTGATGAGCGCATCTACGGCAAGATCTATGAAACACACAGAGTAACAGGGGCTAGTACTTATACGATTTATTCGTTTACAGAGCTCTATCGTTCCCAAAATATTGCATATACAGATGTGGTTGACGCACGATCACACCCGAAGGTTTATAAGTGCCCTTCTGGCCACACAACGAAGGTCCAAGCGGAAGTCAAGTTCCTTCCACACCCTTTGTAGAGGATATACTGGGTTCCAATATAGGTTGTATCAGTATTGATCATCTGATTTTTAAAAAATCATAACAACTACGTTATTTGAGATATGTGCGTTAACAACGTTAGGGTCGGGAAGATCAAACTCTCTTTGGCACACAAAGGGGTGAATTATGGTGCCACAAAAATTTTTAGTCATTTGACTGATAGTATCAAAGCCTGACAGACAGCCAACCAACATCTAAAAGCAAATTAAAAGAATTTCTGAATGACAACTCCTTCCACTCAATACACGAATTCTTAGACATGGAGTAACAACTGTAAAAAGAAATAAATAAATCAATTAATTATTTTGTGTAAAGAAAATTTGTGTTAAAGTGACACGTTCCAAATCATTACGAAATGTAGTATTCATGATCTATGTAACAAAGGTAAATGTATGTATGTGTGTAAGAGATACACCAGACTTGGATGTCTATAAACAGCAGACGAAAAGTGAAGGATGGCTCAAATGGCTCTGAGCAATGTGGGACTCAACTTCTGAGGTCGCCAGTAAACAGGAACTTCCAACTACTTAAACCTAACTAACCTAAGGACATCATACACATCCATGCCCGAGGCAGGATTCGAACCTGCGACCGTAGCGGCCTCGCGGTTCCAGACTTCAGCGCCTAGAACCGCACGGGCACTTCGGCCGGCAAAAGTGAAGGGTCATCGCCAGTCTGGGTCTAACTTGCTGTGCAGTCTTCCGTGTTGCTACTCCTGTTCATCATTTCTCAGACGAACTCATTGCTGACTACGTGGATCCTACAAGTCCCACAGCAAATATTAACAAAAACCTTTTTGTAGATAATTTAATGTTGTCTACACTACTGGCCATTAAAATTGCTACACCAAGAAGAAATGCACATGATAAACGGGTATTCATTGGACAAATATATTATACTAGAACTCACATGTGATTACATTTTCACACAATTTGGGTGCATAGATCCTGAGAAATCAGTACCCAGAACAACCACCTCTGGCCGTAATAACGGCCTCGATACGCATGGGCATTGAGTCAAACAGAGCTTAGATAGCGTGTACAGGTACAGCTGCCCATGTAGCTTCAACACAATACCACAGTTCATCAAGAGTAGTGACAGGCGTATTGTGACGAGCCAGTTGCTCGGCTACCGTTGACCAGACGTTTTCAATTGGTGAGAGATCTGGAGAATGTGCTGGCCAGGGCAGCAGTCGAACATTTTCTGTATCCGGAAAGGCCCGTACAGGACCTGCAACATGCGGTCGTGCATTATCCTGCTGAAATGTAAGGTTTCGCAGGGATCGAATGAAGGGTAGAGCCACGGGACGTAACACATCTTAAATGTAACGTCCAATGTTGGAAGTGCCGTCAATGCGAACAAGAGGTGACCGAGACGTGTAACCAATGGCACCCCACACCATCACGACGGGTGATACACCACTATGACGACGACGAATACACGCTTCCAATGTGCGTTCACCGCGATGTCGCCAAACACGGATGCGACCATCACGATGCTGTAAACAGAACCTGGATTCATCCGAAAAATGGCGTTTCGCCTTTCGTGCACCCAGGTTCGTCGTCGAGTACACCATCGCAGGCGCTCCTGTTTGTGATGCAGCGTCAAGGGCAACCGCAGCCACGGTCTCCGAGCTGATAGTCCGTGCTGCTGTAGACGTCGTCGAACTGTTCGTGCAGATGGTTGTCGTCTTGCAAACGTCCCCATCTGTTGACTCAGGGATCGAAACGTGGCTGCACGATCCGTTACAGCCGTGCGGATAAGATTCCTGTCATCTCGACTGCTAGTGATACGAGGCCGTTGGGCTCCACCACGGCGTTTCGTATTACCCTCCTGAACCCACCGATTCCATACTCTGCTAACAGCCATTGGATCTCGACCGACGGGAGCAGCAGTGTCGCGATACGATAAACCGCAATCGCGACAGGCTAAAATCCGACCTTTATCAGAGTCGGAAACGTGATGGTACGCATTTCTCCTCCTTACACGAGGCATCACAACAACGTTTCACCAGGCAACGCCGGTCAACTGCTGTTTGTGTATGAGAAGTCGGTTGGAAACTTTCCTCATGTCAGCACGTTGTAGGTGTCGCCACCGGCGCCAACCTTGTATGAATGCTCTGAAAAGCTAATCATCTGCATATCACTGCACGTTCTTCCTGTCGGCTAAATTTCGCGTCTGTAGCACGTCATCTTAGTGGTGTAGCAATTTTAATGGCCGGTAGTGTAATACTGTAGTGTGAGACGTTTCGCAGGAGGACACAGTTTCGAGTTATTCTACGGAAAAGCGGAAAACTGACCTTCAAACGTTCTTCCACGTCGTGATTCAACCCTCACCTGTCAAATTTTCTAGTATGTTCTATGTAGGACTCCCTGCTGGCACTGTACAAATATTTGCGACTGCACGACTTATTTCCCACACCCGACCAGTGCAATAAAGCGGCTGGGGTGGATGAAATTAAGTCGGAACTCATCAAGTACAGTGGAATGTCAGGTCTTAAATGGCTACACAGCATAACTGAAATGGCCTGGGAGTTGGGACAGGTTCCATCAGACTGGACAAAAGCAGTAATCACACCAATCTTTAAACATGGAAACAGAAAAGATTGTAACAACTACAGAGGTATCTCTTTAATTAGCGTTGTGGGTAAAATCTTCTCAGGTATTGTTGAAAGGAAAGTGCGAGTATTAGTTGAGGACCAATTGGATGAAAATCAGTGTGGGTTTAGGCCTCTTAGAGGTTGTCAGGACCAGATCTTTAGCTTACGGCAAATAATGGAGAAGTGTTACGAGTAAACAGGGAATTGTATCTATGCTTTATAGATCTAGAAACGGCATACGACCGGGTTCCTAGGAGGAAGTTATTGTCTGTTCTACGAGATTATGGAATAGGAGGCAAACTTTTGCAAGCAATTAAAGGTCTTTACATGGATAGTCAGGCAGCAGTTAGAGTTGACGGTAAATTGAGTTCATGGTTCAGAGTAGTTTCAGGGATAAGACAAGGCTGCAACCTGTCTCCACTGTTGTTCATATTATTTATGGATCATATGTTGAAAACAATAGACTGGCTGGGTGAGATTAAGATATGTGAACACAAAATAAGCAGTCTCGCATATGCGGATGACTTAGTTGTGATGGCAGATTCGATTGAAAGTTTGCAAAGTAATATTTCAGAGCTAGATCAGAAATGTAAGGACTATGGTAAGAAGATTAGCATCTCCAAAACGAAAGTAATGTCAGTGGGAAAGAAATATAAACGGATTGAGTGCCAGATAGGAGGAACAACGTTAGAACAGGTGGACGGTTTCAAGTGCTTAGGATGCATATTCTCACAGGATGGCAACATAGTGAAAGAACTGGAAGCGAGGTGTAGCAAAGCTAATGCAGTGAGCGCTCAGCTACGATCTAGTCTCTTCTGCAAGAAGGAAGTCAGTACCAAGACTAAGTTATCTGTGCACCGTTCAATCTTTCGACCAACTTTGTTTTATGGGAGCAAAAGCTGGGTGGATTCAGGTTACCTTATCAACAAGGTTGAGGTTACGGATATGAAAGTAGCTAGGATGATTGCAGGTACTAGTAGATGGGAACAATGGCAGGAGGGTGTACACAACGAGGAAATCAAAGAAAAACTGGGAATGAACTCTATAGATGTAGCAGTCAGGGCGAACAGGCTTAGATGGTGGGGTCATGTTATACGCATGGCAGAAGCGAGGTTACCCAAGAGACTCATGGATTCAGCAGTAGAGGGTAGGAGGAGTCGGGGCAGACCGAGGAGAAGGTACCTGGATTCGGTTAAGAATGATTTTGAAGTAATAGGCTTAACATCACAAGAGGCACCAATGTTAGCACTGAATAGGGGATCATGGAGGAATTTTATAAGGGGGACTATGCTCCAGACTGAACGCTGAAAGGCATAATAAGTCTGAAATGATGATGATCCGACCTTTTTTGGTCTCCATTGACTGACCGGCTTCGTCGATAACTCGACCCAGTCAAGTCGTTGAAATATCTGGGCGTAACGTTGCAACGCGATATGAGGTGGAGTGAGCGTTTGAGAACTGTTTTGGGGAAGGTGAACTGACGACTTCGGTGTATTGGGAGAATTATAAGGAACTGTGGTTTACCTGTAAAGGAGACCCCATGTAGGACGCTGGTGCGACCTATTCTTGAGTACTGTTCGAATGTTTGGGATCCGTGCCAGGTCGGGTTGGAGGGAGACATCGAAGCAGTTCAGAGGCGAGGTGCGGGATTTCATACTGATGGGTTCCCAAAGAAACCAGGTGCTGACAGATGTGAAAATTACCGAACTATCAGTTTAATACGTCACGGATGCAATATAATAACGCGAATTATTTACAGACGACTGAAAAAACTGGTAGAAGCTGACCTCGGGGAAGATCAGTTTGGATTCCATACAAATATTGGAACACGTGAGGCGATACTGACCCTACGACTTCTTAGAAGAAAGATTAAGGAAAGGCAAACCTACATTTCTAGCATTTGTAGATTTAGAGAAAGCTTTTGACAATGTTGACTGGAATACTCTGTTTCAAATTCTGAAGGTGGCAGGAGTAACAAACAGGGAGCGAAAGGCTATTTACAATTTGTACAGAAAGCAGATGGCAGTCGTAAGAGCCGAGGGGCATGAAAGGGAAGCAGTGGTTGGGAAGGGAGTGAGACAGGGTTGTAGCCCCTCCCCGATGAGCAAGCAGTGAAGGAAACAAAAGAAAAGTTTGGAGTAGGTATTAAAATCCATGGAGAAGAAATAAAAACTTTGAGGTTCGCCGATGACATTGTAATTCTGTCAGAGATAGCAAAGGACTTGGAAGAGCAGTTGAACGGAATGGACAGTGTCTTGAAAGGAGGATATAAGATGAACATCAAAAAAAGCAAAACGAGGATAATGGAATGTAGTCGAATTAAATCAGGTGATGCTGAGGGCATTAGATAAGGAAATGAGACACTTAAAGTAGTAAAAGAGTTTTGCTATTTGGGGAGCAAAATAACTGATGATGGTGGAAGTAGAGAGGATATAAAATGTAGACTGGCAACGGCAAGGAAAGCGTTTCTCAAGAAGAGAAATTTGTTAACATCGAGTATAGATTTAAGTGTTAGAAAGTCGTTTCTGAAAGTATGTGTATGGAGTGTAGCCGTGTATGGAAGTAAAACGTGAACGATAAATAGTTTAGACAAAAAGAGAATAGAAGCTTTCGAAATGTGGTGCTACATAAGAATGCTGAAGGTTAGATGTGTAGATCACATAACTAATGAAGAGGTATTGAAGAGGAGTTTGTGGCACAACTTGACTAGAAGGAGCGACCGGTTGGTAGGACATGTTCTGAGGCATCAAGGCATCACCATTTTAGCATTGGAGGGCAGCGTGGAGGGTAAAAATCGTAGAGGGAGACCAAGAGATGAATACACTAAGCAGATTCAGAAGGATGTAGGTTACAGTAGGTACTGGGAGATGAAGAAGCTTGCACAGGATAGGGTAGCATGGAGAGCTGCATCAAGCCAGTCTCAGGAGTGAAGACCACAACAACATCAACAACAATGCCGCAAAGTATGCAGAAGAATTTGTGCGATGTTAAGAAGGTAGGGATTGAGATATTGGCATGGAAAGTAAAGCTGCTAGGTCGGGTTGTGAGACTGGGTAGCTCATACGGTAAAGTACTAGCCAGTGGACGCCGGAGTTCCCAGCTTGGACTGCCGGTCCGGAATGCAGTTGTAATCTGGCAGGAAGCTAAATCACGGCAACTGAGTGCTACCAGGAATGACCTCCGCCACAAAAAATGGTCAAGCATCCAGCAAGGGGCGAAGTAAACTAAATGATAGTTCACGCATTGGGAGGGTACGAGATTATACACTGAAGAACCAGAGAAACTGGTACACATCCTAATATCGTGTAGGGCCACCGCGAGAGCGCACTAGTGCTGCAACACGACGTGGTATGGACTAGACTAACGTCTGAAGTAGTGCTGGAGGCAAATCACATCGTGAATCCTGAAAGGCTGTCACTAAATCCGTAAGAGTACGACGGGATGGACACCTCTTTGAACAGCACGGAGCAAGACATCCCAGATATGCTGAATAATGCTCATGTCTGGGGAGTTTGGCGGGCAGCGGAAGAGTTTGAACTCAGAAGAGTGTTTCTGGAGCCACTCTGTAGCAATTCTGGACGTGTGGGGTGTTGGTGCACAATGCACTGACCCCCCCCCCCCCCCCCTGTGGTGGACACACCAGAATCTTCGCGACGACTATGTTTCTACTCACCTTAAATCTACATTGTAATGGGACACCCTCCTCTAACACTGCCTTCTTCTTATAGAAATAACCGATACTATCGATTCTTGTATGGGTGAACATTCTCGACTGTTTCACTGAACGAATTTAATTTGATTTTGTATACGATGTATTATATTACAGGCTAAAATCTAGACAAAGAAATTAATTTGTTACGCTAGGTATCTACGGCGACAAGCTCGTGGTCTCGCGGTAGCGTTCTCGCTTCCCGAGCAAGCGGTCCCGGGTTCGATTCCCGGCAGGGTCAGGAATTTTTCCTGCGTCGAGATGACTGGGTGTTGTTGTGTCGTCTTCATCATCATCATCATTCTTCCCCATTACGGTCGGAGGAAGGCAATAGCAAACCACTTCCACTAGGACCTTGCCTAGTATGGGACTTCGTCATCATCATGTATCTACGGTCCAAATGATTCTTCTTTTAGAATAATTTGAAATTACGAAATTTTTTGTATACTTAAAATTCATTTTATTAATTACACAATCTAACGCCAATTATTAAATTTATTTCTGGGCTCATTTACAAAATGACGATGTACTTTAGCGAAGGTTCTTCTTTGGTAAAGAAAGTTTGTAAATTCCTTTGCTTTGTAAACTCTTTGGAGTATTGTCATGGAAGCGCGCATCGTTTTTTTTTTTTTTTTTAATTTTGTCTACAACAATATTCATGGCTTTATGAAAATGGAGATTCTGAAGTCAGTGTGATACAGAAGAATGGGATAAAATAAAAGAAAATCATAGCAACGGATAGGATTTCATCCGTTATTTAGTCATCTGCATCCCAGTAAGTCAAAATTTCAACCGCAAGAATGAACCGCTAGACGGAAGAACTAGAGCCAACAAGAAGAAGAGAGAATAAACATAAGTAAAATGTTTCTGTTTGTATACTTTACGCCTCTCGAAGCTCTAGAAAATAATGAAGAGACTAAGAGGCCAAAGGCCTTGTCGCAGTGGTAACACCGGTTCCCGTCACATCACCGAAGTTAAGCGCTGTCGGGCTGGGCTAGCACTTGGATGGGTGACCATCCAGTCTGCCGAGCGCTGTTGGCAAGTGGGGTGCGCTCAGCCCTTGTGAGGCAAACGGAGGAGCTACTCCACTGAGAAGTAGCGGCTCCGGTCTCGTAAACTGACACACGGCTGGGAGAGCGGTGTGCTGACCACATGTCCCTCCGTATGCGCATGCAGTGACGCCTGTGGGCTAAGGGTGACACGGCGGCTGGTCGGTGCCGTTGGCCCTTTCAACGCCTGTTCTGACGGAGTTTAGTTTTTTTTTTTTTTTTTAAAGACTGAGATAAATATAATGGTCATATGTGGGAGGGTAACATTACAACATCTACAGCATCTCAGCAGCTGTTGTGGCTGAGCACCTGAAGGATAATTTGGAAAATATTTCGAGTAGATTTCCCCACCATGTTATAGTTCTGGGTGGAGATTTTAATTTGCCGGATATAGACTGGGAGACTCAAACGTTCATAACGGGTGGCAGGGACAAAGAATCCAGTGAAATTTTTTTAAGTGCTTTATCTGAAAACTACCTTGAGCAGTTAAACAGAGAACCGACTCGTGGCGATAACATATTAGACCTTCTGGTGACAAACAGACCCGAACTATTTGAAAAAGTTAACGCAGAACAGGGAATCAGCGATCATAAAGCGGTTACGGCATCGATGATTTCAGCCGTAAGTAGGAATATTAAAAAGGGTAGGAAGATTTTGCTGTTTAGAAAAAGTGACAAAAAGCAGATTTCAGAGTACCTGTTGGCTCAACACAAAAGTTTTGTCTCAAGTACAGATAGTGTTGAGGCTCAGTGGACAAAGTTCAAAACCGTCGTACATTATGCGTTAGATGAGTATGTGCCAAGCAAGATCGTAAGAGATGGAAAAGAGCCACCGTGGTACAACAACCGAGTTGGAAAACTGCTGCGGATGCAAAGGGAACTTCACAGCAAACATAAAGATAGCCAAAGCCTTGCAGACAAACAAAAATTACGCGAAGCGAAATGTAGTGTGAGGAGGGCTATGCGAGAGGCGTTCAATGAATTCGAAAGTAAAGTTCTATGTACTGACTTGGCAGAAAATCCTAAGAAATTTTGGTCTTATGTCAAAGCGGTAGGTGGATCAAAACAAAATGTCCAGACACTCTGTGACCAAAATGATACTGAAACAGAGGATGACAGACTAAAGGCCGAAATGCTAAATGTCTTTTTCCAAAGCTGTTTCACAGAGGAAGATTGCACTGTAGTTCCTTCTCTAGATTGTCGCACAGATGATGAAGTGGTAGATATCGAAATAGACGACAGAGGGATAGAGAAACAATTAAAATCGTTCAAAAGAGGAAAGGCCTCTGGACCTGATGGTATACCAGTTCGATTTTACACAGAGTGCGCGAAGGAACTTGCCCCCCTTCTTGCAGCCGTGTATCGTAGGTCTGTAGAAGAGCGTAGCGTTCCAAAGGATTGGAAAAGGGCACAGGTCATCCCCGTTTTCATGAAGGGACGTCGAACAGACGTGCAGAACTATAGACCTATATCTGTAACGTCGATCAGTTGTAGAATTTTGGAACACGTATTGTGTTCGAGTATAATGACTTTTCTGGAGACTAGAAATCTACTCTGTAGGAATCAGCATGGGTTTCGAAAAAGACGGTCATGTGAAACCCAGCTCGCGCTATTCGTCCACCAGACTCAGAGGGCCATAGACACGGGTTCCCAGGTAGATGCCCTGTTTCTTGACTTCCGCAAGGCGTTCGATACAGTTCCCCACAGCCGTTTAATGAACAAAGTAAGAGCATATGGACTATCAGACCAATTGTGTGATTGGATTCAAGAGTTCCTAGACAACAGGACGCAGCATGTCATTCTCAATGGACAGAAGTCTTCCGAAGTAAGAGTAATTTCAGGTGTGCCGCAGGGGAGTGTCGTAAAACCGTTGCTGTTCGCAATATACATAAATGACCTGGCGGATGACATCGGAAGTTCACTGAGGCTTTTTGCAGATGATGCTGTGGTGTATCGAGAGGTTGTAACAATGGAAAATTGTACTGAAATGCAGGAGGATCTGCAGCGAATTGACGCATGGTGCGGGGAATGGCAATTGAATCTCAATGTACACAAGTGTAATGTGCGGCGAATACACAGAAAGATAGATCCTTTATCATTTAGCTACAAAATAGGAGGTCAGCAACTGGAAGCAGTTAATACCATAAATTATCTGGGAGTACGCATTAGGAGTGATTTAAAATGAAATGATCATATAAAGTTGATCGTCGGTACAGCAGATGCCAGACTGACATTCATTGGAAGAATCCTAAGGAAATGCAATCCGAAAACAAAGGAAGTAGGTTACAGTACGCTTGTTCGCCCACTGCTCGAATACTGCTCAGCAGTGTGGCATCCGTACCAGATAGGGTTGATAGCGGAGATAGAGAAGATCCAACGGAGAGCAGCGCGCTTCGTTACAGGATCATTTAGTAATCGCGAAAGCGTTACAGAGATGATAGATAAACTCCAGTGGAAGACTCTGCAGGAGAGACGCTCAGTAGCTCGGTACGGGCTTTTGTCGAAGTTTGGAGAACACACCTTCACCGAAGAGTCAAGCAGTATATTGCTTCCTCCTACGTATATCTCGCGAAGAGACCGTGAGGACAAAATCAGAGAGATTAGAGCCCACACAGAGGCATACCGACAATCCTTCTTTCCACGAACAAGACGAGACTGGAATAGAAGGGAGAACCGATAGGGGTACTCAAGGTACCCTCCGCCACACACCGTCAGGTGGCTTGCGGAGTATGGATGTAGATGTAGATGTAGATACATCTACATCTACATCTACATGGATGAGCCGCAAATCACACCTAAGTGCCAAGCACAGAGTTCATCGAACCGCTTTCACAGTAAGTGTCTACTATTCGACTATCCAGCAGCGCGCGGAAAAAACGAACACACCTATATCTTTCCGTGCGAACTTGATTTCCCTTATTTTATTATGATGATTGTTTCTCCCTATGTAGGTTGGCGTCAACAAAATATTTTTGCAGTCGGTGGAGTAAGCTGGTGATTTGAATTTCGTGATAAGATTCCACCGCAACAGGAGAACGCCATTGTTTTACTGATGTCCACCGCAAATGCTGTATCATTTCAGTAACAGTCTCTCCCCTATTTCCTGATGTGCACCCAGTCCTTGTCGGGCAAACTGAGGAGCTACTTTGAATCTTTTCCGATGTACTGCGTCTGACCAATCTGGTGAGGATCCCACACCGCGCAGCAGTATTCTAAAAGAGGACGGACAAGCGTAGTGTAGGCAGTCTCCTTAGTAGGTCTGTTACGCTCTCTACGTGTTCTGCCAATATAACGATGTCTTTGGTTTGCATTCCCCACAAATTTTCTACATGTTCTTTCCAACTTAAGTTGTTCGTAATTGTAATTTATAGCTATTTAGTTGAATCTAGGGGCCTTCGATTAAACTGATTCATCGCGTAACCGAAGTTTAACGGATTCCTTTCAGCATTCATGTGGATCACCTAGCACTTTTCATTCGGCATTTGTTTTGATGTTCTGATGACTGTCCTAGACAATAAACGACAGCATCATCTGCAAGAAACCTGAGACAGATTTCTCAGATTGCCTCTTAAATCGTTAAGTGTATATAGGGTGCTTCGCGAAGATATGCAAATATTTTAGTATGTTATTCTACAAGTAAAACTAAAGAAAAAGAGTTTATGTAAACATAGATCCGCAAATGTTTACTTACGCAGTTACGACTAATAAAAGGTTTTGCCTAAAATTTAGCAGCTTCGCTAGTACGAAGCCATCGCAAAACTGTACGAGGTTAAAGTATAGCACAATTTCCATTTATTTTGTTGTTATTCCTCTTTTAAATCTAACAAAACATGTCCCAGACGTGTATCTGCAGTAGTTTTCCAGAACATCCAGATTATGAACGCTGGATGAGAACCTGTCTCCCGTAACATTAGAAACACTCCACTAATGGTTTGTGCATTCGGAATCTTTCGAGTTGGATAACGTATGCGACATTCGTTAACTGCAGCCGTAGCACTACTATCACATTTGCCATAAGTAAACACCGTATCGGTGTATTCCTGTGCCGTAAATTTGAAAGGCATCCCTATTTCATAAATAATCTACAAACTACAACAGTTACAATGTGGTTTCACTTAAATACAGTGTTGTTGTTATGTTATTTCACTGAAAAATACAGAAAAGTAACTCGTTTCAAGTTTAGGAAACGATTGGAACGACTCAGTAGCGGTTGCCAACAATGACATAAACGATTCTGCATTCTTAGTGCGAAGTAAACAAATTTACTTGAATAATAATCTTTGCTTCTCTGGATGCTCTGCAAAGCTACTGCAGATACACGTCTGGGACATGTTTTATTACATTCACCAGACCAATAACAACAAAATAAATAGAAATCGTGCTTTACTTTAACCTCGCACAGTTTCGCGATGGCTTCATATTAGCGAAGTTGCTAAATTTCAGGCAAAATCTTTTATTAGCCGTAACTCCGTAAGTAAACATTTGCGGACCTATGTTTGTATGAATTTTCTTTCTTTAGTTTCACTTGTAGAATAACGTATTAAAATATTTGCGTATCTTCTTGAATCACCCTGTATATAAGGAACAGCAGGGGACCTATAACACTACCTTGGGGAACGCCAGAAATCACTACTGTTCTACTCGGTGTCTTTCCGTCAGTTACTACGAATGGCGACCTCTATGACAGGAGCACAGGCATATGGGGTCACTGCCTCATCGGAACGGCCTCCTACATGTGGATGATCCACGATTCGACCAGTCGTCCAAACGGAGAACCACAAAGGGGCCGCTTTCAGTCTGTGACAGGTGCTGATAACGCTGTCTTACACGAGAACGCGGCAGCTTCGCAGTGATCACCCAGCACCTGCCACTGTTCGTGCCCCTACATCTACATCTACATCTAAATCTACATCTACATCTACATCTACATCTACATGACTACTCTGCAATTCACATTTAAGTGCTTGGCAGAGGGTTCGTCGAACCACAATCATACTATCTCTCTACCATTCCACTACCGAACAGCGCGCGGGAAAAACGAACACCTAAGCCTTTCTGTTCGAGCTCTGATTTCTCTTATTTTATTTTGATAATCATTCCTACCTATGTAGGTTGGGCTCAACAAAATATTTTCGCATTCGGAAGAGAAAGTTGGTGACTGAAATTTCGTAAATAGATCTCGCCGCGACGAAAACCGTCTTTGCTGTAATGACTTCCATCCCAACTCGCGTATCATATCTGCCACACTCTCTCCCCTATTACGTGATAATACAAAACGAGCTGCCTTTTTTGCACCCTTTCGATGTCCTCCGTCAACCCCACCTGGTAAGGATCCCACACCGCGCAGCAATATTCTAACAGAGGACGAACGAGTGTAGTGTAAGCCGTCTCTTTAGTGGACTTGTTTCATCTTCCAAGCGTCCTGCCAATGAAACGCAACCTTTGGCTCGCCTTCCCCACAATATTATCTATGTGGTCTTTCCAACTGTTCGTAATTTTAACACCCAGGTACTTGGTTGAATTGACAGCCTCGAGAATTGTACTATTTATCGAGTAATCGAATTCCAACGTGTTTCTTTTGGAACTCGTGTGGATCACCTCACACTTTTCGTTATTTACCGTCAACTGCCACCTGCCACACCGTACGGCAATCTTTTCTAAATCGCTTTGCAACTGATACTGGTCTTCGGATGACCTTACTAGACGGTAAATTACAGCATCATCTGCGAACAACCTAAGAGAACTGCTCAGATTGTCACCCAGGTCATTTATATAGATCAGGAACAGCAGAGGTCCCAGGACGCTTCCCTGGGGAACACCTGATATCACTTCAGTTTTACTCGATGATTTGCCGTCTATTACTACGAACTGCGACCTTCCTGACAGGAAATCACGAATCCAGTCGCACAACGGAGACGATACCCCACAGGGCCGCAGCTTGATTAGAAGTCGCTTGTGAGGAACGGTGTCAAAAGCTTTCCGGAAATCTAGAAATACGGAATTAACTTGAGATCCCCTGTCGATAGCGGCCATTACTTCGTGCGAATAAAGAGCTAGCTGCGTTGCACAAGAACAATGTTTCCTGAAACCGTGCTGATTACGTATCAACAGATCGTTCCCTTCGAGGCGATTCATAATGTTTGAATACAGTATATGCTCCAAAACCCTACTGCAGACCGACGTCAATGGTATAGGTCTGTAGTTCGATGGATTACTCCTACTACCCTTCCTAAACACTGGTGCGACCTGCGCAATTTTCCAATCTGTAGGTATGTATTCCCTACCAGGACTGGTAAACACACTAAACGCGAAGAACAGTAATGCCTTCCGGTGGGTGCGTTGCTTGTCACAGGTGATTTCTAAGTTTCAACACTTACATTCCCGCCGATGTTCTGCACAAAGTTACAATGACGCCTGTCCGTATCTTCTGATTTATTTATTTGTTGCGGGAACGTGAAGTATCGGGTGTCAGTCGAGCAGATGCTACAAAAATCACTTCCCAGTCTCCCTGCTCCAGAAGTTAGTGGAAATGGGCTCGAAGCGAGTGTTGGAGACACGTTTCGAGACAGCGGATAATGCCCGTTCGTGAACGTCGTGACGATAAAAGAAAACGTGACGGAGGCACGAAAAAGTTGGGACAGTGTTCGGGGGGACACCACGCATC